>NC_135883.1:158006690-158662095 GCF_964194155.1 Cetorhinus maximus | reverse complement strand
TATCAAATTACCCTGTATCCCATGTGTATTCTAAATCTCCTATGTGGGACCTTGTCAAAAGCTTTGATGAAATCCATATAAACTGCATCAACTACACTACCCTCATCTACACACCTGGTCACCTCCTCAAAAAATGCAATCAACTTTGTTAGGCATGATCTCCCTCTGATAAAGCCATGCTGACAATCCCTGATCAAACCTTGCCTCTCCAAATGTAGATAGATTATCTCCTTCAGAATTTTCTCCAATAGTTTCCGTACAAGTGATGTGAGACTCACTGGCCTGTAGATCCCTGTCTTATCTCTACTGTTGCTGGCAAGGCTCACATATTGTTGCCCATCCCTAATTGCCCTTGATCTAAGAGGCTTGCTCAGCCATTTGAAAGGGCAGAAAAGAGCCAACCACATTGCTGTAGATGTAGACCAAACCAGGTAATGGCATTAGTGAAGCAGATGGGTTTTTGCAACAATCAATGTTAGTTTCAGAGTCACTATTACTGAGAGAAGAGCAGTACTTCTTCAATGCAGGCATTCCTGGAAGAGAAGTGGCACTGAATTAAACACTAAGATAAAAGCAAAACACTGCGGATGCTGGAAATCTGAAATAAAAACAGAAAATGCTGGAAAAATTCACCAGGTCTACCAGAGAGAGAAACAGAGTTAATGCTTCCAGTCCATATGATCTTTAAAGAAGGGGTGACAGGTGCTGTCAGACCTGCAGATTTTTTCCAGCATTTTCTGTTTATATTACAAGCATCTGCAGAATTTTGCTTTTATCACTATTAAAAGCTTTCAATTCCAGATTTTATTAACTGAATTTAAAGTTCAGAAGCTGTTATGGTGAGATTTAAACATGTGCTCCCATAGCATTAACCTGGGTCTCTGTATTACTAGTTCAGTGATATTACCACGACACCACTATCTCCCCAAAAATAGTAAATGAGTGACCCAGACTTATTTCTGAGTAAGAATCTAACATGAGACCAAATGTTGAAATGCATCACCCTCTTTATTTCACAGTGAGAATACATTCCCAGCAGTTGAAAAACAAAAGACAAACAAAGGCAAGATGACAATGGCTAATTTACTCCATGACAGAAGCCTGTGAATGGGTCACCTGTTAACAGGGGAAATATCTGAATAGATCATGTTCTCAATCACAGGTTCAGTCTGTCGATGTTCCGAATGTGACCTCCCAGTACGGGTGTGAGGAGATGGGAATCTGACCTTTTTTCCATTTTCAGTCTCTGGATTCTAATTTTAGATTGAGATTCTTTCTCAGTTTTAAGCTGTTTCAAACCAGAGTCGTCAAATCTTCACCTTCAGTTTCCTCATGATTCTAATGAAAATGGTGTGCATGGGAGACGTGTGTGATCATGCTGCGGGGAAGCTTTTCAGTGGTGAATACTGTTGTCAGCTGACATATCAACAGGTATAGGCGGGTTATTAAAGAGTCTCCTGGACAAACAGGGAGGATCTTCATCATGACCACAACTTTCCTGCCCAACTCTAGTGTTACTAACAGGAGACTTATTGAGAGCAGAAAGGTGGACTGCGTGTTTTTCAAATTTAAACTTCACTTGTAAGTATTTCACGTTACATTGGTTTCTCTTTATTCATGTCGGCACCATCGTTATTTGTTGAGACTAATTTAATCAGAAAGCTCAATGTCCTGGCACAGCTCATAGTTGGCACACCCTGATGGTTACAGAAGAGTTTGGGACATATCTTTATTGTGGAAGAGATAATATTGTGTTTTTTGGTTCACTCTTTATTGAATGTTCATGTTAGTGTCCAGTGTTGCACTCATCACTCTGTGGAACATGGCTGAAGTTGCTGGCTCAGCTGGCTCTCCCTTAGGAAAGCAAATGGTATCTTAGCCTTTATTACAAAGAGAGTAAAGAGAAAATAAATTTTACTTCCATTATATAGGTGACACCACGCCTGTAGTTTTGACCTCCTTACCTAAGGTTGGATGAACTTTCCTTAGAGGGACTGCAATGCCTGTTTATTAGACAGATTACACACGCGAGGGATAGTGTGGGAAGGTGGAATTGAGGTAGAAGATCAGCCATGATCTTACTGAATGGTGGAGCAGGATTGAAGAGCCTCTGTTTTATTTGACTTTGGGAAAGACAAGGAGGGACAGCCCCTGGTGAGAACCATGATCTGTCTGTCATAGGATAGTGTGGGAGACATTGAGCTGGACACCTGGAAAGAGCCGTCGTTTAGAATCACTGAACAGAACAACTAAAGGGACCAGTTTATGTAAATGGGGAAGGAATGCTCACTGTTGATGCTAACGTGTTGATATAATTTTGAATGAAGATTAAGTGCAGCAGTGTGTGTGGGAGTCAGAGTTATCTGTCAGTAGAGGGCAATATTTTAAACAGGGTCTCAGTGCTGAATGTGTCCCAATACCAATCCCAATCCCGGCACATATATGTAATCTGTCTAATGAACAGTCATTGCGTTCCCTCTAAGGTAAATATATCCTTCCTTAGGAAAGGAGACCAGAACTTTGCACAGTATTCCAGCTTAAACCCAATGTGTAATTAGTGGAAGGTTCAATCAGTTTAAGAATAGAGTTAAGCACATCTCACTGTTCGATGTCTACAGAGATAACAGAACCTACCCGAGAGGATTTACTATCTTCCTAAAAGCTATATGCATGAGCCCATGTGTGTTTAAAAAAGCAATGATAAATCTCGGATCAAAGTGTTGATTGTCTTGTTCCAAGTCCTGCTGGAATTCAGTGACGAGTTTCTCATATTGTTGCTCATCAACTTTCTTGTCAAAAGCCCTGCAACAGAATTAAGAATATATAATTTTCATTTTTGTTCCTCCTGACAAAGCCCGTATGGAAGCCAAATGGATTGTCAGGACATTCAGCCCACTGAGGACCCTCCACCATTCAGTTCATCCACAGATGCAGTGACATAATAGATAAGATAGCCCAATGGGCAGACAAGTAGCAGATTGGATTTAATACAGGGAAATGACATTCAATGGCATTACCATCACTGAATCCCCTACTATCAACTTCCTGTGGGTTACCGTTGACCAGAAACTGAACTGGAGGAGCCATATAAACACTGTGTCTACAAGAGAAGGTCAGAGGTTGGAAATCCTGTGGTGAATAACTTACCTCCTGACTCCCCAAAGACTGTCCACCAATTACAAGAATGTGATGGAATAATCTCTGCTTGCCTGGATGAATGCTGCTCCGTCAACACTTGAGCAGTTTGACATTATCCAGGAGAAAGCAGCGCACTTGATTGGCGTCCCATCCACAAACATTCACTCCCTCCACCACTGGTGCACAGTAGCAGCAGTGTGTATCATCTAAAAGATGCACTGCAGGAACTCACCAAGGCTCCTTAGACAGCATCTTCCAAACCCACAATCGCTACCATCTAGAAGGACAAAGGCAGCAGATACCTGGGAACACAACCACCTGGAATTTCCCTTCAAATCCACTCACATCCTGACTTGGAAATGTATCACCATTCCTTCAATTTCGCTGGGTCAAAATCCTGGAACACACTATAAACTGCACCGTGGGTGTATCTACACCACATGGACTGCAGTGGTTCAAAAAGGCAGCTCACCACCACTTTCTCAGGGCAATGAATGCTGGCCTAACCAGCAACGCACACACTCCATGAATGAACTAAAAACAAAGTGAGGTGATGCATTTTGCAGAAGGTATATGGAGAGGCAATGGAGACATCCTGAAACAATTCTAAAGAGTGTGCAGGGATAGAGGGACCTTGGGGTGCATGGATCTCTGAATGTGAAAGCACATATTGAGAAAATGTTCAGCAAAGTACATGGGAACTTGTGTTTCATAAGTTGAGGTATTGATTACAAAAACAGCAAAGTGATGCTGAACCTTTATAAAGATCTGGAGAGGCCACAATTAGAGTATTGAGTTCAGTGATGGACACCACGCTTTAGGAGGGATGTGAGGCTCCTTGTGGGGGTGCAGAGGAGACTTACTCGAATAGTTCCCCGGGTGGGGGATGTTAGTGACAGAGTTGGGTTGGAAAAGCTTGGGTTGTTCTCCTTGGGTCAAAGGAGGTTGAGGGGTGATTGGATAGAGCTGTACAAGATTCTGACAGGGTTGATAAGGTAGAAAAGGAAAAGCTGCTCTCATTAGCTGATGGTACAAGAACTAGGGGAAACAGATTGAAGACTTTGGACAAGAGATTCAGGGGGTATCTGAAGAAAAAACTTTTTATGCAGCCCTTGTTAGCTCTTCAGCCAAGATCCCCATCGCCTCCATTAAAATACCGCCCTTTGAGTCTTTGATCAACACCTCTACTCAATTTACTTACTTTAGCTCTGCACTTTAGAGTGAATAGATTTGTAGTGGGTGTAGGGGACGGTATAGTCAGGGAGATCGGCACACTTTTCTGCAGCTGAGGGCAAGAGTGCAGAAGGCTGGGTTGCCTGCCAGGTGCCAGGGTTAGTGAAGTCTGATCAGGGCTGGAGAGGAACTTGCAGTGGGAGGTGGAGGATCCAGTTGTCATGGTCCACGTGGGGACCAATGAAATATGTTGAATGAGGAAAGAGGTTCTGCTTAGGGAGTATGAGCAGTTGTGGGAAATAGTAAAAGAATAGAACTAAAGGCTCTGTATTTAATTGCATGGAGCATTAAATTGAATACACAATAAATGTGTATGATCTGATAGCTTTGCAAAGACATGGCTGCACGATGACAATGGCTGGGACGTGAATATTTGAGGGTACGTGACATTTCAGGAGGACAGCAGCTCAGAAAACGTGGAAGGGTAGCTCTGTTAATTAAGTTTGACATGAGTACTTTAGAGAGAGATGGCTTTAGTTCTAAAGATCAAGATGTGGAATCAATTAATTTAGAGATGGAAGTCACTTATGGGAGTGGTTTATAGGCCCCATAACAGTAACCACACTGTAGGAGCGGGTATCAGAAAGGAATAATGGGGGCTTGTGACAAAGGTACAGTGATAATCAATGGTAATTTTAATCTACATATAAATTGGATGAATCAGGTTGGCAAGATGTGCTCAGAGAGAGTTTTTGGGACAGTACCTTTGAGCAGCACATTCTACTGCCAACCAGAGAGCAGACGATGCTACACCTGGTTATGGGCAGCAAGACAGGATTATTTAATGATATGTAATAGTGAAGGCACATGTAGGCAGCAGTGACCATAATATGATTGAATTTTACTTTCAGTTTGAGGCAGAGAACTTGGGCCAGAACTTCCGTGAATTGACAACGACTATTGGATTGCCACTCTGCTCCTTTTTCCGACCTTACTCAGGAGCTGCACCTTCCTCTCCCGACCTTTCACCTCGGGCCAGGTGAGAAATGTGCAGTGCAGCGTGTTCCCGAGGCCTTCAGTCGAGGGCAGCAGAATCATTCGAGAGGAGGCCAGACCCCTTTTTATGGCACCAGCTGCTATAAAGCAGGTAAGTTTAAAGTTTAATGAGCTGGAGAGGCTGGGCCACAAAGTACATTCAAGGCTGAGATAGACAGATTTTTAATCAGTAAGGGAATCAGGGTTATGGGGAAAAAGCACAAAAGTGGAGTTGAGGATTATCAGATCAGCCATGATCTCATTGAATAGCTGTGCAAGCTTGATGGGCCAAATGGCCGACTTCTGCTCCTACGTCTTATGATCTTTTGGACTCAGCCATTTTGAGAAGCCAGGGAGAAGGTAAGTGTTTTTATTTTTGTTTTTAGCTTTTAGCGTTTTGTTTTTCCCTCAAGTGTGTAAGGTAAGTGGGTAGGATCGGGGGAGGTCTGGTGGTCAGTGGGGGTGGTGGGATGGTAGGATGAGCCGGGGGCTGGCACGGGAATGGGAGGGTATCCGCGGAGGATGGGGGTTTGTCATGGGATCGAGAGGGTTGTACCAGTTGCTGGATGAGTAGTCGGGGGAGGGTAGGGAGAAGTTGAGAGTTGAGGAGAGTAGTGGGAGGGTGGTAGGGGGTTGTCAGGGGGGTCGGAAGGGTGGCTGGGTGTGGGGGTGTGCGTTATTATAGGGGTAGTTGGTGGGTTGGGATGGTAGTCAGTGTGGTGCCGTTTTGTCAGGGATAGTGAGTGTAGTCAGTGTGCTGCCGTTTTGTGGGGTGTTAGTGAGTGTATTCAGTGTGCTGCCATTTTTTCGGGGGTTAGTGAGTGTAGTCAGTGATTCACGGGCTAGTTGAGGTATGCGGGGTGTCAAGGGCAGCCCCTGGGTGTTTCTGGGCAGGGAGGGGAATGTTAGTACGATAGTTAGCCAGGATTTAGGTGTGGTTTTAATTATTCTAACTTTCCCTGAGTAACTATCCTGCTAAGAGATTTGGAACCATCCAAGTCTCTGAATTAAATTCGAGTATTGGATGGTTCCCAGTGCAGGGTAATTGCCAATGGGAAGTTTGAATTTGAATACAATCCTTGCATGGGGACTTCCGCGGGATGCCCCAGTGCATCTTCTGGGCTATCTCCTGGGTTTGACGCCCCGGAGAACAGAAGTTATGGGCCAGGGGGTCTAAGACTGATGCTTTAAACTTAAATAAGGGCAATTATGAGGGTATGACGACAGAGCTGGTTAAAGTGAACTGGGGAAATAGGTTTAGAGATAGGTCAGTGGAGATCAGTGGCAGATATTTCAGGAGATATTTCATAACACTCAGCAAAGATACATTCCAGTGAGAAAGTGAGCAAGAAAGATTCTAGGGGAGGAACACACAATCCATGGCCATCTAAAGAAGTTAAAGATAGGATCAAATTGTAAGCAAGAGCATAGAATTCCACGAAGATCAGAAAATTGGACTGGATATAAAAACAACAAAGAATGACTCAAAGAACAATGAGAATAATAATAAGAATAATAATAAAGAGAAATTAGATTATGAGAGAAAATTTGCTGGAAGCATAAAAATGAATAATAAGCATTTCCACAATTATTTTAAAAGTATTAGAATAACTAAGGTGAACGTTTGTCCTCTATAGAGTGAATGTGGAATTAATAATGGAAAATAAGGACATGGCAGCTGATTTTAACAGATATTTTCCATCCATTTTAGAGGAAAAAATAATATTCCAGTGATAATTGTGAACCAAGACATGAACCTGAGAGCAAAGTTTTAAAATAAGAGCTCTCCTGTTGAAAATGGAGATGAAGTGAACTTTTTTTCTCTCACAGGGTCTTGAGTCAGTGGAACTCTCTTCCCCAGAGACTAGAAGAGGGTCATTCAATAGTTTTAAGGTAGAGGGAGATAGATTCTTGACTATTAAGGGAGTGAAAGGTATAGGGGGTAGGCAGGAAAGTGACATTGAGGCCACAGTTAGATCAGCCATGATCCTAGTGGATGGCAGAGAAGGCTCCAGGGGCTGATGGCCTCCTCCTGCTCCTAATTTGTATGTTTGTATGATCTTGCTGTGCACAAATTACCTGCAGCATTTCCTGCTCTCTACAACTCTACCACATACTGCCAACCCATATAAAGGATGACCCACACCCAGCTGATAACCCGGAAACTCCTCCCACCCCAACTTTTCCTCTTTGAAGGGAATACTTCCACTTTCTTTGATTGTTTAAAATATGAGGACAGAATCTGTGATCGGGAATTCCTGGGGAGAATTGTTGTTCACAGGGCTCACTGGTTGGGAATTCACAGTCCCCAAGTCTGACTTTCTATCAATAATTTAAACAGAGTGAAAACTAGGCCGAAATTTTCCCAAACAGCAATCTCTGTGATCACAACTGCTCACTGTAAAAGCTCAATGTACAAGCTCTACAGATGACAAAATAGCATCACTGTTCATTGCAGCAGGAGGACAATGTCTACATTGGAGATCGTCCTGTGTAGTGACCCTCACTGATAGTGTGAATTAGTCAATGTTGAGTGAGGAAAGGACTGGGCCCAGCTTGATCCTCTCTGAGGTCAGCAAATCACACCGACATTCATTATCCAGACACATATGAGGAAAATGTCCCCTCCACAGGGTACGGGAGGGGTGTCAGTAACATTGGAACTGTGTAATTTATGACTAAGCACAGAAAGAGCAGATAAAGAGACATTTAAACTAATTAGAATAGAACATCAGACATCTCAATGAGATGATGAAATGAAATGGTTTTGGGTGAGGCACTGATTAACCATAGAACCATAGAAAAGCTACAGTGAAGAAACAGGCCATTCAGCCCATCATGTCTGCGCCAGCCAAAAAAGGGGAAAACAAAACTAACTGCTCATTTTAATCCCACTTTCCAGCAATAGGTCCGTAGCCTTGCAGGTTACAGCGCTTAAGATGCAGGTCCAGGTACCATTTAAAAGAGTTGAGCTTTTCAGCCTCAACCACCAACTTAAGCAGTGAATTCCAAAGTTTTTCCACATGTCCCATCTAATAGTCCTACCACTCACATTAAATCTATGTCCTCTGCTAATTGACCCCTCAGCCAGGGGAATCAAGTCTTTCCTGTTTACCCATTCTAGCCCCACATAACTTTGTACACCTCAATTAGGTCACTCCTTAGTCTCCTCTGTTCTGAGGAAAACTACCTGAGCCTATCCAATCTCTCCTCATTGCTGCAATTTTGAAGCCCTGGCAACATTCTTGTAAATCTCCTCTGCACTCTCTCCTGAGCAATTATGTCCTTCCTGTAATGTGGTGACTAGAACTGTGCACAGAATTCCAGCTGTGGCCTAATCGGCATTTTATAAAGTTCCATCATTGCATTCCTGCTTTTATATTAAATAGCTCGCCTGATAAAATTAACCACCTTGTCTACCTGTCCTACCACCTTCAAGGACCTGTGGACATGCGCTCCAAACTCTCTCACTTCCTCAACCCCTCTCAATAACTTCCCGTTTATTGAATATTCCCTTGCTTCTTTTGCCCTCCCCAAATGCATTACCTCACACTTTTCCGGATTGAATTTCATTTGCCATTTCTCCACCTACTCAATGAAACCATTGATATAATTCTGGAGTCAACAGCTGTCCGCTTCATTATCATCTGCACAGCCAATTTCTGTGTCATTTACAAATCTCCTCATTATGCCTCCCACATTTACGTCTAAATCATTAATAAATACAACAAACAGCAAGGTCCCAACACTGAGCCCGATGGAAAACCACTGGAAACCCTTTGTTTCCTGTCACTGAGGCAATTTGGGTTCCAACCAGCCACCGTCCCCTGTATCCAATGGGCTCTCACTTTTCTGAACAGTCTTCCACGTGGGACCTTGTCAAATGCCTCACTAAAATCCATGTAGACAACATCCACTGCACTACTCTCGTCAATCCTCCTTGTTGCTTCCTCAAAAATTTAATTAAGCTAGCAAGACACAATATTCCCTGACAAAACCATGCTGACTATCCATGATCGATCTGCCCCTTTCTAAGTGACAGTTTATCCTGTCTCTCAGAGTTGTCTCCAATAATTTGCCCACCACCAAAGTCAGACTGACTGGCCTATAATTTTCTGGCATATACCTCACACCCTTTTTAAAAAATGGCACGACATTCGCAAGCCAACAATCTTCTGTGAGCTCGCCTGTGTCTAGTGAGGATTTAAAGTGATCCTCAGAGCATCTGCGATTTCTTCCCTGTCTTCGTTCAACAGCCTGGATACAATCCATCCGGCCTTGTGATTTATCCACCTTCAAGAATGCCAGTCCCTCCAATACTTCCTCTCCCACTATGCTTATTGTATCTATATATAACAAGGATGTGAATTTGTTCTTCCAAAAATGCACAAGGTGGTGGATGTGAGAATGTCGGAAAAACAGGAGCCAACTCCACATGAACCTGACTAATGTGAATGGGGAGGTCTCGCTGTGTTCTCAGAAGAAGGAACTGCAGATTGTGAGATATGAATCACTCCATTATACAATAAATATTGACCAATGTTCCCATGTACCCGGATAAGCCCATTTATCACTGTCCGACTCTAGGTGAGTGATGTTGACACAAAAGCTGAGTTAAAGCAATATCAAACACAATGTATCAGTAACTGAATTCACCTGACATAGTACCAATCAGAAGGTTGACTCCGTAGTTGAACTGTTTGATCTGTTGGTTCTGGTGGACTGATGACTTCAGCAACTATCAAAACAGATATCAGGAATGTCTGTTCCATTGTGCCATTTTCTATGTATCCAGAAACTGTCCAAGGTGCAGAGATGGGAACAATTGTACCTGTAGACAAAGAAACACAATGTTACAGTATTGCTAATAAGAACATAAGAACAAGGAGCAGGAATAGGCAATTCAGCCCCTCGAGCCTGCCCTGCCATTCATTATGATCATGGCTGATCTGATTTTGGTCACAACTCCAATTTCCCACCATCTCCCCATAACCCATTACTAATTAAAAATCTGTCTATCTCCTCCTTAAATTTATTCAGCGTCCCGGCATCCACTGCACTCTGAGGTAGTGAATTCCACAGATTCACAGCCCTTTGAGAAAAGTAATTCCTCCTCATTTCTGATTTAAATCTACCACCCCTTAGCATAAAACTATGGCCTCTCGTTCTAGAATGCCCCACAAGGGGAAACATCCGCTGCATGTCTACTTTAGCATCTTATATACCTCAATTAGATCTCCACTCATCCTTCCAAACTCTAGCAAGTATAGGCTTAAACTGCTCAATCTCTCCTCATAAGACAAGCTCCGCATCTCTGGAATAAATCTAGTGAACCTCCTCTGAACCGCCTCCAGTACAACTAATTCCTTCCTCAAGTTAGGGGACCAAAACTGTGCACAGTACTCGAGGTGCGGCCTCACCAATGCTTTGTACAGTTGCAACAACACTTCCCTATTTTTATACGCTATTCCTTCAGCAATAAATGTCAAAATTCCATTTGCCTTCCTTATTACCTGTTGTACCTGCATACTAGCTTTCAGCGATTCATGCATGAAGACAACCAGATCCCTCTGCACTGAAGCATTCTGAAGTTTCTACAATACAGGAAAAAAAATTACAATCAGCCGAGATGGGTTTCAATCTGAGATCTGGCTTGCTGAGCATTAACATCAGCTGCAGCTGAAACAAGACCTAAAGGTTGAGAAGCCCCCAGTACCGGATGGCCTACATCTGAGAGTCTTAAAAGAAGCGGTGGCATAGATTAGAGATGCATTGGTTATAATCTTGTAAAATTCTTTAGATTCTGAAAAGGATCCAGCGGACTGGAAAATAACTAAAGTAACACATTAATGCACGAAAAGAGGATGACAGAAAGCAGGGAACTATGGGCCAGTTAGCCAAATATCAGTCAAAGGGAAAGTGCGAGAATCCATTATTAAGGAGGCTACAGCATTTGATCAGGCAGAGCCAACATGGCTTTGTGAAAGGGAAATAGTTTTTAACAAATCTGTACGAATTCAGTGCTGGGACCTCTACTGTTTACAATCTATATCAATGACTTGCATGAAGGGAGTGAATGCAAATCCATTTCTTTCACTGTGGCTGGGTCAAAATCCTGGAACTCCCTCCTTAACAGCACTTTGAGTGTATCTGCACCACAGGGACTGCAGCAGCTCAAGAAGGCAGCTCACCACCACCTTCTCAAGGGCAATTAGGGATGGGCAATAAATGCTGGCCTAGCCAGTGATGCCCACATCCCTTGAAAGCATTTTTAAAAATGTATGTCAGCTAAATTTGCCAAGGTCACCAAGGTTTGTAGGAAAGTAAGTTGTCAACAGGAGGTAGTAAGTCTGCAAAGGGATATAAACAGATTAAGTGAGTGAGAGAAATTTGGCAGATTGAGTGTAACATGGGTAAATGTGAGCTTGTTCACTTTGGCAGGAAGGATAGAAAAGCAGTATAGTGTTTAAATGGAAAGAGATTGCAGAACCCGATCGTACAGAGGGATCTAGGTGACCTCAAACCTGAATCACATAAGGTTAGTGTGCAGGTACAGCAAGTGATTAGGAAGGCAAATGGAATGTTGATGTTTATTGCAGGAGGAATGGAATATAAAAGTCAGAAAGTTTTACTACAGCTGTACTGGGCCTTGGTGAGGCCATATCTGGAGCACTGGGCAGCTTTAATCTCCCTTTTTAAAATAAGGCATAATTGTTTTAGAAGCAGTTCAGAGAAGGTTCACTGGAACCCTCTGGAATGAGGGAGTTGTCTTATGAAGAAAGGTTGAACAGGTTAGTCCTATACCCAGTGAAGTCTTGAAGAATGAGAGGTGATCTTATTGAAACATACAAGATCCCGAGGGGACGTGATAGGTGGATACCCGGAGAATGTTTCCTGTTGTAGGGCAGCTAAAATGAGGGAACATAGTTTAAAAATAAGAGGTCTCCCTTTGAAGACAGAGATGAGGAGAACATTTTTCTCCCAAAGGATTGTTGGTGTGTGGAATTCTCTTCTGCAGAAAGTAGTGGAGGCTGCGTCTTTGAATTTATTTAAGGCAGGGTTAGAAGATTCCTGTTAGGCAAGGGAGTCAAGTGTTATGGGGAGGCAGACAGGAAAGTGGAGCTGGGACCACAGCCAGATCAGCTATGATCTTATTGAATGGTGGAGCAGACTCAAAGTGCCAAATGGCCTGCTCCTGCTCCCATGCTCCTACACTTATATTGGATGTTCTGTTAGAACCTCCTTATTTTTTACTGCATTTGCCAACATTAATATCATCTGCAAATGTTGGCATTATGCCTTGCACACCCGATTCCAGATCATTGATATTTATGAAAAGTGTAATAGCCCCTGACCCCTGGAGAACAACACTGTAAACTTCCTTCCAGTCTGAAAAACAACTGTCCACCACTACTCTCTGTGTTCTGTCACTTAGCCAATTCTGTATCCACACTGCCAACCCCCTTAATCCCATGGGCTTTAATTTTAATAACAGTCTATTATATATTAATTTGTCAAACATCTTTTGAAAGTGTATAGACATAATATCACCTGTACTCTCATCCAACATTAACCATTAAATATCTCAATGAAGCTAGTCAAACATGATTTATCTGTAACAAGACAGAATTTCCTGCCACTGAGCCTCAGTCTGGACCCAGCATTCCAGCAGCATCCAGTAACCTGAGAGAGATGCAATGTATCAGCTTCCACAAGGGTACATGTCGACTCCAGTAGTGGGATTCATGCCTGGCATATGGAGCCTTTATTATACTAGGAAAATTCAGCAGCCACTGCTGGAGTAGGAACATGAGTTTGGAATCCCATCCCACCATGGGCAGGATTTTCTGTGTCCGCTGGAGGATTATGATGACATGCAGCAAGGACACTCCATAGATCTTCACATAGCCTCTGACAATGTCTGACTCCTGTCTGGCTGAGGGGCAGGTCGCCTGTGCTCTGTGATCAGGGACATATCATAGAGACACAGCCATGAAACTTTAGAAGCTTCTGATCCTTTGTCCGCCTTCAGCATCTGAGCCCTTCAGGAGCACAGCGTCACTGGTCACAGATGCTGAAGAGACGGGGGTCAGCCCCTCCTTAAAGGTGCTGAGAGCACACTGAGAGAATGAGCGAGCTCTGTGGCACCTGCCCACTACATTCTGGCAGCAATGACAAGCACTGTCGAGGTGCAGACATCAGTAATATTTCCCGGGGTAGAATTTTCCGTTCGTCGTGCGGGTGCGCGCCCGAACTGAACGTGTGTAAAATGACGCAGGATGACATCAGGCGAGCATCCCGACGTCATCGCTCCCTCACGCGATATTTCAGTGGGCAGGTGCGTGCAGCAGTCGGCAGCTCGCCCGCCGACAATTAACAGGCCCATTAAGGACATTAAAGGTCCCATTGAATGAAATGTTTCACTGCCCGTCCGACCTTACGGTTGGTGGGTGGGTGATAAGGCCAAGTGGCCTTTGGATTTTTTGTGAAACCTCATCCACGGGCGGGATGAGGTTTTAATCAGACATCTTTTGATTATCTGCTCCATCACTGCTCGCTTGTCCCTACAACCACTCCCCCCACCCACTACTTCTCTCCCCCCACCCCCCACCACCCCAGCCTTAAACCAGCTTATATTTCACCCCTCTCCTTACTTCACTCAGTTCTGCTGAAGGGTCATGAGGACTTGAAATGTCAACTCTTTTCTTCTCCGCCAATGCTGCCAGACCTGCTGAGTTTTTCCAAATATTCTTGGGAGTCGGGTGGGCTGGATGCTCCATGGGCCACTTGGATGGATGGGCCTGGAGATTGCACCTGCTGGTCCTCCTCCCTGTTCGTGCCTAGAGGTCCCAGGCTGACCCCTTGAGGAGCAGGGGTAGCCAGGCTGAGATCGAGCTGCCTGGCACCCATCTTTGGTGCACATTGTTGGAGGTTCACTATGGCATCAGCGATGGAGTTGCGCCCACATAGCAGTGCAGGAGCAACATCCTGGACCAAGGTCTCCATGGTGGCTGCCGTCCTACCTGTGTTAACCTCAGTGCATTGGCATGTCGGCACTGTCACCTCAGGCTGAAGGCGGACGGACTCCTCCATCATGCCTTACAAACTGAGGAGTGCAGCGGACATCCCTTCCTGTTGTTCCCGAGCCTGCCTTTGCAGCTCCAGCAACTGTGACATGACCGAGTCCAGAGGCTCATCATCTGACTCAGACTCAGCACAATTCTGGCCTCCAGCCGTCCTCCAAGTGCCAGAACCCTCTGGATGTGCAATGGGTTTGTGAGTGTGTGAGTTGAAAATGATGAGTGACCTTTCTATTTTTATTCGTTCATGGGATGTAGGCGTTGCTGGCTCCGGCCAGCATTTATTGCCCATCCCTAATTGCTCTTATTCAGAGGGCATTTTTAAGAGTCAACCACATTTCTGTGCGTGTGGAGTAACATGTAGGTCAGACCAGCTGAGGACAGAAGATTTCCTTCCCTAAAAGGCATTACTGAATCAGATGGGTTCTTATGACAATTGACAATGGTTTCATGGTCATCATCAGAATTTCAATTCCAGATATTAATTAAATTCAAATTTGAAATTCCACCATCTGCTGCGGTGGGATTTGAACCGGGTCCCCAGAGCATTACCCTCGGGATTACCAGCCCAGTGACAAAACCACTACACCACCGCCTCCCCTAATTACCCTGGCAGAAAGGAGGAGGTCTTTCATCCTCTTGCGGCACTGGGTGGCTGTTCTCTATTGGAGGGCGTTGGCACTGCCAACTGCTGCCACTGTCTCCCAAGCCAGGTTAGTGCTGTTGATGCCCTTCCTGTGGCCAGAGTGGGGGAGAGGACATCCCGGGAGCCCCCACGGCATCCAAACGGTGCTCGAGGGGTGTGTCGCTGAACCTGTGGGCTGCAGTCTTTTCCGTTTCAGGGCCATGTCTTAGGTGCAGCAGTTGTGGTCTGGAAGCACTGAGATGTGTGCCTGCAGCTGGACTTTAAATGTGGTGCCCGGCGTGATGCAGTGGTGGGGTAATGGTGGGAAGGTGAATGACAGCCCTCCCGCCATGGAAATAGCGCGTTTCCCGGGAGTACATAAATAATGTGGTGGGCTTGGGATGATACGGCGTGAAAACCCACCATCGTTTTACCTGCCTGCTTCCGCACTGAGTGCGAATCTGGGATGATTCCGCCCCATATGTGGGAAACCTTCCAATTCTGGGAGCATAAAGTCTGCAGATATCAAAGGAATAGCCCAAGTGGCACTTCTACCCATTGGGAACAAGTGAACAAGGAAGCCTCTGGGATTGACAATGGGGGGATTTTTCGGTCAGTGTCTCAGTCTACACACTAAGTTTGAAACAAGACAGATCAAAGATCGAAAGGTTGTTTTCTATCCTTTTGTTATTTTGAAGGAACATTTGATGTACCTGCAGCATTAGAGAAATGTGAATAATTGAAAAGTCTCTCCAGGCCGGTCTCTATTGCACGATTCATATCCATTCCAGTAACCACTGTTTGAACAGCTTGGAGATGTAGGAATTTTTTCTCTTCATAATTCTAAGGCAAAAAGAGCAGAATGTATTACCATATGACACAACTGAACTCCCTCTGTAAAGCGTCAGTGTTCAGAGGACATGCTAATTTCCCAGGTGTGGTAGCAGCATTCATGTCCTGGATGGGCTGGGATTGAAAGAGAGTTAGGGGGTTTGATGGAATTCTTGGCATTAACACTTCCTGGTTCATTTTCTTTTCTCATTCACTCTTTCAGCTTTAGTGTTTCCTGCACTATTGGCCTTGCTCCTCCCCTTGGGTTTTCAATAAAAAAAATAGAGAGTGTTATTGGAAGCCTTTTACACGAAGTCACATCCCTCTGAGTATTCTCAGGGCCAGGGAGAGAAGACATGAGCCCTAGTGCTCCACCTGTCTCCGAGCCCCTTAGTCCCAACACCACCTACACTCCATGCGCTTCCCCCCCACCATACAATTCCCCCCTCAATGATGCATGATCATTTATCCCCATTCAACATTCACCAATTAATTCACCAAATAATCACAGAAAGTTCCCAGTAAAATGGTAACTCACATTGTTGGCATCTGGTTGTAAATATCTTCTGATATTTATGCAGCACGGGTCAATAATATGAAGAGCTACAATGATACAATGCAGTGTTCATTTGTGTGCACCCGAAAGGTGATCCCACCATGACCATTAAACAGACCAGAGTTTACAAATTTTACTTTAACAGCATCATGCAATATATCCCATTAGTTACTAAAAACACTGCAGACGATAACACTGATTTTGTTCACTGCCTCGGCCCTCATTATAATATTCTGCATGTTGTACCTTATGGAAGTGGTGACAGTAAATTAATATTTGTGGAAAGATTCTAAACTTGCAACTCAGATTAACTGCACAAGATCTTTTTCATTCTATGGAAGCAGTAGAAGACTTTATTCTGCCTTAGTCGCATGACATCATTCAATATAATTATTTCACACAAGGGGTCATACAGTCATAGAATTATAGAGGCCAGAGCACAGAAAAAGGCCCTTCAGCCCATCTCGTCTTTGCTGGTCAAACAATTACCTAACTATTCTAATCTCATTTTCCAGCACTAGGCCCATAGCCTTGTATGCCATGACATCGCAAGTGCACATCCAAATACTTCTTAAATCTTATGATGGTTTCTGCCTCGACCACCCTTTCAGGCAGTAAGTTACAGATTCCCACCACCCTATGGGTGAAATAATTCTTCCTCACATCCTCTCTAAACCTTCTGCCCCTTACCTTGAATCTCTGCCCCCTGGTTATTGAACCCTCTACCAAGGGGATGAGTTCCTTCCTGTCTACCATTTCTGTGCTCCTCAAAATTTTACGCAACTCAATCATGTTCCCCCTCAATATCATCTGGTCCAAGAAAAATAACCCCAGCCTATCCAGACTCATCTCATAAGTAAAACTCTCCAGCGCAGGCTACATCCTGGTAAATCTCCGCTGCACTCTCTCTCGTGCAATCACATCCTTCCTAAAATTCGGATTTCAGAACTGCATGCAATACTCTAGCTATGGCCTAACCAGCATTTCATACAGTTGAAGCATAACCTCCCTGCTCTTTTATTCTCTGTCTTGGCTAATAAAGGCAAGTAAACCATTGAAGGGTTCTCAAAATTCCCACACTTTTCATATCATCAACAAGGATATGACTTTTGGACTTTTACCTGAAGCCCACCAAAATCAAACAAGACTTGGATGGAGATGAGAAATTCGAAAGAAAACATTATAACTGGGCCAGCAGATCTGAGTGTGAGGAGTTTTGAAAGCAGAGGTACAGCCTGAGGATAGAAATCCCCAGCCAGCGGCAGTGGACATTCCACAGACCACACAAGAGGGGACAGTGGCTCAGGTTGAAGACCCACCAGCCAGAAAACCCCCACCAGCCAGAGTCCCTAGAAGGTCCCCACGAACGCCACGGCCAAAGAACCCGTGGTCACCGGCTCCCCAGTTTAAAAGGGCAGCCCCTCAAGTCAGGGATCGATCTGAGGACAGAAGTCCCCAGCCAGCAGTCGCAGGCTGTGAGGGACCAAAGGTACAGGACAGGGCGGCCACACCGAAGGGAGTAGTGTGCTGTAGACCGAACAGGGATTAACCTGGCCGCCCGGGGCCGGGGGGCTGATGTACATAGCTTCGGTTATTTAATGTTGAGATTGTTAAGTTTGGGTGTTTTAGTTAAATTTTAAATAAGGTGGTTGGTAGTTTAAGTATTATTGTTTAAGAGTGTTTGTATTGAGTTGAGGTTGCAAGACTCGACTATGCTTTACCCAAGCCAGTGAATCTGTTCGGGAGCTGGCTATATGCTCTTATGTCTCCCTACAGAAAAGATTTCGATAGGATGGGGGGCATACTTCTACTCGCCCTGATAGGAATGGCCGCTGGGAGGCGAGGTGATGTGGAGGACTCCCACATTTTTGGGTGCTCAGGGGAGAGAGCACCGGTTGTGACTGCGAGGGGCAGCGAAGGTAACGTGGAGGAGATCACTACCTATTCCCATGTGGGAAGATGGCCAGAGTGGCTGGGATCTAACTCCACCCGATACTCCAGTTAGACCGGGTTCACCTACGGGGAGGCCTCCCTCCCCTGCCCCAGCAAACAGGTTGTGGCCACACGGGTCGGGGTCACTGAGGGGAAACGCGTGTGCCTGACCTGCAGAGGACAGATTCCCCTGGGAAGGTGGTGGTGGCTCAGGAAGCTGAGCAGAGACATGGGGGATGGTACAGCTGACTGGGAGCGACTGGGGAACGACACCCATCGGACCATTACCGGGAACCATGGGGGGGTGAGCGTGTGCTGGGACAAGTGGTGGAAATCGGAACAGGGAATCTATGTCTGCATGTGGGGATCGTGGAAGACCTGCCCCACTGGCATATCCATTATCTTTTCCACAGCATGGCTGGACAAGGGGAAGGGGGTGGAATGGGATTCCCACCTACACACTTGCATAACTCCATCCTCTCCAGCCTCAGTTAAGGCCACTGAACTCGTGGCATGCACCCAAAAGACAATGTAGACAAAACAGAACTGTACACTCCCCACACTGAGTACTTTAGCAATGCTGGGAGACAAAGAAGGGGAACCTGGAATGATGTTTTCACAGCATATAATACAGGATCCTCTCTGATAAACAGTCTGGATGACATAGAATTGCAGACACAAATAAACGGTTTAAAAACACAATGATGAAAAATCTTAACAGAGCAGAACACAGTGACAGGCTCAGAGCTACATGAGGACCAGGCCCTGACAGTCCATTTAAAGGAGATTATTGCTGAGTTGGAAAGGCACGCCAAAGCAGTGAATGTACTCATTCGAGAGGATAGGAATGCATCAGACCAGGCTGCACAGAATGAGGTGTGTGTGCTGCACGGGGCATGGTTGCTGGGCGAGGGCTACAGCAACCTGGAGGATTTAAAGCAAGGTTTATTCCCCTCCTGGATCAGCAACAAGCACCTCGCAGCCCTCCACCCATTTGAGAATTCACTAAGCCCGTGTCAGTTCCACCTAGACTCTGAAGCCTACCCTGTCCCAGTAGATTGTGGGCGCTCCAACCACACCATCATGGGTATAGTAGTGAGGATGCCGGTCATGGGTGGGACAGCCCGACCTGCACTGGTATATAGGGTGGAGAACATTGGAGTCATTCAAGGGGGTGCACACGTCCGTTTCGCAGCAGTCCCACCTTACATCATAAAGTGGGAGCACATGATGACAGGTACAGACCTTTCTGGGTGCCGGAGCCGGGGTGCACACGTAATACTGTGTCCCTAGCACTTGAACGTTTATTACAGACCATAGTGCGGGTTTAAAACTGCTGGTGCACAGTCTATAAACTGTACCATGGAGGTAATGGCACAAGGCCATGTTCCCCCACAGGTAGCATATCTAGGGGGTGGGACATATTGTGTCACCACAAGTGCGCGCCACTACCAGCTTGGATGGCGCATCCAGTGTCCGGTAAGTGACAGCAGTTTTTGTTTTAAACCCAAGGCAGAAGTTCAAGTGGCCCAGAAGCAGACTGTCCGCATTCCTGAACCCTCCACTGTTCACCTCACTGTTAAGGAAAACATTACCAACTTGCAGAGCTCTGTCACGCATTTCGGTTAAGAAATTCCCCCTCTACCAGAACATCTTACTAAACGACTAAGAGCTGTAGAGTTATCACAAAAGTATTTCTATACTTTGGAACAGAAAACACACGAGATAGAGGGAGAGATTCAAGCTATCACAGTCCCACCCTGGTGGGACATTTTCGAAAACACAGAGGTCCCTTCATGGGTCAGAATGGCTTCCCACATCCTGGTGGTTTGCCAGCTGGGAATAGTGTTGTACCTGTTGTGCTCTCAGTGCAAGGGAAATGGCAAAATTCCAGAGTTCCAAAACGAAAGGACCTGGAAGAAGCATAATGCTAAGGTGGGGAGAGATACACCTGTTTGAACCTTTCATATATTTTTTGTGTGTTCCTGAATAAAGATTGTTGTTTTTTTTGTGTTTGGTTATTTTTGAGAATGAATTTTATGTTTTGTTTTATTTTAATAAAGATGTATGTGCACCAAGTTGGACCGCCTAAATGTTTGGATGTATGTAAATAACTGTATTTTGCCTATGCATGCTTACATACACCGCATTTTAAAGAATTGGGAATGTATGTGTCATGAAATCTTAGATAGGTAATTACAGGGGAAGATTGACTATGGAGCGTCAGGAATTTTGTTTTTTTTTCCAGTATGATACTTGAAGCAAGGTTAAAGTATCACAGGGGGGTGTTGAAAGGTTCTCAAAATTCCCACACTTTCCATATCATCAACAGGGATATGACTTTTGGACATTTACCTGAAACCAGACAATGAGAGGAGACAGAATACACATTCTTCCCTTAAAACAATCAACATGAAACTAAAGCCCATCAAAATCTTGCATAAATAATCACTATTAACTACTGGGGCAGGAAGACCACAATCAATGCAATTATGCGAACCCATCAATACGCCACACATACAATGGCTTTCAGTTCAAGACTAGTTAAGGGGGCAGGAAGACAATGATAAACATCATGTGAGCCCATTAAAACAATGAGACAACAATCACCTAGGGAAGCCCACCGAAATCAAACAAAGAACTAACCTTGATTTGGACTGAGATAAGAAATTAAAAAAAAAAACAGTATAACTGGGCCAGCAGATCTGAATGATGTCCCCAGCACATCTTCAGGGGTACTTCCTGGGTAAAATTCCCCGGAGGTCAGAAGTACTGCGCTAATTTATATTAATCTAGCAAGGATGGAGTATAGTTCTCACAGCCAAACCTGCTTTAAGGACACTGCTGTATTGATGTGACTTTCCAGGTATCTGTGGTGTGGGGTATCGCCTAAAGCAAGACTTGGCTTCTTACAGATGTAACATAGTGAACTTAAATCTGTTATAAATTTCCGGAGTTGGGTTAGATTCAGTGTATACAGGAGTAACAGGAATGTTCCCGACTCTACAGTCCTTCGCATCATCCCTCTAACCTCTCTGTTTCCACACCAACCCCACTTTAGACCCGCTGCTGGAGACAGAAACCCTGATATTCTCACTACACAAGCTGGCAGTGGAGACCAATCAGCCGACAGCAGCTCATGTATAAAATGTTACTGAGACCCAAGGACCAATTTCAGTCCAGTCTCATGTTTCAGGGTTGGGGTGTGCGCTGTTGATTCACCGCAGGTTATTTACCCCAAAAACAGGCATTAAATAATTTCCCCTGTTACAAACATGACAGAACGCAGGAAACTCTGAACAATACTTACCTTGTCCACAATGACTTCTGCGGGCTCAATGCAGTCATTTTCATAACAGAAGTTCTCCACCTCATCCTGTGCAGCAAGTTGCTGCCAGAAGAGGACAGACACAGTTAGGAAGAGTCTCAGCATCCTGGTGTCTGCTCAGATCACTGGTGAACGCCCTGAATGACTCTCAGCACCTTCAGGTGGACCTGCAGTTTGAGCAGAGAGCTCAGATCTTTTTATACTGTTTTATGAAGATGATTTTGAATAAAGTTAAGCTGCAGGTAGCAACATCATGTGTTGAAGAAACGCACTAGCTGATTCATTATGGAAATGTTACTTGCCGTGAGGAACTATTAACTCTCTGAGTGCCGGTTCCCGGGAAGTCTGAACACTCGGGAAGCTATTTTACAATTGATTCCACTTCACACACTCAGGATTGTCAACCCTCCCTGTTTGGGAGTTGCCTGGAATGGAAGATTGATCTGCCGGTCGCTGGTGTTAGTGACCCGGGAGAAAACAGTTTAACTTTCGGGTTTCATGTCTGCACAGTTTCATTTCTTGGGTTAAAAGCAAAAAACTGTGGATGCTGGAAGTCCAAAACAAAAAATAAAAATGCCTGGAAAAACTCAGCAGGTCTGGCAGCATCTGCGGAGAGGAACACAAATAATGTTTCGAGTCCGTATGACTCTTCAACAGAACTAAGCTAAAATAGAAAAGAGGTGAAATATGAACTGGTTTAAGGGGGAGTGGGACAGGTAGAACTGGATAGAGGGAGATAGACAAAAGATGTCACAGAGAAAAGATGTCACAGACAAAAGGACAAAGAGGTGTTGAAGGTGGTGATATTATCTAAGGAATGTGCTAATTAAGGGTAGAAAGCAGGACAAGCAAGGTACAGATAGCCCTAGTGGGGGTGTGGTGGGGTGAAGGAATCGAAATAGGCTAAAAGTTAGAGATAAAACAATGGATGGAAATACATTTAAAAATAATGGAAATAGGTGGGAAAAGAAAAATCTATATAAATTATTGGGAAAAAAAGGGCGGGATCGGAAAGGGGGTGGGGATGGAGGAGAGAGTTCATGGTCTAAAATTGTTGAACTCAATATTCAGTCCGGAAGTCTGTAAAGTGCCTAGTCAGAAGATGAGGTGCTGTTCCTCCAGTTTGCGTTGAACATTACTGGAGCAATGCAGCAAACAAGGACAGACATTTGGGCATGAGAGCAGGGTGGAGTGTTGAAATGGCAAGCGACAGGGAGGTCTGGGTCATGCTTGTGGACAGACCGAAGGTGTTCTGCAAAGCGGTCACCCAGTCTGCGTTTGGTCTCTCCAATGTAGAGGAAACCGCATTGGGAGCAACAAATGCAGTAGACTAAATTGAGGGAAGTGCAAGTGAAATGCTGCTTCACTTGAAAGGAGTGTTTGGGCCCTTGGACGGTGAGGAGGGGGGAAGTAAAGGGGCAGATTTGCACCTTCTGCAACCGCATGGGAAGGTGCCGTGGGAGTGGGTTGAGGTGTAGGGGGTGATGGAGGAGTGGACCAGGGTGCCCTGAAGGGAACGATCCCTGCGGAATGCAGCCGAGGGGGTGAAGGGAAGATGTGTTTGGTGGTGGCATCATGCTGGATTTGGCAGAAATGGCGGAGGATGATCCTTTGAATGCGGAGGCTGGTGGGGTGATAATTGAGGACAAGGGGTCCCTATCATGTTTCTGGGAGGGAGAGGAAGGTGTGAGGGCGGATGCGCGGGAGATGGGCCGGACACGGTTGAGGGCCCTGTCAACCACCATGGGTGGAAAACCTCATTTAAGAAAGAAGGAAGACATGTCAGAGGAACTGTTTTTGAAAGTGGCATCATCAGAACAGATGCGATGGAGGCGAAGGAACTGAGAGAATGGAATGGAGTCCTTACAGGAAGCGGGGTGTGAGGAGTTGTAGTTGAGGTAGCTGTGGGAGTTGGTAGGCTTGTAATGGATATTGGTGGACAGTCTATCACCAGAAATTGAGACAGGGAGGTCAAGGAAGGGAAGTGTCAGAGATGGACCATGTGAAAACGATGGAGGTGTGGAAATTTGAAGCGAAATTAATAATATTTTCCAAGTCCAGACGAAAGCATGAGGCAGCACTGAAGCAATCATCGATGTACCGGAGAAAGAGTTGTGGGAGGGGGCTGGAGTAGGACTGGAACAAGGAATGTTCCACATACCCCATAAAGAGACAGGCATAGCTGGGGCCCATGCGGGTACCCATAGCCACACCTTTTATTTGGAGGAAGTGAGATGAGTTTAAGGGGAAATTTTTCAGTGTGAGAACAAGTTCAGTCAGACGGAGGAGAGTAGTGATGGATGGGGATTGTTCAGGCCTCTATTCGAGGAAGAAGCGGAGAGCCATCAAACCATCCCAGTGGGGGATGGAGGTGTAGAGGGATTGGACGTCCATGGTGAAGGGGAGGTGACTGAGGCCAGGGAACTGGAAATTGTTGATGTAATGTAGGGTGTCAGAGGAATCACGGATGTAGGTGGAAAGGGACTGGATAATGGGAGACAGAATGGAGTCAAGATAGCAAGAAATGAGTTCCATGGGGCAGGAACAGGCTGACACGATCGGTCTGCCGGGACAGTCCTGTTTGTGGATTTTGGGTAGGAGGTAGAAGCGGGCCGTCCGAGGTTGGGTGACTATCAGGTGGTAAGCCGTGGAAGGAAGATCTCCAGAGGAGATGAGGTCCGTGACAGTCCTGGAAACAATGGATTGATGTTCAGTGGTGGGGTCATGGTCCAGGGAGAGGTAGGAGGAAGTGTCTGTGAGTTGATGCTTAGCCTCTGCGAGGTAGAGATCAGTGTGCCAGACAACAACAGCACCACCCTTGTCAGCGGGTTTGATGACAATGTCAGGGTTGGACTTGAGAGAACGCGAATCCCACATCCCATGAATGAATAATTAAAAAAAGCTTTTGTGGCAAAGCCTCTCACCGGGTTACTTTATCCCTGGCACTGCCTCTCCCCGGGTTACTTTATCCCTGGCACTGCCTCTCACCGGGTTACTTTATCCCTGGCACTGCCTCTCACCGGGTTACTTTATCCCGGGCACTGCCTCTCACCGGTTACTTTATCCCTGGCACTGCCTCTCACCGGGTTACTTTATCCCTGGCACTGCCTCTCACCGGGTTACTTTATCCCTGGCACTGCCTCTCACCGGGTTACTTTATCCCTGGCACTGCCTCTCACCGGGTTACTTTATCCTTGGCACTGCCTCTCACTGGGTTAGTTATTCACTGGCACTGCCTCTCACTGGGGTGCAATCCCCCTGGCACTGACTGACTGGGGTAAATGGGAACGTGCAATGGGGGGCACAGCGTAAAAATAAGGAGAAGCCTCGGCATTTGCATCTTTTTAATGTTTTGAAGGCTGGGGAAAGAGGACAGGGATAGATAGTACAACCCTTCGAGACTGACCATCCATTCAGGCCCAACAGTCTATCTGAGTGTCACTCCAGGATCCACTCAAACCCCTTTTCCACCTCCGGTTCAGGCATCCCTTCACCTTCCCCAAATCCAATCATTTCCAGACCTTTTCCCTGACCACTTTACTAATGCCAGGGATCATTCTCTCCAGTCTCTGGTCGTAGCCTTTTTAATGGTTCTGTTATTTTTAGCTCCCGGCAAGGTAAGCCAATTCCCTTCAACTTATTGCTAGCTTAAAGTCCCAACTAGAAGAGGTTCTAAGCATTAAAGGAACATAATCTTAGATTCGTTCCTCATATACAAACCCTCTGCTCCAGGAGTCTCAAAGCCCAAAAAATTATCTCAGGACAGGACATACATTGAGGCCGGTCTTAGCAGACCAGCTTCTTTGAAAGTCAAACAATATCAGCTCTTAGAAATCATAATAAGACTTCTGGAGTAGTGTATTTATGTGGATTGCCGAGATAATAAATATTTTAGATTACACATGGCATATGCTTCAAAAACAAACACGTTTTATTGAAGTCCATTATAATTGAGTGCTGATACATGAAATTATAAATGATAATTAAAGCTAAACATAGCATGTAAATAATAGTCTTAAATACATGAAGTTTATAAATCCAACTTACCTGCAAATATTGTTGGATAACTCAAACAAATAGCAACAATTAAGACAGATATTTACTCACGAATTCAATATGGTTATATTGAATGTGGATGTATCTCTGTCTGAGCCCAGGGTAATTTTCAAAAGGGAACACTGACCCTTTATGTTCCAAAAGTGCCTGACTGACCTAATCGTCATGGTGTGAACTTTTAAATGCAGTGGGTGGAATCGTCTGTGCCCGCTTGCATCGGGCGTGTTCGGTGCTGTGAGCGGACAATATGGCAAGAAGACCAAAAATGGGTTCCACGGAGTTGAGAAACCAGTTTGTGATCGTCCTCTCAGTCCATCGATGGCGGGCCGCATTTCCATCCATTGGACATGGGGAATCTCAATGTCGTACATCTGCATATCATTGTAAAGCTCACCTGTCAGACTCATTCCTCCCCCGGCCGGATTGTCCACCCACGCTGATGTGTTTCACAACAGCATATAGAAGGCGTGCACTTGACAGGCTGCACTTTGAGGCAAACTTGGAGGCGAGTGCACAGTAACATTGCAGAGCACTCACCAAGGACGCCTGTTAGACTTCAAGGTTCAGGCGTGTTTTTCAGGGGGTTTGGGGCAAAGGCTGCCCTGCATTTGAAGGTAGTGCACAAGCCCGTGTGGGGTGGTGGGTGGGGGAGTGGGTGAGGGAAGCGGCCACGCATTAGGGACACCTTGTATAAAGTGACCCTTACTCTGCAGCTGAGACAGTTCAGGAGCAGCCACATTGATATGATTGGAGTATTCCAAGCAACACAGAGGCATTAAAGTGCCACCAAGTGCTCCAGATTTTATTACCCCTCGGGCACAGACTGTAAACTAATGAGCGTTTTAGTGGACTGCAGAACAGTTGGATGACTGGGCACATTGTACAATCTCCTTGCTAAAGCTGGCCATGGAGCAGTCACTGGTGGAGGTGCTCACAGCCCTTTGCATTGTCATCATCCCGGTTTGGACCAGTCTCCCCCATGGTACAAGCTAACAGTGCAGTTTTGCAGCACGGGTTAGGAGAATGCCTGCGTCTGAGCTGAGAGCACAGCATGCAGTCCAGTGGGCAAAGCCGCCACCAATCGGCCGGGTGGAGTGATTAGATTTGTCCAGGTCTCGGGTTTCCCACAGGTGCAAGGTGCCATCGACTGCACTCATGTGGCGCTCAGATCTCCGTCGCTACACACGGTCCACTATGTGAACCATAAGGGATTCCATTCGCTGAATGTGCAGCTGATGTGCAACCACCACAAACACATCCTGCAGGTCCGGGCACCGTTTCCAGGGAGTGTACACAACTCCTAGATTCTCAATCAGTCACAGATCCCTGATGTCTTCCAGGGTCCACAGAGGCTGCAGAGATGGCTCCTCAGGGACTAGGGCTACCCACAGAGGACGTGGCTGATGACACCTGTGCGGCGGCCTCAGACTGTAGCAGAGCAACGCTATAGTGAGGCTCATGCTGCAACCTGGTGGAGCAAACCATCGGGATGCTGAAAAGGAGGTTCCAGTGCCTGGACCGGTCTGGTGGAGCCCTGCAACACAGTCCCCAGTGGGTGTCTCCCAGCATATTAGCCTGCTGCACAGGAGAGGAGCTGGCTGAGGAGGAGATGGAGGAGCTGGAGGTCTCCTCCTCCTCCATCACCTCTGAGGACATCGACTGTGATGAGGGTGAGGAGGGCCTTGAAGGCAACCATGTCTAGGATGAGGCCCTCGCACTGACCAGACGAGGCAGACGTGCTCGGGAGACCCTCATAGCCTCTAGACTTGTGGAGGATGATGACAACATGCAGTGGAGAGACACCATAAGATCCTCACATTACATCGATGACTTTTTGAATCCAGTCTGGCTTATGGCAGAACACATACCCTCTGTGATAATGCTCCTGTCATGGAGATGCAGTGGAGGCTCTAATAGTCACTTGATTGCAGAAGGATGATGATGACATGCAGTGAGGACTCACCTAATATCTTTACATAGCCTCTGAGAATGTCTGACTCCTGTCTGGCTAAGGGCAGCTCGCTTCCACTCTGTGATAAGGGTCATATCAAAGAGACAAAGCCCTGAAACTTAAGGAGCATCTGATCCTTTGTCCGCCTTCAGAAACTGATCCCTTCAGGAGCACAGCGTCACTGGTCACAGATGCTGAGGAGATGGGAACCAGCCCCACCTTAAAGGTGCTGAGAACACACAGAGAGAGTGACGGATCTCTGGGATGCCTGCCCACGGATTTCCGGCAGCAATAACAAGCACAGCCGAGGTGCAGGCATCAGGGATGTGTCGAGGGAGCATGAGGATACACCATTACTTTGGTCTGAAGGATGCACAGAGCACAGGGAAGAGGCCATGGACTGAGACTCCTGCCTTTATCTTTTGCAGAAATGTTTCATATCTGAGTGTCATGAACAGTGCTCGTCAGAACAAGGAGACAGAGGATTGGCGTCCTCTGGAGGCTGAGACCTGGAGGGCCCCAGCCTGCTTTCGGGGTCCTGCTGTGTGGCAGTGGAACCCTCCTCGGCCTTTGCCGCTGGAGCTGCTGAGGCCACAGGAAGAGGGGGTTAAGATGTGCCAGACACTCCCGGAGTCACCTGAATGGATGGCCTCAGGGTGTGCACCTGCTGATCCTCCCCCCTATGGGTGACCAAGGGCCTCTGGCTGACCTCCTGCAGAGACAAAACAAGCTCCTATTGTCTATTTTATTCATAAATCTTATCATTGAAGAATTCGTGAAGGCTAAATGTTTTCTTTTCAACCTGTGTAATGGGGTATATTGAAGTGACTGGCTGGTTGGCTCCCTTCCAAAAGTAATTTAGCTTCAGGGTTTAGCTGTTCTCTGTGCTTCTTTCAATTTTGGCTTATACAAATGAACATACGAATTAGGAGCAGGAATAGGCCACTCAGCTCCTCGAGCCTGCTCTGTCAATCAATAAGATCATGGCGGATATGAATGTAAACTGTACCTCACATTCCAATCTACCCCTGATAAACTATCACCCCATTTTTAATCAAGGATCTATCTTGCTCTGCCTTAAAAATATTCAAAGACTCTGCTTCCACCGCTTTTGGAGGAGGAGAGTTCCAAAGACTCACAACTACCTGAGAGAAAAAATCTCCCCTCCTCTCTGTTTTAAATGAGCAGTCCTTATTTTTAAACAGTGACCTCTCGTTCTCGATTCTCCCACAATGGGGAACATCCTCTCCACATCCACCCTGTCAAGACTCCTCAGAATCTTAAAGGTTTCAATAAAGTCAATTCTTACTCTTTTAAATCCCAGTGGATACAAGCCTAACCTGTCCAGCCTGTCCTCATAAGACAACCTGCCCATTCCTGGCATCAATCTCGTTAACCTTCTCTGAACTGCTTCTAATGCATTTACATCTTTCTTTAAGTATAGAGAGCTGTGCTGTTCACAATACTACAGATGATTCATGCATTAGGATCCCCAGATCCCTCTGAATCTCAGAGATCTGCAATCTCTCACCATTTAGATAATAAGCTTCTTTCTTATTCTCCTTGACAAAAATAACCAGTTCACAGTTGCCCACATTATACTCCATTTGCCAGATCTTTGCCCACTCACTTCACCTACCTCTGTCACTTTGTAGCCTCCTTGAATTCTCTTCGCAATTTACTTTCCTATATATCTTTGTGTTTTCAGCACATTTAGCAACTATTCCTTAGGTCCCTTCATCAAAGTCATTTATATAAATTGTGATAAGTTGAGGCTCCAGCACTGATTCCTGTGGCACAAGAAACATAGAAACTAGGAGCAGGAGTAGATCATTCGGCCCTTCGAGCCTGCTCCACCATTCAATATAATCACTGCTGATCCTCTATCTCAACACTTTCTCTCCATACCCCTTGATACCACTAATATCCAAAAAATTATCAATTTATTTCTTGAATATACTCAGCGGCCTGGCCTCCACACCCTTCTGTGGTAGAGAATTCCACAGATTGAGCATCCTCTGAGGGAAGGCATTTTTCCTTCTTTCAGCCCTAAATGGCCTGCCCCGTATCCTGAGGGTGTGATCCCTGGACTCCCCAACCAAGAGAAACATCCTCTCTGCATTCAGTCTGTCTAGCCCTGTTAGAAGTTTATATGTTTCAATCAGATCCCCTCTCATTCTACTAAACTCTAGTGAATACAGTCCCAGTCGAACCAATCTCTTCTGATGCGACTGTCCTGCCATACCCGCTATCAGTTTAGTGAACCTCTGCTGCACTCCCTCTCTGGCAAGCATATCCTTTCTTAGGTTGGGAGACCAAAACTGCACACAGCACTCCAGGTGTGGTCTCACCAAGGCCTTGTATAACTGCAGTAAGTCATCGCTACTTCTGAACTCAAATCCTCTTGCAAATCCTCATCCCTCCCAATTGCTTGCTGCACCTGCTTGTTTACTGTCATTGACTGGTGTACAAAGACACCTAGATCCCTTTGTACATCTACATTTCCCAATATATCAATATATTAAATAATACTCTGCCTTTCTCTTTTTCACACCAAAGTGTATAACTTCACATTTATTCACATGATACTGCATCTGCCATATGTCCCATATGTCACACACACAACTTGTCTAAATCACCCTGAAGCCTCCTTGCATTCTCCTTACAACTCACAACTCCATCCAGTTTTGTGCCATCAGCAAACTTGGAAATATTGCATTTGGTTCCCTCATCCAAGTCATTTATGTTTCTCCTGAATATCTGGGGCCCAAGCACTGATCCCTGCGGTACACCACAAGTCACCGCCCGCCATACGGAAAAAGATCAATTTATTCCCACTCTCTGTTTCCAGTCCGTCAACCAATTCTCAATCCATGACGGTATATTACCAACAATCACATGTGCTTTAATTTTGCCCACTAGTCTCATATGTGGGACCTTATCAAAAGCCCCCTTGAAATCCAAATGCATCACATCCACTGGTTCTCCCTTAACTATTCTACTAGTTACATCCTCAAAAAACTCTAGTAGATTAGTTAAGCATGATTTCCCTTTCATAAACCAATGCTGACTTTGTCTATTCCTGTGAATGCTTTCCAAGCGTTCTGTTACCATGTCTTTTATAATAGACTTTAGCATTTTCCCCACTAATGATGTTACGCTAACTAGTCTGTAAATCTCTGTTTTTTCTCTCCCTCCTTTTTTAAATAGTTACATTTGCCACCCTCCAATTGTAGGAACTGATCCAGAATCTATAGAATATTGAAAGGTCACCTCCAATGCATCTAATATTTCCTGGGCCACTTCCTTTAGTACTCTGGGATGTAGATTATCAGGCACTGGGCATTTTTCGACTTTTAAACCCATTAATTTCTCTAGCACTATTTTTTTTACTAATCCTGATTTTCTTCAATTCCGCCCTCTCACTAGACCCTTGGTTCCCTAACATTTCTGGGAAATTATTTGTGTCCTCTTTAGTGAAGACAGAACCAAAATGTATGTCGAATTCTTCTTCTATTTCTTTGTTCCCCATTAGAATTCCCCCTGTTTCTGACTGTAAGGGACCTACATTTGTCTTTGCTAAACTTTTTCTCTTCACATGTTATAGAAGCTTTTACAATCAGTTTTTATGCGCCCGACAAGTTTACTCTCATAGTCCATTTTCCCCTTCTTGATCAATCTTATTGTCCACTTTTGCTGAATTCTAAACTGCTCCCAATCCTCAGGCTTGCTGCTTTTTCTGGCAATTTTATATGTCTCCTCCTTGGATCTGATACTATCCCTCATTTCTTTTGTAATCCATGTTTGAGCCACCTTTCCTGTTTTATTTTTGCACCAGAGAGAAATGAATGACTGTTGTAATTCATGCATAGGTTCCGTAAATATTAGCTATTGCCTATCCACCATCAAGACTTTTAGTAAGGTTTCCCAATCCATTATTGCCAACTCGCACCTCATACCCTCCTAGTTCCATTTATTTAGATTCAGGACCATAGTTTTGGATTCAACTTCTTCACTCTCCATCTTAATGGGCAATTCCACCATTTTATGGTCACTCTTCCCCAAGGGATAAGATTGTTAATTAACCCTTTCTCAGTGCACAATACACATTTTAGGATAGCCTGCTGCCTAGATGGTTCATCAATGTTTGATCTAAGAAACCATCATGTATACACTGCTGGAAATCCTCCTTCACAACCTTATTACTAGTTTTATTAGTCCAATCTATATGTAGATTAAAGTCACCCCTGATTACAGTTGTACCCTTATTTCCTGTTTAATGCCTTTCTGCATTACTGTTTTGGGGCCTATAGACAACCCCCACCAATGTTTTCTGCCCCTTGGTATTTCTTATCTCCACCCAAACAGATTCCACATCATGATTTCCCGAGCCAATTTCCTTCCTCACTATTGCATTGATTTCATCCTTTACTAACAATGCTCCCTCCAGCTCCTTTCCCTATTTGTCTGTCCTTCCGAAATATTGAATAGTCCTGGATGGTCAGTTCCCATCCTTGGTCACCCGGTAGCCATGTCTCGGTAATTGCAGCTATATCAGCACTGTTTATATCTATTTGCATTGTTAATTCATCTACCATATTGTGAGCGCTCCGTGCATTAAGAGACAATGCCTTTAGACATGTCTTTCTAACCTTGTTAGTCATCTTAGCTTTATTTTGCACCATTTGTTTTACACACTTGTTTTTTCTGCCTTCCACTTTTGTTTCTTCCATTTCTGCCTTTGGTTTCCATCCTTGTTTCCCCCTCCTCTGTCTCCCTGCTCAGGTTCCCATCCCCCTGCCATTCTAGTTTAAACCGTCCCCGACCGCATTAGCTAACACACGCCTGAGGACATTGGTCCCGTTCCTGCCCAGATGCAACTCGTCCTGTTTGTACTGGTCCCACCCACCCCTGAACCAGTCTCAATGGAATCCCAGGAATTCCTTCGGCCACATATTCATCCGAAATATCCTGTTATTTCTACTCTCGCTAGCATATGGTACTATTAGTAATCCTGAAATTCCTACCATTGAGGTCTTACTTTTTTATTTACGTCCTAACTCCCTATATTCAGCTTGTAGGACTCATCCCTTTCCTTCACCTATGTCGTTGGTGCCAATATGTACCACGACCACTGGTTGTTTGCCCTCCTCCTTCAGAATTCCCAGCAGCCTCTCTATGACATTCTTGACCCAGGCACCAGGAGGCAACATACCATCCTGGAGTCTCTTCTGCGGCCACAGAAATGCCTGTCTGTTCCCCTGACTATGGAATCCCCTACCACTAAAGCCCTGCCACTCTTCTTCCTCCCCGCTTGTGCAGCGTAGCCACCAGTGGTACCATGGGCTTGGCTCCTGCTGCTTTCCCTTGAGAAGTTGTCTCCCGCAACAGTATTCAAAAAAGTATATCTGTTAGAGACGTGAATAAATAAGAGCTTCTCCTGCACTACCTGCCTTCCTCTACTCTGCCTGGTGGTGACATATCCCCTTTCTGCTTGTTTAGTCTTTACCTGCGGTGTGACCATCTCAATGAATGTGCCGTCCACACAATATCAGCATCGTGCATGCGCCACAATGAATCCACCTGCATCTCCAGCTCCATAATGCAGTTCGCCAATAAATGCAACTGGACACACTTCCTGCACACATGGTCACCAAAGTCACTGGAAGCATTCATGTCTTCCCACCTAGTTCAGGAGGAGCATATCACAGGTGTGAGCTCTGCTGCCATGACATCCATTTCAATTAAGCTCGTTAGTTACTCCCTTTAAAGAATACTAACTATGCTAGGGACCTTATTCTACCCAATAACTCCCACTACAGTCCAAAGTCCCCACCTTATTTTGTTTAAGCTAATGAACTGCAGTAGTTTAATTAGTAGAAAAAGTAGAAGTAGAAGTGCTCACCTGACCCTACTTACCAATCAGCTGCCTCCGCTGTGTCGTGTCACTTTTTGAATCAGAACGTCACTTCGAAATCCACCGCCTGAAGGTCCTGAGGGTACAGCTGTCCTCTCTGGTCTCGGCCTCTGTTTCTCATGACCTTTTATATTGTTGTCGCTGGCCTCTCCTCTCCTGTTTAAAACTCACCTTCCTCTAACCCTAACAGCAAACTTTTAGTTAATTGTTAAAGTAAAGAAAGACTAGACTTTAGATAGAATTTTACCCTTAATTTAACCCTTATACACACTCAGTCTCCAATCTCCAACTGATGCTCTCTACTGCAGCCAAACACAGCACTCCAGTGCAGACAAAAGACCACTCGTCACATCCTGCCAACCAGAAATAGACCCATATATGCATACTCTCTGCTTCCAATTTGCTAGCCAATCTTCTATCCATGCCAATATGTTACCCCCTACACAATGAGCTTTTATTTTCTGCATTATCCTTTGATGTGACACTTCATCAAATGCCTTCTGGAAATTTAAGTACAGAACATCCACCAGTTCCCCTTTTCCACAACACATGTGACTCCTTCAAAGAACTCCAATAATTTGGTTCAACATGATTTCCCTTTTACAAAACCATGTTGACTCTGTCTGTTTGCCTTGAATTTTTCTAAGTGCCCTGCTATAGCATCGTTAATAATAGCTTCTAACATTTTCCCTATGACAGAGGCTAGGCTAAGTGGCCTTTAGGTTCTTATTTTCTGTCTTCCTCCCTTTTGGAATAAAGGAGTTATATTTGTTATTTTCCAATCGAATGCAACTTTCCCCAAATCTAGGGAATTTTGGAAAATTAAAGCCAATGCATCAGCTATCTCACTAACCACTTCAGTCAAGACCTCACAGTGAATTCCATCTGTACCTGGGGATTTGTCAGCCCGCAGCCCCAACAATTTGCTCAATACCACTTTTCTGGGGATTGTAATTTTCCCGAGTTCTACCTCCCTTCCATTTCCTGATTTACAGCTAAGCCCAGGATGTTACTTGTGTCCTCTATAGTGAAGATCTAAGCAAAATATCTGTTTAATTCATCCGCCACCTCCCGACTTTCAATTACCAATTCCCCCGACGCACTCTCTAAAGGACCAACACTCACTTTGTTAACTCTTCTTATTTAAATATCCATAGAAACACTTACTACCCATCTTTATATTACGAGCTAGCTTTCTCTCATTCTCTAATTTTTCCTTCCTTATTAATCTTTTTCACATCCTTTGCTGTTCCTTATATTCTTTCCAATCTTCTGACCTTCCAGCTATCTGCGTGTAATTATTTGTTTTTTCATTAAGTTTGATGCTGTCTTTAACTTTTTTAGTTAACCACAGATGGTGGGCCCTCCCCTTGGAATTTTTCTTTCTCATTGGAATGTATATATTCTGTGTATTCTGAAATATCTCTTTAAATATCTGCCACTGAACCTCTATTGGCCTATCCCTTAGGGGGTGGTGAGGTGCCAGAGAGAATCACGCATGTACTGAAGGCCAATCGGATGGCCTGTTTTGAGGTTTTGTCTTATACGCCAAAGGGGAATGGGCTGAATTCAGCAAAAGTATATAACCGTCTGAGCCCAAGAAGACATCAGCACTGCAGGTGGAGGATAGTGGCCTGGTCAGTCACTGGGAGACGTGGGGAGACATCGTCCAGCGGGCCGACCACCTGAAGGGTGACCCCGTGCACGGGGAGTCACCAAGCACCCGGTACAGTGAGTACGAGCTGTCACTAGTGAATGAATAAAGGTTTCCCAACTGAAGTAGAATTTGCATCCAAGACTGGCTTTGTGTTGTTGATACCCAGAGAACAGGTCCCGAAACTTGTAGACTCCCTGCTTCTAGAGTCTTACACCTCCAGGACAGCCGTTGCAGTTCAGAGCTGCATACTGCAGACCTGGACAACACCCTGACTTGTCTGATGGGGGGTAAAGAAATTTCATGCCACCCAAGTGCCAGGCAGTGACCATAAACGATGGCATCACCATTGCTGAGACCCAAGCATCAACCTCCTGGGTGTCACCATTGAGCAGAAATTGAAGTGACCAACCTCACAAACACTGTTTCTATCCGCCAAGATTAGAGACTTCATACTGGATCACCTCCTGCACACCCAATCCTCACTGCAAGGCAGACGTCTGGGTGTAATGTAATCCTCACCACTTTCCTGGACGTGTGAAGGTCCAGCAACACTCCAGGAGCTGACACAACCGTCCACAACAAATCACTCCCTTTAACCAGCACCACATCTATTAGCTTAAATATCCACACCTTCCACCATCCGTATGTTGTAGCTACAGGCTGTAATCTCTACAAGATTCACTGTAGAGAGTTACTAAAATTTTTAGTTCGGTGGGTGGACGCGAGCCCCACCCGCTCGAGCGTGAAACGACACTCATTGATTTCAGCCAAACGTGCCGACGTCAACGCACAGTTACGCGATGGTTTGGTTAGCGGGTGCACAGCGGAGTCGGCAGCATGCTCGCCGACAATGAAAAAGCTGTTAAAGAATCAATTAACTTACATTTTTCACTGACCATCGAACCTTATGGTTGGCAGGCAGGCAGAAAGGCCAAGCGGCCTTTGCACTTTTTTGGAAACTTCATCCATGTGCAGGATGAGGTTTCCAAAAGCAAATAAAAATTAAAAGTTTTAAAATTTAATCAATAACATGTCCCTGCTCATGTGACAGAGTCACAAGAGGGGCCATTTTAATAATATTTTCAAATCTTTATTTATTTTTTAAAAAACTGTTCGGGGGGAATATAGGGGTGGAGTAAGAATTTATTGAAAGGGAATGAATTACTTAAAATCTCCAAGCAGCCAGTGCTACCAAGCACATTAACAGTTAAAGGTTACCAGATGAACCTTGCACAGCCTTAGGGCCTGCAAACAACACAAAGGCTTTGGGAACCAGACTGGAGTCAGAGGATGGCAATAACATAGATTTAGTGTGCTCTTCAACAGATAGGGGAAGAACATATAGTCCTAGTTTAGATAGGAGGGAACGTCTCTGCCTGGTTGAAAACAAATAGAGACATTCGGTGCATGTATCTGTTACCTGAGATGTCTGTTTAATGTTAACCTATATGTTGACGAGATCAGGATCTAGAATCTGTTCTTGTACGTGACCAATAATGTATAAATATACTGAACACTTGTAATTTAGCAGAGTGCTATCTCAAGCTGCATTGAGATGGTTCTCCCCTTGCAATTACTCGAATAAACGATCGTGACCTGTACCTGAGACTCCTGTGGTCCATTTGTCAAAGTGACAACAACAAAACGCTTCATGTTCCTGAGGCAGCTCTGTGCCTCAGGGAGATTTTGAATCACTCACTCGTGCACATGTGTGAAGTTAGCGCTCGCCCCGCTCACCCTCCTCCCCCGCCCGCAGAGGCAGCGCTGCTGCTGCCGCTCCTGTTTCACGCTGGGCCGGCCTTCATTTGGCGGCCATTGTGAAGTTGCTATCTGGCTCCGATCGCGGGCGGCAGCCGGCTCCCCGACTGCCTGTGCCCACCCCCATCGAGCATGCCCGTCAAGGGCAAAATTCTGCCCTAAGACTTCCTCTGCAGCACCTCCCAATCCCACAACCTTCACCAGTTAGAAGGACAAGAGCAGCAGGACAATGGAACACCTTCACCTCCAAGTTCCCCTCCAAGATCTAAATCTCCATTTTCTCACTGTTGCTGGATTAATCCCTGGAACTCCCAGTTTAACAATGTTGGTTTACCTGCACCACATGGAATGCAGCCGTTCAAAAAGAGGCCTCACCACCATCTTAGGGCACCAAGGGAAGGGTAATAAATACCAACCTTGTCGGCAACTCTCACATCCCAAGAAGCAATAATAAATACCATGTGACCACAATGTGCAATGACTCGAACAAATATGTCTCTGGTTAAAGTTTTTTACAGCTTCATTTTACAATGGGGAGAATTTACTGTCCTTTGGCGAGCCGGGTGGGAGTGGGCACGGGCGGGCACACGGCCGATCAGCACCCGCAATCGGCCGGGCGCCACCATTTTGCGTGGGTGGGCCCAGCGTGACACACACCCAGAAGTGCTCAGGGCTACCTGTGCGGGCGGGGGGAGGAGGGACAGTCGGGGCCTGCACTCTTTCACACACATGGAGCTGCCTCAGGGGCATTAAGGAAAGTCATAAAAATTGATCAACAAAAAAATAAAATTATTCAGACACGTCCCCTCATGTGACATTGTTACATGAGGTGGGATATGTTTATCAATTCATATGAAACAATTTATTAAATTAATAAAGCCTTCATGAAATCTCATCCCGCCCGTGGATGAGCAGCCATGTAAAATGCAAAGGCCGCCTGGGCTCTTTGACTGCCCGATAACCTTAAGGTTGGCGGGGCAGCCCTGTTAATTACTTCAATTTGTTTTTAAATGGCCTTAATAGGTCCTCGAAAGCTCGATAGGTGCGCAGCCGATTCCGCTGGGCACCTGCCAAACTCAGGATCAGAATGACGCGCGGTGACGTCAGGACGCACGCCCGACATCATCGCGTGTCATTTTACCCGTGGGTGAGTGGGGCCCACTCCCACACACTGACCAGAAGTTTCAGGCCTTTGTGATTGAAGAACACTTGAACAATTTAAAATATAAAAATCAGCTTCAGTTATTGCTCTGAAATGCAGGCCCTGTAAATGTCCGGAAGGACAATTGGGATATGATTTCAGATCTGTCTTTGGAGGCAGCTTTACTTCAGTGATCATTGGGTGGTCCAGATTTTACCCACATTTACAATGACCATGTTTTTGAGTGAGGTATTCAGCTGATTTGATTACTTTGCATTGAGAGAGCAACAAGTCATTTCTTGGCCTCTCTTCTCAGTAACATTTACAATGTGCTTTGCATCTTATTATATAGAACTAATGAGAAATGAAGAAAACCAGTATCACAAGACATAAAGTGACTTCATCTGCACATGGACAAACCAAATACCTGAATTTTAATAACTGGAGATTTTCCAACCTGAGACACAAAATGTACCTGTAATTCTCTCAGGCTCTTTATTCCCTGGATTAGTTACAAAACTTGTAGTCAAACCCGAATCTAGCAGACATGAGGAGGTGGGCGGTGGGTAGCAGTGCGATTGCACACGGCATGAGGCTGTAAATTCAGTTACAGATCAGGTGGCAAATCTATGATTTTAAATTGTTAATCCCAGGATTAGCAGCACCAGATTAGCAGCATCAGGTTAGCAACATAAAAAGGCAGAATTGACTTTAACTACTTAAGATGGTTGATAACTTGAATTCTTGCCGATGTAACAGAAGAATATAAGAACAAAAGAAATAGGAACAGGAGTAGACCATTCGGCCCCTCAAGCCTGCTCCGAGATTCAATAAATTCATGGCTGAATTTCTTGTGTTTCGAATTCCACATTCCCATCTACCCCCGAAAATCTTTGTTTCCCTTGCCTAACAAGAATCTACCTACATCTGCCTTAAAAATATTCAATGATCCCGACTCCATCACTTTCTGAGGCAACCACCAAAGTTGCACTATGCTCTGTGAAAAAAAAATCTCCTCGTCTCTGTCCTAAAACAGCACCCCCTAATTTTAAAACATTGCCCCCTAGTTATGGACTCACCCACAAGAGGAAAGATCCTATCCACACCCACCTTGTCAAGGCCATTCAGGATCTTGTATACTTCAATCATATTAGCCCTCAATCTACAAAACTCCAGTGGAAACAAGCCCAGTCTGTCCAACCTTTCCTCATCAGACAAAGGAAGCTTCAGATGGTGAGAAATTAGAATGTAGCCAAAGTAGACATCTACGTTCAGAGTCAGTCTGAACACGAAATCACTTCAGATAAGCAAACATTTTTTAAAAGTACATCTAAACCTTGAAGTGAAATTACTTTTGGTAGGTAGCCAACCAACCAGCCATTTCAAAACACCCCATTACACAGTTTGGAAAGAAAACATTTAGCCTCCACTAACTCTTAAATTGATAAGATTTATTAATAAAATAGACAATAGGAGCTTGTTTCGTCCCTGCAGACTGTCTATAAAAAGTACACACCATTAGCTTTTGGTAAGACAGCCATCTTTGGAACATAAAGGGTCAGAGGGCAGTCGTTTGAGAATTCCCCTGGGTTGAGACAGAGATATATCAAAAGTCGATATGACCATAGTGAATTTCTGAGTATATATCTTTCTTAATTAGAAAGCCCTCTACACCTCCATCCCCCACCAGGATGGTCTGAGGGTCCTTAACTTCTTCCTCGAACAGAGGCCCGAACCATCCCCATCCACCACTACTCTCCTCCGTCTGGCTGAACTTGTTCTCACACTGAACAATTTCTCCTTTAACTCCTCTCACTTCCTCCAAATAAAAGGTGTGGCTATGAGTACCCGCATGGGCCCCAGCTATGCCTGTCTCTTTATGAGGTATGTGGAACATTCCTTGTTCCAGTCCTACTCCGGCCCCCTCCCACAACTCTTTCTCTGGTACATCGATGATTACTTCGCTGCTGCTTCAGGCTCTTGTCGGGACCTGGAAAAATTTATTAATTTTGCTTCCAATCTCCACCCCTCCATCATTTTCACATGGTCCATCTCTAACACTTCCCTTCTCTTCCTTGACCTCTCTGTCTCAATTTCTGGTGATAGACTGTCCACCAATATCCAGTACAAACCTACCGACTCCCACAGCTACCTCAAGTACAGCTCCTAACACCCAGCTTCCAGTAAGGACTCCATCCCATTCTCTCAGTTCCTTCGCCTCCGTCGCATCTGTTTTGTTGATGCTACCTTCAAAAACAGTTCCTCTGACATGTCCTCCTTCTTCCTTAACCGAGGTTTTCCAGCCATGGTCGTTGACAGGGCCCTCAACCGTGTCCGGCCCATCTCCCGCGCATCCGCCCTCACGCCTTCTCCTCCCTCCCAGAAACATGATAGGGTCCCCCTTGTCCTCACTTATCACCCCACCAGCCTCCGCATTTAAAGGATCATCCTCCGCCATTTCCGCCAACTCCAGCATGATGCCACCACCAAACACATCTTCCCTTCACCCCCCCGGCAGCATTCCGTAGGGATCGTTTCCTCCGGGAGACCCTGGTCCACTCCTCCATCACCCCCTACTCCTCAACCCCCACCTACGGCACCTCCCCATGCCCACACAAAAGATGCAACACCTGCCCTTTCACTTTCTCTCTCCTCACCGTCCAAGGGCCCAAACACTCCTTTCAAGTGAAGCAGCATTTCACTTGCGTTTCCCCTAATTTAGTCTTCTGCATTCGTTGCTCTCAATACGGTCTCCTCTAAATTGGAGAGACCAAACGTAAACTGTGCGACCGCTTTGCAGAACATCTGCGGTCTGTCCGCAAGAAAGACCCAAACCTCCCTGTCGCTTGCCATTTTAACACTCAACCCTGCTCTCTTGCCCACATGTCTGTCCTTGGCTTGCTGCATTGTTCCAGTGAAGCCCAACGCAAACTGGAGGAACAACACTTCATCTTCGGACAAGGCACTTTACAGCCTTCCGGACTGAATATAGAATTCAACAACTTTAGATCTTGAACTCCCTCCTCCATCCCCACCCCCTTTCCGTTTCTTCCCCCTCACTTTGGTTTTTTCCAATAATTTATATAGATTTTTCTTTTCCCACCGATTTCCATTATTTTTAAATCTATACCTTATATGCCCTGTTAGTCTTTCCACCCCAACCCCACTAGAGCTGTACCTTGAGTTTCCTGCCATGCATTCTTAATTAGCACATTCGTTAAGATAATATCACCACCTTCAACACCTTTTTGTTCTTTTGTCTGTGACATCTTTTGATTATCTGTTCCTATCACTGTTTGCTTGTCCCTACAACCACACTCACCCATCCCCACCCCCCCACCCCGACTTCTCTCCCCCCACCGCCCCCACCACTTCAAACCAGCTTATATTTCACCCCTCTCCTAATATTACTCAGTTTTGTTGAAGGGCCATGAGGACTCGAAACGTCAACTCTTTTCTTCTCCGCCGATGCTGCCAGACCTGCTGAGTTTTTCCAGGTAATTCTGATTTTGTTATCTTTCTTAATTGTTACTTTATGCTTGAGTTATCCAACAAATTTGCTGATAGGGTAGATTTATAAATTCCATGTATTTAGAACTACATTATTTATATGTTATGCTTAGCTTTAGTTATCATTTATAACTTAATGTATAAGCTATAATTTACAATGGGATTCAGTAAAATGTTTTTGAAGCACATAGAATGTGCAATCTGAAATATTTATTATCTCACCAATCCACATAAATACACTATTCTAGAAGTCTTTGTAAGTTTTCTAAGAGCTGAAATTGGTTAACTTTCAAAGAAATTGGTGAACTAAGAAATTCCTCAATGTGTGTCCCGTCCTGAGATAATTTTGTGGGCTTTGAGGCTCCTGGAGGAGAGGGCTTGTATTTGAGGACCCAGTCTAAGACTATCTTCCCTTAATGCTTAGAATCTCTTTTAGTTGAGACTTTAAGCTGGCAATAAATTGAAGGGATTGGCTTACCTTGCCAGGAGTTATAAATAGTAGAACCATTAACATCTGGCGGCCAACGTGGGGCTTGAGATAATTTTAATGAAAACCATCTGAAACTAGATTTATCCTCTGAGAGATAAGGGCCAGGATTTCCCAGTTGCCGAGCGGGCACGACGGGAGCGGGCGTGGGCGGATCGGGAACACGATCACCGACTGCGTTTGGCTCTGCACCGCCATTTTACACGGGTGGGCCAATTACAGCCCGCCCAGGAAAATACACGACAACGACATCAGCAAGAAGGGGCGGGAGCTCATTGATTAATGACATGTCCTTGTTCTTCCTTTCAGGTCACCAGAAGCCCCTCGGGGTCAGGGGCCTGAAGGCCCACCGCTCACCCCAGAGGACACAGGTGATAGATACGCACCAGTGTCACATCCTCTCAGCCAGGCAGGCACTAGCGCAGATACCAGCACCTCGGTGGGCATTAGAAAGGCGGATAGTATCTTGGTGCACAGCGGTGAGGGCACTTTATGCTCACTTGAGTTGCAGGCGGAGGCAGAGTGTGCCCAGGGTGCTTGCAGTCAGAGTACAGCTGGGGAACAGGAACATGCTCAGTCGGTAGCTGATGATGAGCCTCTGGAGTCATCCCTGAGGCAGCAGATGCTGGGAGTCCAGCAGGGTGTGCGGGAGGATCTGGCAGAGATACATGAGGGTATGGGTGCCATGGTCTCCATTGTGGAGGAGTCCATGCGGAATATGAGTAATGCAACAACTGCTTGTTGTGTTCAACAAGCCTCTGGGAGCTTCATTAATTCTGCAGGTGCAGGGAAAACCATGATGTTATGAGTGACTTGTTTGTCATTGAACCCTATGAAATGGCACATAGCGCATGTTGTTCACCAGGCAAACGTTCCTGTCAGGTATTGAGTATGGAGCCTGCAGTCCTGGCATGTTCTGGTGGTTCTTCTTTGGTAGTCTAGCTGATGGACTGTTGGATCAAAGCTTCCCGGGAGTCCCTGCCTCCCTGGAAATTACCCAGGTCAGTGTCTATCCCCACAGCGTTCTCCTGACCATGCTCGTCCTCGGACTTACGATTTGACTCATCGTCAGCAACCAGAGCAGCTGCGTCAACATCTTCTTCTTCCACAGCGTCCCCCCTTTCCAGCGCCAGATTGTGGAGAGTGCAGCGTGCAGCCACTATCAGTGACACACAATCCAGGGGGTATTGCAGTGAGGCCCCTGAACGGTCCAGGTATCGGAATCGCATCTTGAGAAGACCGATGGTTCTATCTACCACCGCCCTTGTGGAGGCATGGCTCCTATTGTACGGCTGCTCGGCCTCTGTTCTTGGGTGATGGAGGGGCATCATTTGAGGGGAGAGGTCTTGCCGCCCAGGTGCCATTCATCCAGCTGGGCTGGAGCACTGAAGAGCCTCGGCACCTGGGAGTGTCTCAGGAGTGAAATCCCTTCCTGCTGACGAAGGCACCCGGAAGAACGGTAGAGAGAACTGTTTCTAAAGCAGACAGTATTCTAGGCTTCATTAACAAGGGCATAGAGCACAAGAGCAGGGGGCTAATGATGAATTTATATAAGGTACTGGTTAGACTCAGCTCGGCGAAGAGCACCAGGGGATTGGGAAGCCTACAAAGACCAACAGAGGACAACTAAAAACGAAATAAGGAGGGAGAAGATTACATATGAGTGTAAACTAGCCAGTAATATAAAAGAAGATTGCATAAGATTTTTTAGATTTAAAAAGGGTAAGAGAGAGGCAAAAATGGACATTGGGCTGCTGGAAAATGATGCTGGAGAAGTAGTAGTGGGGAACAAAGAAATGGCGGTGGAACTGAATAGGTACTTTGCGTCAGTCTTCACGGTGGAAGACACGAGCAACATCTCCAAAGTTCCAGAGAGTCGGGGGGCAGAGGTGAGTATGGTGGCCATTACCAAGGAGAAGGTGCTAGGAAAACTGAAACGTCTGAAGGTGGATAAATCACCTGGACCAGAAGGATTACACTCCAGAGTTTGAAGGAGATAGCTGAGGAGATAGTGGAGGCATTATTGGCGAGCTTTCAGGAATCACTGGAGTCATGGAGGGTCCCAGAGGACTGGAAAATCACTAATGTAACCCCCCTGTTTAAGAAGGGAGTGAGGCAAAAGACAGGAAATTACAGGCCGATTAGCCTGACGTCGGTCGTTGGTAAGATTTTAGAGTTCATTATTAAGGATGAGATTTCAGAATACTTGGAAGTACGTGGTCAAATTGGGCAAAGTCAGCATGGTTTCATCAAGGTGAGGTCATGCCTGACAAATCTGTTAGAATTCTTTGAGGAGGTAATCAGTACGTTAGACAAAGGAGAGCCAATGGATGTTATCTACTTGGACTTCCAGAAGGCCTTTGACAAGGTGCCACACAGGAGGCTGCTCAGTAAGATAAGAGCCCATGGTATTAGAGGCAAGGTATTAGCATGGATAGAAGATTGGCTGTCTGGCAGGAGGCAGAGAGTGGGGATAATGGGGTCCTTCTCAGGATGGCGACCGGTGACTAGTGGAGTTCCGCAGGGGTCAGTGTTGGGATCACAAATTTTCACTTTATACATTAATGATCTAGATGAAGGAACTGAGGGCATCCTGGCTAAGTTTGCAGATGATACAAAGATAGGTGGAGGGACAGGTAGTATTGAGGAGGTGGGGAGGCTGCAGAAGTGTTTGGACAGGTTAGGAGAATGGGCAAAGAAGTGGCATATGGAATACAACGTGGGCAAGTGTGAGGTCATGCACTTTGGTTGGTAGAATAGAGGTATGGACTATTTTCTAAAAGGGGAGAGAATTCAGAAATCTGGAGTGCAAAGGGACTTGGGAGTCCTAGTCCAGGATTGTCTTAAGTTTAACGTGCAGGTTAGTTAGGAAGGCAAATGCAATGTTGGCATTTATTTCGAGAGGACTAGAATATGCAAGCAGGGATGTGCTGCTGAGGCTTTATAAGGCTCTGGTCAGACCACATTTAGAATATTGTGAGCAATTTTGGGCCCTGTATCTCAGGAAGGATGTGCTGGCCCTGGAGAGGGTCCAGAGGATGTTTACGAGAATGATCGCAGGAATGAAAGGCTTAACGTACGAGGAACGTTTGAGGACTATGGGTCTATACTCGATGGAGTTTAGAAGGATGAGGGGGGATCTGATTGAAACTTACAGAATACTGAAAGGCCTGGATAGAGTGGACATGGGGAAGATGTTTCCATTAGTAGGAGATACTAGGACCCGAGGGCACAGCCTCAGAGTAAAGGGAAGAACTTTTCGAACAGAGATGAGGAGAAACTTCTTTAGCCAGAAAGTGGTGAATCTATGGAATTCATTGCCACAGAAGGCTGTGGAGGCCACGTCATTGAGTGTATTTAAGACTGAGATAGATAGGTTCTTGATTGGTAAGGGGATCAAAGGTTAGGGGGAGAAGGTGGGAGAATGGGGTTGAGAAACTTATCAGCCATGATTGAATGGCGGAGCTGACTCGATGGGTCGATTGGCCTAATTTCTGCTCCTATGTCTTATGGTCTTATCGATTGAGGCATTCAAGAAGGTATTGGTTGAATATTTAAATAGAAACAATGTGCAGGGTTACCAGGAAATGGCGGCAGATTGGCCCAATGTTAAAATGCTCAGAGAGCCGCTGCAGACATGATGGGCTAAATGGCCCCCTTTTACAGTTTGACAATAAATAAATTCATGCTTGAAGACTAAGAGGCATCCCTCACGAGTGCTCTGCAATGTTTCTGTGCACTCACCTCCGAGTTCCCCTCAAAGTGCAGCCTGCCAAGTGCACGCCTTTTATCTGCTGTTGTGAAACACATCGGCGTGGACGGCCGGTCCAGCAGCGGGGGGAATGAGTACGGCGGGTGAGCCTTATGATGAGGTGCAGATGGACCACAATGAGGTTCCCAACGTCCGATGGAAGGAAATGCAGCCGCCATCGACGGGCTGAGCAGACAATCGCAAACTGTTTCTCAACGCCAGAGGGTACGGACAATTCCACCCACTGTCTTTTAAAGTACACACCATTAGCGTTAGGTCAGTCAGCCATCATTGGAACATAAAGGGTCAGAGTTCCCTTTGAAGAATTTCCCTGGGTTGAGACAGAGATATATCAAAATTCAATGTAACCATATTGAATTTGTGAGTAACTACCTTTATTAATTGTTACTGTTTGTTTGAGTTATCCAGCAATATTTGTTGATAAGGTATATTTATAAATTCCATGTATTTAAGACCACATTATTTACATGTTATGTTAGCTTTAGTTATCATTTATAACTTCATGTATAAACAACAACTTATAATGAGCTTCAGAAAAATGTATTTGCTTTTGAAGCATATAGAATGTGTTGTCTGAAATATTTATTACCTCAGCAATCCACATAAATACACTACCCCTGAAGTCTTAGGAAGATTTCCAAGAGCTAAAATTGGTAAATTTTCAAATAAGTTGGTCCACTAAGACATGCCTCAATATATGTCCCATCCCAAGATAATCATGTGGGCTTTGAGAGTTCTGGAGGAGAGGGCTTGTATTTGAAGACCCAATCCAAGACTTTGTTCCTTTAATGCTTAGAATCTCTAAAAATATTCGAACCATAAAAAATGCCACCACTTGAGACTGGAGAGAATTCTCTGGCATTGGGAAAGTGGGCAGGGAAATGTTACAGAAGAGATTAGAATTCGGGAAGGTGAAGGGATAACTGTACCAGAGGGTGGGCAAAGGTTTTGAGTGGATCCTGGGGTGACACTCATATAGACCGGAGTGCCTGAATAGAGGGACAATCTTGAGGGGTTGCGCTATCATTTCCTGCCTTCTTTGCCCACTAGGGAGACTTCAAAACATTAAAATGATGCACATGTCAGGGCTGCTGCTTATTTTTACACTGTGCCCCCTCGGACCAGGTTCCCTTTCACCCCTGTCAGTCCTTGTCAGGGAAGTTGCACCCCAGTGAGAGTCAGTATCCAGGAAACAGAAACCCAGTGAGAGGCAGTGTCCAGGAAACAGAAACCCAGTGAGAGTCAGTGTCCAGGAAACAGAAACCCAGTGAGAGGCAGTGTCCAGGCAACAGAAACCCAGTGAGAGTCAGTGCCAGGAAAACTGAACCCAAGTCAGAAACTGGACTTCAGTGGGAGCTGCTACAAAGGGTTATGTAGCTCAACCAGTCTCAGTTACCTCAGGAGAGGAGGGGAAGAAACAAACAGGAACAGTGTGAAATGCTCAAGTCTTTGGGCAGTGAGACCCACACCAGCTTCACCTACTCAGTGAGGAAATGGTGGTGTGTCCCGCGGTTGGAGTGCAGCATGGCCACTGGGTTCCCACTTTCCGCCAGTGCAGGAAACCCAAGAAATGAAACTGTGCAGACATGAAACCCGAATGTGAAATTCTTTTCTCCCGGGTCACTAACACCAGCGACCGGAAGATCAATCTTCCATTCCAGGCGACTCCCAAACAGGGAGGGTTGACAATCCTGAATGTGTGAATGGGAATCAATTGTGAAATAGCTTCCCGAGTGTTCAGACTTCCCGGGAACCGGCACTCAGAGAGTTAATGGTTTCTAATGGCATCAGCAAGTGCATTTCTTCAATACATGATGTTCCTGCCTGCAGCTAAACATTATTCAAAATCATCTTCATAAAACAGTATAAAAAGACCTGAGCTCTCTGCTCAATCTGCAGATCCACCTGAAGGCGCTGAGAGTCATTCAGTGTGTTCACCATTGACCTGAGCAGAGACCAGGATGCTGAGACTCTTCCTAACTGTGTCTGTCCTCTTCTGGCATCAACTTGCTGCACATGATAAGGTGGACAAGGTAAGTATAGTTCAGATAAAAGCAAAAAACTGCGGATGCTGAAAATCCAAAGCAAAAAAAAAAAGTTCCAGTGAAGCTCAATGCAATCTGGAGGAACAGCACCTCATCTTCTGACCAGGCACTTTACAGCCTTCCGGACTGAATAATGAGTTCAACATTTTTCGATCATGAACTTTCTCCTCCATCCCCACCCCCTTTCCGATCCCCCTTTTTTTTCTCAATAATTTATATAGATTTTTCTTTTCCCACCTATTTCCATTAATTTTAAATGTATTTCCATCCATTGTATTATCTCTACCTTTTAGCCTGTTTTGATTCCTTCTCTTCACCCCACCCCCACTAGGGCTATCTGTACCTTGCTTGTCCTGCTTTCTACCCTTAATTACCACATTCCTTAGATAATATCACCACCTTCAACACCCCTTAATCCTTTTGTCTATGACATCTTTTGTCTATCTCCACCTATCATTGGCCCTCTATCCAGCTCTACCTGTCCCACCTTCCCCTTAAACCAGCTTATATTTCACCTCTTTTCTATTTTTACTTAGTTCTGTTGAAGAGTCATACGGACTCAAAATGTTAACTGTGTTCCTCTCCGCAGATGCTGTCAGACCTGCTGAGTTTTTCCAAGTATTGTTCAGAGTTTACTGCATTCTGTAATGTTAGTACCAGGGGACATTATACAATGCCTGTTTTTGGTGTAAAGAACCTGTGGTGGACCGACAGCGCACACCTCAGCCCTGAAACATGAGACTGGACTAAAATTGCTCCTTGGGTCTCATTAACATTTTATACATGAGCTGCTGTCGGCTGATTGGTCTCCACTGCCAGCTTGTGTAGTGAGAATATCAGGGTTTCCGTCTCCAGCAGCGGGTCTAAAGTGGGGTTGGTGTGGAAACAAAGAGGTTAGATGGATGATGCGAAGGACTGTAGAGTCGGGACACATTCCTGTTACTCCTGTATTCACTGAATCTAACCCAATTTCTGAAATTTATAACAGATTTAAGATCACTATGTTACATCTGTAAGATGCTCTTTCTGTCCATTATCCAATCCCCTATTCATGTTCATGGCTCACAACATCCGGGGAGTGACAATCACCTTCCGATTTCCACTCTGCTCCTTTTCACTCACCCAGGTGTGGGGGAGGGTCAGGATGTCAGGAAGGGTAGGGAGTAGTGAGGGTAGGTGGGGCTATTCGGCAGGGGGGAATGAGGTGTCATGTGGTAGTCGGGGGTAGAGCTGGGGTTGATGGGTTGGTGAGGGGGTAATCTTGGGCTATGGTTGTGGGATCGTCAGGGAGTGGGGTGTACTCGGAGTATTTTGGGTTAGTCAGGGATTGGAGGAGGGCTGGGTCTGTCCAGTGGTGGGGGTTAGTCTGGGTGTGGGGTTTAGTCGGGTGTGTTGTAGGGTAATCAGGAGGGTTAGGGGGGAGTCAGGGGGATGGGGAGTAGCGTGGGTGGGGTCAGGTGGCCGTGGTGTCGGGAGAGGATCTGTGGTTTAGGTGGTGGGGTTGGGATGCAGTCAGGGGTTGGGGGTAGTCGAGGTGGTGGGGTAGTTTGGGGTAAAGGATATTGAGGTGTGGGGGCTTTGGATGGTAATTGGGGTGTAGGGGGTAGTTAGGGGTGGGGGGTAAATTGTGGCGGTCATTGGAGAGGTGGAGATAGTTGGGGGTGGGGGGATGGTTGGGGGCATTGAGGTTAGTCAGTGGTGATAATTGGTGGGGTGGGGATAGACAGGGGAAGTGGGGGTTAGTCAGGTGGGTGGCTAGATAGGGGTTGGGGATGGGGGTAGCTGGGGGGCTGGGGGCCTGGGGGGCAGGTGGGGGGTTCAGGTAATTTTCGGTGTGACTGGGGTGCAGTCAGGGGGGTAATCCTCAGGGAAGGCAGATGGGAGACATGTCAGAAATGCCAATTTGGAAGATGGCATCAACAAAACAGATACAGATTCACTCTGAGGTCATTAATTAATCCTGACACGTTACACAATACTAAGTCTAACCTGCTCTCTGGTTGGTTCCAGAATGTGTTCCTCTAAAAAACTATCTTGCAAGAATCCATGAAATCCTTATCCAGGGCGACTACTGCCAGTCTGATTTTTCCAGTTTATATGTGAATTATAATTAACCATGGTTATTGCCGTCCCTTTATAACAACCCAATATTTCATCTTGCATCATTTTCCCTATATTTTGGTTACTTTTAGGGGACCTGTAGGCCATTCCCACGAGTGACTTCTTTGCCCTACTATTCCTCATCTCCACCCAAACCGATTCCTGAACACTGATCTCCTGAATAAAGGTCATCTCTAACTATTGCACCAATGCCATTCTTGATCAACAGTGCTACCCCTCCACCTTTACCTAGCTTCCTATTCTTCTTCAGTGCCCTATGCCCTTCAATATTCAGAACCCAATCCTTGTCATCCTTGCAGCCACTTCTCTGTAATTACTCTCAGATCATATTGATTAAATTCCATGTGCGCTATAAATTAATTTATTATGTTCTGAAGGCTAGGTGCATTCAGATGCAGAGCCTTTAGTTTTGTTTTTTTGTTATCTTTGTAACATCTAGTCTTGACTGTTGGTGAACAATTAGGCTTTTTTCTCTCTGTCCCTGCCATTCTCTGGTCCTTACTTCGCATATTAAAATTTTGCTCGTCAGCTTTGACTCTACCTAAGCTTGGTCCCTCACTCCGCACCCCCATCCCCCACCTTGATTAGTTTAAAACAATCTCTACTTACCTAATTATGTGGCTCACGAGGAAACTGGTCCGCACGGTTCAGGTATAGGCCGTCCCAGGGGTGTAGCCCCTACTTTCCCCAGTACTGACGTCAGAGCCCCACAAACTGGAACCCACTCTCCCATACCAGCCATTGACCTACACGTTCATTACTCCAATCTTATTTGCCCTACGTCAATTTGCACGTAGCTCGGGTAGTAAACCTGGGGTCATTACTTTTGAGGTTCTGCTTCTTAATTTGGCGCTTAGCTCCTCATACTGGCTATGCAGAAATTCCTTCCTTGTCCTGATTATGTTGTTGTTACCTACATAGACCATGATAACTGGATCCCCACCCTCTCACTCAAAAGTTCCTCTTCAGCCCTGAGCAAATAGCCCAATCCCTGACACCGGGCAGGTAACACAGCTGTCTGCACTCTCACTCTTTACTGGATAGAATAGTGTCAATCACCCTCACTATACTGTCCCCTGCTATCACTACATTCAATTTTGCTCCCCCCACTTGAATGGCTTCCCCAGGCACTTCATGCAGATGTGTTTACCCTGACCACACTGGTATCCAGGAGATCCCACATGTTGCAGCCATGACTCATTACCTATCCTGCCTTCATCATATGTTTTAATTAACTGCTTAATTATTTTATTCAATGATGTATTTTATTTTATGTATTCTATTAATCTTACCAAGTTCCTATACTAGTTGTAAACTTAGGAATAGAAAAGACCTGAACCACTGACCAGATCCTCACCAAACAGCCAGCTTATTCAACTGCAGTAGAGCAAGAGGCAGTTCCTACAGCTGAAAATGTTAGAAAAAGCAGAGGAGCAAATCGCTCACCTCCTCACCAAACTCCCTGCACTCCATTGAGGTCGCCCTCCAGTGCAAGGTCACACTGAAATGTTTGAATCTATGGGCTCTGAAAAGAAAGGTACTAGCTGAGCCCAGGAACTGAAAAACAATTTCAAGCTAATTTCCTTAATTAACTATCTACAGCTGCACCCCAGTGGATAGCTGCTCTCTCAGTGTTTGGTTTGGTTTCAACTGTGGCTCAGTTCATAGCACCCTCGCCTTTGAATTAGAGGGTTGTGGGTTCATATCCCACGGTTGGAAACCAAGAACTGTGATTGTACTTGAAAGAGTTGCAATCTGTGACTGTTGATAACTCGAAAGAGTTTCCCTGGGTGAGATTTAGAATGTTAAAAGCAAAAATGTTAGACATTTAGAAAGAGATTTAATGTTCCCTCAACTCACCAAACTCTCAGCGCTCTGTTGAAGTCGCACTCCAGTGCAAGGTCACACTTATAATTATTGTCAGTTATTTTTGCTTTTGGAGTTTCTTATTTATTAATTACATTTTTCCACTTAATTTGCCTGGTTCTGTCACAGCTCAAAAGCGATTTTAAAAAATACTATTTGCACATTTATTTAGTACAAATGAAATGCAACATCACATTGAACCTGTGGATAGGCTGTAAATTCAGTGCTCAACACAACTTGTACGACAGATTCTGGGGGCAGGGAAATCAACCCAGTTCTTGAGTGATGGCCGTACTGAATGTACCATGTATCATACTTCTCTGAAAAATTCAGAACAATGATTTTCTCTACATTTTTTCTGCGCTGCTGTCCGTTCAAGAGAAGACAATCCATCACCAAGCAGAGAGGCCACGTACAGAAGGAGGCCCGTCCAAACTGCTGCTGCCCTCCCGGTTCAAGCAGTACACCCTTGAGTTTGAGAGCCAGAATGCACCCGTGCAACTGGGCATGGAGAGGCGAGGGCGCCAGATGAAGATAAAAGCTCAGTGCACAGTGCGGTCCAGGTGACAGCAGCAGCTTCTCCGCCCCTCCACCAGTGACCATGGCACCAGGTGAGGCTGTGGTGATTGGAGAGGTGCCAGCTGTGGCACTGTCCACTCCATCCCAGGCGGGGCCAGCACGGGCGCCACTGGCCTGAGGACAACCGATAAGGTCATCAAGGGAACAGGACGGCAGGGTCAGCAGGCTGTCTCCGATACCAGTGCCAGCGAGGGGGGAGCACCGAGAGTGAGCACTCACAAGTGTAAATTAAAGGCAGCATGAGCACAAGAGGGACAGGTCAAGGGTGATTTTATGTTCATTTATGTAAAGTTAATGTATCCTGGTCTGGGACTTAAGACCAGAGGATTTCATGTAAGTAGCCTGTACTTGTCAAAATGATATAAATCTGGTTTTGTCATCATGGCCCGAGTATCTTCACCTTTTTAATTCATTGGTGTGGGGAACGCCAGGATGTAATTCTGGACGTAGGTGGCTGAGAACTTTATTGCTGAGTGTTCTTCGTGTTCAAATGAAAGGGTCTTTTCAGACATCCGATTTGGAGGAGGCAGCCCTGGCATGAATTTGAAGCTGATCTTTGGTAGCCTCGCTGAAGGAGCGTTGGATCAAGGCATTCCTGCTGTCTCTGCCTTCCTGGAGGTTACCGAGGTCAGGCTCCACACCCACAGCATTCTCCTCTCTGTGCTCATCTTCCAACTCACCACTGGACACATCATCTGTGGCTTATGCAGCTGCATCAAGATCCATTTCCTTCAGTGTGTCCCCCCCTTGCTAGTGCCAAACCACAGTCCCCATTAGCAGAGTAAAGGAAGGCTGTCTGATACCTGGAAAGGTCCACATGGTTTGAACCCTCCTGGCAGACAGCAATGAGTACTGAAATGAGGCCGGGAAATGCTAAGAATGAAGCCCTGAACAGTGATGAAGCTGCCAAATACCAATAAACAACCAGCTGAAAACTATGTCCAAAGCTCCTTACTACCCACACTGGCAATGCTGCTGACCCTTTTTATCCCGCCCTTAGATGAGGTTTGAGGAAATGTCAGCTGGCCACCTGCCTGTTTTGCCCGTGCAATGAGCAGAAAATCGCTCGGGCAATGAAAAACCTCAGATAATTACATTGTTCAGGGCCTTGAGTGGCTTGTTAATTAATGGTGGGCACCGCTCTGGCACCCGCACGCACCCACTGGGTGAATGATCGCGAGAGTGCGCGGTGACGTAGGGAGGCTCGCCCAGGAGGGAAACATTCTGCCCTTGGAGTTTGCTGAGAGGGGAGTTTTAAGTATTAATTTTGTTCTTAAATTTTGCTCTGAGAATCGAATGTAGTCGGTAATTAGCAGTAACTGGAAAGTGCTGTGTAAGCAGGCTAAGTTCTTTCTTGCAGTTTAGACAGGGTAAACTCACTCTCGGCTGTAGGAGCTGAGTAGTTAATTAGCTAACTGGTTCAATCTGGTTACTGTTGCCCCTGTTCAGTTTACTATAAATTCAGGGTTCTTTCATGCAGCTGACAAATTGAGTGAAGACTTGGAGTTTGGTTGGAGGAAGGAGTTGTTCATTTCCTTTTCTACCATTCTCAATGCATAGAAATTGGTTCTTGCCCTACTACAGGGAGAGGAGCGAGCTGTTTGGTGCGAATCTGGTAAGTGGGTAACTTCTATTCTATGGCTAATGTTTAAAATAGTAAATAATTTGTGGTAAAGTTAATCAAATAAGTAAGAAAGCCACATTAAACAAATGATTCGAATAGGGTCTTGTGTTTGGTCAGTGGCCAGGGACAGGAGGGTATGACTATGAGTGAGGCAGGAAAGCGGACCCAGAGGGCAGCAATGTGAATCTCTGCAATCGTCCAATAGGATTTCATTTCTCTGAATTTGTTTGGTTGAGAATGGATGGTTCAGGTGGATGAGCAAACTGACCATGGCACCGTGGTACAGGGAGCAATTCAAGTGGGGGAGCAAAAAGGAATGTAGTGGTAGTAGGGACAGTATAGTGAGGGGGATTGACACTCTTCTCTGTCGCAAAGAGTGAGAGTCCAGACAGCTTTGTTGCCTGCCTGGTACCAGGGTTCATGACATCTGCTCAGGGCTAGAGATGAACTTGCAATGGGAGAGGGAGGATCCAGTGCTCATGGTCCATGTAGACACCAATGACGTAGGCATTCAAAGCAAAGCAAATCAACTGATAGCACAAATCGAAATAAGTAAGTACAATCAGATAGCCATTATAGAGACATGGCTACAGGATGTCAAAGTTTGGCAACTGAATGTTGAAGGGTACGTGACATTTAGGAAGGACAGGAAGGTAGGAAAAGGTGGATGGCTGGCTCTGTTAATTAATGATGGTGTTAACACATTAGAGAGGTATGACCTAAGTTCAGGAAACCAGGATATGGAAGTGGTTTGGGTTAAGATGAGGAATGTTAAAGGCAAGAAGTCACTTGTGGATGTGGTGTACAGGCCTCCTAATTGTAACTACACACTAGGACAGAGCATAAAAGAAGAGGTAATGGGGACTTGTCAGAAAGGTGCAGTAATGGGGTCTTGTCAGAAAGGTACAGTGATAATCATGGGGGATTTTAATCTGCATAAAGAATGGAAACATCAGATGGGCCAAGGTAGCGTGGATGAGAGTTGATAGAATGTTTTCAGGGTAGTTTGTTAGAACAGTGCATTCTGGAGCAAACCAGAGAACAGGCGATACTAGACCTGATATTGAGAAACAAGATTGAATTAATTGATAATCTCCTAGTGAAGGCACCCCGGGTAGCAGCGATCATAATATGATTGTCGTTTTTGGTTAGCAGGGTGTGACAAGTGGTGTGCCACAGGGAGCACTGTTGGGGCTCAACTTTTTACAAATTATGTAAATGACTTGGATGAAGGGACCGAAGGAATGATTGCTAAATTTGCTGGTGTCACAAAGATAGGCAGGAAAGTCAATTGTGAAGAGAATGGAAGGAGGTTACGAAGTGACATGGATAGGTTAAGTGGGTGGGCAAAGATCTGGCAAATGGGCAAAAGCGAAATGGTCCATTTTGGTACAAAGACTTAAAAAGAAACTTTTTTTACCTAAATGATGAGAGATTGCAGGGTTCTGAGATTCAGAGGGATTTGGGTGTTCTAGCACATGAATCATTAAAGTTTAGTTTGCAGGTAGAGCAGGTAATTAGGAAACATAATTGAATGTTATCATTTATTGTGAGGGGAGTTGATAACAAAAGTAGGGAGGTTATTATTCAGTTGTACAGAGCATTGGTGAGACCACATCTGGTGTACTGTGTACAATATTGGTCTCCTTATATAAAGAAAGATGTAAATGCGTTACAAGCAGTTCAGAGAACATTTACTATACTAATGCCAGGAATGTGCAGCTTGTCTAATGAGAAAAGGCTGGACAGGCTAGGCTTGTATCCACTAGGATTTACATGAAGAAGAAGCAAATTTATTGAAACATTTAAGATCCTGAGGGGTCCAGGCGGGGTTGATGTTGGGAGGATGTTTCCTCTCGTGGAGAATTTGGAACAAGGGGCCAGTTTTTTAAAATAAGGGTTCGCAAATTTAAGAGAGATGAGGAGAATTATTTTTCTCTGAGGGTTGTGTGTCTTTGGAACTCTCTTCCTCAGAAGGCGGTGGAAGCAAAGCCTTTGAATATTTTTAAGGCGTTGCTAGATAGATTCTTGATTGACAAGGGGGTGAAAGGTTATTAGGGGTAGGCAGGTGTTACATTCAGATGAGCCGTGACCTTATTAAATGATGGGACAGTTTTGAGGGGCCGAGTGGCCTACTGCTGTTCCTAATTCATAAGCTCTTATGTTCATGTGTCTGACTGACAAATCCTTGGATAGATAAAAGGGGCAGGTGTCATTTAGGGTGTGCTGTGATTTGGTGCTAGAGAAGTCAGAATGTTAAGATTGTATTAGTTACAGAGTTGAATTGCTTTGTAAATGTAATGATTTTTTTGTAGCCACTTTCCTGACACCAGTTGATTGCTCTGTGATTAATTATCCTTAGAGAATCAGCATTGGACCTCCAATATCACTATTGCTCCAGTTCTTTGCCTATTGCATGCAGGTGTAATGAAAGAAAGACAAAAGCTGCATTTGCACAGCACCTTGCACAATGTCTCAAATCTCCTTATTGACAATTAAATGATTTTTCATTGTAGTCACTGTGATGATTTAGGGAATGTTATTAAATGGCAGAGCAGGCTTAATAGGCCAAAAGGCTCACTCCCGCTGCTAACAGTATGTTTGTGTGTCGTTCTGGACTGATCAAATGAGCTAGTCTAGATGGCATTTGTCATCCATAATTATCTTGCGTTCAGAGTATTGAATAATTGCTGGAGATCTGTTTATTTTATTGCTAATGGTTCTTTACTGAGCAAGTTTTGTGGGGTGAAATTATAAGGACACAAGCGGACCATGAGCTCATCATGAATCATTAACTTGTTTTACGCTCTACATGATTCTCAAGGTTCTTTTCCATTTTGTCTACTCACCTATTAGCTCACTCTATCCTGGTGCTTTTATGACTTCCTGGAGGCATTGAAATATTGTGATAAAGTTGTGTTGCATACCAGATATTAAAAATAAAGAGGAATAAGAAGCAGCAATCAGAAGAGTCTTCAGACTTGATGATCAAGAAACCAAATACAAATGTGAACCATTCAGTCTTTGTCCCCTGGCCTCTTAAAAGATGTGTTACAAAGAGACATGTTAGGGCACCAATGCTTATCACTGAAGGTGAAGACTGATGTTGTTCAATCATTCCACTTTGTTCCTCAGGAATTATTTGACATTTCTAGCCTATGAGATCACTGGTAAAGTAGAATCCAGTTACACCTCTTGTGTGAAATAATTATATTGAATAATATCATGCACCCAAGTCAGGATGAAGTCTTCTACATCTTCTATGGAATGGGGAAGATCTTGTACACTTTATCTGGGTTGCAAGTTTTGAATCTTTCCTCTAAATATTAATTTACTGTCACTGCTTCCATTGGATGCAAAGTGCAGAATAAGTTAATGAGGTCTGAAGCACTGAACAAAATCAGCGTTATCGTCCGCAGTGTTATAAATAAATAACGGAATACATTACAGGAAAATTTGTCCTATCTGGTCTGTTTAATGCTCGTGGTGGGATCACCTTTCGGGTGTTCACAAACTAACATGGCATTGTATCATTGTAGCTCTTAATATTAATGACCCATTCTGCATAAATATCAGTCAATCTTGGAATCTTCCTGCAAATAATGGGAGTTATCATTTTGATGGGACCTTTCTGTGATTGTTTGGTGAATGAATTTGTGAATGTTGAATGGGGATAAATGACCTGCATGATTGACTGGGGAGACTGTTGTTTGGGGGGGAAGCACATGGGGTGTAGCTGGGATTGGGATTAAGGGGCCCGGAGACAGGAGGAGCACTCGTGCTGATGGCTTCTCTCTCTGACCCTGAGAACACTCAGAGGGAAGTGACTCAGTGTTGAAGGCTGTCAATAACACTCTATTTATTATTGAATATCCAAGGGGAGGAGCAAGGCCAATAGTGCAGGACAACACCAAAGTTGAAAGAGTGAACGAGAAAGGAAAATGAACCAGGAAGTGTTAATGCCAAGAATTCCATCAAACCTCCTAACTCTCTTTCAAACCCTGCCCATCCAGGACATGAATGCTGCTACTGCACCTGGGAAAGCAGGATGTACACTCAACACTGGTGCTTTACAGAGGTAGTTCAGTTGTGTCATATGATAATACATTCTGCTCTTTTTGTTTCAGAATTATGAAGAGAAAAAATTCCTAAAATTCCATTTGGTTCAAACAAAGGTTCATGGAAAGGATATGAATCAGTCATTAGAGTTCGGCCTGGAGAGACTTTTCAATTATTCACATTTCTCTAATGCTGCAGGTACATCAAATGTTCCATCAAGGTAACAACAGACTAGAAAACAACCCTTCAATCTTTGATAGCTCTTGTTTCAAACTTTGGCTGGTATTTTCTGTGCCCGCTGGTATCGGGCGTGTTCGGTGGCGTGACCAGACAATATGGCGCGATTGGTTTCACAACCGCGTGAAACCCGTTTGCGATTGTCCGCTCAGCCCACCCATGGCGGGCCGTGTTCCCTGCCATTGGACGTCGGGAACCTCATTGTGATAGATCAGCAGATGTTTATAAGCCCAGCCGGCCGTCATCATCCTCCCCCGCTGGATCGTCAGCCCATGTTGGCTGGAAAACACGCTGAAGTGTTTCACAACAGCACATAAGTGATGTGCACCTTGCAAGCTCCACTTTGCTCAGGACTTAAATAACAAAGAGCAAAGAAAGGTACAGCACAGGAACAGGCCCTTCGGCCCTCCAAGCCTGCGCCGATCATATTGCCCGTCAAACTAAAACATTTTGCACTTACGGGGTCCGTTTCCCTCTATTCCCATCCTAATAATGTCCTTGTCAAGCTGCCTCTTAAACACCACTTTTGTACCTGCTTCCACCACCTCCTTTGGCAGTGAATTCCAGACACTCATTACCCTCTGCGTACAAAACTTGCCCCGCACATCTCCTCTAAATTTTTCTCCTCTCACCTTAAATCTATGTCCCCGAGAAATTGACTCTTCCACCCTGGGAAAAAGCTTCTGACTATCTACTCTGTCCATGCCACTCATTTTGTAATCTTCTATCAAGTCGCCCCTCAATCTCCGTCGCTCTAGTGAGAACAATCCGAGTTTCTCCAAACTTTCCTTATAACTAATAACCTCCAGACCAGGAAAAATCCTGGTAAACCTTCTCTGCACCCTCACCAATGCCTCCATATCCTTCTGCTAATGTGGCGACCAGAATTGCACGCAATATAGGTTTGTTTGCCTACCTTGCTTCAGAGAGCACTCGCAGGCATCAGCACCACGCTTCACAGACAGCACAACATCACTTTTAGTGGGGCTCATGGGTAGGTCTCGATCTACCAGATCAGCAATGTGTGGGTGGCTTTTCAATGGCTGCAGGGCTAGGGCTTGCTAGAGGAATGGGGAGAAGTGGCCTCAGGCAAGGGAAGAGGCTGCAGGGCGAGAGCTGCACTGTGGAAAGAGGGTATCCCAGGGTGTGTGAGGGCACATGTTGATCTGTGCAAGTGGCCTCAAGATGGTGAGGGCTGGGGAGGCAGTCTCCAGAAGAGATGAGACCAGATGGACATATCAGGGTCTGTGTGTGAGAATGGGTGATGATGTTCCTTGAGCTGGCAGTGAGTGAGGTGCCAGTGAATGTGTGATGGGCCTGAGGTTGTGAGTTTAGAGTGATGAGATGGTTCCCATACCCTGGCTGAGTTCATTCATCCTCCATCTGCATTCGATGCCCAACGTCTTCAGTGCAGCAAGGGTACTGATCACCACTGCCATTGCCCACCAGGCTGGAGTGCTAATGTAGCTGCCACTCCTGCAGCCAGAGCAGGGGCAGAGGACATCACTGTGGGCCTCCACAGTGTCCAAAAGGCGCTTGATACTGCAGTCCTTTTGCCTTTAGGTGCCCTGTCTTCTTTGCTGCAGTCCAAAAAAATTATATATAATTTTAAATAAGGAGACCAAAGCTGCCCAGTACTCCAGATATGGTCTCACCAAGGCCCAGTACAACTGTAGTAAAACTTTCTGACTTTTATATTCCATTCCTCTTGCAATAAACACCAACATTCCATTTGCCTTCCTAATCACTTGCTGTACCTGCACACTAACCTTATGTGATTCATGTATGAGGTCACCTAGATCCCTCTGTATGACTAGATTCTGTAATCTCTCTCCATTTAAACACTATACTGCATTTCTATTCTTCCTGACAAAGTGAACAAGCTCACATTTACCCATGTTACCCTCAATCTGCCAAACTTTTCCTACACAATTAATCTGTCTATGTCTCTTTGCAGACTGACAACCTCCGCTTGACAACTTACTTTCCTAAATACCTTGGTGTCATCAGCAAATTTAGCTACTATATATTTGTTTTCTTTTTCATTAACGGGATGTGGGCATTGCCACCAATGTCTGCATTTATTGTACATCCCTAATTGCCTTTGAGAAGGTGGTGGTGAGCTTCCTTTTTGAACTGCTACAGTCCCTGTGGTGTAGGTACACCCACAGTGCTGTTAGGGAGGGAGTTCCTGGATTTTGTCCCAGAGACAATGAAGGAACTAGGTTTGCATTCATTTCCATCAAGCAAGACATTGATGTAGATTGTAAACAGTTGAGGCCACAGCACTGAAACCTCTGGCACTCCACTAGTTACAGTTTGCCAACCTGATAAAGACCCATTTTTCCTACCCTCTGCTTCCTGTTAGCCATCCAATCTTTTATCCACGCTAATATATTACCCCTTACAGTATGTGCTGTTATATTGTGTAGTGACATTTGATGTGGTACCTTATCAAATGCCTTTTGGAAATCCAAGTACACCACATCCACAGGTTCCCCTTTATCCACCTTGAATCTTACTTCATCAAAAAATTCGAACAGATTCATTAAAAACAATTTTGCTTGCACAAAGCCATGTTGGCACTGCCTGATCAACATCCTTAATAATAGATTTGAGCACTTTCCCAATGACAGATGTTAGGATAACTGGCCTGTAGTTTTCTGCTTTCTGCCTCCCTCCTTTCTTGAATAAAAATGATACTTGAGTTGTTTTCCAATCTGCTGGATTCTTATACAATCTAAGGCCAGGATTTGGCTCTCCTCGGGCGGGCTCAGTCCTGATTCTATATCACCTGTGGATGAGGTTTCATGCTTTTTTCCAATTAGCACCGGGGCTCCTGGTCTGCCCGCCAACCTTAAGGTTGGATGGGCAGGTCCTTTAATTATTTAATAGCCTCTGTCAAAAGCCTCAACTGGCCATTGACAGGCCAGTGGTCGTGCAGCAGATTTCATTGCGCCCTCGTCTTCCTGAAAATTTAAATGGGGAGCAGCGAGGTCGGGAGTTCCCCGCAATGTCACCGCACGTCATTTTACCCGTCGGTCAGTGGGCCCCACCCCCGCTTGCCGACATGTAAAATCCTGTCCATATAGTTTTACAGAGCATTAGTGAGATCACATCTCGAATACAGTGTACAGCTTTGGTCTACTTATTTAAGAAATGATATCATTGCATTAGAAGAAGTTCAGAGAAGGTTCAGACTACTGATTCCTGGGATGAGGGGGTTATCTTATGAGGAAAGTTTGGGCAGGTTTGGACTTTGTCCATTGAAGTTTAGACTGAGTTGATTTTATTGAAACATATAAGATCCTGAGGAAGCTTGGCAGGCTGGATTTTGAGAAGATATTTCCCCTTGTTAGAGAGACCAGAACTAGGGGACACTGTTTAAAATTAATGGGTCTCCCATTTAAGAGAGAGATGAGGAGAAGTTTCTTCTCTCAGAGGGCCGTGAGTCTATGGAACCCTCTTCCCCTGAGACCGGTAGATGCAGGTGATTATATATTTCTAAGGCAGAAATAGACAAATTCTTTACTAACAAGGGAGTCAAAGTGTGCAGGGAGTAGGAAGGAATGTGGAGTTGAGGCCTAAATCAGGTCAGCCATGATCTTACTGAATGGTGGAGCAGGCTCGAGCAGCCAAATGATTTACTCCTGCTCCTAACTTGTATGTATGAATGTAAGATAAGGCGATTGCTTTCCTAAACACATCCCTTCAGTCTTCAAGCCTCTTGTCACTTGTCATTTTAATTCTCCATCTTGCTTCCATGCTGATCTTGCTGTCCACAGTCTCCTGCCGTGTTCCATTGACTCTCATCAGAACCTCTGCCTCCATTTCCTTTCCTTTCTCTTTGCTGTTTCTTTTATTCTCTCTTGTTTTGCTCTTTTTGTTTTCAGGCGGTAGCTGTTCAGATTCTGTCAATCACACCTCCTCCAGACACGTCTTTGTTTCTTTACAATAGGAAGGAGATCAAGGCCTTGGAGAGGGTGCAGAAGAGATTTACTAGAATGATAGGAGTGTTCATTGGCCTCAGTTACATGGATAGGCTGGAGAGGTCAGATGTCGTTTCCTCAGAGCAGGAGATTTGAGAGAGGCTTGCACAACTAGGAATGGATTTGACAGAGTAAATAAGGAGAAACTGTTTCCATTGGCAGAGCAGTCGATAACCGGAGGACATAGAATTAAGATAATTGGCAACAGAACCAGATGCAACATTTATTTAAACAATGAGTCGCTGTGATCTGGAGACCACTGCCTGAACTTGTAGTTAAGCAAATTTAATAGTAAAATTCAAAAGACAATTGTTGAGATAATGGGAAATATTTTTGTGTGTCTTTGGGAAAAGAGGAGGTCAGGGGAATTAGTGTGACAAGTCCACCAAACAACACAGGAGCAACCTTCCTCTAGGCTGTATCATTCTGTGTCTATAATTCAATGCCCACATCAGTGTTTTCCACATCTCAGTTCATTCATCTCAGCTTTCACCTTCCTAACCCATGAGCGCTCCCATCTAGGAGGACAAGAGCAGCAGATAGATGGCAATGCCACCAACTGGAAATACTGCTTTAAGTCACTCACCAACCTGGCTTGGAAATATATCACCATTCCTTCACTGTCGCTGGGTCAAAATCCTGGAACTACCTTCCTAACAGCACTGTGGGCTTACCTACATCACATGGACTGCTGTGGCTCAAGAGGGCAATTCACCAACATCTTCTCAAGGGCAATTAGGGATGGGTAGTAAATGCTGGCCCTGCCAGCGAAGGCCACATCCTGTGAATGAATAAAAGAAAAGCAAAGTCACCCTGTCCCCTCACCTGTAATTTCTGATTCACCATGGGCAATTCTGTAACAATGTGTTTCTTTGCCTACAGGTACAATTGTTCCCATCTCTGCACCTTGGGGATTTTTTGGACGCTTGGGAAGTGGCAAAATACAAAAGTTACTCAAGACATATGCTACAATAGTTCCTGAACTCATCAGTCCACCGGAACCAACGGATCAATTGGTCAAATTAGCAAAAGTACCTGCTGGTTCGTACTATGTCAGGTAACTTTAGTTACTGATATATTGTGTTTGACATTTCTTTACATCAGCCCTTGTGTCAACATCACTCAACCTGGAGTCGGACTGTGATTATTGGGCTCATCCGGGTGCAGGGGAACATTGGTCAATATTTATTGTATAATGGAGTGATTCATATCTCACAATATGCAGTTCCTTCTTCTGAGAACACAGCGAGACCTCCCCATTCACATTAGTCAGGTTCATATGGAGTTGGCTCCTGTTTTTCCGACATTCTCACACCACTACCTTGTGCATTTTTGATAGACCACTTTCACATCTTTTAATCAGTGCCTCAGCCAAAATAAAACATCAGCTCATTGAGATATTTGATGTTCTTTCTACTGCAATTAGTTTAAATGTCTCTTTATCTGCTCTTTCTGTGCGTAGTCATAAATTACACAGTTCCAATGTTACTGGTCCCCCTCCCATACCCTTTGGAGGGGTCATTTTCCTCATAGGTGTCTGGACGATGAATGACAGTGTGATTTGCTGATCAGAGAGGATCAAGATGGGCCCAGTCCATTCCTCACTCAACATTCACTAACTCACACTATCAGTGAGGGTCACTACACAGGACGCTCTCCAATGTGGACATTGTCCTCTTGGTGTAATAAACTGTGATGCTATTTCATCATTTGTAGAGTTTGCACATTGAGCTTTCACAGTGAGCAATTGTGATCACAGAGATTGCTGTTTAGGAAAATTACGGTCCAGTTTTCACTCTGTTTAAATTATTGACAGAAATTCGGGGACTTAGGGCCTGTGAATTCCCAACAAGTGACCCTTGTGAACAACAATTCACTCCAGGAACTCACGATCAGGGATTCTGTCCTCATCTTTTGAACAAAGAAATTGGAAGTGTTCCCTTCAAGAGCAGAAGTTGGGGTGGGAGGAGTTTCCGGGTTATCAGCTGGTGTGGGTCATCCTTTATATGGGCTGGCAGTCTGTGGTAGATTTGTTGAGAGAAGGAAATTCTGCAGGCGATTGGTGCACAGCAAGATCATATAAACATACAAATTAGGAGCAGGAGTAGGCCATCAGCCCCTGGAGCCTTCTCTGCCATCCACTAGGATCATGGCTGATCTAACTGCAGCCTCAATGTCACTTTCCTGCCTGCCCCCTATACCTTTCACTCCCTTAATAGTCAAGAATCTATCTCCCTCTACCTTAAAACTATTGAATGACCTTCTTTTGCTTTCTGTGGAAGACAGTTCCATTGAGTCAATACCTTCTAAGAGGAATAAAAAAATTCTCCTCATCTCCATCTTAGAAGAGCTCTTATTTTTAAACATTGGTCCCAGCGTCAGATATCTCCAAGGGGAAATATCCTCTCAGCATCCACTCTGTCATGTCTCTCCAGAATCTTCTATGTTTCAATAAGATCAACTCATTCTTCTTAACTCCAATTGGCCCAAGATGCCCAACCTTTCCTCATAAGTGATCTCGTCCCAGGAATCAGTAGAGTGAACCTTCTTTGAACTGCTTCTAAGGCAATTATGTCCCTTCCTAAATAAAGAGACCAAAACTTTCTCTCATCTTTTAATTTTCCCTCCTTATTATTCGTTTGGTCATTCTTTGTTTTTTTTGTACACTAAGTCCAATTTTCTGATCTTCCTGGAATTCTATGTTCTTTCTTTCAATTTGATGCTACCTTTATCTTCCTTAGTTAGCCACGGATGGTGTGTTCCTCCCAGAGAATTTCTCTTTCTCACTGGAATGTATCTTTGCTGAGGGATATGGAATATCTCCTGAAATATCTGCCACTGCATCCCTACAGACCTATCTCTAAACCTATTTCCCCAGTTCACTTTAGCCAGCTCTGTCGTCGTGCCCTCATATTTGCCCATATTTAAGTTTAAAACATTAGTCCTAGACCCACTGGCCCATAACTTCCGATCTCCGGGGCGTCATATCTGTAAGGTGCCCTTGGATCTCCCCATGCAAGGACTGTATTGGAATTCCCGAGAAAGTTCAAACTTCCCTTTGGCAATTACCCTGCACTGGGAACCATTCCTTACTCCACTTTAAATTGGAGACTTCATAAGGTTCCAAACAAGTTACCCAGGAAAAATTAGAAGAATTGAAACCACATCTAAATCCTGGATAACAATTGTACTGTCCACCTCCGCCTGACCACCCAGGGGCCTCTTCCAACACCCTCACCCATCCCCCAACGAGACCCTCAAAATCCTGACTACCTCCTAACTCCCCCAAAATAGTCCCCCACTCTCTGACCGTACGCCACCTTCCCATCCCCCGAATGCCCTCTTGACTCTAAGACCACACCACTCTCCCAAACCCCTAACAAACCCCTCCAGCACACTAACGACAATCCTGACCCACCAACTAAACCCTAGCCTCCACAATTAGCCTTCCAACCCACCAACAACCTTCCACCACCCACACAACAACACCCCTGACCTCCTGAATATCCCCCACCCCACCAACTACCCACCCAACACTCCCTACTACCCTCCTCATCCCATGACCAAACCCCAACCCCTTCAACTCTCCTCCCATTCCCCCACCAACCCCAGGCCCATTCTACCACCACACTGCCTCCTCACTGACCACTCGACAACTCCCTATCCTATCCACTTGCATTGAACATTTACCTTCCCCCTGGCTTCTGAAAGTGGCTGGGTATTTTAAACATAGCTGCTTTATGGCAGCTAGTGCTGTAAAAAGGGGTGTGGCTTCCTCTCATCTGACTTTGCTCCCCTCGACTGAAGACCTCGGGAACTCGCTGCAATGCATATTTCTCACCCGGCGCGAGGCGGAAGCTCGGCTGAGGAAGGTACCCACATGGACCAGAACCGCTAGATCCTCCATCTCCCACTGCAAGTTCCCCTCCAGCCCTGATCAAGTGTCCCGAACCCTAGCACAAGGAAGCAATCCAGCCTTCTAGGTTTCACTCTCAGCTGCAGGAAACTGTGCCTATCCCCCTATTATACTGTCCCCTACACCCACTACATTCCTAATCACTCCCCCTATTTGACTGGCTTCCTGTATGATGGTGCCATGGTCAGTTCGCTCAGCCATGCTGCAGTCCCCACTTTGGCCCCAACAAACTGCAAGAACTCAAATCTGTTGGACAACTGCAAGGGCTGAGGCTCCTCCACTTCTACCTTCTCGATCCCTTATCTGCCTCACTCACAGCGACACACTCCTGTCCTTGACCACTGACCAAATCAGATGATCCTATCCTAAGGGGTGTGATCAGATCCTGGAATGAAGAGTCAAAGTAACTTTCCTCCTCCCTGATGCCTCATCGTGTCTGCAGCTCGGCCTCCAGCTCAAAGACTCTGAGCCGAAGCTCCTCGAGTCTCTGGCACTTACTGCAGACATGTTTGCCCTGGATCACACACATGTCCACGAGCTACCGCATTCTGCAGTCGCAACACGTAGATCCCATGAGAATTCCCACAAGGGGCATTCTCTCAATTTCTTGAAAGTACAAAGCTCCCTCTATAAACTGGGAATAAACTTATGATTCCATCCAGACATTTTAAAAAAAAAAAATTGTTGTCCCAAGATTCACATTTGCAAATCAGACGCTGCAGAAGGAAAGATGTGACTGGGATTTTTGTTTCCAAAGGTGGTGCTATAATAAGTAAATAGAGTAGAGGTACGGATTATAGACTTATAAGGCGCTATTTCAATGGAGGCGATGGGGATCTCAGCTAAATAGTCATTGAGGGCCCTGCGTCACCTCCTTTAGGGAGGGTCTGCTGCATTAAGTGCCTTTCAGGCGGCCAATGACAGGCCTTCCCTGGCATCAAGGACCCCAGGGGGCAAAGGCCTCACTCTCCAAAAGCTGCCGGCCAATCAGAGGCCAGCAGCTCTCAGCGCTTGTCATCATCGAGGAGGTGAAGTGGCTGCAGTTGGCTTTGTTCCTGAGAGGCCTCGGATCAGTGCTGGATCCCAGGATAACAGGTGATCGATGGCTGGAAGAGGATCGCAGCAAAGGAGGTCACGAGGGAGGGGGTGAGGTGTGTAGGAAAAAAGGGCAGAGTGGCTGCTTCCTGCGGCTCTGGTCACCTTCCTGATGCCAGTCCCTCGACAACAAGGTGCTCCCTCCCACGGAAAGCAACCCGAGTAGTGATAGCACCTCCTGCCTCTGGGTTAATGCCTTTGGCTGTGATAAGAGGCTCTTAGGTTGACATGAATTGTCCATTTAAGTGCCTCCATTGATGGTGGGTTGGGAAGGGTTGGGATGGCCGCCAATGACCGTCCCCAAACTGGATTTAACCTTGGCGGAGGCAGCAAGGCAGCAGGGTGCCCGCCTGCCACCCTCACATACAATTAAATGCCCTGTCCATGACCAAACTTGCCTGAAGGGAGCATAGTAAATTTGGCCTATAGAATCATGACTGCACATAAGGAGGCTATTCAGCCCTTAGAGACCATGCTGGCTATATACAGCAATCCAATCAGTGCCATACCCTCCCTTTAACACAGTGACCCTGCACATTTATTCCCCTCAAAAGGCCATCCAATTTCCTTCTGAAATCATTCATTATCTTTGTTTCCTTTGCCCTAATAAACAGTGAGTTCCAGATCATTACCACTCACTGCATACCAAAGTTTTTCCTCAGGTGCCCCTGAATCTCTTGCCCAAAGTCTTCTGTCTGTCTCCCCTAGTTCTTGTACCATCAGCTAATGAGAGCAGCTTTTCCTTTTCTACCTTATCAACCCTGTCAGAATCTTGCACAGCTCTATCCAATCACCCTGAACTTCCTTTGACCCAACGAGAACAACCCCAGCTTTTCCAACCAAACTCTGTCACTAACATCCCCCACCGGGGAACCATTCGAATAAGTCTCCTCTGCACCCCCTCAAGGTGACTCACATCCCTCCTAAAGTGTGGTGACCATCACTGGATGCAATACTCTAGTTGTGGCCTCTCCAGAGCGTAATATAGGTTCAGCATCACTTCCCTACTTTTGTATTCAACACCTCTATCCATGAAACCCAAGTTCCTATGTAGTTTGCTAATCATTTTCTCAATATGTGCTTTCACCTTCAAAGATCCATGCACCCCAAGTTCCCTCTGTCCCTGCACACTCTTTAGAATTGTTTCATGCCGTCTCTATTGCCTCTCTCTATAGCTTGTGCAAAAAATGCACCAGCTCACTTTATGTTTGTTTCATTCATGGAATGTGGGTGCTGCTGGCTAGGCCTGCATTTATTGCCCATTCCTAGTTACCCTTGAGAAAGTGATGGTGAGCTGCCTTTCTGAACTACTGCACTCTATGTGGTGTAGGTACAACCACAGTGCTGTTTGGGAGGGATTTCCAGCATTTTGACCCAACTACAGTGAAGGAACAGCCTTATATTTCCAAGTCAGGATGGTGAGTGGCTTGGAGGGGAACTTCAAGGCATTGGTGTTCCCATCTATCTGCTGTCCTTGCTCTTCTAGATGATGGTGGTTGTGGGTTTGGAAGATGCTGTCCAAGGAGTCTTGGTGAGTTCCTGCAGTGCATCTTGTAGATGGTACATACTGCTGCAACTGTGGGTCAGTGGTGGAGGGAGTGAAAGTTTGTGGATGTGGTGTCAATTAAGCGGCCTGCTTTGTCCAGGATGATGTCAAACTTCTTGAGTGTTGTTAGAGCTGTAGTCATCCAGGCAAATGGAGTGTTCCGTCACACTCCTGACGTGGGCCTTGTAGATGGTGGACAGGCTTTGAGGAGTCAGGAGGTGAGTTACTCATTGCAGGATTTCTAACCTCTGACCTGCTCTTGCAGTCACCATACTTATATGGCTAGTCCAGTTCTATTTCAGGTCAATAGTGACCCCCAGGATGCTTTTAATGGGGGATTCAGTGATGGTGATGCCATTGAATATAATTTCTTTGTATTAAATCCAATCTGGCAATTGTCTGCCCATTCAGCTAGCTTATCTATTATGTTACTACAGATTCAGTTCAACCGAACTGAATGGTGGAGGGTCCTCAGTGGGCTGAATGGCCAACTCCTCTTCCTATTGTCCAGACAAACGACTTGGTTTCCAGACAATTTTTGTCAGGAGGAATAAAAATGAAAATTATATATTCTTAATTCTGTTGCAGGGATTTTAAGAAGAAAGTTGATGAGCAACAATATGAACATCTCGTGTTTAAGTTTCAGAAGGACTTGCAACAAGACAAACAAAACTTTACTCATAGATTTATGATTGCTTTATATAACACACGTGGGCACATGCAAATAGCTTTCAGAAAGAAAGAAAAGCCTCTTGGGTAGGTTTTGTCACCTCTGTAGACATCAACAGTGAGATGTGCTTAACTCTATTCTTAAACTGTTTGAACCTTCCACTAATTACACAATGGGTTTAAGCCGGAGTACTGTGCAAAGTTCTGGTCTCCGTTCCTAAGGAAGGATATATTTACCGTAGAGGGAACGCAATGACTGTTCATTGGACAGATTACATATATGTGCCGGTATTGGTGTTTTGAACAATTCCACCAATGACACATTCAGCACTGAGACCCTGTTTAGAAATATTGCCCTCTAGTGACAGACAGATCTTGTTTCTCACCAAATTCGACAAAAAACAGGGGCTCTTCCATCTTGCTTTACCATTCAGTAAGATCATGGCTGATCGTCTACCTTAACTCCACCTTCCCACACTATCCCTCGAGTGTGTAATCTGTCTGATAAACAGGCATTGCAGTCCCTCTAAGGAAATTTCATCCCTTAGGTAAGGAGAGCAATACGACGGTTTTACCCACCTAAATAACTGCAGTAAGATTTATTTGCTCTTTACTCCCTTTGTAATAAAGGCTAAGATACCATTTGTTTTCCTGATTGCTTGTTGTAACTGCATATTACCTTTCTATGCTGCATGTGTAAAGACACCAAAGCCCCTCTGAATACCAACATTTTCCAGTCACTCACCCATGCAAAATATTCCACTTTTATATTTTTCCTATGTCTGACTGACTTCACACGTCCCCAAATTATCTTCTGTCTGCCACATTCTTACCCAATCACTTAACCAACCAAATATGGAGAAACCACATGGTCTGCGACCCACACGTTAACCAGACATGAGGATCCAGCCCTGGCTGATCTGACTGTCCCTGACAGAGGAGCCCTGACTGCTGCTGTTGCTTTTCATCTTGTTTATAATTAGGTTCCTCCTTCAATTCCAAGTTATTTGCTCATGTTTCAGGTTCATTTCTGACCAACCACCTCTGTGGGCAGCAAAGGTAAAATGAGTCTAACATCACCGCACTGAACATACACAGGCCTAATCCCAGTTGGACATGGGTAGTGGGCCCTCCATCGGTGAACAGGGATTAATCACTGCAGTAATTTGCATTTTCTATAATCTTGCTTTAATTGAATCATGACCAGACTGAGATTGAGATGGTCCTAGTGACTGAGATAATTCCAGAATGTTCTATCTTGACACAGCAATGGATTATATTTATGTTTATCACAGTCATACTGAACAGAATGTTTAAAGGTGAAGTGAAAGTATCTCATTGAAAATGGGATGTGTTTCAGAGCAGAGAGATTTGAAGTTGTTATGAATGAAATTATGGAGTGGTCAGATTTGGCATTGTACCTGAGCTCAGGGAGGGGAGCATGAGAATGGCAGCTTGCATTGAGGCCCAGGACCGGCACGAGTGACTCAGTGGTGAAGGGGTATGTGGAGTTGAGTCAGGGGTCGGGGACATGCAGGAGTTAAAGAGTGTGTGAGGAGCTCGGTAATAGAAACAGCCAGAGACACCTAGAATTAAAGCGCATGAGCAACATGGTTCCTTGTATTAAAACATCTTTTTTCGGACTCTTTACTTCTTCCTGCAGACTCCCTCTGTGGGTATAATTCTGTAAGGAAGCCTCCAGTGAACAATATGTACAGATTGAAATTTCAAAACAGTAATCAATGACAGAAAGATCCAAGGAGGGCAGAGGGTGGAGTTGGGGCAGGGAGGGGTGAAATAGGAGGGGCCTGTCATCTTGGATCTGGTACGGGTGGTAGGGAAAGGGAGTTTTTGATCAGAAAATGAGGGGCTTAAAGGACAATGTCAGGACATGTGGATCCATTTCTAATTGTTGGTTGGCTGAGTCCATGAGTTCACCTGAACATGGAATAAAGTTCAGATTCCCATCTCCTCACACCCGTACTGGGAGCTCACAGTCGGAACATCGACAGTCTGAAGCTGTGATTGAGAACATGATCTATTCAGATATTACCCCTGTTAACAGGTGACCCATTCACGGACTTCTCTCATGGAGGAAGTTAGCCATTGTCTTCTTGCCTTTGTTTGTCTTTTATTTTTCAAACTGCTGGGAATGTATTCTCACTGTGAAATAAAGAGGGTGATGCATTTCAACTTTTGGTGTCACGTTAGATTCTTACACAGAAATCAATCTGGGTCACTCATTGGCTATTTTTGAGGAGATAGTGGCGTCGTGATAATATCACTGAACTAATAATACAGAAATCCAGGTTAATGCTCTGGCAGCACGTGTTCAAATCCCACCATTGCAGCTGGTGAACTTTATATTCAGTTAATGAAATCTGGAATTGAATACTAGGTTCAGTAATAGTGACTCTGAAAAAATCATTGATTGTTGTAAAAATCCATCTGCTTCACTAATGCCCTTACCTAGTTTGGCCTACAACTGACTCGAGGTCCACAGCAATGTGGCTGACTCTTTACTGCCCTCTGAAATGGCCTAGCTAGGCTCTTAGATCAAGGGCAATTAGGGATGGGCAACAATATTTGAGCCTTGCCAGCAACACCCACATCCCATGAAAGAATAAATAAAATATAGTAGATAAACTGTCTGCATTTCAGTGAAATGATTCTGTCAAAATATTGAGATGTAAAAGGAAAGAATGAAGAGCCAGAGAGTAATTTCTTGAGAGATGTGACACTTGGAGAGTGAGCTCCATATTCTCCAGGTGACAGCTCACACCCCGTGCAGCCTGACACTTCAACCTGTCAAACTCCACTCTGAACAGGGTTTAAAACTCTCTCAATGGGATTTCACTGATAAACTCCCAGGATCGACAGAGTCCAACACACAACAATTCATGGATCAATCATCGGTCGGGTGTTGTGAAATTCTTCTTTCTTGGAAAATCTCACAATCTGGGCAGGTAAGGGAGGATTCTGGGGAGGGACCTGGTTAATCCGGGTCTCATTCCCCTTTCCTCACATGTTCAAATTTCCACCCAAGAAGGGTCCGGAACTCCTTCGCTCCACACTTTCCATTGCAGGGGTCACAGGAAGAGGTTGAACTGACAGGACAATCTCATCAATTGGGATTTCTGTCAGTTCCACCTCCATTGTGTGAAAGCTGCTTCTCCCTGTAGGAAACTGGGAGACTAGCATTCCAGGGTCTGATCCCGGCTGAAGTGGGACCTGCTTTCCATCTAAACGACATGGATAAAGAGAAACAAATGTAATGTGAAATACTTACAAGTGAAGTTTAAATTTGAAAAACACACATGCCGCCTTTATGGTCTCAATAATTCTCCTGTTAGTATCAATGGAGCTGGGCAGGGAAGTATTGTGGTCATGATGAAGATTCTCCCTGTTTGTCCAGGAGACTCCTTTATAACCCACTGCTGCAAAACAGAACATTTAAAATCAGGTGTGTTTTTTTTTAAGGGTCTTTGTTCCAGGGAAGAGGTCCCACTTACATAGCAGCAAGATCACACAGTGAAATCCCTCCAAACCCCACTCAGACAGACACACCAGTTAGTGAGGAAATCACAGCCACAGCCCCAATATATTCCAATCGTCCTGATCCTAGAATTCCAGGCAGGGTAGCAGCATATCCATGGAGCAGCCGGATATCCTGCTCCAGGATGATCTTTTCCAGGAAGCAACCACTGAATTCAAAGATGAATCCCCGAGGTTGGGAGCTCAGGTTCTGACAATTGTGTTTATAGTGTCGCCTCCGACAGGGTCAAAGCTGGTGCAGGATGAAGTGGATTATAATCCTAGAACCTATTTGGGGCTATTCAGGATCAGACGCACTGCTCAGATGATGACTCTGGCTTAAGGTAGAGAAAAACAGGCCTCACAGATACTTAACTGTGCCTGAAGAACTGATCTATCTGTCCCCAAATGAAAGGAATTAATCGAGATTATTACCGTGCTCTAGATAGCCTTTTTAACAAGTTTAAAGCTAGAATACAACAACCTGGATATTACAGGAGTCTGGGCACCTCTCCTCAACAATATACTTCTCCACTGAAGATTTAATGATGAATCAGCGCTCCTCTATGTTGAATACCACTTGGAGGATGTTCTGAGGGTGGCAAGAGCACAGAATGTACCCTGGGTGGGAAACTTCAATGTCCATCATCAAGAGTGTCTCAGTTGCACCACTAGTGACTGAGCTAGGCGAGTCCGAAAGGGCATAGCTGCTAGACTGGGTCTGTGGCAGGTGGTGAGAGAACCAACAAAAGGGAAAAACACACTTGATGCTCACCAACACAGCTGCACCCATCCATGACAGTATCGATAGTAGTGAGCAACGCACAGACCTTTTGGAGACGAAGCCTCATATTCACCTTGACGATACCCTCCATCATGTTGTGTGGCTCTACCACAATGCTAAGTGGGATAGATTTCAAACAGATCTCGCAACTCAAGACTGGTCACCCATGAGGCATCCAAAAGCAGCTGCAGAAACATGCTAGAAAACAACCGGTAAGCTCTTTGGCCCGGCATATCCCCCACACTAGCATTACCATCAAGACAGGGGATCAACCCTGGTTCAATGAAGAGTGCAGGTGGGTATGCCAGGAGCAGCACCAGGCAGGCCAATAACTGAGGTGTCAGGCTGGTGAAGCTATAACACAGGACAATTTGCGTGCCAAACAGCATAAGCAACAATTGATAGACAGAGCTAAGCGATCCCACAACCAAAGGATCAGAACTAAGCTCTGTAGTCCTGCTACATCCTGTCATGAATGGTGGCAGACAATTCAACAACTCATTGGAGGAGGAGGTTCCACAAATATCCCCATCCTCAATGATGGGGGAGCCCAGAACATCAGTGCAAAAGATAAGGCTGAAGCATTTGCAACAATCTTCAGCCAGAAGTGCACTGTGAATGATCATTCTTGGCCCCTCAGGAGGCCTCCAGCTTTACAAATGCCAGTCTTCAGCCAATTCGATTCACTCCACAACTGAAGGGACTATATAGTGCAAAGGCTGTGGGCACTGAAAATATTCCAGCCCTCGTACTAAAGACTTGTGCCCAAGAACATGCCATGCTCCGAGCTAAGATGTTCCAGTGCACCTCCAATGTTGGCATCTACCCGCAATATGGAAAATTGCCCAGGTATGCAAGACAAATCCAACCCGGCCAATTAATGCCCCGTCAGTCTACTCTCGATCATCAGTAAAGTAATGGAAGGGAACATCAACAGTGCTATCAAGCATCACTTGCCGAGCAATAACCTGCTCAGTGATGCCCAGCTTGTGTTCCTCCAGGGCCACTCAGATTCTGAACTCATTATAGCCTTGATTCAAACATGGACTAAAGAGCTGAACTCGCGAGGTGAGGTGGGGGTTACTGCCCTTGATATCAAGGCCGCATTTGACCGAGTGTGACGTCAAGGAGCCCTAGTAAAACCGGAGTCAATGAGATTCAGGGGGAAAATTCTCCACTGGTTGGATTCTTACCTCACACAAAGGAAAATGATTTTGGTTGGTGAAGGTCAGTCATCTCAGCTCCAGGACATCACTGCAGCAGTTCCTCAGGGTAATGTCCTCTGCCCAACCATCTTCAACTGCTTCATCAATGAAATTCCATCCATCATAAGGTCAGAAGTGGGGATGATCGCTGATGATTGCACAACGTTCATCACCATTCACGACTCCTCAGATACTGAAGCAGTTCCATGTCCAAATGTAGTAAAACCTGCACAATATCCAGGCTTGGGCTGATAAGTGGCCATAAGAACATACGGTGTAGGAGCAGAAGCCATTTGGCATAACGAGTCTGCTCTGCCATTTAATGAGATCATGGCTGGTCTGATAATCCTCAACTCCACTTTCCTGCCTCTTCCCCATAATCCTTGATTCACTTACTTATTAAATATCTCTGTATCTCAGTCTTGAATATACTTAACAACCTAGTCCATACAGCCGTCTGCGGTAAAGAATTCCACAGATTCACTAGCCTCTGAGAGAAGAAATTCCTCCTCATCTCTGTCTTAAATGGGCGGCCCCTTACTCTGAGATTATGCCCTCTGGCCCTAGACTCTATCACAAGGGGAAACAATCTCTCAGCATCTACCCTGTCAAGCCGCCTAAGAATGTTGTCTGTTTCATTAAGTTTGCCTCTCATTCTTCTAAACTCCAATGAGTACAGGCCCAACCTACTCAACGTCTCCTCAGAAGAAAATCCCTCCCTACCCGGGATCAAATTAATGAACTTCTCTGGGCTGCCTCTATTGCCAGTATATCTTTCCTTAGATAAGGGGACCAAACCATTCTAGCATTCTAGGTGTGGTCAGACTAGGGCCTTGTATAGTTTTAGCAAGACTTCCTTATTTTTATACTCCAATCCCTTTGAAATAAAGGTCTCATTTCATTTGTCTTCCCTATTACCTGCTGAACCTGTATGCTAGCTTTCTGTGATTCATGCATGAGGACCCCCAAATCCCTCTGTGCTGAAGCTTTCTGCAGTCTTTCTTCATTTGAATAATATTCAGCTCCTCTCTTCTTCCTGCCAAAGTGCATAACCTCACATTTCCCCACATTATATTCCATTTGCCAAGTTTTTGCTCACTCGCTTAACCTGTCTATATCCCTCTGTCGAATCTTTGTGTAATCCTCACCACTTACCTTCCCACATTCTATTGTGTCATCTGTAAACTTGGCGATAATACATTCGCTTCTCTCAACCAAGTCTAGGAGCACGTGTTCAAATCCCACCATTGCAGCTGGTGAACATTAAATTCAGTTAATGAAAACTGGAATTGAATACTAGTTTCAGTAATAGTGACTCTGAAAAAATCATAATATTGAGATATAAAAGAAAAGAATGAAGAGACAGAGAGTAATTTCTTGAGAGATGTGACACTTGGAGAGTGAGCTCCATATTCTCCAGGTGACAGCTCACACCCCGTGCAGCCTGACACTTCAACCTGTCAAACTCCACTCTGAACAGGGTTTAAAACTCTCTCAATGTGACTTCACTGATAAACTCCCAGGATAGACAGAGAGCAACACACAACAATTCATGGATCAATCATCGGTCGGGTGTTGTGAAATTCCTCTGTCTTGGAAACTCTCACAATCTGGGCAGGTAAGGGAGGATTCTGGGGAGGGACCTGGTTAATCCGGGTCTCATTCCCCTTTCCTCACATGTTCAAATTTCCATCCAAGAAGGGTCCAGAACTCCTTCCCTCCACACTTTCCATTGCAGGGGTCACAGGAAGATTTTGAACTGATTGTAGAATCTCATCAATTGGGATTTCTGTCAGTTCCACCTCCATTGTGTGAAAGCCGCATCTACCTGTAGGAAACTAGGAGACTAGCATTCCAGAGCCTGATCCTGGCTGGAGTGAGACCTGCTTTCCATCTAAAGGACACTTTCCTTGCTGCAAAAACAGAACATTCAAAATCAGGCGTGTTTTTTTTCAAGGGTCTTTGTTCCAGGGAAGAGGCCCCACTTACATAGCAATAAAATCACACAATGATATCCCTCCAAACCCCACTCAGACAGACACACCAGTTAGTGAGGAAATCACAACCACAGCCCCAATATATTCCAATCGTTCTGATCCTGGAATTCCAGGCAGGGGCAACAGCATATCCATGGGGCAGCCGGATATCCTACTCCATGATGATCCTTCCCACGAAGCAATCACTGAATTGAAGGATGAATCCCCGAGGTTGGGAGCTAGGGTTCTCACAATTGTGTTTATAGTGTCGCTCTGACAGGGTCCAAACTGGTTCAGGATGAAGTGGATTATAATCCTAGCCCCTCTTTGGGGCTATTCTGGGTCAGATGCACTGCTCGGATGATCACTCTCACTTAAGGTAGAGAAAAACAGGCCTCACAGATATTTAACTGCGCCTGAAGAACTGATCTATCTCTCCCCAAAGGAAAGGAATTAACAGAGATCATTACCATGCTCCAGATAGCCTTTTTAACAAGTTTAAAGCTAGATTATAACAACCTGGATATTACTGGAGTCCGGGCATCTCTCCTCAACAATATACCTCTCCACTGAAGATTGTATGGAGATGGGTTTTCGAGTTTGATACAGAAGATAATATGAGACAATACAGTTTCAAAATTATATTAAAGTTGTTTTTGGAACTGAAAATGCAATTCACTTTTTGTGATAAATCAATCACAACATTGACAGTTCTAGGAGAAGTAAGTATATTTTTGACTGTTTTAGAGAATCCAGGTCTTATTCATGTTACAAAAAAAATTGATATCTATTAATATTTGTTGTTGTTTTGTGGTAGAGAACATGATCTTTGCTAAAACAGAAACATGTCAAGTTTTTCGTATTGCACTCATCAGGACACTCCTCAAGAATACCAACATAAGCTAACAACTGTTTATACTGTATGAGAAGAGAGTACTGATTGGTTGGCAAGTTGACTCTGTTTGGTAGAGGCATTGATATTATGTGAATCAGCATTCATTGAACTTATGAACTTGGCAACTTATGCAGTTGAGTTCAGTTTTAACTACGCCATGCATACCCAAATAGATGGTGTAGCCATACGATCCCCTCTAGGCCCAACTTTCATGAACATCTTTGTTGGGTTCTATGAGAAACATGTCTTTGATGTAATGACACCTAATCAACTACCCCTCCCACATTTCTGATATGTGGATGATACGTTTGCCACATTTAAATCTACAGCTGCATATAATAATTTCCTGACACATGTTAATGGAATCCACCCCGTGCTCTGATTACCCTGGAAAGGCAAGGTATCCCAATAATTTGTGCAGCAGCAATAAGAGTGGTATTCGCGAGTAGCAGGTTGCTGCCATCAAGCCAAAAGGTCATTCTGTCTATCACACAAATGAGTGATGTGGTATATGATTTCTCGTGCCAGTGCGATGCTAGGTATGTAGGCCGGATGTGCCAAAGACAGGGGATCACATCAAACAGCATGTCCCAGCCGCTGTTCACAACGGGCAGGGTACAGGCCGTATCCAACCAGCCCGATCTTACAAAAATCAAAACACAGTGTCCAACATTAGATGTGATTTGGCGAATGGACAACATTTGCTAATTAATCCTCAGTGTGCTAAGAATGACACTGACAACCAATTGAAGATTGTCAGTTGAGCTCGCAGTGTGGCACTTTTACATGAACTGGAAGCTACACATATTAATACACAGGGCCCTTCTCATTGCAGACAGAAAGAAGATGTACAATGGGGAGGTGATGGTGTTTTTGTATTTTCACTGGACTAGTAATCCAGAGACCCAGGGTAATGCTCTGGGGACCCAGGTTTGAACCTGCCAGCGCAGATGGTGGAAATTGAATTAAAAAACAATCTGGAATTAAAAGTCTAAAGATGATCACAAAACCATTGTTGATTGTTATAAAAAACCAACTAGTTCACTAATGCCCTTTCGAGATGGAAATCTGAAATCCTTACCTGATCTGGCCTACATGTGACTCCAATCCCAAAGCAATGTGGTTGACTCCTAAATGCCCTCTGAAATGGAGCCACTCAGTTGTATCGAACTGCTACAAAGTCTCAAAAAGGAATGAAACCCGACAGACCAGTCGGCATCAGTCAAGCAACAGCCTGACATAGTCATACTCAAGGAATCATACTTTACAGATAATGTCCCAGACACCAGCAGCAGAGGTGGTGGCACAGTGGTATACGGGTGGGAGGGAGTTGCCGTGGGAGTTCTCAACTTCAAGTCATGACCCCATGAAGCCTCATGGCATCAGGGCAAACATGGGCAAGGAAACCCCCTGCTGACTAGCACACACTGCCCTCCCTCAGCTGATGAATCAGCGCTCCTCTATGTTCAATAGCACTTGGAGGAAGTTCTGAGAGTGGCAAGGGCACAGGCTATTCTTTGAGTGGAAGACTTCAATGTCCATCATCAAGAGTGGCTCAGTTGCACCACTCATGACTGAACTAGGCGAGTCCGAAAGGGCATAGCTGCTAGACTGGGTCTGCAGCAGGTGGTGAGGGAACCAACAAAAAGGAAAAACACACTTGATGCTCACCAACACATCTATGCCCATCCATGACAGTATCAATAGTAGTGACCAATGCACAGACCTTTTGGAGACAAAGCCTCATCTTCACATTGACGATACCCTCCATCATGTTGCGTGGCACCACCACAATGCCAAGCATGGGCATTCATGAGGCATCCAAAAGCAGCTGCAGAAACATGCTAGAAAACAACCTGTAACCTCCATGGGCCGGCATATCCCCCACTCTACCATTACCATGAAGGCAGGGGATCAACCCTGGTTCAATGAAGAGTGCAGGTGGGCATGCCAGGAGCAGCACCAGGCATGCCAAAAAATGAGGTGTCAGGCTGGTGAACCTATAACACAGGACTACTTGCGTGCCATACAGCATAAGCAACAATTGATAGATCTAAGCGATCCCACAACCAATGGATCAGATTTAAGCTTTGCAGTCCAGCCACATCCAGTCATGAATGGTGGTGAACAATTCAACAACTCATTGGAGGAGGAGGTTCCACAAATATCCCCATCCTCAATGATGGGGGAGCCCAGCACATCAGTGCAAAAGATAAGGCTGAAGCGTTTGCAACAATTTTCAGCCAGAAGTGCACTGTGAATGATCATTCTTGGCCCCTCCGGAGGCCTCCAGCTTTACAGATGCCAGTCTTCAGCCAATTCGATTCACTCCACATCTGAAGTCACTATATAGAGCAAAGGCTGTGGGCACTGAAAATATTCCAGCCATCGTACTAAAGACTTGTGCCCAAGAACATGCCATGCCCCGAGCCAAGATGTTGCAGTGCACCTCCAATACTGGCATCTACCCAGCAATGTGGAAAATTGCCCAGGTGTGCAAGACAAATCCAACCCAGCCAATTAATGCCCCGTCAGTCTGCTCTCAATCATCAGTAAAGTAATGGAAGGGATCATCAACTGTGCTATCAAGCAGCACTTACCTCGCAATAACCTGCTCATTGATGCCCAGTTTGTGTTCCTCCAGGGCCACTCTGATCCTGACCTCATTGGAGCCTTAATTCAAACATGGACTAAAGAGCTGAACTGCTGAGTTGAGGTGGAAGTAACTGCCCTTGACATCAAGGCCACATATGATCGAGTGTGGCATCAAGGAGCCCAGCAAAACTGGAGTCAATGGGAATCAGGGGGGGATATTCTCCACTGGTTGGATTCATACCGCACACAAAGGGAGATGGTTGCAGTTGGTGGAGGTCAGTCATCTCAGCTCCAGGACATCACTGCAGCAGTTCCTCAGGGTAATGTCCTCTGCCCAACCATCTTCAGCTGCTTCATCAATGACCTTCCTTCCATCATAATGGCAGAATTGGGGATGTTCGCTGATGATTGCACAACGTTCATCACCATTCACGACTCCTCAGATACTGAAGCAGTTCCATGTCCAAATGTAGTAAAACCTGCACAATAGCCAGGCTCGGGCTGACAAGTGGCCATAAGACCATACGGTGCAGGAGCAGAAATAGGCCATTTGGCACATCGAGTCTGCTCTGCCATTTAATGAGATCATGGCTGGTCTGATAATCCTCAACTCCACCTTCCTGCCGCTTCCCCATAACCCTTGATTCTATAACTTATTAAATATCAGTGTATCTGAGTCTTGAATAAACTTAACAACCTAGTCCCTACAGCCGTCTGCGGTAAAGAATTCCACAGACTCACTAGCTTCTGAGAGAAGAAATTCCTCCTCATCTCTTTCTTAAATGGGCGGCCCCTTACTCTGAGATTATGCCCTCTGGCCCTAGACTCTATCACAAGGGGAAACAATCTCTCAGCATCTACCCTGTCAAGCCGCCTAAGAATGTTATCTGTTTCAATAAGTTTGCCTCTCATTCTTCTAAACTCCAATGAGCACAGGCCCAAGATACTCAACGTCTCCTCAGAAGAAAATCCCTCCCTACCCGGGATCAACTTAATGAACTTCTCTGGGCTGCCTCCAATGCCAGTATATCTATCCTTAGATATGGGGACCAAAACTGTTCATAGCATTCTAGGTGTGGTCGAACTAGGGCCTTATATAGTTTTAGCAGGGCTTCCTTATTTTCATACTCCATTCCCTTTGAAATGAAGGCCAACAGTCCATTTGCCTTCACTATTACTTGCTGAACCTGTATGTTAGCTTTCTGTGATTCATGCACAAGGACCCCAAAACCCTCTGTGCTGAAGCTTTCTGCAGTCTTCCTTCATTTAAATAATATTCAGCTCCTCTCTTCTTCCTGCCAAAGTGCATAACCACACATTGTCCCACATTATATTCCATTTGCCAAGTTTTTGCTCACTCACTTAACCTGTCTATATCCCTCTGTCGACTCTTTGTGTCATCCTCACCACTTACCGTCCCACATTTTATTGTGTCATCTGTAAATGTGGCGATAGTACATTCGCTTCTCTCATCTAAGCCATTAATGAATGTTGTAAATAGTTGTGGCCCCAGCACTGATCCCTGTGTTACAGGTTGTCATGCTGAAAATGCCCCCCTTGTCCCAACTCTCTGTCTTCTGTTCGTTATCCAATCCTCTATCCATGCGAATATACCACCCCAAACACAATGGGCTCATCTTATTAAGCAGCCTTATGTGCGGTACCTTGTCAAACGTCTTTTGGAATTTCAAATAGATTACATCGACTGATTCCCCTTTATCTCTCCTGCTTGTGACCTCAAAGAATTCCAATAAATGTTTCAGCCATGGTTTCCCCTTCTTGAAGCCATGTTGTCTCTGCAAGATTATATTATGCATTTCTAAATGCTCTGCTATTACATTGTTTATAATAAACTCGAACATTTTCCCAATGACAGATGTTAAGTTAACTGGCCTTTAGTTACCTGTTTTTTCTCTCCGACCCTTTTTGAATAAGGGTGTTACATTGGCAGTTTTCCAACCCTCTGGGACTTTTCCAGAATTTAAGGATTGTTGGAAGATTGCTATCAATGCATCCATTATCTCTGTAGCTACTTCCTTTATTATCCTAGGATGAAACCCATCATGTCCAAGCTATCAGCCTTTAGCACCATTAGTTTTCCTATTACTATTTGATAGTTATTGTATTCATTTCCTCCCCTGCTCCCCCCGCTCCCCTCTTTTCCCCTTGATTATTTCGTATTTTTGGAACGCTATTAGTGTCTTCTAACGTGAAGACCGATGCAAAGTATTTATTCAACTCTTCTGCTATTTCCCGGTTCCCCATTATTATTTCCCCAGCCTCATTCTCTAAGGGGCCTACGTTCACTTTGGCCTCTCTCTTCCTTTTTATATATTTAAAGAAGCTCTCACAGTCCATTTATATATTACTTACTAGTTCACCCTCAAAGTTTATTTTCTTCCTCTTCATTTTGTTTTGGTCATCTTTTCTTTTTTTTAAAGCTCTCCCAATCCTTTGCCTTCCCACTAATCTTTGCCACATTGTATGCTTTTTCTTTCAATTTGACATTTGGGATTGGGACATGTTCATCATTCTCTTGTAAAAGGAGGTGACTTAGGGCATCGGTATTTGCTATATGAATCCCTGGTCTATGTACAAAGGTGTATTCATATGCCTCCAGAATTCGGGCCCATCTTTGTATTCTTGCAGAGGCTATGGGTGGTAAAAGGTTTTCCTCACTAAGCAGACCCAAAAGTGGTTTGTGTTCTGATACTATCATGAATTGTCGCCCGTGCACGTATTGGTGTAATGTTTTTACACCAAAAATAATCGAGAGACCTTCCATTTTGATCTGAGGATATCCTTTTTCAGCTTTTGTGTCCCGGGTACACAGCCTATCGGCCTCTCTGTGCCATCGTCCATTTTGTGAGGTAGTACCGCTCCCACTCCATAGGGGGACCGCAGGTCAGCTCCACTTCCTTCATCTGGTCATAATGCTCTAAAACATTTTAGGAGCGTGAGAGCTGTTTTACTTTCCTGAAGGCTTCTTTTTGAGGTGCCTCTCAAAACCAACACTGCTTTTTCCTTAGCAGAGAAAATAGAGGGATTAGAATAGTGGACAAGTTTGGTAGAAATCGCCCACAGTCATTTATCATCCCTAAAAGTGATTGAAGTTCAGAGTTGTTCTTGGGTGCAGGTGCCTCTCTGATTGCTTTAACCCGATCTTCAACTGGGAGTAACCCTTGGGCATCTACCTGGTGGCCTAAATAAGTGACTTCATTTTCTTAAAAAGTACATTTTTCCTCCTTCAAGTACACTCCTGCTTCTAGAAATCACTTCAGGATTTCCTCTAAGTTAACCAAGTGTTCCCTTTCAGTGAATCCAGTTATCAGTACATTGTCCAGGTAGACTACAGCCTGAGGTAGTCCCTGCAATAAGCTCTCCATTGTGCTCTGAATAATGGCACAGGCTGAGGAAACACTGAAGCACAGGCGTGCGTATTGGTATAACCCTTTGTGGGTACTGATGGTTACAAATTCCCAGGAGGCGCCACCCGATTGGTGTCTATAATGAACAGTTACTCTGGTGATAGCTTTTCCTTGGATTTCTTCGTCTGTGTACGTTTTCAACTTGGCAGATGTTTGTTTCAAATTTAATTGTTCATTACCTTTATTTAAATATCTGAAAGTGTGTTTTCCTATTCCAGTGGTAGAAGCACCCGTGTCTCCATCCACTTTTAATGGTTTACCATTCACTTACGCTGTAACAAATATTGGCTCTATCTTCCCAACTCTAATGTTGAATAATGAATAAATGTCAGGATTGGCTGCTTCTGGCTCTTCTACACTAAAGAGTACATTGGATTTTGGCTGTTGAATGGAGGTCTGCTTAAATCTCGCTTTGCACTGTGTCATTATTAAGCTCGATTTATGCTGTTAATTCATTTATTTTGCCCCAAATACTATGTCCATTTAAGTGAATTGACATTAATTTTGCTTTTTCACTATTTGTTTCCCCCTTTGACCTATTTGCTGTTTTTTTTTAATGTTTGCACACTCTGTCCCTTCCTTTCACACACTGGGTATCATTACATCAATAGCTGCCCTACTCTGCTGCCATATCCTTTTGCTTTGCAAGCCTACGTATCCCCTCTCCAGAACCATCCCCAACTCTATCCAGTTGAAGACAAGTAACATTTGCTCCACACAAGTGCCAGGCAATGCCCAACTCCAACAAGAGAGAATCTAACCATTGCCCCATGACAGTTAATGACATTACCATCACTGAATCCCCCACTATCAACATCCTGGGGATTACCATTGACCAGAAACTGAACTGGACTAGCGATATAAATACTGTGCTGACAAGGGCAGGTCAGAGGCTAGGAATCCTGTGACAAGTTACTCATCTTCTGACTCCCCAAACCCTGTAAAGCATCTACAAGCCATAAGTCAGGATTGTGGTGGAATACACCCCACTTGACTGGACGAGTGCAGCTCGCACAACACTCAAGGAACTTGACATTGTCCCGGACAAAGCAGCCTGCTTGATTGGCACCACGTCTACAAATATTCACTCCCTCCACCTTCGATGCACAGTGGCAGCTGTGTGTACCATGTACAAGATACACTGCAGGAATTCACAAATGCTTCTTAGGCAGCACCTCCCAAGACCACAATCACTACGATCTAGAAGGACAAGGGCAACATATAGATGGGAATACCACCACCTGGGAGGTCCCCTCCATGTCAGTCTTCATCCTGACTTGGAAATATATCACCGTTCCATCACTTTTGCTGGGTCAAAATCCTGGAACTCCCTTCCTAACAGCACTCTGGGTGTATCTACATCACATGGATTGCAGCAGTTTAAGAAGGGGGTTGACCACCATCTTCTCAAGGGCAACTTGGGGTGGGCAATAAACGCTGGCCCAGCCAGTGAAGCCCACACCCACTGGAGAAATAAGATACATTGCACCTGTTTCAGCAAAACAAGATAAGTGACGCTATTCGCTGAATCATTCTTCAAGGCAATGACTTGATGAATAAGAGTCAAGCTGCCTGGTTTAAATTTTAAACAATACTTGGCAGTTAACTGTCAGTCACTATCACTGGTGCATTCCTCGTGGCAATACCTCAACCAATCGGAGTCCACTTGCAAACCAACCAGCACTCTCTTCACACTCATTAACATTGATAGTAATATTTACCTTAAATCCCCAAGCAGAAAACTGCCAAGTCTAGCAAGATGCCTCGATCCAAGTTAAGGGATGAACTATCATCACTACACTATAGCAGCATACCTTCACCTTGAGAGATGCTGGAGTGAATCCAACAAATCTAAATATCCTACTGTGTAGTTCCAATATATATACATGAACATACGAACAAGGAACAGGAGTAGGCCATTCAGCCCCTTGAGCCTGCTCTGCCAGTTAATAAGATCATGGCTGATCTGATAGTAACCTGAAAGCAGTATCTCACATCCCGCCGATAACCTATCACCCCCTTGCTTATTAAGAATAAGGGGGAAGAAAGTACAAGAGAATTTATGGTAAGGGAGAATTCATTATAAGGGAATGAATTACTTAAATTAGAATCTATAGGCAGGCCAGCACAAATCAGTAAATCAACAATTAAACAGTTAAACCAGATGATCCTTATACGCTCTCAAACTTTGTGCACCCTCAGGGTTTGCAATCACCAGCAAGGTCCTGGGAGTTAGACTGGAGTCAGAGAATGGCAGTTACATAGGTTAAGTGTGCTCTTCAACAGATAGGGGAAGGACAGATGGTCCCAGCTTAGATAGGAAGGCAGGTCTCTGCCTGGGTGAAAGTAGGGTCAGATGATGCATGTCCCTTTGTACCCTTTGTTACCAGGGACGTGTCTGTATAATGTAAACCTATATGTTGATAAGATGGGAATCTGGAGGATGTTCTTATCTGTGACCAATAATGTAAAAATATGGTGAACACTTGTAGCTTAGCAGAGTGCTGTCTCAAGCTGTATTGAGAAGGTGCTCTCCTTGCAATTGCTCGAATAAACGATCGTAACCTGTACCTGAGTCTCCTAAGGTCCGTTCATCAAAGAAACCACTTCACTATCCACCTCGGCCTTAAAAATATTCAAAGACTCTGATTCCACCACTTTTCCAGGAAGAGAGTTCCAAAAACACACGACCCTCTGAGTGAAAAAAAAATTGTCTCATCTCTGTTTTAAATGGGTGATCCCTTCTTTTTAATCAGTGACCCTTAGATCTAGATTCTCCCACAAGAGGAAACATCCTCTCCACATCCACCCAATCAAGGCCCCTCAGGATCTTGACGGGTTCTCAAAATTCCCACATTTTTCATCTCACCAACAAGGATATGACTTTTGGACTTTTATGGCAGAGGACCCAACTGCTGAGTTAAGTGTAGAACCCTGCAGAGAGGAGGCTAGGCCCATGACGGCCTGGGACTGGACATGCCCGGGCTTGTTGATTGCAATGTGGATTGTTGCCTGGAACCAGACAACGAGAGAGACAGAATACGTATTCTTCCCTTTAAAACAATCAACCTAGAGAAAGACTTCATCTTCCACAAACCTAAACCCATCAAAATCTTGCATAAATAAGCACGACTAACTACTAAGGAAGCAATCATAAGCCCTAGTGCAGCCCAGGTCGACTTCACAGGGAACCTGGGGAGGACGGTTCAGACACCACAGGTAGTGCCAAGGGACTACCCGGTTGAGGAGCAGGAGGGCCCACGACCACCACCCGTAGCGCCAAGCTTTAGCGAAATCTAGCAGGAGTGAGGGGTGGAATTAGGGGCAGAAGCTGAGGAGGAAAACCCCCAGCAAGAGAGGCTGGGACCAGGGCCGATGTGCCCGGCCCGGCAGCAAAGGTTTGGCCTGCCCGCTGATAACGGGGATGAGGGACCCCTCCAAAACCAGTTCATAGTTCCCCATGGCACCCAACAGCTTAGGGCCATGGTAAGCCATTTAACTAAACTTACAGCAAATGGGGATCCCTCGGTCCACTTCAGGGAAATGGAACAAGCAGCAAGCATCAACGAGTGCAATGATGCTTAACAGGCCAAAATGCTGCTATTCTCCCTGGAGGGTAAGCTCTTCCAGTCCCTCAACCCCAGCCCAAAAGGCAGACACAGGAACCCCTCCCGCCACGATCGAGTCATTTTTGGACGCCATGGGAACCCTATTGACTGGCCCAGTGAGGGTAGCAGCCACCACCGGCACGCTGACCCCATCAGCCCCATCTTACCCACAAGCCTGACCAGAGCCAGCGCAGCCTGTTTACCTGTGTTCCCTTACCTACGACTTATGGAAGAGACCCCTCGTTGAGATGGAGGTAGAAGAGGTAAAGGGGACCTGTCTGTTGGACACGGGAGCATCATGTACCATGATCCATTCAGCTAACCCCACCACCTCACCTCTATCTAACGGGGTCCCAGACAGTCTGTCGGGATTCACAGGTAAAGAACAGGTTGGCTCATTTTCCATCTCGCTGACCATTCGTTTAGGAACACTCCGCTCTAAGTGGACCTGTATCCTAATGAAGTGGGAAGTGGGGGGTGGAAAAGGGATCCTGGGAGCCGACTTTATTGTAGGCCATGGGATCCTAGTGGATTTGAGGAATCACTGCCTATGGGGGGCAAAAACAGGAAAGGAAGGCAGTGTAGTAGTCATCCCAGGGAAACATGGGAAGGGGACCCTGTGCACCATGAAGCCTAAAGAGGGTTATAACCTCGAACTGTTGGTCAGTAATACCCCAAGGGAGTTCCAGGCATTAGTGCGAGCCCACCTAGCCACATTTACCACACACAAACACGACTGTGGGAGGGTCAACGGGTTCAACGACAGTGTAGATGGGGACACTATGGTACGACCACAAAGGCAATATAACTTCCCCAGGGAAGCGGAGCCAGACATGGAAGCAGCCATGTCCTCCTTAATGCAACAGGGGGTCCTGAGAATGATAGTCACCCACGTGAACTCTCCACTGTGGCCGGTTAGAAAACTGGAAAACTCCTGGAGGGCCACAGTGGACTATCGGGTGCTCAACAGTAACATCCCAGCCTGTGCACCCACGGTAGCCGCAGTTGCCGACCTGATAGGAAGTATCCCAGCATCCGCAACCACTTTCACGGTGCTGGATATCTCCAATGGGTTTTGTTCCATCCCTTTAAGGAGAGAGGATCAGTACAATTTGCCTTTACCTTCAAAGGACAACAGTACACCTGGAACTGTCTGCCTCGGGGCTTCCCAATAGCCCAAGCATTTTCCACCAATGCATGGCAAACAGTTTAAATGGCTTCAGCCAGCCCAGACGGCTGGTACAATACGTGGATGACCTGCTCCTATTCTGAGTGCTGTGCTGCTCCAAGAGCGGCATGGCAAGCTGAGACCGTGGTCTACTCCTCCAGGAGACTCACAGCTGTGGAGAAGAGCTACTCCAATTGTTAAAGACACCTCTTGGCCACACATTGGGCTGTGAAAAGATCGCTGATCTTCACAGGCACCTCTCCCATCACCCTCCTCACCCATCACACGCCCACCCAGATGCTCCTGGATGGGAGAATCAAGGATGGGACAGTGAGCAGTGCCCGCATTGCTCGCTGGACCCTGCTTCTCTCACAGATGGACCTAAAAGTAAAAGGGCTCTGTGAGCCAAAGCTCGCAGCTAACCTGGTATATCCTGGAACAGCCCACCGGTGTTCCATAGAAGGGGTTTGGGAAGTAGACATAGGTTTATGGGCCGGGATACACCCCATAGGCCGTGAAACCTATGTGGATGGCTCCAGCACAGTATCTGCTGGTGAGCGACACACGGGGTGTGGAGTTTATGACCCAGCGGCAAACCTTGCCCTGGCAATTAAGCTCCCCAGCACCATGAGCGCCCAGCAGGCTGAACTGTCTGCGGTAGTGTACGTGGTTACACACCCCGAGATCTTCCCCACCCCATACACGATTTGCTTGGGCAGCATGTTCACATGCAATTCGTATAAGGAGTACCTGGCCATCTGGTCCCACCGTGGATACACCTCCGCTGACGGGAGACCCCTCACAGTGAAACCCTTGCTGGAGAAAATCTTAGCAGCAGTGGGGGAGGAAGGGGAGGATTTCATCCATAAGGTGAAAGCCCATTCCTCCGCGGAACCCCGGAGTGAGGGCAACCGGCAGGCCGACGTGCTAGCTAAGGAGGGTGCCCACACAGGCATTATCTGGGACCCATATGGGTCCGGTCCTATCGCAGCAGTCACGGTTAGGAATGGGACACGGGGGAGTGCAGGGGTAGCTTTAACCCCGGAACTTAAGACGGTCCAAACACAAGACCCCGTCCTCAAGGCCGTCCTCAGTGCAGTGGCAGAAGGGATAAGGGTAGAGGGCCCTTACAGCACAGCAGCCCTCTCTGTAAAGGGAGGCATGGGGTTTAAGGGGGAGCAATGGGTAGTACCGCTAGGGAGAGAGCACCGGTTGTGCCTGCGTGGGGCAGCGAAGGTAACGTGGAGGAGATCACTACCTATTCCCATGTGGGAAGATGGCCAGGGTGGCTGGGATCTAACTCCACCCGATACTCCAGTCAGACCGGGTTCACCTACGGGGAGGCCTCCCTCCCCTACACCAGCAAACAGGTTGTGGACACACGGGTCGGGGTCACTGAGGGGAAACGCGTGTGCCTGACCTGCAGAGGACAGATTCCCCTGGGAAGGTGGTGATGGCTCAGGAAGCTGAGCAGAGACATGGGGGACGGTACAGCTGACTGGGAGCGACTGGGCGGGGTGAGCGTGTGCTGGGACAAGTAGTGGTAATCGGAACAGGGAATCTATGTCTGCCTTTGGGGATCGCGGAAGACCTGCCCCACTGGCATATCCATTATCTTTTCCACAGCATGGCTGGGCAAGGGGAAGGGGGTGGAATGGGATTCCCACCTACACACTTGCATAACCCCATTCCCTCCAGCCTCAGTTAAGGCCACTGAACTCGTGGCACATTCCGAAAAGCCCCTGCCCACGGCCCCGACAGGAAGGACACATATGGAGAAGTGCCCTGCCCCCACCAAGGCACCAGGGAGTGGGCTGGTACTAGTGCCAATCGAAAAGATGCTCAGATACTGAAGCAGTCCATGTCCAAATGCAGCAAGACCTGGACAATATCCAGGCTTGGGCTGACAGGTGGAAAGTAATATTTGTGCCACACAAGTGCCAGGCAATGACCATCTCCAACAAGAGAGAATCTAACCATCGCCCCTTGACGTTCAATGGCATTATCATCACTGAATCCCCCACCAGCAACATCCTGACCAGAAATTGAACTGTGCTAGCCATATAAATACTGTGGCGACAAGAGCAGGTCAGAGACGTGGAATCCTGTGACAAGTTACTCACCTCCTGATTCCCCGAAGCCTGTCCACCATCTACAAGGCACAAGTCCGGAGTGGGATGAAATACCCCCCAACTTGCCTGGATGAGTGCAGTTCCCACAACACTCGAGAAGCTTGACATTGACCAAGACAAAGCAGCCCACTTGATTGGCACCACATCCACTAACATTCACTCCCTCCACCATTGATGCACAGTAGCAGCAGTGTGTATCATCTACAAGATGCATTGCAGGAATTCAGCAAGGTTCCTTACACAGCACCTTCCAAACTCACAACCACTACCTTATAGAAGGACAAGGGCAGCAGAGAGATGGGAACACCACCACCTGGAATTTCCCCTCCAAGTCACTCACCATTCTGACTTGGAAATATATCACCATTCCTTCACTGTTGCATTGGTCAAAATCCCCGAACTCATTTCCTAACAGCACTGTAGGTGTACCTACACAACATGGAATGCAGTGGTTCAAGTAGGCAGATCACCACCACCTTCTCAATGGCAACTGGGAATGGGCAATAAATGCTGGTCCAGCCAGCGAAGCCCACTTCCCTTAATGAATAATTTTAAAAAACTTTCCTGGCAAAGCCTCTCACCAGGTGACTTTAGCCCTGGCACAGCCTCTCACCGGGTTACTTTATCCCTGGCACTGCCTCTCACCGGGTTACTTTATCCCTGGCACTGCCTCTCACCGAGTTACTTTATCCCTGGCACTGCCTCTCACCGGGTTACTTTATCCCTGACACTGCCTCTCACCGGGTTACTTTATTCGTGGCATTGCCTCTCACGGGGTTACTTTATCCCTGGCACTGCCTCTCACAGTGTTACTTTATCCCTGGCACTGTCTCTCACCGGGTTTTTGTTTCCTGGCACTGACACTCACTCGGGTGCTGATCCCCTGGCATTGATCCCACTCGGTTTCTTTTTCTCTTGCACTTCCACTCACTGTGTTACTTTTTCACTGGCACTGACTTTCACTGGGGTGCAATCCCCCTGGCACTGACTGACTGGGGTAAAAGGGAACCTGCAATGGGGGGCACAGCATAAAAATAAGGAGAAGCCTAGGCTTGTGAATATTTTTAATGTTTTGAAGGCTGGGGAAAGAGGACAGGGATAGATAGCACAACCCCTCGAGACTGACCATCCATTCAGGCCCAACAGTCTATCTGAGTGTCACTCCAGGATCCACTCAAACCTCTTTTCCACCTCCGGTTCTGGCATCGCTTCACCTTCCCCAATTCCAATCATTTCCAGACTTTTTCCCTGACCACTTTACTAATGCCGGGGATCATTCTCTCCAGTCTCTGGTCATAGTGTTTTTAATGGTTCTGTTATTTTTAGCTCCCGACAAGGTAAGCCAATTCCCTTCAACTTATTGCTAGCTTAAAGTCCCAACTAGAAGAGGTTCTAAGCATTAAAGGAACATGATCTTAGATTCGTTCCTCAAATACAAACCCTCTGCTCCAGGAGTCTCAAAACCACAAAATTATCTCAGGACAGGACATACATTGAGGCCGGTCTTAGCAGACCAGCTTCTTTGAAAGTCAACCAATATCAGCTCTTAGAAATCATAATAAGACTTCTGGAGTAGTGTATTTATGTGGATTGCCAAGATAATAAATATTTTAGATTACACGTTGCATATGCTTCAAAAACTTACACGCTTTATTGAAGCCCGTTATACTTTACAGCTTATACATCAAGTTATAAATGATAATTAAAGTGAAACATAACATGTAAATAATCGACTTAAATACATGAAATTTATAAATCAAACTTACCTACAAATATTGTTGGATAACTCAAACAAACAGTAACAATTAATAAAGATATTTACTCACGAATTCAACATGTTGAAATTGAATTTTGATATATCTCTGTCTCAACCCAGGGGAATTCTCAAAAGGGAACACTGACCCTTTATGTTCCAAAGGAGCCTGACTGACCTAATCCTCATGGTGTGAACTTTTAAATGCAGTGGGTGGAATCGTCTGTGCCCCCTGGCATCGGGCGTGTTCGGTGCTGTGAGCGGACAATATGGCAAGAAGGCCAAAATAAGTTGATGACCTGCTCCTATTCTGAGTGCTGTGCTGCTCCAAGAGTGGCATGGCAAGCTGAGACCGGTGGTCTACTGCTCCAGGAGACTCACAGATGTGCATATCATTGTAAGACTCACCTGTCAGACTCAATCCTCCCCCAGCCGGATCGTCCACCCACGCTGATGTGTTTCACAACAGCATATCAAAGGCGTGCACTTGACAGGCTGCACTTTGAGGCAAACTTGGAGGCGAGTGCACAGTAACATTGCAGAGCACTCACCAAGGACGCCTGTTAGACTTCAAGGTTCAGGCGTGTTTTTCAGAGGGTTTGGGGCAAAGGCTGCCCTGCAGTTGAAGGTAGCGCACAAGCCCGTGTGCGATGGTGGGTGGGGGAGTGGGTGAGGGAAGCGGCCACGCATTAGGGACACCTTGTATAAAGTGACCCTTACTCTGCAGCTGAGACAGTTCAGGAGCAGCCACATTGATATGATTGGAGTTGGGCCTCGAGCTTATCTGCCCACTCAAGCAACACAGAGGCATTAAAGTGCCACCAAGTGCTCCAGAGTTTATTACCCCTTGGGCACAGTCTGTAAACTAATGAGCGTTTTGGTGGACTGCAGAACAGTTGGACGACTGGTCACATTGTACAATCTCCTTGCTAAAGCTGGCCATGGAGCAGTCACTGGTGTAGGTGCTCACAGCCCTTTGCATTGTCATCATCCCGGAATGGACCAGTCTCCACCATGGTACAAGCTAACAGGGCAGTTTTGCAGCACGGGTTAGGAGAATGTCTGCGTCTGAGCTGAGAGCTCAGCATACAGTCCAGTGGGCAAAGCTGCCGCCAATCGGCCGGGTGGAGTGGGGTGGAGGAAGGTGGGGTTTTGGGCAGCTATGCAGCGCAATAATCTCTGGCCATTCAAGTGGTGGCCAGCTCCCTCCGGCATGTGTTAAGGGGAATTCAAATTTAACCGAGAGGTTCTTTGTGCACCCATACTGACCCACGCCACTCTCTCTTTCATCTTGCAGGAGGAGCACATCAGGATCATGGAGCCTGGTGAACTAGCTGTACGTCTCATGGCTTAGAGTGAAGACAATGGAGAAGAGAGTGATTGAGGCACTGGCTGTGTAGAGGGAGGAGTAGCACCCTCAGGAAGAAGGGGTGACTGGGACTCCCGCTCACGCCGTTAAAGGGCCACAGTGAGCCATCACTGGTCGGCAGCTAGCTAGACCTAGGGACTATACGAGAGCCAGGATGCAAGAGTGATTAGATTTGTCTAGGTCTCAGGTTTCCCACAGGTGCAGGGTGCCATCGACTGCACTCATGTGGCGCTCAGATCTCCGTCGCTGCACACGGTCCACTATGTGAACCATAAGGGATTCCATTTGCTGAATGTGCAGCTGATGTGCAACCACCACAAACACATCCTGCAGGTCCGTGCACCGTTTCCAGGGAGTGTTCACAACTCCTAGATTCTCAATCAGTCACAGATCTCTGATGTCTTCCAGGGTCCACAGAGGCTGCAGGGATGGCTCCTCGGGGACTAGGGCTACCCACAGAGGACGTGGCTGATGACACTCGTGTGGCGGCCTCAGACTGTAGCAGAGCAACGCTATAATGAGGCTCATGCTGCAACCTGGTGGAGAAAACCATCAGGATGCTGAAAAGGAGGTTCCGGTGCCTGGACCGGTCTGGAGCAGCCCTGCAATACAGTCCCCAGTGGGTATCTTCCATCATCGTCGCCTGCTGCACCCTTTACAACCTGGTGCTGCAAACAGGAGAGGAGCTGGCTGAGGAGGTGTTGGAGGAGCTGGAGGTCTCCTCCTCCTCCATCACCCCTGAGGACATCGACTGTGATGAGGGTGAGGAGGGCCTTGAAGGCAACCATGACTAGGATGAGGCCCTCGCACTGGCCAGACGAGGCAGACGTGCTCGGGAGGCCCTCATTGCCTCTAGACTTGTGGAGGATGATGACAACATGCAGTGGAGAGACACCATAAGATCCTCACATTACATCTATGAATATTTGAATCCAGTCTGGATTATGGCAGAACACATACCCTCTGTGATAATGCTCCTGTCATGGAGATGCAGTGGAGGCCCTAATAGTCACTTGATTGCAGAAGGATGATGATGACATGCAGTGAGGACTCGCCTAAGATCTTTACATAGCCTCTGAGAATGTCTGACTCCTGTCTGGCTAAGGGCAGCTCACTTCCACTCTGTGATCAGGGTCGAATCAAAGAGACAAAGCCCTGAAACTTAAGGAGCTTCTGATCCTTTGTCCACCTTCAGCAACTGAGCCCTTCAGGAGCACAGCGTCACTGGTCACAGATGCTGAGGAGATGGGGGCCAGCCCCACCTTAAAGGTGCTGAGAACACACAGAGAGAATGACGAATCTCTGGGATGCCTGCCCACGACAGTCCGGCAGAACTAACAAGCACAGCCGAGGTGCAGGCATCAGGAATGTGTCGAGGGAGCGTGAGGATACACCATTAATTGGGTCTGAAGGCTGCACAGAGCACAGGGAAGAGGCCATGGACTGAGACTCGTGCCTTTATCTTTTGCAGAAATGTTTCATATCTGAGTGACATGAACAGTGCTCGTCAGAACAAGGAGACAGAGGATTGGCGTCCTCTGGAGGCTGAGACCTGGAGGGCCCCGGCCTGCTTTCGGGGTCCTGCTGTGTGGCAGTGGAACCCTCCTCGGCCTTTGCCGCTGGAGCTGCTGAGGCCACAGGAAGAGGGGGTTAAGATGTGCCGGACACTCCCGGAGTCACCTGAATGGATGGCCTCTGGGTGTGCACCTGCTGATCCTCCCCCCTATGGGTGACCAAGGGCCCCTGGCTGACCTCCTGCAGAGACAAAACAAGCTCCTATTGTCTATTTTATTAATAAATCTTATCACTGAAGAGTTAGTGAAGGCTAAATGTTTTCTTTCCAACCTGTGTAATGGGGTATTTTGAAGAGAATGGCTGATTGGCTACCTTCCAAAAGTAATTTAGCTTCAGGGTTTAGCTGTTCTCTGTGTTTCTTTCAATTTTGGCTTATACAAATGAACATAGGAATTAGGAGCAGGAGTAGGCCACTCAGCTTCTCGAGCCTGCTCCGCCAATCAATAAGATCATGGCTGATATGAATGTAAACTAAACCCTACATTCCAGTCTACCCCTGATAACCTTTCATCCCTTTTTTGAATCAAGGATCTATCTTGCTCTGCCTTAAAAATATTCAAAGATTCTGCTTCCACCGCCTTTGGAGGAAGAGAGTTCCAAAGACTCACAATTACCTGAGAGAAAAAATCTCCCCTCCTCTCTGTATTAAATGAGCTGTCCTTATTTTTAAACAGTCGCCTCTCGTTCTCGTTTCTCCCACAAGGGGGAACATCCTCTCCACATCCACCCTGTCAAGACACCTCAGGATCTTAAAGGTTTCAATAAAGTCAATTCTTATTCTTTTAAATCCCAGTGGATACAAGCCTAACCTGTCCAGCCTGTCCTTATAAGACAACCTGCCCATTCCTGGCATCAATCTAGTTAACCTTCTCTGAACTGCTTCTAGCGCATTTGCATCTTTCTTTAAATATAGAGAGCGGTGCTGTTCACAATACTCCAGATGATTCATGCATTAGGATCCCCAGATCCCTCTGAATCTCAGAGATCTGCAATCTCTCACCATTTAGATAATAAGCTTCTTTCTTATTCTCCCTGACAAAAATAACCTGTTCACAGTTGCCCACATTATACTCCATTTGCCAGATCATTGCCCACTCACTTAACCTACCTCTGTCACTTTGTAGCCTCCATACATTCTCTTCACAATTAACTTTCCTATCTATCTTTGTGTTGTCAGCACATTTAGCATCTATTCCTAAGGTCCCTTCATCAAAGTCATTTATATAAATTGTGATAAGTTGAGGCTCCAGCACTGATTCCTGTGGCACAAGAAACATAGAAACTAGGAGCAGGAGTAGATCATTCGGCCCTTCGAGCCTGCTCCACCATTCACTATAATCACTGCTGATCCTCTATCTCAACACTTTCTCACCATACCCCTTGATACCACTAATATCCAAAAAATTATCAATTTATTTCTTGAATATACTCAGCGACCTGGCCTCCACACCCTTCTGTGCTAGAGAATTCCACAGATTGAGCATCCTCCGAGGGAAGGCATTTTTCCTTCTTTCAGCATTAAATGGCCTGCCCCGTATCCTGAGAATGTGGTCCCTGGACTCCCCAACCAGGAGAAACATCCTCTCTGCATTCAGTCTGTCTAGCCCTGTTAGAAGTTTATATGTTTCAATCAGATCCCCTCTCATTCTACTAAACTCTAGTGAATACAGTCCCAGTCGAACTAATCTCTTCTGATGCGACTGTCCTGCCATCCCCGGTATCAGTCTAGTGAACCTCTGCTGCACTCCCTCTATGGCAAGTATATCCTTTCTTAGGTTGGGAGACCAAAACTGCACACAGCACTCCAGGTGTGGTCTCACCAAGGCCTTGTATAACTGCAGTAAGTCATCCCTAATTCTGAACTCAAATCCTCTTGCAAATCCTCATCCCTCCCAATTGCTTGCTGCACCTGCCTGTTTACTTTTATTGACTGGTGTACAAAAAAACTTAGATCCCTTTGTACATCGACATTTCCCAATATATCACCATTTAAATAATACTCTGCCTTTCTCTTTTTCACACCAAAGTGTATAACTTCACATTTATTCACATGATCCTACATCTGCCATATGTCCCATATGCCAAACACACAACTTGTCTAAATCACCCTGAAGCCTCCTTGCATTCTCCTCACAACTCACAACTCCATCCAGCTTTGTGCCATCAGCAAACTCAGAAATATTGCATTTCTTTCCACATCCAAGTCATTTATATTTCTCCTGAGTATCTGGGGCCCAAGCACTGATCCCTGCGGTACACCACAAGTCACCGCCCGCCATACGGAAAAAGATCAATTTATTCCACTCTCTGTTTCCGGTCCGTCAACCAATTCTCAATCCATGCCGGTATATTACCAACAATCACATGTGCTTTAATTTTGCCCATTAGCCTCATATGTGGGACCTTATCAAAAGCCTCGTTGAGATCCAAATGCATCACATCCACTGCATCTCCCTTATCTATTCTACTAGTTACATCCTCAAAAACTCCAGTAGATTAGTTAAGCATGATTTCCCTTTCATAAACCAATGCTGACTTTGTCTATTCCTGTTAATGCTTTCCAAGTGTTCTGTTACCATGTCTTTTATAATAGACTTTAGCATTTTCCCCACTAATGATGTTACGCTAACTGGTCTGTAAATCTCTGTTTTTTCTCTCCCTCCTTTTTTAAATAGTTACATTTGCCACCCTCCAATTGTAGGAACTGATCCAGACTCTATAGAATATTGAAAGGTCACCTCCAATGCATCTAATATTTCCTGGGCCACTTCCTTTAGTACTCTGGGATGTAGATTATCAGGCACTGGGCATTTTTCAGCTTTTAAACCCATTAATTTCTCTAGCACTGTTTTTTTTACTAATCCTGATTTTCTTCCATTCCTCCCTCTCACTAGACCCTTGGTTCCCTAACATTTCTGGGAAATTATTTGTGTCCTCTTTAGTGAAGACAGAACCAAAATGTATGTCTAATTCTTCTGCTATTTCTTTGTTCCCCATTAGAATTTACCCCGTTTCTGACTGTAAGGGACCTACATTTGTCTTTGCTAAACTTTTTCTCTTCACATGTTATCGAAGCTTTTACAGTCAGTTTTTATGTGCCCGACAAGTTTACTCTCATGCTCCATTTTCCCCTTCTTGATCAATCTTATTGTCCACTTTTGCTGAATTCTAAACTGCTCCCAATCCTCAGGCTTGCTGCTTTTTCTGGCAATTTTATATGTCTCCTCCTTGGATCTGATACTATCCCGCATTTCTTTTGTAATCCATGTCTGAGCCACCTTTCCTTTTTTATTTTTGCACCAGAGAGAAATGAATGACTGTTGTAAGTCCTGCATAGGTTCCGTAAATATTAGCTATTGCCTATCCACCATCAAAACTTTTAGTAAGGTTCCCCAATGCATTATTGCCGAATCGCACCTCATACCCTCATAGTTCCATTTATTTAGATTCAGGACCATAGTTTCGGATTCAGGTTCTTCACTCTCCATCTTAATGGGCAATTCTATCATTTTATGGTCACTCTTCCCCAAGGGATAATATTGTTAATTAACCCTTTCTCAGTGCACAATACACATTCTAGGATAGCCTGCTGCCTAGATGGTTCCTCAATGTTTGGTCTAAGAAACCATCATGTATACACTCCAGGAAATCCTCCTTCACAACCTGATTACTAGTTTTATTAGTCCAATCTATATGTAGATTAAAGTCACCCCTGATTATAGTTGTACCCTTATTTCCTGTTTAATGCCTTTCTGCGTTACTGTTTGGGGGCCTATAGACAACCCTCACCAATGTTTTCTGCCCCTTGGTATTTCTTATCTCCACCCAAACAGATTCCACATCATGATTTTCTGAGCCAATATCCTTCCGCACTATTGCATTGATTTCATCCTTTACAAACAATGCTACCCCAGCTCCTTTCCCTATTTGTCTGTCCTTCCTAAATATTGAATAGTCCTGGATGGTCAGTTCCCATTCTTGGTCACCCTGTAGCCATGTCTCGGTAATTGCAGCTATATCAGAACTGTTTATATCTATTTGCATTGTTAATTCATCTACCATATTGTGAGCGCTCCGTGCATTACGAGACAATGCCTTTAGACATGTCTTTCTAACCTTGTTAGTCATCTTAGCTTTATTTTGCACCATTTGTTTTACACCTTGTTTTTTCTGCCTTCCACTTTTGTTTCTTACTTTTCTGTCCTTGGTTTCTATCCTTGTTTCCCCCTCCTCTGTCTCCCTGCTCAGGTTCCCATCCCCCTGCCATTCTAGTTTAAACCCTCCCTGACCGCATTAGCTAACATACGCCTGAGGACATTGGTCCCGGTCCTTCCCTCTTGTGCAGCAGGGCCACCGGTGGTACCATGGACTTGGCTCCTGCAGCTTTCCCTTGAGAAGTTGTCTCCCGCAACACTATTCAAAAAAGTATATCTGTTAGAGAGGTGGATAAACATGGGGGTCTCCTGCACTACCTGCCTTCCTCTACTCTGCCTGGTGGTGACCTATCCCCTTTCTGCTTGTTTAGTCTTTACCTGTGGTGTGACCAGCTCAATGAATGTGTGTCCACACAATATCAGCATCGTGCATGCGCCACAATGAATCCACCTGCAGCTCCAGCTCCATAATGCAGTTAGCCAATAAATGCAGCTGGACGCACTTCCTGCACACATGGTCACCAAGGACACTGGAAGTATTCATGTCTTCCCACCTAGTTCAGGAGGAGCATATCACGGGTGTGAGCTCTGCTGCCATGACTTCCATTTCAATTAAGCTCGTTAGTTACTCCCTTTAAAGAATACTAACTATGCTAGGGACCTTATTCTACCCAAACACTCCCACTACATTCCAAAGTCCCCACGTTATTTTGTTTAAGCTAATGAACTGCAGTAGTTTAATTAGTAGAAAAAGTAGAAGTGGAAGTGCTCACCTGACCCTACTAACCAATCAGCTGCCTCCGCTGTGTCGTGTCACTTTTTGAATTGTGACGTCACTTCGAAATCCACCACCTGAAGGTCCTGAGGGTACAGCTCTACTCTCCGGCCTCGGCCTCTGTTTCCCATGCCCTTTTATATTGATGTCGCTGGCCTCTCCTCTCTTGTCTAAAACTCACCTTCCTCTAACCCGAACAGCAACTTTTAGTTATTTGTTAAATTAAAGAAAGACTAGACTTCAGATAGAATTTTACCCTTAATTTAACCCTTATACTCCCTCAGTCACCAATCTCCAACTGAAGTTCTCTACTGCAGCCAAACACAGCACTCCAGTGCAGACAAAAGACCACTTGTCACATCCTGCCAACCAGAAAAAGACCCATTTATGCAAACTCTCTGCTTCCTGTTAGCTAGCCAATCTTCTATCCATTCCAATATGTTACCCCCTACACCATGAACTTTTATTTTCTGCATTATCCTTTGATGTGACACTTCATCAAATGCCTTCTGGAAATCTAAGTACAGAACATCCACCGGTTCCCCTTTTCCACAGCACATGTGACTCCTTCAAAGAACTCCAATAAATTGGTTCAACATGATTTCCCTTTTACAAAACCATGTTGACTCTGTCTGTTTGCCTTGAATTTTTCTAAGTGCCCTTCTATAGCATCTTTAATAATAGCTTCTAACATTTTCCCTAAGACAGAGGCTAGGCTAACTGACCTTTAGGTTCCTGTTTTCTGTCTCTCTCCATTTAGGAATAAAGCAGTTATATTTGTTATTTTCCAATCGAATGCAACTTTCCCCAAATCTAGGGAATTTTGGAAAATTAAAGCCAATGCATCAGCTATCTCCCTAACCACTTCTGTCAAGACCTCACAGTGAATTCCATCTGTACCTGGGGATTTGTCAGCCCGCAGCCCCAACAATTTGCTCAATACCACTTTTCTGGGGATTATAATTTTCCCGAGTTCTTCCTCCCTTCCATTTCCTGATTTACAGCTAAGCCCAGGATGTTACTTGTGTCCTCTATAGTGAAGATCAAAGCAAAATATCTGTTTAATTCATCCGCCACCTCTCGACTTTCAATTATCAATTCCCCCGACGCACTCTCTAAAGGACCAACACTCACTTTGTTAACTCTTCTTATTTAAATATCCATAGAAACACTTACTACCCATCTTTATATTACGAGCTAGCTTTCTCTCATTCTCTAATTTTTCCTTCCTCATTAATCTTTTTCACATCCTTTGCTGTTCCTTATATTCTTTCCAATCTTCTGACCTGCCAGCCATCTGTGTGTAATTATATGTTTTTTCATTAAGTTTGATGCTGTCTTTAACTTTTTTAGTTAACCACAGATGGTGGGCCCTCCCTTTGGAATTTTTCTTTCTCATTGGAATGGAAATATTCTGTGTATTCTGAAAAATCCCTTTAAATATCTGCCACTAAACCTCTATTGGCCTATCCCTTAGGGAGTGGTGAGGTGCCAGAGAGAATCACAAAGGTCCAGAAGGCCAATCGGATGACCTGTTTTGAGGTTTTGTCTTATTTGCCAAAGGGGAATGAGCCGGTTTCAGCAAAAGTGTATAAACGTCAGAGCCCAAGAAGACATCAGCACTGCAGGCGGAGGATAGGGGCCTGGTCACTCACTGGGAGACGTGGGGAGACTTCGTCCAGAGGGCCAACCACCTGAAGGGTGACCCAGTGCACGAGGAGTCTCCAAGCACCCGGTACAGTGAGTACGAGCTGTCACTAGTGAATGAATAATAGTTTCCTACCTGAAGTAGAAATTGCATCCAAGACTGGCTTTGTGATGTTGATATGCAGAGAACAGGTCCTGAACCTTGTAGACTCCCTGCTTCTCGCGTCTTACACCTCCTGGACAGCCGTTGCAGTTCAGAGCTGCATACAGCAGACCTGGACAACACCCTGGCTTGTCAGGGGATGGGTAAAGAAATTTCATGCCACCCAAGTGCCAGGCAGTGACCATGAACAATGGCATCACCATTGCTGAGAACCAAGCATCAACCTCCTGGGTGTCACCATTGCGCAGAAACTAAAGTGACCAACCTCACAAACACTGTTTCTATCCGCCCAGATTAGAGACTTCATACTGGATCACCTCCTGCACACCCAATCCTCACTGCAAGGCAGACGTCTGAGTGTAATGTAATATTCACCACATTCCTGGATGTGTGAAGGTCAAGCAACACTCCAGGAGATGACACAACCGTCCACAACAAATCAATCCCTTTAACCTGCACCACATCTATTAGCTTAAATATCCACACCCTCCACCATCGGTATGTTGTAGCTACAGGCTATAATCTCTACAAGATTCACTGCAGAGAGTTACTAAAATTTTTAGTTTGGTGGGTGGTCGCGAGCCCCACCCGCTCGAGCGTGAAACGACAGTCATTGATTTCATCCAAATGTGCCGACGTCAACGCACAGTTACGCGATGGTTTGGTCAGCGGGTGCACAGCGGAGTCGGCAGCACGCCCGCTGACAATGAAAAAGCTGTTAAGGAATCAATTAACTTAAATTTTTCACTGATCATCCAACCTCATGGTTGGCGGGCAGGTAGTAAGGCCAAGCGGCCTTTGCACTTTTTTGGAAACCTCATCCACGTGCAGGATGAAGTTTCCAAAGCAAATAAAAAATAAAAGTTTTAAAATTTAATCAATAACATGTCCCTGCTCATGTGACAGAGTCACAAGAGGGGTCTTTTTAATTACATTTTTCAAATCTTTATTCATTTTTTTAAAAACTGTTAGGGGGGAATATAGGGTTAGAGTAAGAATTTATTGAAAGGGAATGAATTACTTAAAATCTCCAAGCAGCCAGTGCTACCAAGCACATTAACAGTTAAAGGTTACCAGATGAACCTTGCACAGCCTTAGGGCCTGCAAACAACACAAAGGCTTTGGGAACCAGACTGGAGTCAGAGGATGGCAATAACATAGATTAAATGTGCTCTTCAACAGATAGGGGAAGAACATATAGTCCTAGTTTAGATAGGAGGGAACGTCTCTGCCTGGTTGAAAACAAATAGAGACATTCGGTGCATGTACCTGTTACCAGAGATGTCTTTTTAATGTAAACCTATATGTTGACGAGATCGGAATCTGGAATCTGTTCTTGTACGTGACCAATAATGTATAAATATGCTGAACACTTGTAATTTAGCAGAGTGCTATCTCAAGCTGCATTGAGATGGTTCTCCCCTTGCAATTACTCAAATAAACGATCGTGACCTGTACCTGAGACTCCTGTGGGCCGTTTGTCAAAGTGACCACAACAAAATGCTTTTTGTTCCTGAGGCAGCTCTGTATATAGAACTAATGAGAGATGAAGAAAACCAGTATCACAAGACATAAAGTGACTTCATCTGCACATGGACAAACCAAATACCTGAATTTTAATAACTGGAGATTTTACAACCTGAGACACAAAATGTACCTGTAATTCTCTCAGGCTCTTTATTCCCTGGATTAGTAACAAAGCTTGTAGTCAAACCCGAATCTAGCAGACATGAGGAGGTGGGCGGTGGGTAGCAGTGCGATTGCACACGGCATGAGGCTGTAAATTCAGTTACAGATCAGGTGGCAAATCTATGATTTTAAATTGTTAATCCCAGGATTAGCAGCACCAGATTAGCAGCATCAGGTTAGCAACATGAAAAGGCAGAATTGACTTTAACTACTTAAGATGGTTGATAACTTGAATTCTTGCCAATGTAACAGAAGAATATAAGAACAAAAGAAATAGGAACAGGAGTAGACCATTCGGCCCCTCAAACCTGCTCCGCCATTCAATAAATTCATGGCTGAATTTTTTGTGTTTCGAATTCCATACTCCCATCTATCCCCGAAAATCATTGTTTCCCTTGCCTAACAAGAATCTACCTACATCTGCCTTCAAAATATTCAATGATCCCGACTCCACCACTTTCTGAGGCAACCACCAAAGTTGCACTACCCTCTCTGAAAAAAATATTCTCCTCGTCTCTGTCCTAAAACAGCACCCCCTAATTTTAAAACAGTGCCCCCCAGCTCTGGACTCATCCACAAGAGGAAACGTCCTTTCCACACCCACCTTGTCAAGGCCATTCAGGATCTTGTATACTTCAATCATATTAGCCCTCAATCTACTAAACTCCAGAGGAAACAAGCCCTGTCTGTCCAACCTTTCCTCATCAGACAAAGGAAGCTTTATATGGTGAGAAATTAGAATGTAGTCAAAGTAGACATCTACGCTCAGGGTGAGTCTGAACATGAAATCACTTCAGATAAGCAAACATTTTTTAAAAGTACAGCTAAATCTTGAAGTGAAATTACTTTTGGAAGGTAGCCAACCAACCAGCCATTTCAAAACACCCCATTATACAGTTTGGAAAGAAAACATTTAGCCTCCACTAACTCTTTAATTGATTAGATTTATTAATAAGATAGACAATAGGAGCTTGTTTCGTCTCTGCAGACTGTCTATTAAAAGTACACACCATTAGCTTTTGGTCAGTCAGCCATCTTTGGAACATAAAGGGTCAGAGGGCAGTCTTTTGTGAATTCCCCTGGGTTGAGACAGAGATATATCAAAAGTCGATATGACCATAGTGAATTTCTGAGTATATATCTTTCTTAATTAGAAAGCCCTCTACACCTCCATCCCCCACCAGGATGGTCTGAGGGCCCTTAGCTTCTTCCTCGAACAGAGGCCCGAACAATCCCCATCCACCACTACTCTCCTCCGTCTGGCTGAACTTGTTCTCACACTAAACAATTTCTCCTTTAAATTCTCTCACTTCCTCCAAATAAAAGGTGTGGCTATGGGTACCCGCATGGGCCCCAGCTATGCCTGTCTCTTTATGGGGTATGTGGAACATTCCTTGTTCCAGTCCTACTCCGGCCCCCTCCCACAACACTTTCTCCGGTACATCGATGATTACTTCGGTGCTGCTTCATGCTCTCGTCGGGACCTGGAAAAATCTATTAATTTGGCTTCCAATCTCCACCCCTCCATCATTTTCACATGGTCCATCTCTGACACTTCCCTTCCCTTCCTTGACCTCTCTGTCTCAATTTCTGGTGATAGACTGTCCACCAATATCCATTACAAGCCTACCAACTCCCACAGCTACCTCGACTACAGCTCCTCACACCCCGCTTCCTGTAAGGACTCCATCCCATTCTCTCAGTTCCTTCGCCTCCGTCGCATCTGTTTAGTTGATGCTACCTTCAAAAACAGCTCCTCTGTCATGTCCTCCTTCTTCCTTAGCCGAGGTTTTCCACCCACGGTCGTTGACAGGGCCCTCAACCGTGTCCGGCCCAACTCCTGCGCATCCGCCCTCACGCCATCTCCTCCCTCCCAGAAACATGATAGGGTCCCCCTTATCCTCACTTATCACCCCACCAGCCTCCGCATTCAAAGAATCATCCTCCGCCATTTCCGCCAACTCCAGCATGATGCCACCACCAAACACATCTTCACTTCACCCCCCCGGCGGCATTCCATAGGGATCATTCCTTCCGTGACACCCTGGTACACTCCTCCATCAGCACTTATTGCTCAACCCCCACCTATGGCACCTTCCCATGCCCATACAAAAGATGCAACACCTGCCCCATCACTTCCTCCCTCCTCACCGTGCAAGGACCCAAACACTCCTTTCAAGTGAAGCAGCATTTCACTTGCATTTCCCCTAACTTAGTCTTCTGCATTCGTTGCTCCCAATGCGGTCTCCTCTACATTGGAGAGACCAAACATAAACTGCGCGACCGCTTTGCAGAACACCTGCGGTCTGTCCACAAGAAAGACCCAAACCTCCCTGTCGCTTGCCATTTTAACACTCCACCCTGCTCTCTTGCCCACATGTCTGTCCTTGGCTTGCTGCATTGTTCCAGTGAAGCCCAACGCAAACTGGAGGAACAGCACCTCATCTTCGGACAAGGAATTTACAACCTTCTGGACTGAATATTGAATTCAACAACTTTAGATCTTGAACTCCCTCCTCCATCCCCACCCACATTCCGTTTCATCCCCCTCCCTTTTGTTTTTTCCAATAATTTATATAGATTTTTCTTTTCCCACCAATTTGCATTATTTTTAAATCTATACCTTTTATGCCCTGTTAGTCTTTCCATCCCACCCCCACTAGAGCTGTACCTTGAGTGTCCTGCCATCCATTCTTAATTAGCACATTCGTTTAGATAATATCACCACCTTCAACACCTCTTTGATCTTTTGTCTGTGGCATCTTTTGATTATCTGCTCCTATCACTGCTTGCTTGTCCCTACAACCACACACCACCACCCCCCCATTTCTCTCCCCCCTCCCCCCACCCCGCACACAGACCATGCCAACCCCCCACCTTAAACCATCTTATATTTCACCCCTCTCCTAATATTACTCAGTTCTTTTGAAGGGTCATGAGGACTCAAAACGTCAACTCTTTACTTCTCCGCCAGTGCTGCGAGACCTGCTGAGTTTTTCCAGGTAATTCTGATTTTGTTATCTTTCTTAATTGTTACTTTATGCTTGAGTTACCAACAAATTTGCTGATAAGGTAGATTTATAAATTCTATGTATTTAGAACTACATTATTTATATGTTATGCTTAGCTTTAGTTATCATTTATAAATTAATGTATAAGCTATAATCGACAATGGGCTTTAGTAAAATGTATATGTTTTTGAAGCATATAGAATGTGCAGTCTTAAATATTTATTATCTCACCAATCCACATAAATACATTATTCTAGAAGTCTTAGTAAGTTTTCTAAGAGCTGAAATTGGTTAACTTTCAAAGAAATTGGTGAACTAAGATGTGCCTCAATGTGTGTCCCGTCCTGAGATAATTTTGTGGGCTTTGAGACTCCTGGAGGAGAGGGCTTGTATTTGAGGACCCAGTCTAAGACTATCTTCCCTTAATGCTTAGAATCTCTTTTAGTTGAGACTTTAAGCTAGCAATAAGTTGAAGGGATGGGCTTACCTTGCCAGGAGTTATAAATAGTAGAACCATTAACAGCTGGCGCCCAACTTGGGGCTTGAGATAATTTTAATGAAAACCATCTGAAACTAGAGTTATCCTCTGAGAGATAAGGGCCAGGATTTTCCAGTTGTCGAGCGGGCACGACGGAAGCGGGCGTGGGCGGGTCGGGAACACGATCACCGACTGCGTTTGGCTCTGCAATGCCATTTTACACGGGTGGGCCAATTACAGCCCGCCCAGTATAATACACGACAATGACATCAGCAAGAAGGGGCGGGCGGGGGTGGGAGCTCATTGATTAATGACATGTCCTTGTTCTTCCTTTCAGGTTCACCAGAAGCCCCTCAGGGTCAGGGGCCTGAAGGCCCACCACTCACCCCAGAGGACACAGGCGATAGAAACGCACCAGTGTCACACCCTCTCAGCCAGGCAGGCACTAGCGCAGATACCAGTACCTCGGTGGGCATTAGATCGGCGGATAGTGTCTTGGTGCACAGAGGTGAGGGCACTTTACATTCACTTGAGTTGCAGGCGGAGGCAGAGTGTGCCCAGGGTGCCTGCAGTCGGAGTACTGCTGGGGAACTGGAACATGCTCAGTCGGTAGCTGGTGATGAGCCTCTGGAGTCGTCCCTGAGGCAGCAGATGCTGGGAGACCAGCAGGGTGTGAGGGACGATCTGGCAGAGATACATGAGGGTATGGGTGCCATGGTCTCCATTATGGAGGAGTCCATGCGGAATATGAGTAATGCAACAACTGCTTGTTGTGTTCAACAAGCCTCTGGGAGCTTCATTAATTCTGCAGGTGCAGGGAAAACCATGATGTTATGAGTGACTTGTTTGTCATTGAACCCTATGCAATGGCACATAGCACATGTTGTTCACCAAGCGAATGTTCCTGTTAGGTATCGAGTATGGAGCCTGCAGACCTGGCATGTTCTGGTTGTTCTTCTTTGGTAGTCTAGCTGATGGACTGTTGGATCAAAGCCTCCCGGGTGTCCCTGCCTCCATGGAGATTACCCAGGTCAGTATCTATCCCCACAGCGTTCTCCTGACCGTGCTCGTCCTCGGACTTAGGATTTGACTCATCGTCTGCAGCCAGAGCAGCTGCGTCAACATCTTCTTCTTCCACTGCATCCCCTCCTTTCCAGCGCCAGATTGTGGAGAGTGCAGCATGCAGCCACTATCAGTGACACACAATCCAGGGGGTATTGCAGTGAGGCCCCTGAACGGTCCAGGTATCGGAATCGCATCTTGAGAAGACCGATGGTTCTATCTACCACCGCCCTTGTGGAGGCATGGCTCTTATTATACGGCTGCACGGCCTCTTTTCTTGGATGACGGAGGGGCATCATATGCCATCTTTTGAGGGGAGAGCTCTTGCCGCCCAGGTGCCATTCATCCAGCTGGGCTGGAGCACTGAAGAGTCTCGGCACCTGGGAGTGTCTCAGGAGTGAAATCCTTTCCTGTTGACGAAGGCACCCGGATGACCGGTAGAGAGAAGTGTTTCTAAAGCAGACAGTATTCTAGGCTTCATTAAAGAGGACATAGAGCACAAGAGCAGGGGCTAATGATGAATTTATATAAGGTACTGGTTAGACTCAGCTCAGCGACAAGCACCAGGGGATTGGGAAGCCTACAATGACCAACAGAGGACAACCAAAAAAGAAATAAGGAGGGAGAAGATTACATATGAGTGTAAACTAGCCAGTAATATAAAAGAAGATTGAATGAGATTTTTTAGATATATAAAGCATAAGAGAAAGGCAAAAATGGACATTGGGCTGCTGAAAAATGATGCTGGAGAAGTAGTAGTGGGGAACAAAGAAATGGCGGAGGAACTGAATAGGTACATTGCGTCAGTCTTCACGGTGGAAGACACGAGTAACATCCCCAAAGTTCAAGAGAGTCGCGGTGCAGAGGTGAGTATGGTGGCCATTACCAAGGAGAAGGTGCTAGGAAAACTGAAAGACCTGAAGGTGGATAAATCACCTGGACCAGATGGATTACACCCCAGAGTTCTGAAGGAGATAGCTGAAGAGATAATGGAGGCGTTATTGGTGATCTTTCAGGAATCGCTGGAGTCATGGAGGGTCCCAGAGGACTGGAAAATCATTAATGTAACCCCCCTGTTTAAGAAGGGAGTGAGGCAAAAGACAGGAAATTACAGGCCGATTAGCCTGACCTCGGTCGTTGGTAAGATTTTAGAGTCCATTATTAAGGATGAGATTTCAGAATACTTGGAAGTGCATGGTAAAATCGGGCAAAGTCAGCATGTTTTCATCAAGGTGAGGTCATGCCTGACAAATCTGTTAGAATTCTTTGAGGAGGTAATCAGTAGGTTAGACAAAGGAGAGCCAATGGATGTTATCTACTTGGACTTCCAGAAGGCCTTTGACAAGGTGCCGCACAGGAGGCTGCTCAGTAAGATAAGAGCCCATGGTATTAGAGGCAAGGTATTAGCATGGATAGAAGATTGGCTGTCTGGCAGGAGGCAGAGAGTGGGGATAAGGGGGTCCTTCTCAAGATGGTGACCGGTGACTAGTGGAGTTCCGCAGGGGAACCACAACTTTTGGGACCACAACTTTTCACTTTATACATTAATGATCTAGATGAAGGAACTGAGGGAATTTTGGCTAAGTTTGCAGATGATACAAAGATAGGTGGAGGGACAGGTAGTATTGAGGAGGCGGGGAGGCTGCAGAAGGGTTTGGACAGGTTAGGAAAATGGGCCAGGAAGTGGCATATGGAATACAACGTGGGCAAGTGTGAGGTCATGCACTTTGGTAGGAAGAATAGAGGTATGGACTATTTTCTAAATGGGGAGAGATTTCAGAAATCTGGAGTGCAAAGGGACTTGGGAGTCCTAGTCTAGGATTCTCTTAAGGTTAACGTGCAGGTTGAGTCGGTAGTTAGGAAGGCAAATGCAATGTTGGCATTTATTTCGAGAGGACTAGAATATAAAAGCAGGGATGTGCTGCTGAGGCTTTATAAGGCTCTGGTCAGACCACATTTAGAATATTGTGAGCAATTTTGGGCCCTGTATCTCAGGAAGGATGTGCTGGCCCTGGAGAGGGGCCAGAGGATGTTCACGAGAATGATCCCAGGAATAAAAGGCTTAACATATGAGGAACGTCTGAGGACTCTGGGTCTATACTCGATGGAGTTTAGAAGGATGAATAGGGATCTGATTGAAACTTACTGAATACTGAAAGGCCTGGATAGAGTGGACATGGGGAAGATATTTCCATTAGTAGGAGATACTAGGACCCGAGGGCACAGCCTCAGAGTAAAGGGAAGAATTTTTCGAACAGAGATGAGGAGAAACTTCTTTAGCGAGAAAGTGGTGAATCTATGGAATTCATTGCCACAGAAGGCTGTGGAGGCCACGTCATTGAGTGTATTTAAGACTGAGACAGATAGGTTCTTGATTGGTAAGGGGATCAAAGGTTAGGGGGAGAAGGTGGGAGAATGAGGTTGAGAAACTTATCAGCCATGATTGAATGGTGGAGCAGACTCGATGGGTCGATTGGCCTAATTTCTGCTCCTATGTCTTATGGTCTTATTGATTGAGGTATTCAAGTTGGTATTGGTTGATTATTTAAATAGAAACAATGTGCAGGGTTACCAGGAAAAGGCGGGAGATTGGCCCGAAGTTAAAATGCTCAGACAGCCGGTGCAGACATGATGAGCTAAATGGCCCCCGTCTACAGTTTGACAATAAATAAATTCATGCTTGAAGACTAAGAGGCATCCCTCACGAGTGCTCTGTAACGTTTCTGTGCACTCACCTCCGAGTTCCCCTTAAAGTGCAGCCCGCCAAGTGCACGCCTTTTATCTGCTGTTGTGAAACACATCGGCGTGGGCGGCCGGTCCAGCAGCAGGGGGAATGAGTCCGGCGGGCGAGCCTTATGATGATATGCAGATGGACCACGATGATGTTCCCAACGTCCGATGGAAGGAAATGCAGCCGCCATCGACGGGATGAGCAGACAATCGCAAACTGGTTTCACAACGCCAGAGGTTATGGACGATTCCACCCACTGTCTTTTAAAGTACACACCATTAGCGTTAGGTCAGTCAGCCATCATTGGAACATAAAGGGTCAGAGTTCCCTTTGGAGAATTTCCCTCGGTTGAGACAGAGATATATCAAAATTCAATGTAACCATATTGAATTTGTGAGTAACTAACTTTGTTAATTGTTGTTGTTTGTTTGAGTTATCCAGCAATATTTGCTGATAAGGTATATTTATACATTCCATGTATTTAAGACCACATTATTTACATGTTATGTTAGCTTTAGTTATCATTTATAATTTCATGTATAAGCTACAACTTATAATGAGCTTCAGAAAAATGTATTTGCTTTTGAAGCATATAGAACGTGTTGTCTGAAATATTTTTTACCTCGGCAATCCACATAAATACACCACTCCTGAAGTCTTAGGAAGATTTCCAAGAGCTAAAATTGGTAAATTTTCAAAGAAGTTGGTCCACTAAGACATGTCTCAATATATGTCCCGTCCCAAGATAATCATGTGGGCTTTGAGAGTTCTGGAGGAGAGGGCTTGTATTTGAAGACCCAATCCAAGACTTTGTTCCTTTAATGCTTAGAATCTCTAAAAATATTCGAACCATAAAAAATGCCATCACGTGAGACTGGAGAGAATTCTCTGGCATTGGGAAAGTGTTCAGGGAAAAGTTTCAGAAGAGATTAGAGTTCGGGCAGGTGAAGGGATGACTGTACCAGAGGGTGGGCAAAGGTTTTGAGTGGATCCTGTAGTGTCACTCATATGGACCGGAGGGCCTGAATGGAGGGACAATCTTGAGCGGTTGCGCTATCAATTCCTGCCCTCTTTGCCCACTAGGGAGACTTCAAAACATTAAAAAGATGCACATGTCAGGGCTGCTGCTTATTTTTACACTGTGCCCCCTTGTTCCAGGTTCCCTTTCACCTCTGTCAGTCCGTGTCAGGGAAATTGCACCCCAGTGAGAGGCAGTGTCCAGGAAACAGAAACCCAGTGAGAGGCAGTGTCCAGGAAACAGAAACCCAGTGAGAGGCAGTGCCAGGAAACAGAAACCCAGTGACAGGCAGTGTCCAGGAAACAGAAACCCAGTGAGAGGCAGTATCCAGGAAACAGAAACCCAGTGAGAGGCAGTGTCCAGGAAACTGAAACCCAGTGAGAGTCAGTGCCAGGAAAACTGAACCCAAGTCAGAAACTAGACTTCAGTGGGAGCTGCTACAAAGGGTTATGTACCTCAACCAGTCTCAGTTACCTCCGGAGAGGAGGGGAAGAAACAAACAGGAACAATGTGAAATGCTCAAGTCATTGGGCAGTGAGACCCACACCAGCTTCACCTACTCAGTGAGGAAATGGTGGTCTGTCCCGTGGTTGGAGTGCAGCATGGCCACTGGGTTCCCACTTTCCGCCAGTGCAGGAAACCCAAGAAATGAAACTGTGCAGATATGAAACCCGAATGTGAAAATGTTTTCTCCCGGGTCACTAACACCAGCGACCAGCAGATCAATCTTCCATTCCAGGCGACTCCCAAACAGGGAGGGTTGACAATCCTGAGTGTGTGAATGGGAATCAATTGTGAAATAGCTTCCCGAGTGTTCAGACTTCCCGGGAACCGGCACTCAGAGGGTTAATGGTTTCTAATGGCATCAGCAAGAGCATTTCTTCAATACATGATGTTCCTGCCTGCAGCTAAACATTATTCAAAATCATCTTCATAAAACAGTATAAAAAGACCTGAGCTCTCTGCTCAATCTGCAGATCCACCTGAAGGTGCTGAGAGTCATTCAGTGTGTTCACCATTGACCTGAGCAGACACCAGGATGCTGAGACTCTTCCTAACTGTGTCTGTCCTCTTCTGGCATCAAATTGCTGCAAAGGATAAGGTGGACAACGTCTGTCGTGAAAAGCACTGCATTAAGACCACAGAAGTGATTCAGTACAAGGTAAGTATAGTTCAGATAAAAGCAAAAAACTGCGGATGCTGGAAATACAAAGCAAAAAAAAATTTGTTCCAGTGTAGCTCAACGCAATCTGGAGGAACAGCACCTCATCTTCCGACTAGGCACTTTACAGCCTTCCGGACTGAATAATGAGTTCAACAATTTTCGATCATGAAGTCTTTCCTCCATCCCCAACTCCTTTCCGACCCCCCTTTTTTTCCCAATAATTTATTTAGATTTTTCTTTTCCCACCTATTTCCATTATTTTTAAATGTATTTCCGTCCATTGTTTTATCTCTACCTTTTCGCCTATTTTGATTCCTTCTCTTCAACCCACCCCCACAAGGGCTATCTGTACCTTACTTGTCCTGCTTTCTACCCTTAATTAGCACATTCCTTAGATAATATCACCACCTTCAACACCCCTTTGTCCTTTTGTCTATGACATCTTTTGGCTATCTCCACCTATCATTGGCCCTCTATCCAATTCTACCTGTCCCACCTTCCCCTTAAATCAGCTTATATTTCACCTCTTTTCTAATTTTACTTCGTTCTGTTGAAGAGTCAAACGGACTCGAAACGTTAACTGTGTTCCTCTCCGCAGATGCTGTCAGACCTGCTGAGTTTTTCCAAGTATTGTTCAGAGTTTACTGCATTCAGTCATGTTAGTACCAGGGGAAATTATACAATGCCTGTTTTTGGGGTAAAGAACCTGTGGTGGACCGACAGCGCACACCTCAGCCCTGAAACATGAGACTGGACTGAAATTGGTCCTTGGGTCTCAGTAACATTTTATACATGAGCTGCTGTCGGCTCATTGGTCTCCACTGCCAGCTTGTGTAGTGAGAATATCAGGGTTTCCGTCTCCAGCAGCGGGTCTAAAGTGGGGTTGGTGTGGAAACAGAGAGGTTAGATGGATGATGCGAAGGACAGTAGAGTCGGGACACATTCCTGTTACTCCTGTATTCACTGAATCTAACCCAATTTCTGAAATTTATAACAGATTTAAGATCACTATGTTACATCTGTAAGAAGCTCTTTCTGTCCATTATCCAATCCCCTATTCATGTTCATGCTTCACAACATCCGGGGAGTGACAATCACCTTCCGATTTCCACTCTGCTCCTTTTCACTCACCCAGGTGTGGGGGAGGGTCAGGATGTCAGGAAGGGTAGGGAGTAGTGAGGGTAGGTGGGGCTATTCGGCAGGGGGGAATGAGGTGTCATGTGGTAGTCGGGCGTAGAGCTGGGATAGATGGGTTGGTGTGGGGGTAATCTTGGGCAATGGTTGTGGGATAGTCAGGGAGTGGGGTGTACTCGGAATGTTTTGGGTTAGTCAGGGATTGGAGGAGGGCTGGGACTGTCCAGTGGTGGGGGTTAATCTGGGTGTGGGGTTTAGTCGGGGGTGTTGTAGGGTAATTAGGGTGTGGGAGGGTCAGGGGGGAGTCAGGGGGATGGGGAGTAGCATGGGTGGGGTCAGATGGCGGTGGTGTCGGGAGAGGATCTGGGGTTTGGGTGATGGGGTTGGGATGCAGTCAGGGGTTGGGGGTAGTCAAGGTGGTGGGGTAGTTTGGGGTGCAGGATAGTGAGGTGTGGGGGCTTTGGATGGTAATTGGGCTGTAGGGGGTAGTTAGGTGTGGGGGTTAAATTGTGGCGGTCATTGGAGAGGTGGAGGTAGTTGGGGTTGGGGGGGTGTTTGGGGGTAGTGAGGTTAGTCAGTGGTGTTAATTGGTGGGATCGCGATAGATAGGGGAAGGGAGGGTTAGTCATGTGGGTGGCTAGATAGGGGTTGGGGATGCGGATAGCTGGGGGGCTGGGGGTGTTCAGGTGATTTTCGATGTGACTGGGGTGCAGTCAGCGGGGTAATCCTCAGGGAAGGCAGATGGGAGACATGTCAGAAATGCCAATTTGGAAGATGGCATCAACAAAACAGATACAGATTCACACTGAGGTCATTAATTAATCCTGACACGTTACACAATACTAAGTCTAACCTGCTCTCTGGTTGGTTCCAGAATGTGTTCCTCTAAAAAACTACCTTGCAAGAATCCATGAAATCCTTATCGAGGGTGACTACTGCCAGTCTGATTTTTCCAGTTTATATGTGAATTATAATTAACCATGGTTATTTCCGTCCCTTTATAACAACCTAATATTTCATCTTGCATCATTTACCCTATATTGTGGTTACTTTTAGTGGACCTATAGACCACTCCCACGAGTGACTTCTTTGCCCTACTATTCATCATCTCCACCCAAACCGATTCGACACACTGATCTCCTGAATAAAGGTCATCTCTAACTATTGCACCAATGCCATGCTTGATCAACAGTGCTACCCCTCCACCTTTACCTAGCTTCCTATTCTTCTTCAGTGCCCTATGCCCTTCAATATTCAGAAGCCAATCCTTGTCATCCTTGCAGCCACTTCTCTGTAATGACTATCAGATCATATTTATTTAATTCCATGTGCGCTATAAATTAATTTATTATGTTCTGAAAGCTAGGTGCATTCAGATGCAGAACTTTTAGTTTTGTTTTTTTGTTATCTTTGTAACATCTAGTCTTGACTGTTCGTGAACTAATAGGCTTTTTTCTCTCTGTCCCTGCCATTCTCTGGTATTTATTTCCCATATTAAAATTTTGCTCATCAGCTTTGACTCTACCCAAGCTTGGTCCCTCACCCCGCACCCCCATCCCCCACCTTGTTTAGTTTAAAACAATCTCTATTTACCTAATTATGTGGCTCACGAGGAATCTGGTCCCAGCACGGTTCAGGTATAGGCCGTCCCAGTGGTGTAGCCCCTACTTTCCCCAGTACTGACGTCAGTGCCCCACAAACTGGAACCCACTTCTCCCACACCAGCCTTTGAGCTACATGTTCATTACTCCAATCTTATTTGCCCTACGTCAATTTGCACGTAGCTCAGGTAGTAAACCTGGGGTCATTACTTCTGAGATTCTGCTTCTTAATTTGGCGCTTAGCTCCTCATACTGGCTATGCAGAAACTCCTTCCTTGTCCTGATTATGTTGATGGTACCTACATAGACCATGATAACTGGATCCCCACCCTCCCACTCAAAAGTTCCTCTTCTGCCCTGAGCAAATAGCCCAATCCCTGACACCGGGCAGGTAACACAGCTGTCTGCACTCTCACTCTTTACTGGATAGAACAGTGTCAATCGCCCTCACTATACTGTCCCCTGCTATCACTACATTCAATTTTGCTCCCCCCACTTGAATGGCTTCCCCAGGCACTTCATGCAGATGTGTTTACCCTGACCACACTGGTATCCACGAGATCCCACATGTTGCAGCCATGACTCATTACCTATCCTGCCTTCATCATATGTTTTAATTAACTGCTTAGTTATTTTATTCAATGATGGTTTTTTTTTATGTATTCTATTAATCTTACCAAGTTCCTATACTAGTTGCAAACTTAGGAATAGAAAAGACCTGAACCACTGACCAGATCCTCACCAAACAGCCAGCTTATTCACCTGCAGTAGAGCAAGAGCCAATTCCTACAGCTGAAAATGTTAGAAAAAGCAGAGGAGCAACTCCCTCACCTCCTCACCAAACTCCCAGCACTCCATTGTGGTCACACTCCAGTGCAAGGTCACACTGAAATGTTTGAATCTATGGGTTCTGAAAAGAAAGGTATAAGCTGAGCCCAGGAACTGAAAAACAATTTCAAGCTAATTTCCTTAATTAACTATCTACAGCTGTACCCCAGTGGATAGCTGCTCTCTCACTGTTTGGGTTGGTGTCAGCTGTGGCTCAGTTAATAGCAGCCTTGCCTTTGAATCAGAGATTTGTGGGTTCATATCCCACTCCCGGAAACCAAGAACTGTGGTTGTACTTGAAAGAGATGCAATCTGTGACTGTTGATAACTCGAAAGAGTTTCCCCGGATGAGACTTAGAATGTTAAATGTTAAAAGCAAAAATGTTAGACATTTAGAAAGAGATTTAATGTTCCCTCAACTCACCAAACTCTCAGCGCTCAGTTGAAGTCGCGCTCCAGTGCAAGGTCACACTTATAATTGTTGTCAGTTTGTTTTGCTTTTGGAGTTTCTTATTTATTAATTACATTTTTCCACTTAATTTGCCTGGTTCTGTCACAGCTCAAAAGCGATTTAAAAAAATACTATTTGCACATTTATTTAGTACAAATGAAATGCAACATCACATTGAACCTGTGGATAGGATGTAAATTCAGTGCTCAACACAACTTGTACGACAGCTTCTGGGGGCAGGGAAATCAATCCAGTTCTTGAGTGATGGCCGTACTGAATGTACCATGTATCATTCTTCTCTGAAACATTCAGAACAATGATTTTCTCTACATATTTTCTGCGCTGCTGTCCATTCAAGAGAAGACAATCCATCACCAAGCAGAGAGGCCACGTACAGAAGGAGGCCCGTCCAAACTGCTGCTGCCCTCCCGGTTCAAGCAGGACACCCTTAAGCTGGGGAGCAGGCACGCACCCGTGCAACCGGGCATGGAGAAGCGAGGGCACCAGATGAAGGTAAGAGCTCAGTGCACAGGGCGGTCCAGGTGACAGCAGCAGCTTCTCCGCCCCTCCACCAGTGACCATGGCACCAGGTGAGGCTGTGGAGATTGGAGAGGTGCCAGCTGTGGCACTGTCCACTCCATCCCAGGCGGGGCCAGCACGGGCGCCACTGGCCTGAGGACAACCGATAAGGTCATCAAGGGAACAGGACGGAAGGGTCAGCAGGCTGTCTCCGATACCAGTGCCAGAGAGGGGGGAGCACCGAGAGTGAGCACTCACAAGTGTAAGTTAAAGGCAGCATGAGCACAAGACGGACAGGTCAAGGGTGATTTTATGTTCATTTATGTTGAGTTAATGTATCCTGGTCTGGGACTTAAGACCAGAGGGTTTCATGTAAGTAGCCTGTACTTGTCAAAATGATATAAATCTGGTTTTGTCATCATGGCCTGAGTATCTTCACCTTTTTAATTCATTGTTGTGGGGAACGCCAGGATGTAATTCTGGACGTAGGTGGCTGAGAACTTTATTGCTGAGTGTTCTTCGTGTTCAAATGAAAGGGTCTTTTCAGACATCTGATTTAGAGGAGGCAGCCCTGGCATGAATTTGAAGCTGATCTTTGGTAGCCTCGCTGAAGGAGCGTTGGATCAAGGCATCCCTGCTGTCTCTGCCTTCCTGGGGGTTACTGAGGTCAGGCTCCACACCCACAGCATTCTCCTCTCTGTGCTCATCTTCCAACTCACCACTGGACACATCATCTGTGGCTTATGCAGCTGCATCAAGATCCCTTTCCTTCAGTGTGTCCCCCACTTGCTAGCGCCAAACCACAGTTCCCATTAGCAGAGTAAAGGAAGGCTGTCTGATACCTGGAAAGGTCCACATGGTTTGAACCCTCCTGGCAGACAGCAATGAGTCCTGAAATGAGGCCGGGAAATGCTAAGAATGAGGCCCTGAACAGAGATGAAGCTGCCAAATACCAATAAACAACCAGCTGCAAACTATCTCCAAAACTCCTCACTACTCACACTGGCAATGCTGCTGACCCTTTTTATCCCGCCCTTAGATGAGGTTTGAGGAAATGTCAGTTGGCCACCTGCCTGTTTTGCCCGTGTAATGAGCAGGAAATCGCTCGGGCAATGAAAAACCTCAGACAATTGCATTGTTCAGGGCCTTGAGTGGCTTGTTAATTAATGGTGGGCACCGCTCTGGCACCCGCACGCACCCACCGGGTGAATGATCGCGAGAGTGCGCGGTGATGTAGGGAGGCTCGCCCAGGAGGGAAACATTCTGCCCTTGGAGTTTGGTGAGAGGAGAGTTTTAAGTATTAATTTTGTTCTTAAATTTTGCTCTGAGAATCGAATCTAGTCGGTAATTAGCAGTAACTGGAAAGTGCTGTGTAAGCAGGCTAAGTTCTTTCTTGCAGTTTAGACAGGGTAAACTCACTCTCGGCTGTAGGAGCTGAGTAGTTAATTAGCTAACTGGTTCAATCTGGTTACTGTTGCCCCTGTTCAGTTTACTATAAATTCAGGGTTCTTTCATGCAGCTGACAAATTGAGTGAAGACTTGGAGTTTGGTTGGAGGAAGGAGTTGTTCATTTCTTCTTTCTACCATTCTCAACCCATAGAAATTGGTTCTTGCTATTACAGGGAGAGGAGCGAGCTGTTTGGTGCAAATCTGGTAATTGGGTAAGTTCTATTCTATGGCAATGTTTAAAATAGTAAATAGTTTGATGGTAAAGTTAATCAAATAAGTAAGAAAGCCACATTTAACAAGTGATTAATGTAATTATTTAAAACATATTAAGGATGCAGTATGTGGGAGCTCCTGGATAACATTGTGATCCACGACACACACGTCTGTGGTGAGTGTTTGCGCCTTGAGGAAATTCCGCTCAGAGTCATTGATCTAGAGGCTGAGCTGCAGACTTTGCAACACATCAGGGAGGGGGAAATTTACCTGGATGCTTTATACCGGGAGGCAGTCACACCACTTCGGATAGGATCTTGTGATTTGGTCAGTGTCCAGGGACAGGAGGTTATGACTGTGAGGCAGGCAAGCGGACCCAGAGGGCAGCAATGTGAATCTCTGCAAACGTCCAATAGGATTTCAGTTCTCTCAATTTGTTTGGATGAGAGTGGAGTCTTCAGGTGGATGAGCAAACTGACCATGGCACCGTGGTACAGGGAGCCATTCAAGTGGGGGAGCAAAAAGGAATGTAGTGGTAGTAGGGACAGTATAGTGAGGGGGATTGACACACTTCTCTGTCACAAAGAGTGAGACTCCAGACAGCTTTGTTGCCTGCCTGGTACCCAGGTTCGGGACATCTGCTCAGGGGTAGAGATGAACTTGCAACTGGAGATGGAGGATCCAGTGCTCATGGTCCATGTAGATACCAATGACGTAGGCATTCAAAGCAAAGCAAATCAACTGATAGCACAAATCGAAATAAGTAAGTACAATCAGATAGCCATTATAGAGTCATGGCTACAGGATGTCAAAGTTTGGCAACTGAATGTTGAAGGGTACATGACATTTAGGAAGGACAGGTAGGTAGGAAAAGGTGGATGGCTGGCTCTGTTAACTAATGATGGTGTTAACACTTTAGAGCGGGATGACCTAAGTTCAGGAAACCAGGATGTAGAAGTGGTTTGGGTTAAGGTGAGGAATGTTAAAGGCAAGAAGTCACTTGTGGAAGTGGTGTACAGGCCTCCTACTTGCAACTACACACTAGGACAGAGCATAAAAGAAGAGGTAATGGGGACTTGTCAGAAAGGTACAGTAATGGGGGCTTGTCAGAAAGGTACAGTGATAACCATGGGGGATTTTAATCTGCATATAGAATGGAAAAATCAGATGGGCCAAGGTAGCGTGGATGAGAGTTGATAGAAAGTTTTCAGGGTAGTTTGTTTGAACAGTGCATTCTGGAGCCAACCAGAGAACAGGCGATACTAGACCTGATATTGAGAAACAAGATTGAATTAATTGATAATCTCCTAGTGAGGCACCCCGGGTAGCAGCGATCATAATATGGTTGTCGTTTACGTTCATTGTGAGGGAGAAACAAGTGCGTAGAAGACGAGTATTTAAAACTAAAATAACGGCAATTATGGGGGCATGAAAGCAAAGGTAGCTAAAGTGAACTGGCAAATGAGGTTAAGGGATTGGTCAATAGAAGTTCAGTCGCAGACATTTAAATGAATATTTCAGATACACAGAATATAAATACATTCCAATGAGAGAAAATTCCTAAGGGGAGGGCCCACCATCTGTTGTAAACTAAAACAGTATCAAACTTAAAGAAAAAGCATATAAGTATGCAAAGATGGGTGGCAGGTCAGATGTTTGGAAAGAATATAAAGAACATCAAAGTATGACAAAATGTTTAAGGAGGGAAAATTGGAGTATGAGAGAAAGCTTGCACATAATATAAAGAAAGATAGTAAGAGCTTATTTAGATATTTTAATAAGAAACGAGTTAACAAAGCCAGAATTGGTCCAATCGAGAGTGTGTCTGGGGAATTGATAATGGAAAGTTAGGCCATGTCGGATGAATTAAACATGTACTTTGCTTTGGTTTTCACTGTAGAGGACACAAGTAACATGCCAGAAATAGCTGTACATCAGGAAATGGAAGGGAGAGAGGAACCTGGGGAAATTACAATCACCAGGAAAGTGGAATTGAGCAAATTGTTGGGGCTGTGGGTTGACCAATCCTCAGGTCTGGATGGACCTCAACTTAAGGCCTTGAAAGAAGTGGCTTATGAGATAGTTTATGCATTAGTTTTAATTTTCCAAAATTCCCTAGATTCAGGAAGGTTCCATTAGATTGGATAATAACAAATATACTCCTTTATTCAAAGAGGGAGGGATACAGATAGCAGGGAACTTTTGGCCAGTTAGCCTAACATCTGTCAGAGGAACATGAGAAGTTATTAGGAAAGATATAATAGCACCGCACTTAGAAAAATTCAAGGCAATCAGGCAGAGTCAACATGGTTTTGTAAAATGGAAATCATATTTAACCAATTTATTGGAGTTGTTTGAAGGAGTCACATGTGCTGTGGATAAAGGGGTAAATGTACTGTACTTATATTTTCAAAAGGCATTTGATAAAGTGCCACAACAAAAATTATTGCACAAAATATAAGCTCATGATGTAGGGGGTAACATATTGGCATGGATAGAAGCAGCTAACAGGAAGCAGAGAGTTGGCATAAGTGAATCTTTTTTTGGTTAGCAGGGTGTGACAAGTGGTGTGCCACAGGGAGCACTGCTGGGGCTCAACTTTTTACAAATTATGTAAATGACTTGGATGAAGGGGCCGAAGGAATGGTTGCTAAATTTGCTGGTGTCACAAAGATAGGCAGGAAAGTCAATTGTGAAGAGGATGAAAGGAGGTTACGAAGTGACATGGATAGGTTAAGTGGGTGGGCAAAGATCTGACAAATGGGCAAAAGCGAAATGGTCCATTTTGGTATGAAGACTTAAAAAGAAACTTTTTTTACCTAAATGGTGAGAGATTGCAGAGTTCTGAGATTCAGAGGGATTTGGGTGTTCTAGTACATGAATCATTAAAGTTTAGTATGCATGTAGAGCAGGTAATTAGGAAACATAATTGAATGTTATCATTTATTGTGAGGGGGGTTGATAACAAAAGTAGGGAGGTTATTATTCAGTTGGACAGAGCATTGGTGAGACCACATCTGGTGTATTGTGTACAATATTGGTCTCCTTATATGAAGAAAGATGTAAATGCGTTACAAGCAGTTCAGAGAACATTTACTATACTAATGCCAGGAATGGGCAACTTGTCTTATGAGGAAGGGCTGGACAGGCTAGGCTTGTATCCACTGGGATTTACATGAGGAAGAAGCAAATTTATTGAAACATTTAAGATCCTGAGGGGTCCAGGCAGGGGTTGATGTGGTGAGGATGTTTCCTCTCGTGGAGAATCAGGAACAAGGGGCCAGTTTTTAAAAATAAGTGGTCGCAAATTTAAGACAGATGAGGAGAATTATTTTTCTCTGAGGGTTGTGTCTTTGGAACTCTCTTCCTCAGAAGGCGGTGGAAGCAAAACCTTTGAATATATTTAAGGCGGTTCTAGATAGATTCTTGATTGACAAAGGGGTGAAAGGTTATTAGGGGTAGGGAGGTGTTACATTCAGATCAGCCGTGACCTTATTAAATGATGGGACAGTTTTGAGGGGCCGAGTGGCCTACTGCTGTTCCTAATTCATAAGCTCTTATGTTCATGTGTCTGACTGACAAATCCTTAGATAGATAAAAGGGGCAGGTGTCATTTAGGGTGTGCTGTTATTTGGTGCTAGAGAAGTCAGAATGTTAAGGTTGTATTAGTTACAGAGTTGAATTGCTTTGTAAATGTAATGATTTTTTTGTAGCCACTTTCCTGACACCAGTTGATTGCTCTGTGATTAATTATCCTTAGAGAATCAGCATTGGACCTCCAATATCACTATTGCTCCAGTTCTTTGCCTATTGCATGCAGGCGTAATGAAAGAAGGACAAAAGCTGCATTTGCACAGCACCTTGCACAATGTCTCAAATCTCCTTAATGACAATTAAATGATTTTTCATTGTAGTCACTGTGATGATTTAGGGAATGTTATTAAATGGCAGAGCAGGCTCAATAGGCCAAAAGGCTCACTCCCGCTGCCAACAGTATGTTTGTGTGTCATTCTGGACTGATCAAATGAGCTAGTCTAGATGATGTTTGTCATCCATAATTATCTTGCGTTCAGAGTATTGAATAATTGCTGGAGATCTGTTTATTTTTTTGCTAATGGTTCTTTATGGAGCAAGTTTTGTGGTGTGAAATTATAAGGACACAAGCGGACCATGAGCTCATCATGAATCATTAACTTGTTTTACGCTCCACATGATTCTCAAGGTTCTTTTCCATTTTGTCTACTCACCTATTAGCTCACTCTATTCTGGTGCTTTTATGACTTCCTTGAGGCATTGAAATATTATGATAAAGTTGTGTTGCATACCAGATATTAAAAATAAAGAGGAATAAGAAGCAGCAATCAGAAGAGTCATCAGACTTGATGATTAAGAAACCCAATACAAATGTGAACCATTCAGTCTTTGTACCCTGGCCTCTTAAAAGTTGTGTTACAAAGAGACACGTTAGGGCACCAATGCTTATCACTGAAGGTGAAGACTGATGTTGTTCAATCATTCCACTTTGTTCCTCAGGAATTATTTGACATTTCTAGCCTATGATATCACTGGTAAAGTAGAATCCAGTTACACCTCTTGTGTGAAATAATTATATTGAATAATATCATGCACCCAGGTCAGGATGAAGTCTTCTACATCTTCTATGGAATGGGGAAGATCTTGTACACTTTATCTGGGTTGCAAGTTTTGAATCTTTCCTCTAAATATTAATTTACTTCACTGCTTCCATAGGATGCAAAGTGCAGAATAAGTTAATGAGGTCTGAAGCACTGAACAAAATCAGCGTTATCGTCCGCAGTGTTATAAAGAAATAATGGGATACATTACAGTAAAATTTGTACTATCTGGTCTGTTTAATGATCGTGGTGGGATCACCTTTCGGGTGTGCACAAACTAACATGGCATTGTATCATTGTAGCTCTTAATATTAATGACCCATTCTGCATAAATATCAGTCAATCTTGGAATCTTCCTGCAAATAATGGGAGTTATCATTTTGATGGGACCTTTCTGTGATTGTTTGGTGAATGAATTTGTGAATATTGAATGGGGATAAATGACCTGCATGATTGACTGGGGAGAGTGTTGTTTTGGGGGGAAGCACGTGGGGTGTAGCTGGGATTGGGATTAAGGGGCCCGGTGACAAGAGGAGCACTCGTGCTGATGGCTTCTCTCTCTGACCCTGAGAACACTCAGAGGGAAGTGACTCAGTGTAGAAGGCTGTCAATAACACTCTGTTATTTATTGAATATCCAAGGCGAGGCACAAGGCCAATAGTACAGGACAACACCAAAGTTGAAAGAGTGAACGAGAAAGGAAAATGAACCAGGAAGTGTTAATGCCAAGAATTCCATCAAAGCTCCTAACTCTCTTTCAATCCCAGCCCATCCAGGACATGAATGCTGCTACTGCACCTGGGAAAGCAGGATGTACACTCAACACTGGTGCTTTACAGAGGTAGTTCAGTTGTGTCATATGATAATACATTCTGCTCTTTTTGTTTCAGAATTATGAAGAGAAAAAATTCCTAAAATTCCATTTGGTTCAAACAAAGGTTCATGGAAATGATATGAATTATTCACTAGAGTTCGGCCTGGAGAGACTTTTCAATTATTCACATTTCTCTAATGCTGCAGGTACATCAAATGTTCCATCAAGTTAACAACAGACTAGAAAACAACCCTTCAATCTTTGATAGCTCTTGTTTAAAACTTTGGCTGGGATTTTCCGTGCCCTCTGGTATCAGGCGTGTTCGGTGGCATGACCAGACAATATGGCGCGATTGGTTTCACAACCGCGTGAAACCTGTTTGCGATTGTCCGCTCAGCCCACCCATGGCGGGCCGTGTTCCCTGCCATTGGACGTCGGGAACCTCATTGTGATAGATCAGCAGATGTTTATAAGCTCAGCCGGCCGGTATCATCCTCCCCCGCTGGATCGTCAGCCCATGTTGGCTGGAAAACACGCTGAAGTGTTTCACAACAGCACATAAGTGATGTGCACCTTGCAGGCTCCACTTTGCTCAGGACTGAAAGAACAAAGAGCAAAGAAAAGTACAGCACAGGAACAGGCCCATCGGCCCCCCCAAGCCTGCGCCGATCATATTGCCGTCAAACTAAAACATTTTGCACTTACGGGGTCCGTATCCCTCTATTCCCATCCTAATAATGTCCTTGTCAAGGTGCCTCTTAAACACCACTATCGTACCTGCTTCCACCACCTCCTCTGGCAGCGAATTCCAGACACTCATTACCCTCTGCATAAAAAACTTGCCCCGCACATCTCCTCTAAAGTTGTCTCCTCTCACCCTAAATCTATGTCCCCGAGAAATTGACTCTTCCATCCTGGGAAATAGCTTCTGACTATCTACTCTGTCCATGCCACTCATTTTGTAATCTTCTATCAAGTCGCCCCTCAATCTCCGTCGCTCTAGTGAGAACAATCCGAGTTTCTCCAAACTTTCCTTATAACTAATAACCTCCAGACCAGGAAAAATCCTGGTAAACCTTCTCTGCACCCTCACCAATGCCTCCATATCCTTCTGCTAATGTGGCGACCAGAATTGCACGCAATATAGGTTTGTTTGCCTACTTTGCTTCGGGCAGCACTCGCAGGCCTCAGCACCAGGCTTCACAGACAGCACCACATCACTTTTAGTGGGGCTCATGGGTAGGTCTCGATCTACCAGATCAGCAATGTGTGGGTGGCTTTTCAATGGCTGCAGGGCTAGGGCTTGCTTAAGGAACGGGGAGAAGTGGCCTCAGGCAAGGGAAGAGGCTGCAGGGTGAGAGCTGCACTGGGTAAAGAGGGTATCCCAGGGTGTGTGAGGACACATGTTGATCTGTGCAAGTGGCCTCAAGATGGTGAGGGCTGGGGAGGCAGTCTGCAGAAGAGATGAGACCAGATGGACATATGAGGGTCTGTGTGTGAGAATGGGTGATGATGTTCCTTGAGCTGGCAGTGAGTGAGGTGCCAGTGAATGTGTGATGGGCCTGAGGTTGTGAGTTTAGAGTGATGAGATGGTTCCCATACCCTGGCTGAGTTCATTCATCCTCCATCTGCATTCGATGGCCAACGTCTTCAGTGCGGCAAGGGCACTGATCACCACTGCCACTGCCCACCAGGCCGGAGTGCTAATGTACCTTCCACTCCTGCAGCCAGAGCAGGGGTAGAGGACATCACTGTGAGCCTCCACAGTGTCCAAAAGGTGCTTGATACTGCAGTCCTTTTGCCTTTAGGTGCCCTGCCTTCTTTGCTGCAGTCCAAAAAAATTATATATAATTTTAAATAAGGAGACCAAAGCTGCCCAGTACTCCAGATATGGTCTCACCAAGGCCCATTACAGCTGCAGTAAAACTTTCTGACTTTTATATTCCATTCCTCTTGCAATAAACACCAACATTCCATTTGCCTTCCTAATCACTTGCTGTACCTGCACACTAACCTTATGTGATTCATGTATGAGGTCACCTAGATCCCTCTGTACGACTAGATTCTGCAATCTCTCTCCATTTAAACAATATACTTCATTTCTATTCTTCCTGTCAAAGTGAACAAGCTCACATTTACCCATGTTACCCTCAATCTGCCAAACCTTTCCTACTCAATTAATCTGTCTGTCTCTTAGCAGACTGACAACCTCCTCTTGACAACTTACTTTCCTACATACCTTGGTGTCATCAGCAAATTTAGCTACTATATACTTGTTTACTTTATCATTAATGGGATGTGGACATTGCCACCAATGTCTGCATTTATTGTACATCCCTAATTGCCTTTGAGAAGGTGGTGGTGAGCTTCCTTTTTGAACTGCTACAGTCCCTGTGGTGTAGGTGCACCCACAGTACTGTTAGGGAGGGAGTTCCTGGATTTTGTCCCAGAGACAATGAAGGAACTGGGTTTGCATTCATTTCCTTCAAGCAAGTCATTGATGTAGATTGTAAACAGTTGAGGCCACAGCACTGAAACATCCGGCACTCCACTAGTTACAGTTTGCCAACCTGATAAAGACACATTTTTCCTACCCTCTGCTTCCTGTTAGCCATCCAATCTTTTATCCAAGCTAATATATTACCCCCTACAGTATGTGCTGTTATATTGTGTCGTGACATTTGATGTGGTACCTTATCAAATGCCTTTTGGATATCTAATTACACCACATCCACAGGTTCTCCTTTATCCACCTTGAATCTTACTTCATCAAAAAATTCGAACAGATTCATTAAAAACAATTTTGCTTGCACAAAGCCATGTTGGCACTGCCTGATCAACATCCTTAATAATAGATTTGAGCACTTTCCCAATGACAGATGTTAGGATAACTAGCCTGTAGTTTTCTGCTTTCTGCCTCCCTCCTTTCTTGAATAAAAATGATACTTGAGTTGTTTTGCAATCTGCTGGATTCTATTACAATCTAAGGCCAGGATTTGGCTCTCGTCGGGCGGGCTCAGTCCTGATTCTATATCACCTGTGGATGAGGTTTCATGCTTTTTTCCAATTAGCGCCGGGGCTCCTGGTCTGCCCGCCAACCTTAAGGTTGGACGGGCAGGTCCTTTAATTATTTAATAGCCTCTGTCAAAAGCCTAAATTGGCCATTGACAGGCCAGTGGTCGTGCAGTTGATTTCTTTGCGCCCTCGTCTTCCTGAAAATTAAAATGGGGCGCAGCGAGGTCGGGAGTTCCTCCCGATGTCACCGCACGTCATTTTACCCGTCAGTGAGTGGGCCCCACCCCCGCTTGCCGACATGTAAAATCCAGTCCATATAGTTTTACAGAGCATTAGTGAGATCACATCTCGAATACAGTGTACAGCTTTGGTCTACTTATTTAAGAAATGATATCATTGCATTAGAAGAAGTTCAGAGAAGGTTCAGACTACTGATTCCTGGGATGAGCGGGTTATCTTATGAGGAAAGTTTGGGCAGGTTTGGACTTTGTCCATTGAAGTTTAGACTGAGTTGATTTTATTGAAACATATAAGATCCTGAGGAAGCTTGGCAGGGTGGATTTTGAGACGATACTTCCCCTTGTAAGAGAGACAAGAACTAGCGGACACTGTTTAAAATTAATGGGTCTCCCATTTAAGAGAGAGATGAGGAGAAGTTTTTTCTCTCAGAGGGCCGTGAGTGTATGGAACCCTCCTCACCTGAGACCGGTAGATGCAGGTGATTAAATATTTCTAAGGCAGAAATAGATAAATTTTTTACTAACAAGGGAGTCAAAGTGTGCAGGGAGTAGGAAGGAATGTGGAGTTGAGGCCTAAATCAGGTCAGCCATGATCTTACTGAATGGTGGAGCAGGCTCGAGCAGCCAAATGATTTACTCCTGCTCCTAATTTGTATGTATGAATGTGAGTAAGATAAGGCGATTCCTTTCCAAAACACATCCCTTCAGTCTTCAAGCCTCTTGTCACCTGTCATTTTAATTCTCCATCTTGCTTCCATGCTGATCTTGCTGTCCACAGTCTCCTGCCATGTTCCAATGACTCTCATCAGAACCTCTGCCTCCATTTCCTTTCCTTTCTCTTTGCTGTTTCCTTTTTTCTCTCTTGTTTTGCTCTTATTGTTTTCAGGCGGTAGCTGTTCAGATTCTGTCAATCACACCTCCTCCAGACACATCTTTGTTTCTTTACAATAGGAAGGAGATCAAGGCCTTGGAGAGGGTGCAGAAGAGATTTACTAGAATGATAGGAGTGTAGATGGGCCTCAGTTACATGGATAGGCTGGAGAGGTCGGATGTCATTTCCTCAGAGCAGGACATTTGAGAGAGGTTTGCACAATTAGGAATGGATTTGACAGAGTAATAAGGAGAAACTGTTTCCATTGGCAGAGCAGTCGATAACCGGAGGACATAGAATTGGCAACAGAACCAGATGCAACATTTATTTAAACAATGAGTCACTGTGATCTGGAGAGCACTGCCTGAACTTGTAGTTAAGCAAATGTAATAGTAAAATTCAAAAGACAATTGTTGAGATAATGGGAAATATTTTTGTGTGTCTGTGGGAAAAGAGGAGGTCAGGGTAATTAGTGTGATAAGTCCACCAAACAACACAGGAGCAGCCTTCCTCTAGGCTGTATCATTCTGTGTCTATAATTCATTGCCCACATCAGTGTTTTCCACATCTCAGTTCATTCATCTCAGCTTTCACCTTCCTAACCCATGACCGCTCCCATCTAGAAGGACGAGAGCAGCAGATTGATGGCAATGCCACCAACTGGAAATTCCGCTTTAAGTCACTCACCAACCTGGCTTGGAAATATATCACCATTCCTTTACTGTCGCTGGGTCAAAATCCTGGAACTACCTTCCTAACAGCATTGTGGGTGTACCTACACCGCATGGACTGCTGTGGTTCAAGAGGGCAACTCACCACCATCTTCTCAAGGGCAATTAGGGATGGGTAGTAAATGCTGGCCCAGCCAGCGAAGGCCACATCCTGTGAATGAATAAAAGAAAAGCAAAGTCACCCTGACCCCTCACCTGTAATTTCTGATTCACCATGGGCAATTCTGTCACAACGTGTTTCTTTGTCTACAGGTACAATTGTTCCCATCTCTGCACCTTGGGGATTTTTTGGACGCTTGGGAAGTGGCAAAATACAAAAGTTACTCAAGACATATGCTACAATAGTTCCTGAACTCATCAGTCCACCGGAACCAACGGATCAATTGGTCAAATTAGCAAAAGTACCTGCTGGTTCGTACTATGTCAGGTAACTTTAGTTACTGATACATTGTGTTTGACATTTCTTTACATCAGCCCTTGTGTCAACATCACTCAACCTGTTGTCGGACTGTAATTATTGGGCTCATCCGGGTGCAGGGGAACATTGGTCAATATTAATTGTATAATGGAGTGATTCATATCTCACAATCTGCAGTTCCTTCTTCTGAGAACACAGCAAGACCTCCCCATTCACATTAGTCAGGTTCATATGGAGTTGGCTCCTGTTTTTCCGACATTCTCACACCACCACCTTGTGCATTTTTGATAGACCACTTTCACATCTTTTAATTAGTACCTCAGCCAAAATAAAACATCAGCTCATTGAGATGTTTGATGTTCTTTCTACTGTAATTAGTTTAAATGTCTCTTTATCTGCTCTTTCTGTGCGTAGTCATAAATTACACAGTTCCAATGTTACTGGTCCCCCTCCCATACCCTTTGGAGGGGTCATTTTCCTCATAGGTGTCTGGACGATGAATGTCAGTTTGATTTGCTGATCAGAGAGGATCAAGATGGGCCCAGTCCATTCCTCACTCAACATTCACTAACTCACACTATCAGTGAGGGTCACTACACAGTACGTTCTCCAATGTGGACATTGTCCTCATGGTGTAATGAACTGTGATGCTATTTCATCATTTGAAGAGTTTGCACATTGAGCTTTCACAGTGAGCAATTGTGATCACAGAGATTGCTGTTGAGAAAAATTACGGTCCAGTTTTCACTCTGTTTAAATTATTGACAGAAATTCAGGGACTTAGGGCCTGTGAATTCCCAACAAGTGACCCTTGTGAACAACAGTTCACTCCAGGATCTCACGATCAGGGATTCTGTCCTCATATTTTAAACTAAGAAATTGGAAGTGTTCCCTTCAAGAGCAGAAGTTGGGGTGGGAGGAGTTTCCGGGTTATCAGCTGGTGTGGATCATCCTTTATATGGGTTGGCAGTCTGTGGTAGATTTGTAGAGAGAAGGAAATTCTGCAGGCGATTGGTGCACAGCAAGATCATATAAACATACAAATTAGGAGCAGGAGTAGGCCATCAGCCCCTGGAGCCTTCTCTGCCATCCACTAGGATCATGGCTGATCTGATTGCGGCCTCAATGTCACTTTCCTGCATGCCCCCTATAACTTTCACTCCCTTAATAGTCAAGAATCTATCTACCTCTACCTTAAAACAATTGAAAGACCCTCTTTTGCTCTCTGTGGAAGACAGTTCCATTGAGTCAATACCTTATAAGAGGAATAAAAAAATTCTCCTCATCTCCATCTTAGAAGAGCTCTTATTTTTAAACATTGGCCCCAGGTTCAGATATCTCCAAGGGGAAACATCCTCTCAGCATCCACTCTGTCATGTCTCTCCAGCATCTTCTCTTTTTCAATAAGATCACCTCATTCTTCTAAACTCCAATTGGCCCAACATGCCCAACCTTTCCTCATAAGTGATCTCGCCCCAGGAATCAGTAGAGTGAACCTTCTCTTAACTGCTTCTAAGGTAATTATGTCCCTTCCTAAATAAAGAGACCAAAATTTTCTCTCATCTTTTAATTTTCCCTCCTTATTATTCTTTTGGTCATTCTTTGTTTTTTTTATACACTAAGTCCAATTTTCTGATCTTCATGGATTTCTATGTTCTTTCTTTCAATTTGATGCTACCTTTAACTTCCTTAGTTAGACACGGATGGTGTGTTCATCCCAGAGAATTTCTCTTTCTCACTGGAATGTATCTTTGCTGAGGGTTATGGAATATCTCCTGAAATATCTGCCACTGCATCCCTACAGACCTATGTCTAAACCTATTTCCCCTGTTCACTTTAGCCAGCTCTGTCGTCATGCCCTCATATTTGCCCTTATTTAAGTTTAAAACATTAGTCTTAGACCCACTGGCCCATAACTCCCGATCTCCGGGGCGTCGTATCTGTAAGGTGCCCTTGCATCTCCCCATGCAAGGACTGTATTGTAATTCCCCAGGAAGTTAAAACTTCCCTTAGGCACTTACCCTGCTCTGGGAACCATCCCTTACTACACTTTAAATCGGAGACTTAATAAGGTTCCAAACTAGTTACCCAGGAAAAATTAGAAGAATTGAAACCACATCTAAATCCTGGTTAACGATCATACTGTCCACCTCCGCCTGACCACCCAGGGGCCTCTTCCGACACCCTCACCCATCGCCCCAACTAGGCCCCCAAAGTCTTGACTACCTCCCAACTCTCCCAAACTACTCCCCCACTCTCTGACCGCATGCCACCTTCCCATCCCCCGAATGCCCTCTTGACTCTAAGACCACACCCCACTCCCAAACCCCTGACAACCCCCTCCAGCACCCTAATGACAATCCTGACCCACCAACTAAACCCTAGCCTCCACAATTACCCTTCCAACCCACCGACAACCTTCCACCACCCACACAACTACACCCCTGACCTCCTGAATATCCTCCACCCCACCAACTACCCACCCAACACTCCCTACGACCCTCCTCATCTCATGACCAAACCCCAACCATTCCCCCTGGCTTCTCAAAGTGGCTGGGTATTTTAAACTTAGCTGCTTTATGGCAGCTAGTGCTGTAAAAATGGGTGTGGCTTCCTCTCATCTGACTTTGCTCCCCTCGACTGAAGGCCTCGGGAATTCGCTGCAATGCATATTTCTCACCCGGCCCGAGGCGGAAGCTCGGCTGAGGAAGGTACCCACATGGACCAGAACCACTAGATCCTCCATCTCCCACTGCAAATTCCCCTCTAGCCCTGATCAGGTGTTCCAAACCCTGACATGAGGCAGCAATCCAGCCTTCTGGGTTTCACTCTCAGCTGCAGGAAACTGTGCCTATCCCCCTGACTATACCGTCCCCTACACCCACTACATTCCTATTCACTCCCCCTATTTCACTTGCTTCCTGTACGATAGTGCCATGGTCAGTTTGCTCAGCCATGCTGCAGTCCCCACTTTCATCCCTACAAACTGCAGGAACTCAAACCTGTTGGACAACTGCAAGGGCTGAGGCTCCTCCACTTCTACCTTCTCGATCCCTTATCTGCCTCACTCACAGCTACATCCTCTTGTCCCTGACCACTGACCAAATCAGCTGATCCTATCCTAAGGGGTGTGATTGTCTCCTGGAATGAAGAGTCAAAGTAACTTTCCCCCTCCCTGATGCCTCGTAGTGTCTGCAGCTCGGCCTCCAGCTCAAAGACTCTGAGCCGAAGCTCCTCGAGTCTCTGGCACTTACTGCAGACATGTTTGCTCTGGATCACACACGTGTCCAAGAGCTACCGTATTCTGCAGTCGCAACACGTAGATCCCACGAGAATTCCAACAAGGGGCATTCTCTCAATTTCTTGAAAGTACAAAGCACCCTCTATAAACTGGGAATAAACTTGTGATTCCTTCTGGACACTTTTTAAAACAAATTGCTGTCTCAAGATTCACATTTGCAAATCAGACGTTGGAGAAGGAAAGATGTGACTGGGATTTTTTTTTCCAAAGGTGGTGCTATAGTAAGTAAATAGAGTAGAGGTGTGGATTATAGACTTATAAGGCGCTATTTCAATGGAGGCGATGGGGATGTCAGCTAAATAGTCAGTGAGGGCCCTGCATCACCTCCTTTAGGGAGGGTCTGCTGCATTAAGTGCCTTTCAGGCAGCCAATGACAGGCCTTCCCTGGGACCAAGGACCCCAGGGGGCAAAGGCCTCACTCTCCAAAAGCAGCTGGCCAATCAGAGGCCAGCAGCTCTCAGCGCTTGTCATCATCGAGGAGGTGAAGTGGCTGCTGTTGGCTTTGTTCCTGAGAGGCCTCGGGTCATTGCTGGATCCCAGGATAACAGGTGACCGATGGCAGGAAGAGGATCACAGCAAAGAAGGTCACGGGGTAGGGGGTAAGGTGTGTAGGTAAAAAGGGCAGAGTGGTGGCTTCCTGCAGCTCTGCTCACCTTCCTGATGCCAGTCCCTCGACAACAAGGTGCTCCCCCCAAGAAAAGCAACCCGAGTAGTGATAGCACCTCCTGCCTCTGGGTTAATGCCTTTGGCTGCAATAAGAGGCTCTTAGGTTGACATGAATTGTCCATTTAAGTTCCTCCATTGATGGTGGTTTGGGAAGGGTTGGGATGGCTGCCCACGAGCGTCCCCGCACTGGATTTAACCTTGGTGGAGGCAGCAAGGCAGCAGGGTGCCCGCCTGCCACCCTCACATACAATTAAATGCCCTGTCCATGACCAAACCTGCCTGAACGGAGCACAGTAAATTTGGCCTATAGAATCATGACGACACATAAGGAGGCTATTCAGCCCTTAGAGACCATGCTGGCTATATAGAGCAATCCAATCAGTGCCATACCCACCCTTTTACACAGTGACCCTGCACATTTATTCCCCTCAAAAGGCCATCCATTTTCCTTCTGAAATCATTCATCATCTCTGTTTCCTTTGCCCTAATAAACAGTGAGTTCCAGATCATTACCACTCACTGCAAACCAAAGTTTTTCCTCAGGTGCCCCTGAATCTCTTGCCCAAAGTCTTCTATCTGTCTCCCCTAGTTCTTGTACCATCAGCTAATGAGAACAGATTTTCCTTTTCTACCTTATCAAACCCAGTCAGAATCTTGTACAGCTCTATCCAATCACCCCTAAAACTCTTTTACCCCAACGAGAACAACCCCAGCTTCTCCAACCCAACCCTGTCACAAACATCCCCCACCCGGGGAACCATTTGAGTAAGTCTCCTTTGCACCCCCTCAAAGTGACTCACATCCCTCCTAAAGTGTGGTGACCATCACTGGATGCAATACTCTAGTTGTGGCCTCTCCAGAGTGTAATAAAGGTTCAGCATCACTTCCCTGCTTTTGTATTCAACGCCCCTATCCATGAAACCCAAGTTCCTATGTAGTTTGCTCAACATTTTCTCGATATGTGCTCTCACCTTCAAAGATCCATGCACCCCAAGGTCCCTCAGTCTCTGCACACTCTTTAGCATTGTTCCATGCCTTATCTATTGCCTCTCTCTATAGCTTGTGCAAAAAATGCACCAGCTCACTTTATGTTTGTTTCATTCATGGAGTTTGGGTGCTGCTGGCTAGGTCTGCATTTATTGCCCATTCCTAGTTACCCTTGAGAAAGTGATGGTGAGCTGCCTTCCTGAACCACTGCACTCTATGTGATGTAGGTACAACCGCAGTGCTGTTTGGGAGGGAGTTCCAGCATTTTGACCCAGGTACAGTGTAGGAACAGCCATATATTTCCAAGTCAGGATGGTGAGTGGCTTGGAGGGGCACTTCCAGGCGTTGGTGTTCCCATCTATCTGCTGTCCTTGTCCTTCTAGATGATGGTGGTTGTGGGTTTGGAAGATCCTGTCCAAGGTGTCTTGGTGAGTTCCTGCAGTGCATCTTGTAGATGGTACATACTGCTGCCACTGTGGGTCAGTGGTGGAGGGAGTGAAAGTTTGTGGATGTGCTGTCAATTAAGCGGCCTGCTTTGTCCAGGATGATGTCAAACTTCTTGAGTGTTGTTAGAGCACTAGTCATCCAGGCAAGTGGAGAGTGTTCAATCACACTCCTGACGTGGGCCTTGTAGATGGCAGACAGGCTTTGAGGAGTTAGGAGGTGAGTTACTCATTGCAGGATTTCTAACCTCTGACCTGCTCTTGCAGCCACCATACTTATATGGCTAATCCAGTTCTATTTCAGGCCAATAGTGACCCCCAGGATGCTGATAGTGGGGGATTCAGTGATGGTGATGCCATTGAATGGCATTTCTTTGTATTAAATCCAATCTGGCAATTGTCTGCCCATTCAGCTAGCTTATCTATTATGTTACTAAAGCTGTGGATGAACTGAATGGTGGAGGGTCCTCAGTGGGCTGAATGGCCATCACCTCTTCCTATTGTCCAGACAATCAACTTGGTTTCGAGACAGTTTTTGTCAGGAGGAATCAAAATGAAAATTATATATTCTTAAGTCTGTTGCAGGGATTTTAAGAAGAACGTTGATGGGCAACAATATGAACAACGCGTGTATAAGTTCCAGAAGGACTTGGAACAAGACAAACAAAACTTTACTCATAGATTTATGATTGCTTTATATAACACCCGTGGGCACATGCAAATAGCTTTCAGAAAGAAAGAAAAGCCCCTTGGGTAGGTTTTGTCTCCTCTGTAGACATCAACAGTGAGATGTGCTTAACTCTATTCTTAAACTGTTTGAACCTTCCACTAATTACACAGTGGGTTTAAGCCGGAGTACTATGCAAAGTTCTAGTCTCCTTTCCTAAGGAAGGATATATTTACCGTAGAGGGAACGCAATGACTGTTCATTGGACAGATTACATATATGTGCCAGTATTGGTGTTTTGAACAATTCCACCAATGACACATTCAGCACTGAGACCCTGTTTAGAAATATTGCCCTCAAGTGACAGACAGATCTTGCTCCTCACCAAATTCGACTAAAAACAGGGGCTCTTCCATCTTGCTCCACCATTCAGTAAGATCATGGCTGATCGTCTACCTTAACTCCACCTTCCCACACTATCCCTCGAGTGTATAATCTGTCTAATAAACAGACATTGCAGTCCCTCCAAGGAAATTTCATCCCTTAGGTAAGGAGAGCAAAACAACGGTTTTACCCACCTAAATAACTGAAGTAAGATTTCATTGCTCTTTGCTCCCTTTTATAATAAAGGCTAAGATACCATTTGTTTTCCTGATTGCTTGTTGTTACTGCATATTACCTTTCTATGCTGCATGTGTAAAGATACCCAAGCCCTTCTGAATACCAACATTTTCCAGTCACTCACCCATGCAAAGTATTCCACTTTTATATTTTTCCCATGTTTGACTGACTTCACACGTCCCCAAATTATATTCTGTCTGCCACATTCTTACCCATTCACTTAACCAACCAAATATGGAGAAACCACATGGTCTTCTTCCCACACGTTAACCAGACATGAGGATCCAGCCCTGGCAGATCTGACTGTCCCTGACAGAGGAGCCTTGACTGCTGCTCTTGGTTTTATTATTGTTTATAATTAGGTTCCTCCTTCACTTCCAAGTTATTTGCTCATGTTTCAGGTTCATTTCTGACCAACCACCTCTGTGGGCAGCAAAGGTAAAATAAGTCTAACATCACCGCACTGCACCTACACAGGCCTAATCCCAGTTGGACATGGGTAGTGGGCTCTCTATTGGGTAACAGAGATTAATCACTGCAGTAATTTGCCTTTTCTATAATCTTGCTTTAATTGAATCATGACCAGACTGAGATTGAGATGGTCCTAGTGACTGATATAGATCTAGAATGTTCTTTCTTGACACAGCAATGGATTATATTTATGTTTAACACAGTCATACTGAACAGAATGTTTAAAGGTGAAGTGAAAGTAACTCAGTGAAAATGGGATGTGTTTCAGAGCAGAGAGAATTGAAGTTGTTACGAATGAAATTATGGAGTGGTCAGATTTGGCATTGTACCTGAGCTCAAGGAGGGGAGCATGAGAATGGCAGCTTGCATTGAGGCCCAGGACCGGCACGAGTGACTCTATGGTGAAGGGGTATGTGGAGTTGAGTCAGGGGTCGTGGACATGCAGGAGTTAAAGAGTGTGTGAGGAGCTCGGTAATAGAAACAGCCAGAGACACCTAGAATTAAAGTGCATGAGCAACATGGCTCCTTGTATTAAAACATCATTTTCGGACTCTTTACTTCTTCCTGCAGGCTCCCTCTGTGGGTATAATTCTGTAAGGAAGCTTCCAGTGAACAATATGTACAGATTGCAATTTCAAAACAGTAATCAATGACAGAAAGATCCAAGGAGGGCAGAGGGTGGAGTTGGGGCAGAGAGGGGTGAAATAGGAGGGGCCTGGCATCTTGGATCTGGTACGGGTGGTGGGGAAAAGGAGTTTTTGATCAGAAAATGAGGGGCTTAAAGGACAATGTCAGGACATGTGTGCCCATTTCTAATTGTTGGTTGGCTGAATCCTTGAGTTCACCTGCAACATTCCAATTATCCCTGCGGAGAGTGATCACCGACAATCTCCTTTACAATGCATAGAAGGGAGAGCCAGCTGAGCCAGCAACTTCAGCCATGTTCCACAGACTGGTCAGTGCAACACTGGACTCTAACATGAACACTCAATAAAGAGTGAACCAAAAAACACCTTTACTGTGGAAGAGATAATATTGTGTCTCTCTAATTCTTCTGTAACCATCAAGCTGTGCAAACTATGAGCTGTGCCAGGACATTGAGCTTTCTGATTAAATTAGTCTCAACAAATAACAATGGTGCCGACATGAATAAAGAGAAACCAATGTAATGTGAAATACTTACAAGTGAAGTTTAAATTTGAAAAACACGCATGCCGCCTTTGGGCTCTAAATAATTCTCCTGTTAGTAACAATGGATTTGAGCAGGGAAGTTGTGGTCATGATGAAGTTCCTCCCTGTTTCTGCAGGAGACTCCTTTATAACCCGCCTGTACCTGCTGCATTGTCAGCTGACAACAGTATTCACCAATGAAAAGCTTCCCCGCAGCATGATCACACACGTCTCCCATGCACACAATCAGCACATTAAATTTTCATTAGAATCGTGAGGAACCTGCAGTGGAAACTTAAATGTTTAAAACTGAGAAAGAATCCCAATCTAAAATTAGAATCCAGAGACTGAACATGGAATAAAATTCAGATTCCCACCTCCTCACACCCATACTGGGAGCTCACAGTCGGAATATCGACAGACTGAATCTGTGATTGAGAACATGATCTATTCAGATATTACCCCTGTTAACAGGTGACCCATTCACAGGCTTCTCTCATGGTGTAAATTAGCCATTGTTTTCTTGCCTTTGTTTGTCTTTTATTTTTCAAACTGCTGGGAATGTATTCTCAGTGTGAAATAAAGAGGGTGATGCATTTCAACTTTTGGTGTCACGTTAGATTCTTACTCAGAAATCAATCTGGGTCACTCATTGGCTATTTCTGAGGAGATAGTGGCGTCGTGATAATATCACTGAACTAGTAATACAGAGACCCAGGTTAATGCTCTGGCAGCACGTGTTCAAATCCCACCATTGCAGCTGTTGAACATTAAATTCAGTTAATGAAATCTGGAATTGAATACTAGTTTTATTAATAGTGACTGAAAAAATCATTGATTGTTGTAAAAATCCACCTGCTTCACTAATGCCCTTACCTGGTTTCGCCTACATCTGACTCCAGATCCACAGCAATGTGGCTGACTCTTTCCTGTCCTCTGAAATGGCCTAGCAAGACTGTTAGATCAAGGGCAATTAGGGATGGGCAACACTGCGTGAACCTTGCCAGCAACACCCACATCCCATGAAAGAATAAATTAAAAATATTAGATAAACTCTCTACATATCAGTGAAATGATTCTGTCAAAATATTGAGATGTAAAAGGAAAGAATGAAGAGACAGAGAGTAATTTCTTGAGAGATGTGACACTTGGAGAGTGAGCTTCATATTCTCCAGGTGACAGCTCACACCCCGTGCAGCCTGACACTTCAACCTGTCAAACTCCACTCAGAACAGGGTTTAAAACTCTCTCAATGGGATTTCACTGATAAACTCCCAGGATAGACAGAGAGCAACACACAATAATTCATGAATCAGTCATCGGCCGGGTGTTGTGAAATTCTTCTTCCTTGGAAAATCTCCCAATCTGGGCAGGTAAGGGAGGATTCTGGGGAGGGACCTGGTTAATCCGGGTCTCATTCCCCTTTCCTCACATGTTCAAATTTCCACCCAAGAAGGGTCCGGAACTCCTTCCCTCCACACTTTCCATTGCAGGGGTCACAGGAAGAGATTGAACTGATGGTAGAATCTCATCAATTGGGATTTCTGTCAGTTCCACCTCCATTGTGTGAAAGCTGCTTCTCCCTGTAGGAAACTGGGAGACTAGCATTCCAGGGTCTGATCCTGGCTGAAGTGGGACCTGCTTTCCATCGAAACGACAAGGATAAAGAGAAACAAATGTAATGTGAAATACTTACAAGTGAAGTTTAAATTTGAAAAACACGCCTTTGTGGTCTCAATAATTCTCCCGTTAGTAGCAATGGAGCTGGGCAGGGAAGTTGTGGTCATGATGAAGATTCTCCCTGTTTGTCCAGGAGACTCCTTTATAACCCACTGCTGCAAAACAGAACATTTAAAATCAGGTGTGTTTTATTTTAAGGGTCTTTGTTCCAGGGAAGAGGCCCCACTTACATAGCAGCAAGATCACACAGTGAAATCCCTCCAAACCCCACTCAGACAGACACACCAGTTAGTGAGGAAATCACAGCCACAGCCCCAATATATTCCAATCGTCCTGATCCTGGAATTCCAGACAGGGGCAGCAGCATATCCATGGGGCAGCCAGATATCCTGCTCCATGATGATCTTTTCCAGGAAGCAACCACTGAATTCAAAGATGAATCCCAGAGGTTGGGAGCTCGGGTTCTGACAATTGTGTTTATAATGTCGCCTCCGACAGGGTCAAAACCGGTTCAGGATGAAGTGGATTATAATTCTAGAACCTCTTTGGGGCAATTCCGGATCAGACGCGATGCTCAGATGAGGACTCTGGCTTAAGGTAGAGAAAAATAAACATCACAGATACTTAACTGTCCCTGAAGAACTGATCTATCTCTCCCCAAAGGAAAGGAATTACCCGAGATTATTACCGTGCTCCAGATAGCCTTTTTAACAAGTTTAAAGCTAGATTATAACAACCTGGATATTTCAGAAGTCTGGGCATCTCTCCTCAACAATATACTTCTCCACTGAAGATTGTATGGAGATAGGTTTTCGAGTTTGATACAGAAGACGATATGAGACAATACACTTTCGAAATTATATTAAAGTTGTTTTAGGAACTGAAAATACAATTCACTTTTTATGGTAAATCAATCACAACATTGACAGTTCTAGGAGAAGTAAGTATATTCTTGATTATGATAGAGAATCCAGATCTTATTCATGTTACAAAAAAAAAATTGATATCTATTAATATTTGTAGTTGTTTTATAGTAGAGAACATGATCTTTGCTAAAACAGAGACATGTCAAAGTTTTTCATCTTCAACTCATCAGGACACTTCTCAAGAATAGCAATATAAGGGGAAAACAACTATTTAGACTGTGTGCGAAGAGAGTGCTGATTGACACCCGGACCCTGTTTGGTAGAGGCATTGATATTATGTAAATCAGCATTCGTTGAAACTATGAACCGGCAACTTATGCAGTTGAGTTCAGTTTTAACCATGCCACGTAGGCCCAAATAGATGGTGTTGTCATCGGATCACCTCTAGGCCCAGCTCTCATGAACATCTTTGTTGGGTTCTATGAGAAACATGTCTTTGATGTAATGACAACTAACCATCTCCCTCTCAGACATTTCTGATATGTGGATAATGTGTTTTCCAAATTTAAATCTGCAGCTGCATATAATAATTTCCTTACATGTATTAATGAAATCCACCCCGTGCTCTGATTACCCTGGAAAGGCAAGTTATCCCAATAATTTATGCAGCAGCAATAAGAGTGATATTCACTAGTAGCAGGATGCTGGCATCAAGCCAAAAAGTCATTCTGCCGATCACATAAATGAGTAATGTGGTATATGATTTCTCGTGCCAGTGCGATGCTAGGTATGTAGGCCGGACGTGCCAAAGACAGGGGATCACATCAAACAGCATGTCCCAGCCGCTGTTCACAACGGGTAGGGTACAGGCCGTATCCAACCAGCCCTTTCTTGCAAAAATCAAAACACAGTGTCCAACATTAGATGTGATTCGTCGAATGGACAACATTTGCCAATTAATCCTCAGTGTGCTAAGAATGACGCTGACAACCAATTGAAGATTGTCAGTTGAGCTCGCAGTGTGGCACTTTTACATGAACTGGAAGCAACACATATTAATACACGGGGCCCTGCTCATTGCAGACAGAAAGAAGATGTACACATGGGGAGGTGAAGGTCTTGTGGTATTTTCACTGGACAAGTAATCCAGAGACCCAGGGTAATGCTCTGGGGACCCAGGTTTGAACCTGCCAGCGCAGATGGTGGAAATTGAATTCAAAAACAACCTGGAATTAAAAGTCTAACGATTACCACAAAACTATTGTCGATTGATCTAAAAAACCATCTGGTTCACTAATGCCGTTGAGGGATGGAAATCTGCTTTCCTTACCTGATCTGGCCTACATGTGACTCCAAACCCACAGCAATGTGGTTGACTCCTAAATTCCTTCTGAAATGGAGCCACTCAGTTGTATCGAACTGCCACAAAGTCTCAAAAAAGGAATGAAAACTGACAGACCAGTCGGCATCAGCTAAGCAACAGCCTGACATAGTCATACTCACAGAATCATACTTTACAGATAATGTGCCAGACACCAGCAGCAGAGGTGGTGGCACAGTGGTATACAGGTGGGAGGGAGTTGCCCTGGGAGTACTCAACTTCAACTCGGGACCTCATGAAGTCTCATGGCATCAGGTAAAACATGGGCAAGAAACTTCCTGCTAATTACCACCCACCGCCCTCCATCAGCTGATGAACCAGCGCTCCTCTATGTTGAATACCACTTGGAGGAAGTTCTGAGGGTGGCAAGAGCACAGAATGTACCCTGGGTGGGAAACTTCAATGTCCATCATCAAGAGTGGCTCAGTGCACCACTAATGACTGAGCTCGGCAAGTCCTAAAGGGCATAGCTGCTAGACTAGGTCTGCAGCAGGTGGTGAGGGAAACAAAAAAGGGGAAAAACACACTTGATGCTCACCAACACAGCTGCATCCATCCATGACAGGATCGATAGTAGTGACCAACGCACAGACCTTTTGGAGACGAAGCCTCATTTTCACATTGAGGATACCCTCCATCATGTTGTGTGGCTCTACCACAAGGCCAAGTGGGATAGATTTCCAACAGACCTCGCAACTCAAGACTGGGCACCCATGAGGCATCCAAGAGCAGCTGCAGAAGCATGCTAGAAAACAACCTGTAACCTCCATGGCCCGGTATATCCCCCACCCTACCATTACCATCAAGACAGGGGATCAACCCTGGTTCAATGAAGAGTGCAGGTGGGTATGCCAGGAGCAGCACCAGGCATGCCAAAAACTGAGGTGTCAGGCTGGTGAAGCTAGAACACAGGAATATCTGCGTGCCAAACAGCATAAGCAGCAAGTGATAGACAGAGCTAAGGGATCCCACAACCAAAGGATCAGAACTAAGCTCTGCAGTCCTGCTACATCCAGTCATGAATGGTGGCGGACAATTCAACAACTCATTGGAGGAGGAGGTTCCACAAATATCCCCAACCTCAATGATGGGGGAGCTCAGCACATCAGTGCAATGATAAGGCTGAAGCATTTGCAACAATCTACAGCCAGAAGTGCCCTGTGAATGATCATTCTTGGCCCCTCCGGAGGCCCCCAGCTTTACAGATGCCAGTCTTCAGCCAATTCGATTCACTCCACATCTGAAGGTACTATATAGTGCAAAGGCTGTGGGCACTGAAAATATTCCAGCCATCGTACTAAAGACTTGTGCCCAAGAACATGCCATGCCCTTAGCCAAGATGTTCCAGTGCACCTACAATGCTGGCATCTACCCGGCAATGTGGAAAATTGCCCAGGTATGCAAGACAAATCCAACCCGGCCAATTAATGCCCCATCAGTCTACTCTCGATCATCAGTAAAGTAATGGAAGGGATCATCAACAGTGCTATCAAGCAGCACTTGCCGAGCAATAACCTGCTCAATGAGATTCAGGGGTAAAATTCTCCACTGGTTGGAGTCTTACCTCACACAAAGGAAGATGATTGTGGTTGGTGGAGGTCAGTCATCTCAGCTCCAGGACATCACTGCAGCAGTTCCTCAGGGTAATGTCCTCTGCGCAACCATCTTCAGCTGCTTCATCAATGACATTCCTTCCATCATAAGGTCAGAAGTGGGGATGTCCGCTGATGATTGCACAACGTTCATCACCATTCACGACTCCTCAGATACTGAAGCAGTTCCATGTCCAAATGTAGTAAAACCTGCACAATATCCAGGCTTGGGCTGACAAGTGGCCATAAGACCATACGGTGTAGGAGCAGAAGCCATTTGGCATAACGAGTCTGCTCTACCATTTAATGAGATCATGGCTGGTCTGATGATCCTCAACTCCACTTTCCTGCCTCTTCCCCATAACCTTTGATTCACTTACTTATTAAATATCTGTCTATCTCAGTCTTGAATATACTTAACAACCCAGTCTCTACAGCTGTCTGCGGTAAAGAATTCCACAGATTCACCAGCCTCTATGAGAAGAAATTCCTCGGCATCTCTTTCTTAAATGGGTGGCCCCTTACTCTGAGATTATGCCCTCTGGCCCTAGCCTCTAGAGCAAGGGGAAACAATCTCTCAGCATCTACCCTGCCAAGCCGCCTAAGAGTGTTATCTGTTTCAATACGTTTGCCTCTCATTCTTCTAAACTCCAATGAGCACAGGCCCAACCTACTCAACGTCTCCTCAGAAGAAAATCCCTCCATACCTGGGATCAACTTAATGAACTTCTCTGGGCTGCCTCCAATGCCAGTAAATCTTTCCTTAGTTAAGGGGACCAAAACTGTTCATAGCATTCTAGGTGTGGTCAAACTAGCATGTTTTAGCAAGACTTCCTTGTATAGTTTTAGCAAGACTTCCTTATTTTTATACTCCAATCCCTTTGAAATAAATGTCACATTTCATTTGTCTTCCCTATTACCTGCTGAACCTGTATGCTAGCTTTCTGTGATTCATGCTTGAGGACCCCCAAATCCCTCTGTGCCGAAGCTTTCTGCAGTCTTTCTTCATTTAAATAATATTCAGCTCCTCTCTTCCTCCTGCCAAAGTGCATAACCTCACACTTTCACACATTATCGTTCATTTGCCAAGTTTTTGCTCACTCACTTAACCTGTTTATATCCCTCTGTCGACTCTTTGTGTCATCCTCACCACTTACCTTCCCACATTCTATTGTGTGATCTGTAAACATGGCGATAGTACATTCACTTCTCTCATCCACGTCATGAATGAATATTGTAAATAATGGTGGCCCCAGCACTGATCTGGGGCACTCTGTGGCACTCCACTGGTTATAGATTGTCATCCTGAAAATGCCCCCCTTTTCCCAACTCTCTGTCTTCTGTTCGTTAGCCAATCCTCTATCCATTTGAATATACCACCCCAAACACGATGGACTCTTATCTTATTAAACATCCTTATGTGCGGTACCTTATTAAACGTCTTTTGGAATTTCAAATAGATTACATTGACTGATTCCCTTTTATCTCTCCTGCTTGTGACCTCAAAGAATTCCAATAAATTTGTCAGCCACGATTTCCCCTTCATGAAGCCATGTTGCCCCTTTTCTCACTTTTTCAAATTTCCACCCAAGAAAGGTCTGGAACTCCTTCCCTCCACACTTTCCATTGCAGGGGTCACAGGAAGAGGTTGAGCTGACGGGAGAATCTCATCAATTGGGATTTCTGTCAGTTCCACCTCCATTGTGTGAAAGCTGCTTCTCCCTGTAGGAAACTGGGAGACTAGCATTCCAGGGCCTGATCCTGGCTGAAGTGGGACCTGCTTTCCATCGAAAGGACTCTTTCCCTGCTGCAAAAACAGAATATTTAAAATTAGGTGTTTTTTTTTAAGGATCTTTGTTCCAGGGAAGAGGCCCCATTTACATGGCAGCAAGATAACACAGTGATATCCCTCCAAACCCCACTCAGACAGACACACCAGTTAGTGAGGACATCACAGCCACAGACCCAATATATTCCAATTGTCCTGATCCTGGAATTCCAGGCAGGGGCAGCAGCATATCCATGGGGCAGCCGGATATCCTGCTCCATGATGATCATTCCCAGGAAGCAACCACTGAATTCAAGGGTGAATCCCAGAGGTTGGGAACTGGGATTCTGACAATTTTGTTTATAGTGTAGCCTCTGACAGGGTCAAAACTGGGCCAGGATGAAGTGGATTATAATCCTAGCCCCTCTTTGGGCTGTTCCGGATCAGTCGCACTCCTTGGAAGATCACTCTCACTTCAGGTTGAGAGAAACAGGCCTCACAGATATTTAGAGCTGATCTAACTCTCCCTGAAAGAAAGGAACTACCAGAAAAAGTTGCTGTCCTCCAGATTGCGTTTTTAACAAGTATAAACTAGATTATAAGAACCCAGATATTATTGAGGCTTGGGCATCTCTGCATTATAACTCTCCATTGAAAGCAGTACAGAGATGTGTTTCTGGATTTGGATATAGAAGTTGATATGAGACAATATACTTTCTAAATCATATAAATTTATTCAGGAACTGATCATGGTAAATCAATCACAAATCAATTTTTATGGTAAATCAATCACAAATTGACAGTTTTAGGGAAACAGTATAATCTTCTTTCTAATAGAGAATCCAGTCTTATCAATATTACAATATTGGTAGTTGGGAACATGATTATAGCTGAAAACAGAGATATGTCAAAGCTTTTCATCTTACACTCATTCAGGAGACTTGTCAAGAATACCAATATAAGTGGAAGACAATAATTTATACTGTATGAGAAGAGAGTGCTGATTGGGTGGCAAGTGGACTCTGATGCACGAACAGGGAGAGAGCACATCCTGAGTGGGCACAGCCAGAGTGGGTATTCGGAATTTGCTGCAAAGCGGGAAGTCGGCACATAGGGCTCTTTGCATTTTTTCCTTGCTATCCAACTTCTTAAATCTTCAGAGCATGCTGCAGCAGGAGAGGCTACAAGGGAAAGGAATCACTGGTAAGTAGAGGGTAAGGTAATTACTTTAATCGCTGATAGTTTAAGGTCTTGTTATGGTTTATAGTTTGTATATTCTACAGTAATGAGGATCAGGAAAGAAGGTCCCAAGAGTAATTGACTTAAAACATTTAATTTAAAGGGATAAGTCATGGCAGGAGCGCTCAAAGCCGTGGTGTGCTCCTCGTGCTCCATGTGGGAAGTCGGGGACATTTCCAGTGCCCAGGATCAGCATGTGTGCAGGAGGTGCGTCCAGCTGCAGCTCCTGGACGCTTGGGTTTCAGAGCTGGAATGGCGGCTGGAGACACTGTGGAGCATCTGCGAGTCTGAGAGCATCGTGGATAGCAAGTTTAGAGAGGTGGTCACACCACAGATGAAGGGACTTCAGGAAGGAAGGGAATGGGGGACCACCAGGCAGTCCAAGAGAAACAGGCAGGTAATTCAGGAGTCCCTTGGGGCCCCGCTTGCAAATCGGTATTCCGATTTGGAGGCTGATGAGGGCATTGGTTCCTCCAGGGAGTGCGGACAGAGCCAAGCTTCTGGTACCACAAGCAGCCTGTCTGTACAGGAGAGGAGGAGGGGAGGAAGAGCAATGGTAATAGGGTAATAGGGATTCGATAGTCAGGGGAACAGATAGGCTCTACTGTGGGCATCTATGTGACTGCAGGATGGTATGTTGCCTCCCTGGTGCCAGGCTCTAGGATGTCACTGAATGGCTGCAGGGCATCCTGAAGGAGGAGGGTGATAAGACAGAGGTCATGGTACATGTTAGTACCAATGACATAGGTAGAAAGAGGGATGAGGTCTTGCATCAAGAATTCAGGGAGTTAGGAAGTAGACTAAAAAGCAAGGCCTCTTGGGTTGTAATGTCTGTATTACTCCCAATGCCACGTGCTAGCGAGCTCAGAAACAGGAGAATAGCACAGATGAATACGTGGCTTAAGGGTTGGTGCATTGGGTAGGGTTTTAGATTCATGGATCACTGTGATAGTTTCTGGGAAAGGTGGGATCTGTACAAGCGGGACGGTCTACATCTGAACCAGAGAGGGACTAACATCCTTGTGGGCAGGTTTGCTAGTGCTGTTGGGAGGAGTTTAAACTTATTCAGCAGGGGGAGGAGACAATGAATGTTAGCAGAATAGGGACACAACATAATGCAGTAAAACAATCAAGTCAGAGGGAGCACAGCTGCAATAAGCTTCAAGGGAGTAAGACAAGGCTGGTTGGCCTCTACTTTAATGCCAGGGGTATTACAGGTAAAACAGATGAGTTAAGGGTGAGGATTGACATGTGGAATTATGATATAGTAGGCATCACTGAGACGTGGTTGAGGGAAGGGCAGCTCAACATTCCAGGATATAGAATCTTCAGGCGAGACAGGGGAGGTAAAAGAGGCGGAGGCATTGCATTATTAGTTAAGGAGTCAGTTACTGCAGTAAGGAGAGATGATATCTTGGAGGGGGCATCAAATGAAGCTTTGTGGGTAGATCTTGGGAATAAAAAAGGGGCAATCGCATTATTAGGTGTTTATTATAGACCCCCAGATAGTCAGCGGGAAATTGAGGAGCAAATATGTGCACAATTTGTGGAGGTGTGTAAAAACAATAATCGAGAAATTATATTAGGTGATTTCAGCTTTCCCAACATTATTTGGGATAGACATAGTGTCAAGGGCTTGGATGGAGTGGATTTCTTGAAATATTTACAGGAGATTTTAGTAGGTCAACATCCTGAGGGTCCAACAAGGGATGATGCATTGCTGGACCTAATTCTGGGGAATGAAGCTGGACTGGTGGCTGAGGTGTTGGTGGGTGAGCATTTTAGCGATAGCGACCACAGCATGGTACAATTTAAAACAAAAATAAAAATAAAAACACCTGGAAAAACTCAGCAGGTCTGGCAGCATCTGCGGAGAGGAAAACAGTTTATGTTTTGGATTTGGAGAAAGTGGATTTTAGTAAAATAAGGCAGGGTCTGGCCAAGGTAGACCGGGAACAGTTATTTGTGGGGAAATCTTCAGAGGAACAGTAGGCGGTGTTCAAAAAGGAAATGGGGAAGGTACAGGCTCAACATGTCCCCTCTAGGGTGATAGAAAAGAGTAACACGCCCAGAGAACCATGGATGACCAGAGATATTCAGGTTTCTATGAGAAGGGAAAGAGAGGCTTTTAGCTGGTACAAGGCAAACAAACCAGCAGAGGCATTAGTGGAGTACAGACAGTGTAGGGTGGAGCTTAAGGAAGCAATTAGGAGATCAAGGAGAAATCTCTGGCTGCTAAAAGTAGGGAAAATTCCAAGATATTCTATTAGCATGTCAAGGGGAAGAGGATATCCAGGGAAAGAGTAGGGCCCAAAACTGACCAAGGGGGCAATCTATGGGTGGAGCCAGAGGACATCGCTAGAGTGTTGAATGATTACTTCGCGTCCATCTTCACCCAAGAGAATGAGGATGAAGGTATGGAACTCGAGGAGGAGAGACTGCGAGGTTCTTAAGCATATTGCTATAGGGAGTGACAAGGTATTGGAGTTGTTGGAAGTCTTAAAAGTGTACAAATCTCCAGGTCCGGACAATTTGTGTCCCAGACTGCTGAGGGAGACAAGGGGGAAGATCGCAGGGCTCTGACCCAAATTTTTAATTCCTCTCTGGCCACGGGGCAGGTGCCAGAGGACTGGAGAACAGCTAATGTGGTTATGCTGTTGAAAAAGAGTTGTAGAGATAAGCCAGGGAACTACAGGCCAGTGAGTCTCACATCAGTGGTGGGGAAACTATTGGAGAAAGTTCTGAAGGAGAGGATCGATTTCCACTAAGAGAAGCAAGGTTTGATCAGGGATAGTCAGCATGGCTTTGTCAGAGGGAGGTCATGCCTAACAAATTTGATTGAATTTTATGAGGAGGTGACCAGTTGTGTAGATGAGGGTGGTGGAGTTGATGTAGTTTATATCAATTTCAGCAAAGCCTTTGACAAGTTCCCACATGGGAGACTTAGAAAGAAGGCAAATGCACATGGGATACAGGGTAAGTTGATAAGGTGGATTCAAAATTGGCTTAGTTGTAGAAGGCAGAGGATGATGACAGAATGATTCTTTAGTGACTGGAAGCCAGTGTCCAGTGGCGAACCACAGGGATCTGTGCTCGGTCCCCTGTTATTTGTCATTTATATAAACGAATTAGATGACTATGTGGGGGGTAGGATTAGTAAGTTTGAGGATGACACAAAGATTGGCCGTGTGGTTAACAGTGAGGTTGAGTGTCTCGGGCTACAGGAAGACATAGATGGGATGGTCAAATAGGCAGATAAGTAGCAGATGGAATTTAACCCTGAAAAGTGTGAGGTGATACACTTTGGAAGGAGTAATTTGACAAGGAAGTATTCAATGAACGGCATGGCACTAGGAAGTTCTGAGGAACAAAGGGACCTTGGCGTGTGTGTCCTTAGATCTCTGAAGGCGGAAGGGCACGTTAGTGTGAGTGGTGAAAAAGGCATATGGGATACTTGACTTTATCAATCATGGTATAGATTACAAAAGTAAGGAGGTCATGTTTGAGTAGTATTTTACCTTGGTGAGGCCACAGCTGGAGTATTGTGTGCAGTTCTGGTCACCACATTATAGGAAGGATGTGATTGCACTGGAGGGGGTGCAGAGGAGATTCACCGGAATGCTGCCTGGGATGAAACATTTAAGGTATGAAGAGAGGTTGGATCGAATTGGATTGTTTTCGTTGGAGCAGAGAAGACTGAGGGGTAACCTGAGCGAGGTGTTCAAGATTATGAGGGTCATGGACAGGTTGGATAAGGAGCAGCACATCCCCTTAGTTGAAGGGTCATCACAAGGAGGCATAAGTTCAAGGTGATGGGCAGGAGGTTTTGGGGGGATGTGAGGAAAAACCTTTTTACCCAGAGGGTGGTGACGGACTGGAATGTGCTGCCTGGGAGAGTGGTGGTGGTGGGTTGCCTCACATCCTTTAACAAGTACCTGGTGAGCACTTGGCACGTCATAACATTCAAGGCTATGGGCCAAATGTTGGTGAATGGGATTAGGTAGGTAGGTCATGTGTTTCTCACGTGTCAGTGCAGGCTCGAAGGGCCGAAGGGCCTCTTCTGTGCTGTTATTCTGTGATTCTGGTAGAGGCGTTGCTATTACGTGAATTATTATTCATTGAACTTATGAACGTGACAACTCGCGCAGTTGAGTTCAGCTTTAATGACACAATGCAAGCCCAAATAGATGGTGTTGCCATGTGCTCCACTTGAGGCCCAGCTCTCACAAACATCTTTTTTGGGTTGTATGAGAACCGTGTCCTCGATGGAGTGACACCGAACCTCCTTCCTCTTGTTAGGAAAATATAATAATTTTTATAACGGTACTGGAATTTATTGTAAGGTCGGACTTAACTGAATTAAAGATAGCTGTTCTGAAGGCCTTGATGTAACAGAAGAAAAACTGGGTTTGAAATTATAAATAGTTAAACATGACTGAAGTTTTAGAATGTGAGGTGTAAAGGGATATTTGCATTTTTGGATAAACCAGAGTCGTTTGAATTTCAAAATTGGTGTTAAAATGTTACACTTAGCCAGAAGAAACCAAACAGTGTGTTTATTTTTCCCAAAGCTTACTAATAAAATTGGTACTATGAAAGGTCTTTAAAAAAGATTTTTATTAGAAAATTAGAGTTAAAAGGCATATTGGGGCAATGGGATTTACATTAAAAAGGGAGAAACCTGTACAGAGGAGATGCGGTTATGTGTAAGAGGAGGGATTTCTAAGATCTAACAAGTGTGAAAATCCTCTTAGCCTCAAGTTACTTCTACGCGAACTGAAGTGAAGAAAACTCACTTTGAATTCTACTGTTCAGGGCATCATGTTACTTTGCCTGGGTCACTTAAAATCTGTGTTTTACTGTTGAATTAATGGAAGTGTAACTGGGAGTTAGATTAACCAGCGGATCTAGGAGCTTTCAGAGTAGCAATTTGTAAACACATATTTGTGCTTAAAATCATTTTTATTAATAAAGGTTTAATTTAGTTTTGCAAGAAACCTATAAAACTTGGTGGTCCTGCAAGTATTGAATTTAAAGCACGCAACTCGAAATAAATAGAAATTGTAAAATAGTTGTGGCAGTTGTTCTAAGTTTCCCTCTGGGATTTGAACAGCTCAGCATTTATCATCCGCTGCACCATAACACCATTGCAATTTCCCGATATGTGGATGATACTTCTGCTACATTTAAGTCCTCAGCAGCATGTAATAATTTCTTTACATTTCTTAATGGGCTCCATCCTGTCCTCACATTCACTTGAGAAATGGAGCAGTCAAATTCACTCCCCTTCCTTGATGTGCTAGATGAGAAATCTGCCATGAGTTTCTCTACGAAAGTCTACCACAAGCCTACCTGCACTGGTCAATTACGGCGTTGGGATTCTTACAGTTCCACACGTTATAAGATTGATCTTATCTGCAACCTTCTTAATAGGGCCCAAGCCATTTGCTCCCCATGCAAGCTTGATGCTGAAATAGGGCATATCAAAGATATCCTGCAGGATAATGGCTACCCTGATCAGATCATTTCATCACGCAAACTCATGAATGGGGCTAAGGCTGTCGCTTACAGCCCTGAAAAGTGCCCAGTCTACCTCTGATTACCCTGGAAAGGCAAAGTACCCCAATCATTTGTGCAGAAGTAACAAGAGTGGTATTCACTAGTAGCAGGATGCTGGCATCAAGCCAAAAAGTCATTCTGCCTCTCACACAAATCAGTAATGTGGTATATGAATTTCAGTGCCAGTGTGATGTGAGGTATGTGGGCCGTACATGCCAAAGGCTGTCGGATCGTATCAAACAGTCTGTCCCAGGCGCTGCTTAGAACGGGCAAAGACCAGACCGTACCCGACCTAACCCGTGCTTGTAAAATTCAAAACACCGTGTCCAACATTAGACGTGATTCCGCGATTGGACAACATTTGTTAATTAATCCTCTGTGTGCTAAGAATTACGCTGACAACCAATTTAAGGTTGTCAGTCGGGCTCACAGTATGGAGCATTTGTGTGTGCTGGAAGCTACATACATTAATATTAAAGGCCCTGTCCTTTGCAGACAGAAAGAGCATATACACACATTGCACCTGTTTCAACTAAACAAGATAAGTGACGCTATTCGCTGACTCATTCGTCAGGACAATGCCTCAACCAATCAGGCTCAAGGTGACTGGATGAGGTTTCAAACAATGTTTGGCAGTTAACTGTCGGTCATCATTACCGATGCATTCTCCATGGCAATGCCTCTACCAATCAGAGTCCTCTTGCCAACCAGTCAGCACTCTCTTCACATTCATTAATATTTATTGCAATGTTCATGAAGCTACTAATGTCTGTAACATTATTGGAAAAGATTCTTCTTTTAAATAGAGCTTTAGTTTGTGGGTGTGTCTTAATTGGATTAAAGCCAGCTAGTCTGGGTGCTTTGATGTGCACTGGTTTTGATATGTAAGAGAGGTAGCGTGCATTTGCATTTTTTGAATAGAGCATTCAAGAAGTGGGGTGAGAAATGATACCGATCCAGCGGATACCAAGCCATATGTTTATAATGCTAATAAAAATGGTATGATGAAAGGGGTTTTATTGTTAGAGAGGTTTAGTTCAGAGGTTGTTGATACAATGAGAATTAACTTTAAATGGGCAGTGCTAGGTACAACTTTAGCAGTTTTCGGGTGTGCAGAGTGGAGGCAATGTGAGATCACACGGCAGCTGTCAGACTCCAACTGTCTCCACAGGAACTAACGTGAAAATAACCTTATTTTGAATTTGTAAGGTGAAAATGCTTTGCCTGGTGTTTGGTTAAGTCTATGGGTTGCTGTTGCTTTAATGGAGATTAGTTTGGGAATTTCATAAAAGTTATGATATTAGTAATTTGTAGCCATGTGAATCTATATATTTTAGTTGTGTTAATGAACAAAATGTTCATTTAGTTTAATGTAAAACCTTGAGAACTTGTGGCTGAATCCTGATTTTAGAGTCGCACCTTAAACATAACACTTAAATTATAGGTTATGACAGTTGTTTCAAGTTTCCCTCTGGGATTTTTAAATAACTCCACTTCAACAACTGCATCGGTCATAACAGTATATTCATTTCCCTTACCCAAGTTATGAACATATATTGTAAATAACTGTGGTCCCAGCACTGATCCCTGTGGCACTCCAGGTTGCCATCCTGAAAATACTCCCACCAGCCTCATGAAGCTGCAACAGAGGACTACTTGATTGGCAAACAGCATAAGCGGCAGGTGATTTACAGAGCTAAGCGATTCCATAACCAACAGATCAAACCTAAGCTCTGCAGTCCCGCCACATCCAGTCGTGAATGGTGATGGACAATTAATCACCTCACTGGAGGAGGAGGCTCCACAAATATCCCCATCCTCAATGTTGGGGGAGCCCAGCACATTGCCACTCCCCTAGCCAAGCTGTTCCAGTACAGCTTCAACACTGGCATCTACCTGGATATGTGGAAAATTGCCCAGATATGAATTGTACATAAAAATCAGGGCCAGTCCAAACTAAGCAATTACAGTCCCATCAGTCAACTGTCGATCATCAGCAAAGTGATGGAAGGGGTCATTTACAGTGTTACTAAGTGGGACATTCTTAGCAATAACCTGCTCACTGCTGCTCAGTTTGCTTTCCAGCAGTTTCACTCAGCTTCTGACTTCACTAGAGACTTTGTTCAAGCATGGATAAAAGAGCTGAACTCCAGATGTGAGGCGACAATGACTGCCCTTGACATCAAGGCAGCATTTGACTGAGTGTTACATCAAGGAGCCCGAGCAAGACTGGAATCAGGGGGAAAACTCTCAAATGGTTGGAGTCATACCGAGCAGAAAGGAAAAAGGTTGTGGTTGTTGGATGTCTATCACCTGAGTCCCAGGACATCACTGCAGGAGTTCATCAGGGTCGTGTCCTCGGCCATCTTCAGCTGCTTCACCAATGACCTTCCTTTCATCATGAGGTCAGAAGTGGGGATGTTCCCTGACGATTACACAATGTTACATATGAGCATCTGAACAAGGAGCAGGAGTAGGCCATTCAGCCCCTTGAGCCTGCTCTGCCATTCAAAAAGATCACAGCTGAGCTGATAATAACCTCAAATCTGCATCTCGCTTACTCCCGATAACCTATCATCCACCTTGCTTATCAAGAATCTATCCACATGAGCCTTCAAAATATTCAAAGACTCTGCTTCCACCGCCTTTTCAGGAAGAGAGTTCCAAATACTCATGACCATCTGAAAGAAAAAATTTCATCACATCTCCATTTTAAATGGATCACACTTTATTTTTAAATAGTGACGGTTATTCTAGATTCTCCCACAAGAGGAGACTTTACCTCCACATCCACCCTGTTAAGACCCTGCTGGATGAAACATATTTCCATCAATTGTTTCTTACTCTTCTAAACTCCAGCGGAAACAAGCCTAGCCTGTCCAATCTTTCCTCATAAGACATACCACCCATTGTAGGTATTTGACTGGTAAACCTTCTCTGAATTGCTTTCAACGCATTTATGTCCTTCCTTAAATAGGGTGACCAAAGCTCTACGCAGTACTCCAGATGTGGCCTCACGAGTGCACTATTTAATTGAAGCATAACCTCTCAAGTTTTGTGTTCAATTCTCCTCACAATAAACGACAGCATTTCATTAGCTTTCTTTATTGCTTACTGTACCTGCATATTAAACTTTTGCGATACATGTACTAAGACACCCAGATCCCTCTCCATCTCAGAGCTCTGCAATCTCTCACCATTTAGATAATATGGTTCCCTTTTATTCTTCCTGCCAAAAATGGACAATTCCACATTTTCCCACATCATACTCCATTTGTCAGATCTTTGCCCACTCACTTAACCTATCTGAAACTTTTTGTAGCCTCCTGAGTTCCTCCCTCTTTTCAGTAGTACTGAAGACATGGTAATGATATTTTTATTTTTCTATTTTTAAACTTTGAAAACCTTTCAGTGATCTCCCTGAGGCTGCACTTAGCCTCAGGGCAATGTGCGCATGTGTGAAAGATCGCACTCTCCCATTTGGTGGAATCCCCCCCTCCCCCGCCTGCGCAGGAAGCGCATAGCGCTTCCCGGCGGACATCACGCTGGACGGGCCATAATTAGCCCGCTCGCGCAAAATGGCAGCATGACCCATTTTGGTGGCGGTGATCAGCTACCCACCCGCTGCCAAGTCGGTCAGGCCCACCTGCCCGTGAAGGGAAAAATTCAGCCTAGTTTTAGACCTGCTCCTGTCATCCTAAACCTGAATGTAAAATTCAATCACATTATGGTCACTGCTATCCAGGGACACCTTCAGTAGGAGGTCGTTAATTAATCCCATCTCATTGCATAATACCAGGTTGACTCCGGAACATGCTGTTCTCAGGGACTATGTCGGAAACATTCTATGAACTCTTCACCTAGGCTCCCTTTGCCCATCTGACTTTTCCAGTCTATATGTCGATTAGAATCTCCCATGATTATCGTTGTGCCCTTCTGACAAGCTCCTATTATTTCTTCCTTTATGCTCCATCCTACCATGTGGTTACTATTAGGGGGCTTGTACCTGGCTCCCACGCCTGACTTCTTGCCTTTACCGTTTCTCATCTCTACCAAAACTATTTCCACATCCTGGTTTCCTGAACTTAGGTCATCTCTCTCTATTGCGCTAATCCCATAATTAAGTAACAGAGGTGCCCTTCCTCCTTTTCATCACTTCCAGTTCTTCCTAAATGTCTTATACCCTTTAATATTCAGGTTCCAATCCATGTCCTCCTGCTGCTATGCCTCTGTAATGGCTATCAAATCATATTTATTTATTTCTATGAGCGATCTCACTTCATCTGTTCAGTTTTGAAAGCTTCTTGCATCAGATTCAGAACCTTTAGTTTTATCATTTTATTCTTTTTATAACCTCTCATCCCATCTGTTGATTTAGTGTTAGATTTCTGCTCTCAATCCCTTCCTGTCACTTCTGTTTTATATTTCCCGTAATAATACCTTTCTCTTTTGTCATGCCTCCACTCTTTGATTTACCACATCTTCCCAAATTTGTACTCTTGCTCCCGCTACTTAAGTTAAACCCCTCAGCACCATTCATGACTCTTCAGATACTGAAGCAGTCCCTGTTCAAATGCAGCAAGACTTGGACAACATCCAGGCTTGGCCTGGCAAGTGGCAAGTAACATTCGCACCTCAGGAGTGCCAGGCAATGACCATCTCTAACAAGAGAGAATCTAACCAGCACCCCTTGACATTCAATGGCATTGCCAATGCTAAATCCCCCACTGTAAACTTCCTGGGGGTGACCATTGTCCAGAAACTGAACTGGATGTGCCATATAAATACTGTGGCGACAAGAGCAGGTCAGAGGCTTTGAATCCTGCACCAAGTATCTCACCTTCTGATTCCACAAAGCCTGTCCACCATTTACAAGGCACACGTCAGGAGTGTGGTGGAATGCTCTCCACTTGCCTGGATGAGTGCAGCTCCAACAACACTCAAGGAGCTTGGCACCATCCAGGACAAAGCAGCCCACTTAATTGGCACCACATTCACAAACACTCACTCCTGAAACCACCAATGCACAGTAGCAGCAGTGTGTAACATCTACAAGATGCACTGCAGGAATTCACCAAGACTCCTTAGACAGCACCTTCCAAACCCATGACAACTAACACCTGGAAGGACAAGGGCAGTAGATACATGGGAACGTCACCACATGGAATTTCTCCTCCAAGTTACTCACCATCCTGACTTGGAAATATATCATCGTTCCTTCACTGTCGCTGGGTCAAAATCCTGGAACTCCCTCCCTAACATCATGGTGGGGGTACCTTCACCAAATGGACTGCAGTGGTTGAAGAAGGCAGCTCACCGCCACCTTCTCAAGGGCAATTAAGGAATGGCAATAAATGCTGGCCTAGACAGCAATGCCCACATCCCATGCATGAATGAACAAACATGTCAAGGTGAACTGCTGGCTGCCGAATGAAGCACAGGAGACACAGCGGCCAGTCCTGTTGTTGGTCCTGAAAGCTAAGAGTCTCTGTTCAAACGTAACACGCGGCAAACAGGGGAAGATGTTCACTGGATGTCCTCGTGTTTCTGAGGATCAAGGAAAGGCGGTAAAAATTCTCCGAGATGCTGGGTGTTTACAGACGCTGTTCGTGAGGGTAATTGGAGGTTTCCCACGCAGAAACAGAACAGATTCCATTGTGCTCGTCAAAGGACTCACTGGAGAAGGAATTGAGATATCTTCAGTAAAAGAAAATCGCTTAATGAGTGAGCTTGTTGGGACTGCTAATGGTGAGTGTGATCCCAAGCTTGTCTACTCAGGAATAACCTGGCTGGCTGCCCATTACTACCTCCACCACATGTCCACAACAGTCCAGGGAAACTGAAAAGCACCAACCGATTCTGCAGAGTTTCTGCTGAGAAAGAATTAGATGGCCTGCAGGCGGCGGCAGAACCTTTGAGGGTTGCAGTGGCTGAGAGAAAGCAAACAGAATGAACTAGGGCCAGGTTAGTGCCTTCTGTCCTGTCAGCCAATGAACGATTTACCTTTTTAATGTGCAATCACTTTTCAACGATGTAACTGTTGCTTTATTTTGTTTATATTAATTGATGTGTGGAGTCTGTCTCATGGTGGTAACAGGGAACATCAAGGTATAAGAAGGACCCAGACTGAAGATATGTAAAGGACTGTACTGACCTGCTCTGTGGGCTCAGAACACAAAGCAAGATGGTTAATTGAATCAAGAGAAAGCCTTGCTAGAATCAGCAAATTCTGCAAAATGACTTAACCTGTAGGAGTGCTCGTACCAGTGAAGATAAACAGACTGAGCTTCATTAAGGGACAATAAATATGCCACCTTCTCCCAGCTCTGGGGTTTGGTAACAGTGTTGGAGATAACAAAGAGATGTCAAGCTGGTTATGGTGCCTCAAGTGTGACTTTCAAAGCCAAGGGACATGTGGAAAAATCATGGAGATGAGCAGTGATGTCATTAATAACCAATTAAATGGATGAAAAGCAGGCTTTACCTTATATGGCACAGGAACATAGCAAATAAGTTATGAAGAAAGCGCCCACAGAACCATCTTTACTGCAATGGTTAGAGCAATTTGGCCAGTTGGTCAAGACACACACGGAGGATTCATCATTGGTTTGGCCACTGAGACGGACTCCGGCTCACAGGGAAGCTAAACAACCGGTATTATTGTGAGTGTGTGGACTTGCTTAGTGGTTTAATAAAGGGGAAATTTTGGTGTAATTTCATCCAAGTTGTTGTGTGCTGTTGATATCCAACACAAGAACCTTTAGACCAGGAACAGGGTCTTACAGGATTTGGCGAGTTTGCCCAGGAATCATGAAGATGAAGAAATGGCAGAACATACTATGGATGGATTAATCACAAATTACGTGGCAGGGAAATCACCCCTTGAAAAGTGGCAGCTTCTGGTTAAAAGCAAAATACTGCAGGTGCTGGAAATCTGAAATAAAAACAGATAATGCTGGATAAACATAACGGGTCTGGCAGCATCTGTGGGGAGAGAAACAGAGTTAATGTTTTGAGTCCGTCTGAATCTTCTTCAGAACCTGGAGGGGGATGAGGCAGACAAGATGCTTATTAAACAGGTTCAGACACTGCTTCCCGAATGTCTAGAGAAGGAGGAGAGGGTTCCTTTTAAAGAAGTAGCAGTTATCCAAGGACAGATGTATGAGAAAAGAGCGAGAGCTGAAAAGAGTGAAGACTTTTCGGTTCAGACACCTCACTGTCCTGAGAAATGTGACAAGTTTTTTCAGGAGTCAGATAATAAATTAAAACAATCCGTTTCTGTAAATCCCACCACATGGCAAGTAAGGTGGAGATGTAAAAGAATGTTTGGGGTTAAAGAAAATGGTTCGGGGAAAGTAAAAATTAAGTTGATAGACCTACAGTATAGTTAAGATGCTGTGTGAAAAGGCAAAAAAAAGGAAAGAGATGACTGGTGTGTGAGGAAGTATTTGCTTGAGTATTTTGTTGAGGTATAAAGCATTTTACTGCCTGAATGTGATTGACTTGTGTCTGTAAGTGCTGGGTTAGTGTCGCCGAACTAACGGATTAGTAACCCTCTGTGTTCTGCTTTGCTTAACGTTTTTTATTCGTGGTTGTTTAATGTGTTTATACATTTATATAATGTTTGAGACTTTAAACTGGCTTCAACTCTAATTTGTTTTTATTCCGCTCCCCCCTGGAGTTCACGATCTGGGGATAATTTATGTACTTTGAGTTTATCTCATTATAGTAGTTCATATTTCTAGGGGCGCATGGAAATATGAAAGTGTGAACGTGATTATTGAGTGAACCTATGTCAATTTAATATAAAGTTTATTTGTGGATTTGTGGGAACTCAGTGACCAGTTAAATATGATAATTATAAGCTTGGTCTAGAGAGATGTGCAGTTAGTATTGGAACTTTGTTGCGCTGTCACATCTCTGCCAGATAAACGAGGAGGAATTCTGCAGGAGGTAATGATGTGTTTGGGTGAGGATAAGATTGAGATTCTGGTTCAGTGCAGAATGGGTAATGGGAATCATCTTAGCAATTAGAAGTTGATTTAAACAGGAAAAGGTAAGTTAAGCGAAAAAGATTGGAGAATTCTCATTTTGTATTTTGATGAAGGCATTGTGAGGTTGTAGTGTTCTGTCTTTGAAAGCCTGTGTGTAGCTGTGAGAGAATGCTGAGACTCGACTGCTTGGATTTTATGAGCTGCGAGAAACTCTGTGATTGCTTTTCTTTTGTGTGGGAGCTTACAGGTTCCAGGCATTTTAGACTAAGGATGCTGAAAGTTTTCTTGGGAGAATTCACTGTTTCTTTAGTTATTATTAATTAATTGGAAACGCAATTGAAGAAAGAACCACAAGACCGCTGACTTCATTCATTTGTTCTCTTTTTTTAAAGCATTTGTTTTTTGTCTTTGTGTGGGGAATAAACTGATTTTTGTGTGGATGATGTTCGTGTCCCTCAAGCTTTAGTGTTTCTCTTCCCGATATTGTGATTTTTGTGGTAGTATTCATTACTTTAAGTTTAAAAGCTAACAAAAGGGAAGAGTAATTCCGAAAGTACAATTTTCAAGTTATGAACCTGGAGTCATGGTTACTGACCAGAATCATGATTCCAGAGTATTCTTATAAAATTTGTGGGGATTTTAATCCGGATTCAAATTTACACATTTGAGAACGAATTAGTTCAATCGGGTGGATTTGACTCAGGGATATTAAAAGTGATGATGACCAATACTGAGCTGGATTGATCTAGGGTTAGAAACTCTTTGCAAAGCTTCAAGGATTGTCCCTGACGCAATTGTCACAAAGGGAAAGAAACATTTTGTGATTGGACTCTGCAAAGAAACAGTTTTGAGAAGATTCAGGTTTTTCCTTTCGAACACAAATTTAAAAAGGGGCCGTGACATCATTATGTCCATTTGAGAACTTTTGCTCCACCCCTTTCCAAGCAGAGAATTCACCCATTCCTGCTAGCTGCTTAAACTCATCACAGGTTCTACCTTGTTCAATCGAAATGTGTTTATATTTATATGTAATGGACATTGCAAAATCTTAAGCTTCTGAATGTCAGCTATGTTTGGATGAATTAACCCATTTTGCCACGAGCAGAATGGATCTTTTGTGTTTTGTTTACAGGTAAGTGCAAGTGGAACAGGATTTGCAGTAGCTTCAAGGATTTGAGAATTTATCTGCAGACTTTCAATGTCACAGCATAGTCATGGACTAAAGGCTTAGTTTTTTTTTCATAAAACAAAGAGAAAGTTGTCTTTAACCCATTCAGTCCATCTGTAATTCCCAGAAACAAAGTGCTTGAGTATGGGAAATCTGATGTAAACACGTTGACCAATGAGTATCAGACTTTTAAAAACCACCAAGCCTGGGCACAAGAAACTGGAATTGATGAATTACTTTTAATTCATATGAGCTGGTGTTCCAAACATTTTGAGGAAAAAATACCTGAAATTCAAAGGGATTCTAGGAAAAGAAAAAATGATATAAACACACAGACTAGGTGGTTATTATGGATAAAGATAAGGTTCCTTTTGAAGAAGAGATGAATTAAATGTGAAAGGAAATCTATCAACCCAATCGTTTGAATTTGGGGCAATTTTGAGATGTGAAAAGTGCCATCTAATTGAGCAAGTAACTGTTGTAAAACTATGATGTCATCTAAGATACAGAACAAAGAAGCAAAACATATTAATGCCTGGAATCAAACAGAAATGCTTGATTTCTGCTTTAAACACGTTATGAGAATATTTTATTAGATGGCAAAGTTTCTCCAGGGCTCATGAATGAGATAGGGTAGTAACTAGTGGGATGTGTGAAATTGAATGAGAGGAAGTAATTGAGGGCGGAAGATAGAGACAAGAGAACACAGCACCAAAAGAGAATTGGAATAATCTATAACAAAAACAGAATTACCTGGAAAAACTCAGCAGGTCTGGCAGAATCGGCGGAGAAGAATAAAGTTGACGTTTCGAGTCCTCATGACCCTTCAACAGAATTGAGTAAAATTAGGAGAGGGATGAAATATAAGCTGGTTTAAGGTGGGGGTGTGGGGCGAGAGAAGTGGGGGGGTGGGGGGGTGTGGTGGTTGTAGGGACAAGCAAGCAGTGATAGGAGCAGATAATCAAAAGATGTCACAGACAAAAGATCAAAGAGGTGTTGAAGGTGGTGATATTATCTAAAAGAATGTGCTAATTAAGAATGAATGGCAGGACACACAAGGTACAGCTCTAGTGGGGGTGGGGTGAAATAAGACTAACAGGGCATAAAAGGTATACATTTTAAAATAATGGAAATAGGTGGGAAAAGAAAAATCTATATAAATTATTGGAAAAAACAAAAAAGAGGGGGAAGAAATGGAAAGGGGGTGGGGATGGAGGAGGGAGTTCAAGATCTAAAGTTGTTGAATTCAATATTCAGTCCGGAAGGCTGTAAAGTGCCTAGTTGGTAGATGAGGTGCTGTTCCTCCAGTTTACGTTGAGCTTCACTGGAACAATGCAGCAAGCCAAGGACAGACATGTGGGCAAGAGAGCAGGGTGGAGTGTTAAAATGGCAAGCGACAGGGAGGTTTGGGTTATTCTTGCGGACAGACCGCAGGTGTTCTGCAAAGCGGTCGCCCAGTTTGCGTTTGGTCTTTCCAATGTATAGGAGACCGCATTGAGAGCAACGAATGCAGTAGACTAAGTTGGGGAAAATGCAAGTGAAATGCTGCTTCACTTGAAAGGAGTGTTTGGGCCCTTGGACGGTGAGGAGAGAGGAAGTGAAGGGGCAGGTGTTGCATCTTTTGCGTATGCATGGGGAGGTGCCGTAGATGGGGGTTGAGGAGTAGGGGGTGATGGAGGAGTGGACCAGAGTGTCCCGGAGGGAACAATCCCTATGGAATGCTGCCAGTGGGGGTGAAGGGAAGATGTGTTTGGTGGTGGCATCATGCTGGAGTTGGAGGAAATGGCGGAGGATGATCCTTTGAGTGCGGAGGCTGGTGGGGTGATAAGTGAGGACAAGGGGGACCCTATCATGTTTCTGGGAGGGAGGAGAAGGTGTGAAGGCAGATGCGCGGGAGATGGGCTGGACATGGTTGAGGGCCCTGTCAACGACCGTGGATGGAAAACCTCGGTTAAGGAAGAAGGAGGACATGTCGGAGGAAGTGTTTTTGAAGGTAGCATCATCAGAACAGATGCGACGGAGGCGAAGGAACTGAGAGAATGGGATGGAGTCCTTACAGGAAGCGGGGTGTGAGGAGCTGTAGTCGAGGTAGCTGTGGGAGTCGGTAGGCTTGTAATGGATATTGGTGGACAGTCTATCACCAGAAATTGAGACAGAGAGGTCAAGGAAGGGAAGGGAAGTGTCAGAGATGGACCATGTGAAAATGATGGAGGGGTGGAGATTGGAAGCAAAATTAAAAAATTTTTCCAGGTCCTGACGAGAGCATGAAGCAGCACCAAAGTAATCATCGATGTACCGGAGAAAGAGTTGTGGGAGGGGGCCGGAGTAGGAATGGAACAAGGAATGTTGCACATACCCCATAAAGAGACAGGCGTAGCTGGGGCCCGTGCGGGTACCCATAGCCACACCTTTTATTTGGAGGAAGTGAGAGGAGTTAAAGGAGAAATTGTTCAGTGTGAGAACAAGTTCCGCCAGACGGAGGAGAGTAGTAGCGGATGGGGATTGTTCGAGCCTCTGTTCGAGGAAGAAGCTAAGGGCCCTCAGACCATCCTTGTGGGGGATGGAGGTGTAGAGGGATTGGATGTCCATGGTGAAGAGGAGGCGGTTGGGGCCAGGGAACTGGAAATTGTTGATCTAATGTAGGGTGTCAGAGGAATCACGGATGTAGGCGGGAAGGGACTGGACAAGGGGAGAGAGAAGGGAGTCAAGATAACGAGAAATGAGTTCCGTGGGGCAGGAACAGGCTGACAGGATCGGTCTGCTGGGACAGTCCTGTTTGTGGATTTTGGGTTCTTAAAAGAAGTGTTTAGTCATATAGTTGATGCATTGGTTTTGATTATCCGCCACTCCTTATATTCAGAAAAGGTCCCATTAGATTAGGAGATTACAAATGTAACAGCATTATTCAGAAAGGGAGGGAGACAGAAAGCTGGAAACTATAAGCCAGGTTGCTTAACATCTGTCATCGGGAAAATGTTAGAGGATATTATTAAAGAAGCTATAGCAGGGCACTTGGATAAGTTCAAGGTAATCAGGCAGAGTCAAATGCCACGCTTGGCCAAATGATGCCACACTTGGTCAAATGCTGACTTGATGTCAAAGCTTCACTAGGTTGACACCATATTTTTAGGTATGCCTATTACTGCTCCTGGCAAGCCCTCCTGCTCTCACCACACCTTGGGAGTTCAGCTCCTTTCTCCATGTTTGAACCAAGGCTGTAATGAGGTCAGGAGCTGAGTGGCCCTGGTGGAAACCAAACTGGGCCTCAGTGAGCAGGTTATTCCAAGCAAGCATCCCATGATAGCACTGTTGATGACCCCTTCCATTACTTTACTGATGATTGACAGTGAACTGATGGGGCAGGAATTGGCTGGGTTGGATTAAACCTGATTTTTGTGTACAGGACATAACTGGGCAAATTTCCTCATAGTCGGGTAGATGCCAGCGTTGTAGCTCCATTGGAACAGTTTGGCTGGGAGCACAGAAATTTCTGGAGCAAAGTCTTCAGTACCATAGCCAGAATATTGTCAGGGCCCATAGACTTTGCAGTATCCATTGCCTTCAGCTATTTCGAGATATCATGTGAAGTGAATCAAATTGGCTGAAGACCGACATCTGTGATGATGGGAACTTGGAGAAGGCCAAGATGGATCATCCACTCGGCACTTCTGGCTGAAAATTGTTGCAAATGCTTCAGCCTTATCTTCTGCGCTGATGCACTGGGCTCCCCCTCATTGAGGATGGGGATATTTGTGGAGCCTCCATCTCCAGTGAGTTGTTTAATTGTCCACCACCATCCATGACAGGATGTGGCAGGAGTGCAAAGCTTAAATCTGATCTGTTGGTTATAGAATCCCTTAGCTCAGTTCATCGCTTATTGCTTATGCTATTTAACATGCAATTTTTCCTCTGTTATAGCTTCACCAGGTTGACACCACATTTTTAGGTATGCCTATTTCTGCTCCTGGCATGCCCTCCTGCACTCTTCATTGAACCAGGTTGATCCCCTAGCTTGATGGTGATGTTAGAGTGGGAGATATGCCAGGCCATGAGGTTACAGATTGTGATTGAGTCCAGTTCTGCTGCTGCTGATGGCCCACAGCACCTCATGGATGCCCAGCCTTGAGTTGCTAGAATGGTTTGAAATTTATCCCATTTAGCATGGTGGTAGTGCCACACAACACAGTGGAGGGTATCTTCAATGTGAAGACGCATTTTGTCTCCACAAGAAATGTGCGGTGGTCACTCCTACCAATACTGTTATGGATTGATGCATCTGTGGCAGGCAGGTTGGTAAGGATGAGGCCAGGTATGTTTTTCCCTCTTGGTTGCCTCACCACCTGCCGCAGGTTCATTCTAGTAGGTATGTCCTTTAGAACTCAGCCAGTTCGGTCAGTAGTGGTGTTATCGAGCCGCTCTTGGTAAGGGACATTGAAGTCCCCCACCCAGAGTACATTCTGTGTCCTTGCCACCCTCAATTTTTGGAGTTGTGTGCTGACAAATCCTCAGGGCTTGATGGACTTCATCCTAAGGTCTTTAAAGAAGTGGCTAGTGAGATAATTGATGCATTGGTTTTAATTTTCCAAAATTCCTTAGACCTTGGGAAGGTTCCATTAGATTGGAAAATAGCAAGTGTAACTCCTTTATTCAAAAAGGGAGGGATACAGAAATGAACCTACTGGCCAGTTAGCCTAACATCTGTCAGAGGGAAAATGTTCGAAGCTATTATTAAAGATGTTGTAGCAGCACACTGAGAAATGTTTAAGGCAATCAGGCAGAGTCAACATTTATTGGAGTTCTTTGAATGAGTCACATGTGTTGTAGGTAAAAGCGAACCAATGGATGTGCTGCACTTAGATTTTCAGAAGGCATTTGATAAATTGCAACACCAGAGGTTATTTTGGAAAATAAACGCTCATGGAGTAGGTGGTGACATATTGGCATGGATAGAAGATTGGCTAGCTAACAGGAAGCAGAGAGTTGGCATAATTGAATCTTTTTCTGGTTGCTGGATATGGTGAGTGGTAGCCACAGGGATCAGTGCTGGGACCTCAACTTTTACAACTTATATAAATGACTTGGATGAAGGCACATTTGGCATAGTTGCTAAATTTGCTGATGACACAAAGATAGGTAGGAAAGTGAGCTGTGAAGAGAATGTAATGAGGCTACAAAGTGACTTCGATAGGTTACATGAGTGGGCAAAGATCTGGCAAATGAAGTATAATGTCGGCAAATGTGAAATTGTTCATTTTGGAAGCAAGAATAAAAGAGAAGCATATTATCTAAATGGTGAGAGTTTGCAGAGCTCTGAGATGCAGAGGGATCTGGGTGTCCAAGTGCATGAATCACAAAAGGCTAGAATGCAGGTACAGCCGGTAATTAGGGAAGCCAATAGAATGTTATTGTTTTTTGTGAGGGAGTTGATTAGAAAAGTAGGAAGCTTGTGCTTCAGTTGTGCAGGGCACTTGTGAGACCACGTCTGGAGTACTGTGTGCAGTATTTGTCTCCTTATTTAAGGAAAGATATAAATGCATTAGAAGTAGTTCAGAGAAGGTTTACACAACTAATACCAGGAATGGGTGGGTTGCCTTATCAGGAAAGATTGGACAGGTTAATCTTGTATCCACTGGAGTTTAGAAGAGGCAGGGATGATTTGATTGAAATCTTTAAGACGCTGGGGGGTGTGGACTGGGTGGATGTGGAGAGGATGTTCCCTCCTGTGGGAGAATCTGGAACTAGGGGTCACTCATTTCAGTTGGAAATGAGGAGAAATTTTTCCCCTCAGAGGGTGGTGAGTCTTTGTAACTCTCATCCTCAAAAGGCAGAGGAAGCAGATTATTTGAATATTTTTAAAGCAGAGCTAGATAGATTCTTGATTAACAAGGGGGTGAAAGGTTATCAGGGGTAGACAGGAATGTGGGGTTAAGGTTACAATCAGATCAGCCAAGATCTAATTGAATTGCAGAGCAGGCTCGAGGGGCCGAGTGGCCTACTCCTGCTCCTAAATCATTTGTTCATATGTTCAGCTGCTGCTTCTCCTACCAACCTTTAACTCAATTAATTCAGCCCAGATTTCTTCTGACCCCATTGAAGTTGGATCTCCCCCAGTTATTTATTCTTATTCTGGATTGTTATTTGTCCTTTTCCACAATCAGCCTAAACCTTGTGATACAATGATCACTGACCCCTAAATATTCTCCTAATGGCTCTTGATCCACTTGTTCCACCTTATTCCCTAGAACTGGATCCAGCAGATCCCCCTTTCTCATTGGAATGGAAACATAGTGTTGTAGAAAATGTTCCCGAACACACTCCAGGAATTCTTGCACCTTTCTACTCCTACACTACCACTATCGCAGTCTACTCTATAATTTTTGCACCTCTCCGTAATTTTCTTTCAAATTTGTTCCTCTACATCCTTCCAAATAGTTGGTGGCCTACAGACTACACCGAGCAAAGCAATTGCATAATATATTTCCTTACCTCCAGCCAAATCGATTCTGTCCTTGGCTCCTGTGGGATATCTTCCAGCCCTGCAATGCTCTCCTTAATCGATATTGTCACCCCTCCCACTTTTCTTCCTTTCCTATCTTTAGGGGCTCGAGCATTGCAAAAAAAGAGACATGCTGTCAAACCTTTTTGTCCTCCACGCATAGGACAGATGCAAGAATTCCAAATTTCGACGGGAATAAAAAATTTATACTGCATGAGAAGAGGGTGCTGATTGGAGTCTGATTAGTGGAGGAATTTCCATAGAGAATACACCATAGAAAGTCAGGAACAGTTATCTGTTCTGTTTAAATTCTGTTTAAATTCAAACCAAGCAAGTCAGCACTGATTGGTCATGTGTTGCCATGGGAATGAACCAGGGAATGTCTGTCCCTCAAGCTTTTGTATGTTTATTTTTGTTTGAAAAGGAGAGGGCCCTGTGTGTGAATATGTGTAGCTTCTAACTTGCGTAAGTGAACCACACTGTAAGCACAAATGATAATCTTAAATTGGATGTTAGTGTAACTCTGAGCACAATCAGGATTATTTATTAAGTGTTATCCAATCACAGAATCACACCGGAATCACATTTTTATTTTCACAGAGCAGGAGGAGAGACGCACACCATTTTATTTTTTACCCAGTGAATTATATTCTGGAATACATTGTCTGAAAGGATGGTGGAAGCAGCTTTTATATTCTAATGCGATTCAGACATGCACTGAAAAGATAAAGATTGCAGGGCTACAGGGAAAGCCAAGGTGAGTGGAAATAATTGGATTGTGCTTTTCAAGAGCTGGAACAGACACAATGGGTTAAGTGGCCTCCATCAGTGATTCCCTGAAATAGGAAACTGTTTGTATTGGTGGCACGATTGGGTACAAGCCCACATAGTTTGAAGATAATTCATTGAGTCATAGAGTCATAGAGGTCAACAGCACAGTAAAAGGCCCTTTGGCCCATCGAACCTGCACCCGTCAAACAAGCACCTAACTATTCTAATCTCATTTTCCAGCACTAGGCCCAAAAGAACTAAAGGGATGTGATAAGTATGGCTTTATCAAATGTGTAATATACCACTAAGAAAAATGTTTTTTAAGAAAGATCACATGATCTTTAATACCCAATAGGAGAGTAGCGCGGGCTTCCTCTGTAGTTAGTAATTAGTCGCGTAGAGATAAAGTTTGAAGTGAAAGCACATGTGTATTTCCTGCTGAATACCTTTGTAAATAAACTAGAAGTTTGACCACCTAAGAAGTGTCTGCTGATCAGCTCTATCAATAGCACCAACTCGACCAACTCTCACAACAAGGGGAGAGAAAGGGAATTTTGTTTTACACCTGTTTGTCACTGTCAAGGTGACCTCTGCCCTGAAATGTTTTCATTCAATGTCAGCTGACACTGGAGATGGTTACAGCTTGAGTCTGTCTGCAATGAATCAGATTGTTGACTCAGTGATGGTGGTCTTGATCACAGAATGAAGGCTTCTATCAAGCTCATTCTCTAGCAGGTTCTGCTGTTAATGAGGGAGCATAGAGTTGATTATTCCACTAAGACAGAACCTCATACTCTTTGCCCCTTGTGAAGGAATACAACTATAAATATGAAGTTATAAAAGACTCCAGCTAAAAATAAGGAATTATAAATTTGAAAAGAGTGATGGTCCACTGAAGTAGAGGTTTAAAAATTAAAAACAGAGTTCATCTGCTGGAAAAAGGTTTAAATGTTTATGAACGTGCCTGAGCATAATTGTGTGGTCAAGGACAACATCATCCTGTGACATATCCTCAAATAGATGATGGTTCTGAAAAAAACAGGAACTGGCCATTACATCACCTCGACAAGGCATTGGTAAATTGTAAGATGCTCCAACCTAACAATGGATAACCTTAAAGATTACTCTAAGTAACTTGTCAACTGAATCCTGGAAACTGGGTTTCGCAAGGGAGTGACCACTGTCTGCACCTCTCAGTATGATGTTTGATTTAAGGATGTAGATGAAAAACAAAGGATCTTGTCCAGCATGAGCGTTCAACAGGCTTCCTGCTGGTTTCGTTCATTGAGGGTATAGGCCTGTCCTGTAGAAAGTGAGTAAGTGAGTCTGGAGAATTGATCATGGAAAACCAGGAGATGGCAGCTGAATTGAACAGGGATTTTGCATCAGTCTTCAGATGATTCAAGTAACACCCAGGAAGCAGTTATAAACCTGGAAATGGAAGTGGGGAAGGAAATCAGGAAAATTACAGTCACCAGAGAAGTGGTACTGAGTAGATTGTTGGAGCTGCGGCTAACAAGTACCAGGATCCTGATGGACTTCATCCTAGGATCTCATGAGATAGTTAATGCATTGGTTTTAATTTCCCATAACTCCCTAGATTTGGAGAAACTCCCATTAGATTGGGAGATAGTAAGTGTAACCCCTTTATTCAAAAAGGGAGGGAGGGAGACAGTGGAGAACTACAGGCCAGGCAGCTTAATATCTGTCGTAGGGAAAATGTTAGTAACTATGCTTTTTAAAAAATGATAGCAGCGCTCTTGGATAAGCTCAAGGTCATCAGGCAGGGTCAACATGCTTTTATGAAAGGGTAATCGTGTTTAACCTTGGAGTTCTTTATGAAGTAACATGTGCTGTGGATAAAGGGGAACTGGTGGATGTACTTTACTTAGATTTCCAGAAGGTATTTGATAAAGTGTCACATCAAAAGTAATTGCGGAAAATAAGAGCTCATGGTATAGGGGGTGACACATTGGCATGGATAGAAGAGTGGCTGGCCAATAAGAAGCAGAGAGAAGGCATAAATGAGTCTTTTTCATGTTGGCAGGTTGTAACGAATGGTGTGCCACAGGGACCTCAGTTTACAATTTATATAAATGACTTGGATGAAGGAATTGGAGGGATGGTTGACAAATTTGCTGATGACAAAAGGATAGGTTGGAAAGTAAGCTGTGAAGAGGACATAAGGAGGATATAAAAAGATATAGGTAGGTTCAGTGACTGGGCAAAGATCTGGCCAATCCAGTATAATGTGAGAAAATGTGAAATTGTCCATTTCGACAAGAAGAATAAAACAGAAGTATATTATCTAAATGGCAAGAGATTGCAGAGCTCTAAGATGCAAAGGGATCTGGGTGTCTTCATGCATGAATCGCAAGAGGCTAGAATACAGCTACAGCAAATAATTAGGAAAGCAAATGAAATGTTATCATTTATTGTGAGGGGGATTGAATGAAACTAGGGAGGTTATGCTTTAGTTCCACAGGGCACTAGTGAGACTATATTTGGAGCACTGTGTAAAATATTGGTAACCTTATTTAAGGAAATATATACATGCGTTGGAAGCAGTACAGAGAAGGTTTACCAGACTAATTCCTGGAAAGTGTGGGTTGTCTTATAAGGAAAGATTGGGCAAACTAACTTGTATCCGCTGGAGTTTGGAAGGGTAAGAGGTGACTTGATTGAAACATATAAGATCCTGAGGGGCCTTGATTGGGTGGATGTGGAGAGGATGTTTCCTCTTGTGGGAGAATCTAGATCTAAGTGTCACCCATTTTAAACAGAGATGAGACAAAATGTTTTTCACTCAGAGGGCCGTGAGTTTTTGGAACTCTCTTCCTGGAAAAGTGGTGGAATCAGAGTCTTTGGATATTTTTAAGGCAGAGATGGATAGTTTCTTAACAAGCAAGGGGGTGATAGGTTATCGGCGGTATGTGAGATACTGATTTCAGCTTACTATCAGATCAGCCATGATCTTATTAAATTGCAGAGCAGGCTCAAGAGGCTGAATGGCCTAATCTTGTTCCTTAATCGTATGTTCGTGTATATATATTGGAACTACACAGTAGGATATTTAGATTTGTTGGATTCATTCCAACATCACTCTAAGTGAAGGTATGCTGCTATAGTGTAGTGATGATAGTTCACCCCTTAACTTGGATCGAGGCATCTTGTTAGACTTAAAAGCAAAAAAACTGATGCTGGAAATCCAAAACAAAAACAAAAATAAAAATACCTGGAAAAACTCAGCAGGTCTGACAGCATCTGCAGAGAGGAACACAGTTAACCTTTCGAGTCCGTATGACTCTTCAACAGAACTAAGGAAAAATAGAAGAGAGGTGAAATATAAGCTGGTTTAAGGAGGTGGGGGGGCGGGGGGTGGTAGGCGGGACAAGTAGAGCTGGATAGAGGGCCAGGGAAAGGTGGGGATTGCCAAAAGATGTCATAGACAAAAGGACAATGGGGGGGTTGAAGGTGGTGATATTAGCTAAGGAATGTGCTAATAGGTGACATTAAGGGTAGAAAGCAGGACGAGCAAGGTACAGATAACCCTGGGGGATGCGGGTGGGGTGAGGGGAAGGGATTGAAACAGGCTAAAAGGTAGAGATAAAACAATGGATGCAAATACATTTAAAAATAATGGAAATAGGTGGGAAAAGAAAAATCTATATAAATGATTGTAAAAAAGGGGGATCGGAAAGGGGGTGGGGATGGAGGAGGGAGTTCATGATCTAAAATTGTTGAACTCAATATTCAGTCCAGAAGGCTGTAAAGTGCCTAGTCGGAAGATGAGGTGCTGTTACTTCAGTTTGCGTTGAGCTTCACTGGAACAATGCAGCAAGCCAAGGATGGACATGTGGGCATGAGAGCAGGGTGGGGTGTTGAAATGGCAAGCGACAGGGAGGTCTGGGTCATGCTTGCAGACAGTCCGAAGGTGTTCCGCAAAGCGATCACCCAGTCTGCCCTTCGGTGTTTCCACAGCCTGTGCCATTTTTCAGAGGACAATGGAGAGCTTATTACAGGGACTACCTCAGGTTGTAGTCTACCTGGACGATGTACTGATAACTGCATTCACTGAAAGGGAACACTTGGTTAACTTAGAGGAAATCCTAAAGCAATTTCTAGAAGCAGGAGTGTACTTGAAGGAGGAAAATGCACTTTTTAAGAAAATGAAGTCATTTATTTAGGCCACCAGGTAGATGCCCAAGGGCTACACCCAGTTGAAGATCGGGTTAAAGCAATCAGAGAGGCACCTGCACCCAAGAACAACTCTGAACTTCAATCACATTTAGGGATGATAAATGACTATGGGCGACTTCTACCAAACTTGTCCACAATTCTAATCCCTCTATTTTCGCTGCTAAGAAAAAAGCAGTGTTGGTTTTGAGAGACACCCCAAAAAGAAGCCTTCATATAGCAAATACCGATGCCCTAAGTCACCTTCCTTTACAAGAGAATGATGGACATGTCCCAATCCCACAGGAGCTCATGTTAGTGATGAATTTTCGAGGTTCCTCACCAGCCTGTGCCAGGCAGATAAGAAACTGGATGAACCATGATCCCGTCCTGTCTCGAGTGAGAGACCAAGTGTTACAGGGTTAGTCCCAGGAACCAGTCTCTGATTTTTCAACCGCAGACAGAAGATGAGCAGTCATGATGGTTTTCTATTATGGGGTGCACGGCTAGTAATTCCTGCACAAGGAAGGGAACCATTTTTAGTAGAGCTACACAGTGCCCATCCAGGGATCTCCCGAATGAAGATGAAAGCACGGAGTTATCTTTGGTGGCCATGGATGGATGGTGATATTGAGAAGGTGGTTAAACACTGTGTGCAGTGTCAACGGCTACAAAAGTTGCCCTTGGAAGCCCCATTACACCCATGGAAGTATCCTGGTAGACCCTGGGTGCGATTCCACATTGATTACGTGGGTCCTTTCCTTGGAACCATGTTTCTACTGATTATAGATGCTCATTCCAAGTGTTTAGACGTTTATGAGGTAAAGTCACCAACTTCAGGCACTACTATGGAAAAACTACGCCAGAACTTCACCATCCATGGATTGCCAGAGGTAATCGTCTCAGATAATGGTTTGGCATTTACAAGCGCTGAGTTCCGACGATTTATCAGGCTCAACGGTATTAAACAAATGAAGACTGCACTATCCGTCATCAAATGCACTGGTAGAAAGGGCAGTGCAAACATTTAAGGCGGGAATGAAAGAGTTAACAGTGGATTCGTTGGAGACCAAACTTGCTTGTTTTCTATTTCACGACAGAATAAATCCCCCACACTACGGCAGGAACAACACCAACAGGATTACTGATGAGGCACTGTCTTCAGACAAGGCTAAGTCTAATACTTCCCAATTTGGAGGGGAAAGTGGGGAAAATCCAAGGGAATCAAAAAGCGACTCATGATTTGCATCATCTTGAGTGACAATTTACGGTTGAAGAAGCAAAATATGTAAAGATTTTTGGTGGAGGACTGAAGTGGTTACCTGGTAAAGTGAGTTCTGTTAGCGGACCATTGTTGTACCATGTGGAAGTGGAGGACCGGATCACCCATAAACATGTGGATCATTTAGGAAATAGAGAGATACCCCAATAAAATCATGTTCCACTTGTAACCATTGCTGAGCCAATGGTTCCTGTTGAAGTTGCTCAGTCAAGGACAGACATGCCCGAAGTCTCTGTCGGAGTGGAAGACACTGAACTGCAAGTGCCTAATGAGGTTCCTGATGTTAATGAGGTTCCAGAGAATGTGTTTCCGACAAAAGAATCTGAAGTCGTGGATCTGCGACTTTCCACACGGATCAGGAAACCACCTGAAAAACTGAACTTGTAATTTCATAACCTGTGTAAACATTGTAATGTCATGAGATAAAAAGCCTTGACAATACAAAATGTGCAGAAAAGTTAAAGGGGGAGAAATGTAGTAATTATAGTTTGGGGAAATGTTGGACAGCAGCTTTAAGATTAATCCTGTGTTGTAAGATCACATGATCTGTGTAAACCAATATGTTAGCAGCGCGGGGAAGCTCTACAGTAGAGTTCTTCTTTAGTTATGTAGTTTGATGCACACGTGCAGTTGCTGCTGCTGTCTTGTATATAAAGTTAAATGTTTCCACGAAGAAAACTAGTCTGAAGATCAACTCTATAACAGATAGTGTCAAATTGAAAGAAAAAATATACAATATGGCAAAGATTAGTGGTAAGGCAAAGGATTGGGAGAGCTTTAAAATCCCAAAAAGATGACCAAAACAAAATAAAGAGGGAGAAAATAAAATTTGAGGCTAAACTAGTAAGTAACATATAAATGGACTGTAAGAGCTTCTTTAAATATATAAAAAGGAAGGAAGAGGCTAAAATGAACATAGGCCCCTTGGAGAACGAGGTTGGGGAAATAATAATGGGGAACCAGGAAATAGCAGAGGAGTTGAATAAATACTTTGCATCAGTCTTCACATTAGAAGACACTAATAGCGTTCCAAAAATACTAAATAATCAAGGGGAAAAGAGGGGAGCAGGGGGAGCAGGGGAGGAAATGAATACAATAACTATCAAAAGTAATAGGAAAACTAATGGGGCTAAAGGCTGATAGCCTGGACATGAAGGGTTGCATCCTAGGATATTAAAGGAAGTAGCTACAGAGATAATGGATGCATTGATAGCAATCTTCCAAGAATCCTTAGACTCTGGAAAAGTCCCAGAGGGTTGGAAAACTGCCAATGTAACACACTTATTCAAAAAGGGTCGTAGAGAAAAAACAGGTAACTAAAGGCCAGTTAACTTAACATCTGTCATTGGGAAAATGTTTGAGTTTATTATAAACAATGTAATAGCAGAGCATTTAGAAATGCATAATATAGTCTAGCAGAGGCAACATGGCTTCATGAAGGGGAAACCATGGCTGACAAATTTATTGGAATTCTTTGAGGTCACAAGCAGGAGAGATAAAGGGGAATCAGTCGATGTAATCTATTTGAAATTCCAAAAGACATTTGATAAGATACCGCACATAAGGATGCTTAATAAGATAAGAGTCCATAGTGTTTCGGGTGGTATATTCGCATGGATAGAGGATTGGCTAACGAACAGAAGACAGAGAGTTGGGACAAGGGGGGCATTTTCAGCATGACAACCTGTAACTAGTGGAGTGCCACAGGGATCAGTGCTGGGGCCACAATTATTTACAATATTCATTCATGACTTGGATGAGAGAAATGAATGTACTATCGCCATGTTTGTGGATGACACAATAAAATGTGGGAAGGTAAGTGGTGAGGATGACACAAAGAGTCGACAGAGGGATATAGACAGGTTAAGCGAGTGAGCAAAAACTTGATAAATGGAATATAATGTGGGAAAATGTGAGGTTATGCACTTTGGCAGGAAGTAGAGAGGGGCTGAATATTATTTAAATGAAGAAAGACTGCAGAAAGCTTCAGCACAGAGGGATATGGGGGTCCTCGTGCATGAATCACAGAAAGATAGCGTACAGGTTCTGCAGGTAATAGGGAAGGCAAATGAAATGTTGGCCTTCATTTCAAAGGGATTGGAGTATAAAAATAAGGACATTTTGCTAAAACTATACAAGGCCCTAGTTCAACCACACCTAGAATGCTATGAACAGTTTTGGTCTCCTTATCTAAGGAAAGATATATGGCATTGGAGGCAGCCCAGAGAAGGTTCATTAAGTTGATCCCGGGTATGGAGGGATTTTCTTCTGAGGAGACGTTGAGTAGGTTGGGCCTGTACTCACTGGAGTTTAGAAAAATGAGAGGCAAACTTATTGAAACAGATCACATTCTTAGGCGTCTTGACAGGGTAGATGCTGAGAGATTGTTTCCCCTTGTGCTAGAGTCTAGCGCCAGAGGGCATAATCTCAGAGTAGGGGACCACCCATTTAAGACAGAGATGAGGAGGAATTTCTTCTCTCAGAGGCTAGTGTATCTGTGGAATTCTTTACCGCAGAGGGCTGTAGAGACTGGGTTGTTAAGTATTTTCAAGATTGAGATACACAGATATTTAATATGTAAGGGAATCAAGGATTATGGGGAAGAGGCAGGAAAGTGGAGTTGAGGATTATCAGACCAGCCTTGATCTCATTAAATGGCAGAGCAGACTCAATATGCCAAATGGCCAACTTCTGCTCCTACTCCGTATGGTCTTATGTCCGCTTGTCAGCCCAAGCCTGGATATTGTGCAGGTTTTACTACAATTAGACATGGAACTGCTTCAGTATCTGAGGAGTCGTGAATGGTGATGAACGTTGTGCAATTATCAGCGAACATCCCCAATTCTGACCTGATGATGGAAGGAATGTCATTGATGAAGCAGCCGAGGATGGTTGGGCAGAGGACATTACCCTGAGGAACTGCTGCAGTGATGTCCTGGAGCTGAGATGACTGACCTCCAACAACCACAACCATCTTCCTTTGTGTGAGGTAAGACTCCAACCAGTGGAGAATTTTCCCCCTGATTCCCATTGACTCCAGTTTAGCTAGGGCTCCTTGATGCCACACTAATCAAATGCTGCCTTGATGTCAAGGGCAGTAACTTCCACCTCACCTCAGCATTTCAGCTTTTTAGTCCACAATTGAATCAAGGCTCTAATGAGGTCAGGATCTGAGTGGCCCTGGAGGAACACAAACTGGGCATCAATGAGCAGGTTATTGCGAGGTATGTGCTGCTTGATAGCACTGTTGATGATCCCTTCCATTACTTTTCTGATGATCGAGAGTAGACTGACAGGGCATTAATTGGCCGGGTTGGATTTGTCTTGCATACCTGGGCAATTTTCCACATTGCCGGGTAGATGCCAGCGTTGGAGGTGCACTGGAACATCTTGGCTAAGGGCATGGCATGTTCTTGGGCACAAGTCTTTAGTACGATGGCCGGAATATTTTCAGTGCCCACAGCTTTTGCACTATATAGTACCTTCAGATGTGGAGTGAATCGAATTGGCTGAAGACTGGCATCTGTGAAATTGGGGCCAAGAATGATCATTCACAGGGCACTTTTGACTGAAGGTTGTTGCAAATGTTTCAGCCTTATCTTTTGAACTGATGTGCTGGGCTCCCCCATCATTGAGGACGGCAGATTTCCTTCCCTAAAGGGCATTAGTGAACTAGATGTTTTTTTTTGAACAATCAACAATGGTTTTGTGATCATCTTTAGACTTTTAATTCCAGATTGTTTTTGAATTCAATTTCCACCATCTGCGCTGGCAGGTTCAAACCTGGGTCCCCAGAGCATTACCCTGGGTCTCTGGATTACTTGTCCAGTGAAAATACCACAACCCCATCACCTCCCCATATGTACATTGTCTTTCTGTCTGCAATGAGCAGGGCCCTGTGTATTAATATGTGTAGCTTCCAGTTCATGTAAAAGTGCCACACTGCGAGCCCAACTGACAATCTTCAATTGGTTGTCAGTGTCATTCTTAGCACACTGAGGATTAATTAGCAAATTTTGTCCATTCGCTGAATCACATCTAATGTTGGACACTGTGTTTTGATTTTTGCAAGAAAGGGCTGGTTGGATACGGCCTGTACCCTGCCCATTGTGAACAGCGGCTGGGACATGCTGTTTGATGTGATCCCCTGTCTTTGGCACATCTGGCCTACATACCTAGCATCGCACTGGCATGAGAAATCATATACCACATCGCTCATTTGTGTGATAGGCAGAATGAGTTTTTGTCTTGATGGCAGCATCCAGCTCCTAGTGAATATCACTCTTATTGCTGCTGCACAAATTATTGGGATAACTTGCCTTTCCAGGGTAATCAGAGCACAGGGTGGAGTCTGTTAATATGTGTAAGGAAATTATTATATGCAGCTGCAGATTTAAATAAGGCAAACGTATCATCCACATATCAGAAATGTGGGAGGGATAGTTGATTAGGTGTCATTACATCAAAAACACATTTGTCATGGAAACCAACAAAGATGTTCATGAGAGCTGGGCCTAGAGGGGATCCTAATGCAACACCATCTATTTGGGCCTACGTGGTTTGGTTAAAACTGAAGTCAACTGCATAAGTTGCCAAGTTCATAGGTTCAATTAATGCAGATTCACATAATAGTAATGCCTCTACCAATCAGAGTCCACTTGCCAACCAATCAGCACTCTCTTCTCACACAGTATAAGTTGTTTTCCCCTTATGTTGGTATTCTTGAGGAGTGTCCTGATGAGTGCAATATGAAAAACTTTGACATGTTTCTGTTTTAGCAATGATCATGTTCTCTACTACAAAATAACTACAAATATTAATAGATATCAATTTTTTTTGTAACATGAATAAGGTCTGGATTCTCTATTATAGTCAAGAATGTACTTACTTCTCCTCGAACTGTCAATGTTGTGACTGATTTACCATAAAAAGTGAATTGCTTTTTCAGTTCCTAAAGCAACTTTAATATAATTTCGAAAGTGTATTGTCTCAGTTCCAGGGAGCAGAGTCGGAGGGCGGAGTTCCAGACCGAGGAGCGTAAAAGCCTTACCTCGGGGATTCGCGGCCTAGTTCCAGGGAGCAGAGTCGGAGGGCGGAGTTCCAGAGAGGTGAGTATAAAAACCTTACCTCGGGGATTCGCGGCCTAGTTCCAGGGAGCAGAGTCGGAGGGCGGAGTTCCAGAGAGTGAGTATAAAAACCTTACCTCGGGGATTCGCGGCCTAGTACCAAGGAGCAGAGTTGGAGGGCAGAGTTCCAGAGCGGGAAGTATAAAAACCTTACCTTGAGGATTCACGGCCTAATTCCAGGGAGCAGAGTCGGAGGGCGGAGTTCCAGAGAGGTGAGTATAAAAACCTTACCTCGGGGATTCGCGGCCTAGTTCCAGGGAGCAGAGTCAGAGGACGGAGTTCCAGAGAGGTGAGTATAAAAATCTTACCTCGGGGATTCACGGCCTAGTACCAAGGAGCAGAGTTGGAGGGCAGAGTTCCAGAGAGGGAAGTATAAAAATCTTACCTCGGGGATTCGCGACCTAGTTCCAGGGAGCAGAGTCGGAGGGCGGAGGTCCAGGGAGATGAGTATAAAAATCTTACCTCGAGGATTCGCAGACCTCGGGTCTTAAAAAAAAATTAACAGTGGCGTCACGGTAAATCTGTGACCTGATTGGCTGGTAGAGAATCTAAACTAAATTTGAAACTAAAACATTGTTAAACTAATTAAACCAAATAAATTAATCACTTAATGAATAAGTAGAGGATATCTGGACCAGAATCAGGGGATTACTGTTCTTAGAATTTAGCATTTATATTAGAAATCTAGCCCTAGGGAATGTATAGTTAATAAGGAGTCAATAAGCAGTTATTAGATTTAAATTAATTTATTAAATAGTTCTAGAAATGACAGTTGCTGGGGTGAAGTGCTTCACCTGTGGGATGTGGGAAATCTGTGACCCTTCGAGTGTCCCAGACAACTACACCTGCAGGAAGTGTACCCAATTGCAGCTCCTCAAAGACCGCATGGATCGGTTGGAGCAGCACTTAGATGCACTTAGGAGCACTCAGGTGGCGGAAAGCGTCATTGACAAGAGTTTTGGAGACGTGGTCACACCCAAGGTACAGACATATAGATGGGTGACCGCTAGAAGGGGCAGGTAGTCAGTGCAGATATCCCCTGTGGCTGTCCCCTTCTCTAACAGGTATACCATTTTGGATACTGTTGGGGGGGGATGGCCTATCAGGGGAAAACAACAGCAGAAGCCAGAGCAGTGGCACCATGGCTGTCTCTGTTGTTCAACAGGGGGGGTCAAAACACAGAAGAGCAATTGTCATAGGGGGCTCTATAGTCAGGGGCTGAGAGATGCGCTTTTGTGTTCGTGAAAGAGACACCAGGATGGTATGTTGCCTCCCTGGTGCCAGGGTCCAGAATGTCTCTGATCGGGTACGGGACATTCTGAAGGGGGAGGGAGAACAGCCAGAGGTCGTGGTACACATTGGTACTAACGACATAGGCAGGAAGAGTGACGAGGTCCTGCAGCGGGAGTTCAGGGAGTTAGGCAGAAAGTTAAAAAACAGGACCTCTAGGGTTGTAATCTCAGGATTACTCCCTGTGCCACGTGCCAGTGAGGCTAGAAATAGGAAGATAGTGCAGCTGAACACGTGGCTGAACAGATGGTGTAGGAGTTTCTGATATCTGGATCAGTGGGATCTCTTCCGGGGCAGGTGGGACCTGTACAAGAAGGATGGGTTGCATCTAAACTGGAGGGGCACCAATATCCTGGCTGCGAGGTTTGCGAGTGTCACTCAGGAGGGTTTAAACTAACATGGCAGGGGGGTGGGAACCAGAGCAATAGGTCAACAGGTGAAATAAATGACTGGGAAACAGTGAATATGGCCAGTAGGACTAAGAGGCAGGGCAGGCAGGGAGAATGAACACAGTGGAACTGGGGGTCTGAAATGCATTTGTTTCAATGCCAGAAGTATAACAGGCAAGGCAGATTAGCTTAGAGCTTGGATTGGTACTTGGGACTATGATGTTATTGCTATTACAGAGACTTGGTTGAAGGATGGACAGGATTGGCAGATAAACGTTCCAGGATTTAGATGTTTCAGGCAGGATAGAGAGGGATGTAGAAGAGGTGGGGGAGTTGCACTGCTGGTTAAGGGGAATATCACAGCTGTACGACAGGAGGACACCTCGGTGGGCTCATGCAGCGAGGCAATATGGGTAGAGCTCCGGAATAGGAAGGGTGCAGTCACAATGTTGGGGGTTTACTATAGGCCTCCCAATTGCCGGCGGGAGATTGAGGAACAGTTATGTAGGCAGATTTTGGAAAGATGTAAAAGCAATAGGGTTGTTGTGGTGGGTGATTTTAACTTTCCCTATATTGACTGGGAATCACTTGTGCTAGGGGTTTGGATGGTGCAGATTTTGTAAGGTGCATCCAGGAGGGCTTCCTGAGACAATATGTAGATAGTCCAACTAGGGAAGAGGCAATACTGGACCTGGAATTAGGGAAAGAACCCAGCCAGGTGGTCGAAGTTTCACTAGGAGAGCATTTCGGGAAAAGTGACCATAATTCAGTAAATTTCAAGGTACTGGTGGAAAGGGAAAACAGGAGTCCTCGGGTTAAGGTGCTTAATTGGGGGAAGGCTAATTATAACAATATTAGGCAGGAACTGAGGAATCTAGACTGGGGGCGGATGTTTGAGGGCAAGTCAACAATTGACATGTGAGGGGCTTTCAAACATCAGTTGATAAGAATTCAGGACCGGCATGTTCCTGGTAGGATGAAGGATAAGCATGGCAAGTTTCAGGAACCTTGGATAACGAAGGATATTGCGAGATTAGTCAGAAAGAAAAGGGAAGCATTCATAAGGGCTAGAAGGCTGGGAACAGATGAAGCCCGTGGAGAATATAAAGAAAGTAGGAAGAAACTTAAGCAAGGAGTCAGGAGGGCTAAAAGGGGTCATGAAAAGTCACTGCAACCAGGATTAAGGAAAATCCCAAGGCTTTTTATACATATGTAAAAAGCAAGAGGGTAGCCAGGGAAAGGGTAGGCCCACTCAGGGACAGAGGTGGGAATCTGTGTGTGGAGCCAGAAGAAATGGGAGAGATACTAAATGAATACTTCTCATCAGTATTCACCAAAGAGAAGGACTTAGCAGTCGATTTGTCTAGGGAAGAGTGTGTAGATAGCCTGGATCATGCTGAGATCAAAAAAGACGAGCTGTTAGGCATCATGAAGAATATTAAGGTGGATAAGTCCCCAGGGCAAGATGGGATCTACCCCAGAGTACTGAGGGAGGCAAGGGAGGAGATTGCTGGGGCCTTGACAGAAACCTTGTATCCTCACTGGCTACGGGAAAGGTCCCAGAGGACTGGAGAATGGCCAACGTTGTTCCATTGTTTAAGAAGGGTAGAAGGGATAATCCAGGAAATTACAGGCCGGTGAGCCTTACGTCAGTGGTAGGGAAATTATTGGAGAAGATTCTTCCTGACAGGATTTACTACCATTTGGAAGCAAATGGGCGTATTAGTGAGAGGCAGCATGGTTTTGTGAAGGGGAGGTCGTGTCTCACTAACTTGATCGCGTTTTTCGAGGAAGTGACAAAGATGATCGACGATGGAAGGGCAGTGGATCTTATATACATAGATTTCAGTAAGACCTTTGACAAGGTCCCTCATGGCAGACTGGTACAGAAGGTAAAGTCACGCGGGATCAGAGGTGAGCTAGCAAGATGGATACAGAATTGGCTTGGTCATAGAAGGTAGAGGGTAGTAGTGGAAGGGTGCTTTTCTGAATGGAGAGCTGTGACTGGTGGAGTTCCGCAGGGATCAGTGCTGGGTCCTTTGCTGTTGGTAGTAGACATAAATGATTTGGAGGAAAATGTAACTGGGCTAATTAGTAAGTTTGCAGACGACACTAAGGTTGGAGGAGTTGCAGATAGTGAAGAGGATTGTCAAAGAATATAACGGGATATAGATCGGTTGGAGACTTGGGCGGAGAAATGGCAGATAGAGTTTAATCCGGACAAATGTGAGGTAATGCATTTTGGAAGGTCTAATATAGGCAGGAATTATACAGTAATGGCAGAATCCTTAAGTGCATTGACGGGCAGAGGGATCTGGGTTTACAGGTCCACAGGTCACTGAAAGTGGCAACGTAGGTGGATAAGGTAGTCAGGAAGGCATATGGAATGCTTGCCTTCATTGGCAGGGGTATTGAGTATAAAAGCTGGGAAGTCATGCTGCAGCTGTATAGAACCTTGGTTAGGCTACACTTGGAATATTGCATGCAATTTTGGTCGCCACATTACCAGAAGGATATGGAAGCATTGGAGTGGGTGCAGAGGAGGTTTACCAGGATGCTGCCTGGTCTGGAGGTTATTAGCTATGAAGAGAGGTTGGATAAACTCGGATTGTTCTCACTAGAGTGACGGAGATTGAGGGGCAACTTTGTAGAAGTTTACAAAATTATGAGTGGCATGTACAGAGTAGATAGTCAGAAGCTTTTTCCCAGGGTGGAAGAGTCAATTACTAGGGGACATAGATTTAAGGTGAGAGGAGAAAACTATAGAGGAGATGTGCGGGGCAAGTTTTTTACACAGAGGGTAGTGAGTGTCTGGAATTTGCTGCCTGAGGAGGTGGTGGAAGCAGGTACGATAGTGGTGTTTAAAAGGCAGCTTGACAAATACATGATTTAGGGTGGGAATAGAGGGATATGGACCCCGGAAGTGCAAAATGTTTTAACTGATGGGCAATATGATCGGCGCAGGCTTGGAGGGCCGAAGGGCCTGTTCCTGTGCTGTACTTTTATTTGTTCTTTGTTCTTTTCTTTGTTAATGTCTCCAAAGATCTATGGTCCTGGTCGTGGGCGTATCAGTACTGGCAACAAGTTCAGGGATCATCACTGCTCATCCCGCACCGCAGGAGGAACTTTGGTACAGCACGGACAGTGACACGGTTAATTCGAAGCCTGGCTGTGGATTGCTGTGGATCTGGAGTCAGATGTAGACCAAACCAGGTAAGGGCATTAGTGAAGCAGATGGGTTTTTGCAACAATCAATGTTAGTTTCAGAGTCACTATTACTGAGAGAAGAGCAGTACTTCTTCAACACAGGCATTCCTGGAAGAGAAGTGGCACTGAATTAAACACTAAGATAAAAGCAAAACACTGCGGATGCTGGAAATCTGAAATAAAAACAGAGAATGCTGGAAAAATTCACCAGGTCTACCAGAGAGAGAAACAGAGTTAATGCTTCCAGTCCATATGATCTTTCAAGTAGGGGTGACAGGTGCTTTCCGACCTGCAGAGTTTTTCCAGCATTTTCTGTTTATATTTCAGATTTCAAGCATCTGCAGCATTTTACTTTTATCACTATTACTGAGACAAGCTTTCAATTCCAGATTTTATTATCTGAATTTAAATTTTACCAGCTGCAATAGTGGGATTTAAACACCTGCCTCCAGAGCGTCATCCTGGGTCTCTGCATTACTCGTTCAGTGATATTACCACTACACCACTATCTCCCCAGAAATAACAAATGCGTAACTCAGCCTTATTTCTGAGTAAGAATCTAACATGACACCAAATGTTGAAATGCATCACCCTCTTTATTTCACAGTGAGAATACATTCCCAACAGTTTGAAAAACAAAAGAAACAAAAGCTAGAAGACAATGACTAATTGACTCCATGAGAGAAGCCTGTGAATGGGTCACCTGTTAACAGGGGTAATATCTGAATAGGTCATGTTCTCAATCACAGATTCATTCTGTCAATGTTCCGAATGTGAGCTCCCAGTATGGGTGTGAGGAGATGGGAATCTGAACTTTATTCCATGTTCAGTCTCTGGATTCTAATTTTAGATTGGGATTCTTTCTCAGTTTTAAGCTGCTTCAAACCAGAGTCGTCAAATCTTACACTTCAGTTTCCTCATGATTCTAATGAAAATTTAAAGTGCTGGTGGTGTGCATGGGAGACGTGTGTGATCATGCTGCGGGGAAGCTTTTCAGTGGTGATTACTGTTGTCAGCTGACAAGGCAGCAGGTACAGGCGGGTTATAAAAGAGTCTCCTGGACAAACAGGGTCTTCTTCATGACCACAACTTTCCTGCCCAGCTCCATTGCTACTAACAGGAGAATTATTAAGAGCAGAAAGGTGGCATGCGTGTTTTTCAAATTTAAACTTCACTTGTAAGTATTTCACATTACATTGGTTTCTCTTTATTCATGTCGGCACCATCGTTATTTATTGAAACTAATTTAATCAGAAAGCTCAATGTCCTGTCACAGCTTATAGTTGGCACACCTTGATGGTTACAGAAGAATTAGGGACATATCTTTATCATGGAAGATATAATATTGTGTTTTTTGGTTCACTCTTTATTGAATGTTTATGTTGGTGTCCAGTGTTGCACTCACCACTCTGTGGAACATGGCTGAAGTTGCCAGCTCAGCTGGCTCTCCCTTCTATGCATTGGAAAGGAGATTGTCAGAAATCACTCTCCGCAGGGATAATTGGAATGTTGTAGGTGAACTCAAGGACTCAGCCAACCAACAATTAGAAATGGACCCACATGTCCTGATATTGTCCTTTAGGTCCCTCATTTTCTTACCTTGACTGCCTTTCCCCACCAGCCCTACCCTAACCCCGACCATACCAAGATGCCAGGCCTCTCCTCTTTCACTTCTGCCTGCCCCAAGTCCACCCTCTGCCCTCCTTGGATCTTTCTGTCTTTGATTTCTGTTTTGAAATTGCAATCTGTACATATTGTTCACTGGAAGCTTCCTTACAGAATTATACCCACAGAGGGAGTCTGCAGGAAGAAGTAAAGAGTCCGAAAAAGATGTCTTAATAAAAGGAGCCATGTTGCTCATGCACTTTAATTCTAGGTGCCTCTGGCTGTTTCTATTACCGAGCGCCTCACACACTCTTTAACTCCTGCATGTCCCCGTCCCCTGTCTCAACTCCACATACCCCGTCACCACTGAGTCACTCGAGTCGGTCCTGGGCCTCAATGCAAGCTGCTATTCTCATGCTCCCCTCCCTGAGCCCAGGTATAATGCCAAATCTGACCACTCCATAATTTCATTTGTAACAATTTCAATTCTCTCTGCTCTGAAACACATCCCATTTTCAATTAGATCTTTTCACTTCACCTTTAAGCATTCTGACCAGTACGACTGAGAGAAACATAAATATAATCCATCGCTGTGTCTAGATAGAACATCCTAGAACTATGTCGGTCATTAGAGCCATCTGAATCTCAATCTGTGCACAATTCATTTAGAGCAAGATTATAGAAAAGGCAAATTACTGCAGTGATTAATCCCTGTTCCCCAATGGAGGGCCCACTACCCATGTCCAACTGGGATTAGGCCTGTGTATGTGCAGTGCGGAGATGTTAGACTCATTTCACCATTGCTGCCCACAGAGGTGGTTGGTCAGAAATGAACCTGAAACATGAGCAAATAACTTGGAATTGAAGGAGGAACCTAATTATAAACAATATGAAAAGCAACAGCAGCAGTCAGGGCTCCTCTGTCAGGGACAGTCAGATCTGCCAGGGCTGGATTCTCATGTCTGGTTAACGTGTGGGTAGAAGACCATGTGGCTTCTCCATATTTGGTTGGTTAAGTGAATGGGTAAGAATGTGGCAGACAGAATACAATTTGGGGACATGTGAAGTCAGTCAAATATAGGAAAAATATAAAAGTGGAATATTTTGCATGGGTGAGTGACTGGAAAATGTTGGTATTCAGAGTGACTTCGGTGTCTTTACTCATGAAGCATAGAAATGTAATATGCAGTTACAACAAGCAATCAGGAAAACAAATGTTATCTTAGCCTTTATTACAAAGGGAGTAAAGAGAAAAGAAATCTTACCTCAATTATATAGGTGACACCACAACTGTAGTTTTGGCCTCCTTACCTAAGGTTGGATGAACTTTCCTTAAAGGCACTGCAATGCCTGTTTATTAGACAGATTACACACTCGAGGGATAGTGTGGGAAGGTGGAATTGAGGTAGAAGATCAGCCATGATCTTACTGAATGGTGGAGCAGGATTGAAGAGCCTCTGTTTTATTTGACTTTGGGAAAGACAAGGAGGGACAGCCCCTGGTGAGAACCATGATCTGTCTGTCACTGGATAGTGTGGGAGACATTGAGCTGGACACCCGGAAAGAGCCGTCGTTTAGAATCACTGAACAAAACAACTAAAGAGACCAGTTTATGTAAATGAAGAAGAAATGCTCACTGTTGATGCTAACATGGTTGCATAAGTAAAAAAAAATAATAAATGCAACAGTGTGTGTGGGAGTCAGAATTAACTGTCAGTAGAGGGCAATGTGCAGAGTTTTCCTCTCAGTGATTTGGGGGCGGGACTCGCTCGCCGAGGGGAAAATGACGCGGGATGATGTTGGGAGGAACTCCCGACATCATCCCTGTCCATTTAAATATTGAGGAAGGCGGGGGCACGAAATCAGCTGTCCGCCCACCGACCTGTCAATGGCCAATTAAGGCCATTGACAGGATAATTAAGATAATTAAAGGCCCTGCGCGTCCAACCTTAAGGCTGGCAGGCAAGCCAGGAGCCCCAGTGGGCTTCTGATAATACATGAAACCTCATCCACTGGCGGGATGAGGTTTCATATCCGTTTTTAAAAACTTCAATAAAGTTTACGTGCTTCTTATTAACATGTCCCATCTCGTGTGACATTGTCACATGAGTGGGACATGTTAATAATTTTTATATTTTTCTATTTTTCAAGTTTTTTACACTTCATTAATCTCCCTGAGAGAGCACTTAGTCTCAGGGAGATGTGCGCTATTTCGTGCGCATGTGCAAAAGAGCGCACTTTGACAGATGAGGAATCCTTACCCCCCTGCACAGGAAGCATATGGTGCTTCCCGTTGGGCAAGGCGCTGGGCGGGCCTTAATTGGCCCGCCCACTCAAAATGGCGGCGGGCCCCTTTTCGGTGGCGGAGTTCGGCTGCCCGCCCGCCCATCAAGGGAAAAATTTTGGTCAATATTTCTAAACAGGGTCTCAGTGCTGAATGCGTCATTGGTGGGATTGTTCAAAACCCCAATACCGGCACATATATGTAATCTGTCTAATGAACAGTCATTGCGTTCCCTCTACGGTAAATATATCCTTCCTTAGGAAAGGAGACCAGAACTTTGCACAGTACTCCAGCTTAAACACAATGTGTAATTAGTGGAAGGTTCAAACAGTTTAAGAATAGAGTTAAGCACATCTCACTGTTTTATATCTATAGGGGTAACAAACCCTACCAGGTAGCTTTTACAATTTTCTAAAAGCTATTTGCATCAGCCCATGTGTGTTATAAAAACTGATGATGAATCCTGGATCAAAGTGTCGATTGTCTTGTTCCAAGTCCTGCTGGAATTCAGTCACAAGTCCTTCATATTGTTGCCCATCAACTTTCTGGTCAAAAGTCCTGTAACAGAATTAAGAATATATAATTTTCATTTTTGTTCCTCCTGACAAAGCCCGTATGGAAGTCAAATGGATTGTCAGGACAATCAGCCCACTGAGGACCCTCCACCATTCAGTTCATCCACAGCTGTAGTAACATAATAGATAAGATAGCCCAATGGGCAGACAAGTGGCAGATTGGATTTAATACAGAGAAATGGCATTCAACGGCATTACCATCACTGAATCCCCTACTATCAACTTCCTGTGGGTTACCATAGACCAGAAACAGAACTGAACTAGCCATATAAATACTGTGACTACAAGATAAGGTATGAGGTTAGAAATCCTGTGGTGAATAACTCACCTCCTGACTTCCCAAAACCTGTCCACCAACTATAAGGCACAAGTCAGGAGTGTGATGGAACACTCTCTACTTGCCTGGATGAGTGCTGCTCCAACAACACTCAAGAAGTTTGACATTATCCAGAACAAAGCAGCCTACTTGGTTAGCACCCCATCCACATACATTCACTTCCTCCACCACTGATGCACAGTAGCAGCAGTGTGTACCATCTACAAGGTGCACTGCAGGAACTTACCAAGGCTCATTAGACAGCCTCCTTCAAACACAAAACTACTACCATCTAGAAGGACAGCAGACACATGGGAGCACCTACACCTGGAAGTTCCCCTCCAAGCAACTCACCATCCTGATAAAAACAAAAAGCTACTGCGGATGCTGGAAATCCAAAACAAAAACAGAATTACCTGGAAAAACTCAGCAGGTCTGGCAGCATCGGTGGAGAAGAAAAGAGCTGACGTTTCGGGTCCACATGACCCTTCAACAGAACTGACTTGGAAACGTATCATCGTTCCATCAGTGTCGCTGGGACAACATTGTGGAACACACTCCAAACTGCACTGTGGGTGTATCTACACCACATGGACTGCAATGGTTCAAGAAGGCAGCTCACCACTACTTTCTCAGAGCAATTAGGGATGGGCAACATATGCTGGCCTAAGCAGTGACGCACACACTCCATGAATGAACTAAGAACAAAGTGGGGTGATGCATTTTGCAGAAGGTATAGGGAGAGGTAATGGAGATATCATGACACAATTCTAAAGAGTGTGCAGGGACAGAGGGACCTTGGGGTGCATGGATCTTTGAATGTGAGAGCACATATTGAGAAAATGTTCAGCAAACTATCTGGCAACTTGGGTTTCATAAGTAGAGGTATTGATTACAAAAGCAAGGAAGTGATGCTGAACCTTTATAAAGATCTGGAAAAGCGACAATTAGCGTATTGCATCCATTGATGGAGACCACAATTTAGGAGGGATGTAAGGTTCCTTGAGGGGGTGCAGAGGAGACGTAATCGAATAGTTCCCTGGGTGGGGGATTTTAGTGACAGGGTTGGGTTGGAGAAGCTGGTGTTGTTCTCCTTGGGGTAAAGGAGGTTGAGGGGTGATTGGATAGAGCTGTACAAGATTCTGACAGGGTTGATAAGGTAGAAAAGGAAAAGCTGCTCTCATTAGCTGATGGTACAAGAACTAGGGGAGACAGATAGAAGACTTTGGGCAAGAGGTTCAGGGGGTATCTGAGGAAAAACCTTTTTATGCAGTGAGTGGTAATAATCTGGAACTCACTGTTTATTAGGGTGGTGGAAGCAGAGATGATGAATGATTTCAGAAGGAAATTGGATGGGCATTTGAGGGGAATAAACTTGCAGGTTCACAGGGTTAAAGGGAGGGTATGGGACTGATTGGATTGCTCTATATAGTCAGCATGGTCTCAATGGGCTGAATTACCTCCTTCTGTGCAGTCATGATTCTATAGGCCAAATTTATTGTGCTCCCTTGAGGCAGGTTTGCTGGCGGAGAGGGCATTTAATTGTTTGTGTTGGTGGCGGGTGGGCACCCTGCTGCCTTACTGCATCCACCAAGATTAAATTCAGTGTGGGGAGGTTCATGCACGGGCAGCCCAACCCTTCCCAACCTGCCATCAATGGAGGCACTTAAATAGACAATTCAAATCCACTTAGAGTCTCTTCTTGTAGCTGATGGCCTTAACCCAGAGGCAGGAGGGTCTGTCACTACGCTGGTTGCTTTCGGATTTTTTGGGGGGGCCATTTTGTTGTCAAGGGACTGTCATCGGGAAGGTGGGTGGAGCCGTGGAGAGCCACCCTTCTGCCCCTTTTTTCTACACATCTCTCCCCCTCCCCCGTGACCACCTTTCCTGCCATCCTCTTCCTGCCATCAGTCACCTGTTATCCTGGGGTCCAGCACTGATCCTAGGCCTCTCAGGAACAGAGCAAACAGCAGCCACTACACCTCCTTGATGCTGACAAGTGCTGAGAGTTGCTGGCCTCTGATTGGCCAGCTGCTTTTGGAGGGCGAGGACTCTGCCTCCTGGGATCCTTGATCCCAGGGAAGAGCTGCCATTGGCCACCTGAAAGGCACTTAATGCAGCAGGCCCTCCCTAAAGGAGGTGATGCAGGGCCCTTGTCAGCTCTTCTGCAGAGATCTCCATTGCCTACATTAAAATACCGCCCTATGAGTCTATGATCCACACCTCTACTCAATTTACTAACTTTAGCTCTGCCCTTTGGAGAAAACTCCCTCACTCATATCCTTCCTTCTACAAGGTCTGATTTGGAAAAGTGAATCTTGGGACAGTACTTTTAAAAGAAGTGTCCTGAAGGAATCACAGGTTTCTTCCCAGTTTTTATGTTGATATGTTGATATGTTCATATTCTATAGAGGGAGTTTTGTACTTTACAGGAATTGAGAGAATGTCCCTTGTGGGACTTCTCACGTGTCGCGACTGCAGAATGCGGTAGCTCATGGACACGTGTGTGATCCAGGGCAAACATGTCTGCAGTAAGTGCCAGAGACTCGAGGAGCTTCGGCTCAGAGTCTTTGAGCTGGAGGCCGAGCTGCAGACACTACGAGGCATCAGGGAGGTGGAAAGTTACTTGGACTCTTCATTCCAGAAGACAATCACACCCCTTAGGATAGGATCAGCTGATCTGGTCAGTGGTCAGGGACAGGAGGGTGTCACTGTAAGTGAGGCAGATATGGGATCGAGGAGCACTGCAATTGTCCAACAGGTTTGAGTTCCTGCAGTTTGTAGGGACAAAAGTGGAAGCTGCAGGGTGGCTGAGCGAACTGACCATGGCACCATTGTACTGGAAGCCAGTCAAGTAGGGGGAGTGGACAGGAATGTAGTGGGTGCAGGGGGAAGTATAGTCAGGCAGATAGGCACAGTTTTCTGCAGCTGAGGGCAAGAGTGCAGAAGGCCGGGTTGCCTGCCAGGTGCCAGGGTTAGCGACGTCTGATTAGGGCTGGAGAGGAACTTGCAGTGGGAGGTGGAGGATCCAGTTGTCATGGCCCACGTGGGGTCCAATGAAATATGTTGAATGAGGAAAGAGGTTCTGCTTAGGAATAATGAGCAGCTGTGGGTTAAATTAAAAAGCAGAACCTCAAATGTAATATTCCCTGGATTATTACCTGAACCACGAGCAAATTTGCATAGGATAAATCAGATTAGAGATTTAAATGGGTGGATCAAAGTGCGGTGTGGGAGAATTGGGTTTTGATTCATGGCCACTGGCACCAGTATTGGGGAAAATGGGAGCTGTACTGCTGGGACAGTCTGAATCTGAACTGTGCTGCGACCAGTGTTCTGGTGAGTCAAGTAAAGAGGTTGGCAGCTAGGAGTTTAAAATAATTAGTGGGGGCAAGGGACCAAGTATAATAGGATGTGCTGAGAGAAGACAAGTCAGGAGAGCAAGGAAGCAATAGGGGAAATGATAGTCGGAGTGTGGCAGGAAGGGACAGAGGGTACAAACTTATAAGTGTGCCAGCAGATAAGACTGGAGGTTGTGAAAATAGTAAAATGATAGAACTAAAGGCTCTGTATTTAATTGCATGGAGCATTCACAATAAAACAAATGGATTGAGAGTCCAAAAATAAATAAATGTTTATGATCTGATAGCCATTGCAAAGACATGGCTGCACGATGACAATGGCTGGGACGTGAATATTTGAGGGTATGTGACATTTCAGGAGGACAGGAGCTCGGAAAACTTTGAGGGGTAGCTCTGCTCATTAAGTTTGGCATTAGTAATTTAGAGAGAGATGACTATAGTTCTAAATATCAAGATGTAGAACCAGTTTGGGTAGAGATGGAAGTCACTTATGGAATTGGTTTATAGGCCCAGGAACAGTAACCACACTGTAGGAGCGGGTATCAGAAAGGAATAATGGGGGCTTGTGACAAATGTGCAGTGTTAACCATGGGTAATTTTAATCTACATATAAATTGGATGAATTAGATTGACACGATGTGTTCATAAGAGTGTTTTTGGGGCAGTATCTTAGAGCAGCACATTCTACAGCCATCCAGGGAGCACACGATGCTACACCTGGTCATGGGCAGCAAGACAGGATTATTTAATGAACGTAACAGTGAAGGAACATCTAGGCAGCAGTGACCATAATATGATTGAAACAAAAAACTACCGCGGATGCTGGAAATCCAAAAACAAAAACAAAAACAGAATTACCTGGAAAAACTCAGCAAGTCTGGCAGCATCGGTGGAGAAGAGAAGAGTTGACGTTTCGAGTCCAATGACCCTTCAACAGAACTGAGTGTAGTTAGGAGAGGGGTGAAATATAAGCTGGTTTAAGGTGGGGGGTGGGGTGGGGGGAGAGAAGTTGAGGGTGGGGTGGTTGTAGGGATAAGCAAGCAGTGATAAGAGCAGAGAATCAAAGGATGCCACAGACAAAAGGATCAAAGAGGTGTTGAAGGTGGTGATATTATCTAAGAGAATGTGCTAATTAAGAATGGATGGCAGGACACTCAAGGTACAGCTCTAGTAGGGGTGGGGTGGAAAGATTGACACCTTAAACCAGCTTATATTTCACCCCTCTCCTAACTACACTCAGTTCTGTTGAAGAGTCATTGGACTCGAAACGTCAACTCTTCTCTTCTCCACCGATGCTGCCAGACTTGCTGAGTTTTTCCAGGTAATTCTGGTTTTGTTTTTGTTTTTGATAATATGATTGAATTTTGCTTTCAGTTTGAGGCAGAGAACTTGGGCCAGAACTTCCGAGAATTGACAACGACTATTGGATTGCCACTCTGCTCCTTTTTCCGACCTTACACAGGAGCTGCACCTTCCTCACCCGACCTTTCACCTCGGGCCAGGTGAGAAATGCGCAGTGCAGCATGTTCCCGAGGCCTTCAGTCGAGGGCAGCAGAATCATTCGAGAGGAGGCCAGACCCCTTTTTATGGCAGCAGCTGCTATAAAGCAGGTAAGTTTAAAGTTTAATGAGCTGGAGAGGCTGGGTCGCAAAGTACATTCAAGGCTGAGATAGACAGATTTTTAATCAGTAAAAGAATCGAGGATTATGAGGAAAAGGCAGGAAAGTGGAATGTGGATTATCAGGTCAGCCATGATCTCATTGAACAGCAGAGCATACTTGATGGGCCAAATGGCCTACTTCTGCTCCTACGTCTTATGATCTTTTGGACCCAGCCATTTTGAGAAGCCAGGGAGAAGGTAAGTGTGCAAAGTAGGTGTGTAGGATTGGGGGAGATCTGGTGGTCAGTGGGGGTGGTGTGGCGGTAGGGTGAGCCTGGGGCTGGCAGGGGAATGGGAGGGTATCCGGGGAGGATGGGGGTTGGTCGTGAGTTGGGGAGGGTTCTAGAAGGTGCTGGGTGAGTAGTCGGGATGGGTAGGGGGTAGTTGAGAGATCAGGAGAGTAGTGGGAGGGTGGTGGGGGGTTGTTAGGGGTGTTGGAAGGGTGGCTGAGTATGCGGGTGGGGGTTGCTAGAGGGGTAGTTGGTGGATTGGGATTGTAGTCAGTGTGCTGCCATTTTGTTGGGGGTTAGAGAGTGTAGTCAGGGGAGTGGGGTGTGGTTGGAGGGTCAGGAGTGCAGTCGGGGGCGATGGGAGGGACCTCGGCTGGTGGTGGGTAGTCAGGTAGTGGGGGAGTAGTCAGGAAGCTGGGGACAATCAGGAGATTCAGGGCATGGTTGGGGGATGTGGGGTGTCCAGGGCAGCCCCTGGGTGTTTCTGGGCGGGGAGGGAGAGGTCAGTACGATAGTTAGCCAGGATTTAGATGTGGTTTTAATTATTCAAACTTTTCCTGAGTAACTATTCTGCTCAGAGAGTTGGAACCATCCAAAGTCTCTGAATTAAATTGGAGCATCGGATGGTTCCCAGTGCAGGGTAATTGCCAATGGGAAGTTTGAACTTGAATACAATCCTTGCATGGGCACTTCCGCGGGATGCCCCAGTGCATCTTCTGGGCTATCTCCTGGGTTTGACGCCCCGGAGAACAGAAGTTATGGGCCAGCGGGTCTAAGACTGATGCGTCAAACTTAAATAAGGGCAATTATGAGGGTATGACGACAGAGCTGGTTAAAGTGCACTGGGGAAATAGGTTTAGAGATAGGTCAGTGGAGATGCAGTGGCAGGTATTTAAGGAGATATTTTATAGCACTCAGCAAAGATACATTCCAGTGAGAAAGAAAGATTCTGGGGAGGGACACACAATCCATTGCCAACTAAGGAAGTTAAAGATAGCATCAAATTGAAAGAAAGAGCATAAAATTCCATGAAGATCAGAAAATTGGACTGGATATAAAAACAACAAAAAATGACTCAAAGAACAATGAAAATAATAATAAGAAGAAAAATAAAGAGAAATTAGATTATGAGAGAAAATTTGGTAGAAATATCAAAATGAATAATAAGTGTTTCCACAAATATTTAAAAAGGTATAGAATAACTAAGGTGAACGTTTGTCCCCTAGAGAGTGAGTGTGGAATTAATAATGGAAAATACGGACATGGTAGATAGATTTAACAGATATTTTGCATCTATCTTCACTGTAGAGGAAAAAAAATCATCCCAGGGATAATTGTGAACCAAGACGTGAAATGAAGGGAGGAACTTGAAACAATTATATTCACAGGGAAAGAGTACTGAGGAAATTATTGGAATTAAAGGTTGATAAGTTCCCAGGGCCTGATGGACTTCATCCTAGAGTCTTAGAAGATGCGACTGCTGAGATAGTAGATGCATTAGTTTTGGTTTTCCAAAATTCCCCAGATTCTGGAAGGGTCCCATCAAATTGGAAAATAGTGAATGTAATTCCTCTTGTCCACTTTGGCAGGAAGAATAGAAAAGCAGCAGATTGTTTAAATGGAGAGAGATTGTGGACTCTGAGGTACAGAGGGATCTGGGTGTCCTGGTAGATGAATCACAAGGAGTTAGTATGCAGATATAGCAAGTGATTAGGAAGGGAAATGTTATCATTATTGCAAGGTGACTGGAATATAAAAGTAGGGATCTTTTGCTAAAGTTCTACAGGGCATTGGTGAGGCAACATCAACAGCACTGTGCACAGTTTTGGTCTTCTTATTTAGGAAAGGACATAATTGCCTTAGAAGCAGTTCAGAGAAAGTTCACTCGACTGATTCCTGGGACGAGATCTCTTATGAGGAAAGGTTGGGCATGTTGGGCCAATTGGAGTTTAGAAGAATGAGGTGATCTTATTGAAACATAGAAGATGATGAGGGGGCTTGACAGAGTGGATGCTGAGAGGATGTTTCCCCTTGTTGGAGAGACCTGAACCTGGGAGCAACGTTTAAAGATTAGAGCTCTCCTATTTAAAATGGAGATGAGGAGATTTTTTTTTTCTCTCAGAGGGTCTTGAGTCAGTGGAACTGTCTTCCCCAGAGAGCAGAAGAGGGTCATTCAATAGTTTTAAGGTAGAAGGAGATAGATTCTTGACTATTAAGGGAGTGAAAGGTATAGAGGGTAGGCAGGAAAGTGACATTGAGGCTGCAATCAGATCAGCCATGATCTTAGTGGATGGCAGAGAAGGCTCCAGGGGCTGATGGCCTACTCCTGCTCCTAATTTGTATGTTTGTATGATCTTGCTGTACACAAATTGCCTGCAGCATTTCCTGCTCTCTACAACTCTACCACTTACTGCCAACCCATATAAAGGATGACCCACACCCAGCTGATATCTCAGATACTCCTCCCACCCCAACTTCTGCTCCTGGAAGGGAAAACTTCAAATGTCTTTGATTGTTTAAAATATGAGGACAGAATCCCTGATCGGGAATTCCTGGAGTGAATTGTTGTTCACAGGGCTCACTGGTTGGGAATTCACAGGCCCGAAGTGCCTGAATTTCTGTCAATAATTTAAATGGAGTAAAAACTAGGCTGTAATTTTCCCAAACAGCAATCTTTGCAATCACAGCTGCTCACTGCAAAAGCTCAATGTGCAATAATAGAGATGACAAAATAGCATCGCAGTTCGTTACTCCAGGAGGACAATGTCCACATTGGAGATCGTCCTGTGTCATGACCCTCACTGATAGTGTGAGTTAGTGAGTGTTTAGTGAAGGAACAACTGGGCCCAGCTTGATCCTCTCTGAGATCAGCAAATCACACCGACATTCATCATCCAGACACATATGAGGAAAATGTCCCCTCCACAGTCGATGGGAGGATGGCCAGTAACATTGGAACTGTGCCATTTATGACTACGCACAGAGAGACTAGATAAAGGGACGTTTAAATTAATTTAATAGAACATCAGAAATCTCAACGAGATGATGATGAATTGAAATGGTTTTGTGTGAGGCACTGATTAACCATAGGACCATAGAAAAGTTACAGTGAAGAAACAGGCCATTCAGCCCATCATGTCTGTGCCAGCCAAAAAAGAGAAAAAAGAAACTAGCCGCTCATTTTAATCCCACTTTCCAACAATAGGTCCGTAGCCTTGCAGGTTACAGCGCTTCAGATGCAGGTCCAGGTACCATTTAAAAGAGTTGAGCTTTTCAGCCTCGATCACCAACTTAAGCAGTGAATTCCAAAGTTTTTCCACATGTCCCATCTAATACTCCTACCAATCACCTTAAATCTATGTCCTCTGCTAATTGACCCCTCAGCCAGGGGAATCAAGTCTTTCCTGTTTACCCATTCTAGCCCCACATAACTTTGTACACCTCAATTAGATCACTCCTTAGCCTCCTCCGTTCCGAAGAAAACTACCCGAGCCTATCCAATCTCTCCTCATAGCTGCAATTTTGAAGCCCTGGCAACATTCTTGTAAATCCCCTCTGCACTCTCTCCTGAGCAATTATGTCCTTCCTGTAATGCAGTGACTAGAACTGTACAAAGAATTCCAGCTGTGGCCTAATCATCTCCCAGGGGCTAAGTGCTGCCTCAGGGAGATCGGTTCAAAATGTAAAAAACCTAAAAATAGAAAAATAAAATTTCCCTGACATGTCCCCTCATGTGACAATGTCACATGAGTTGGGACGTGTCCATAATTTTCACAAAAACTTTATTAAAATTTTTAAAAACGTACATGAAACCTCATCCCGCCCGTATGAGGACTTATACTTTTTCTAGTTCACGCCAGGGCTCCTGGCCTGCCTACTGACCTTAAGGTTAGACAGGCAAGTCCTTTAATTACATAATTGACTCTGTCAATGGCCTCAATTGTCCATTGACAGGTTGGCGAGTGCGCAGCTGATTTCGCCGCGCCCCCGCCTACCTGAAAATTTACATAGCACGTGATGATGTCAGGAGTTTCCCACGACTTCACCGCGCATCAGCATGCTGGCCCCGCCCCCACTCGCCGACGCGTAAAATCCTGCCCTTTGTTTCCTGTCGCTGAGCCAATTTTGTAACCAATCTGCCACCTTCCCCTGAATCCAATGGGATCTCACATTTCTGACCAGTCTGCCATGTGGGGAATGTCAAATGCCTAACTAAAATCCATGTAGACAACATCCACTACACTACCCTCATCAATCCTCCTTGTTACTTAATCAAAAATTTCAATTAAGTTAGTAAGACACAATATTCCCTAACAAAACCATGCTGACTTCCATGATCGATCTGCCCCTTTCTAAGTGACAGTTTATCCTGTCTCTCAAAGTTGTCTCCAATAATTTGCCCACCACCAAAGTCAGACTGACTGGCCTGTAATTTTCTGGCATATCCCTCACGCCCTTTTTTAAAAATGGTACGACATTCACAAGCCAACAATTTTCTGTGAGCTCGCCTGTGTCTAGTGAGGATTGGAAAGTGATCCTCAGAGCATCTGCGATTTCTTCCTTGGCTTCATGCAACAGCCTGGATACAATCCATCCGGCCCTGGTGGTTTATCCACCTTCAATGATGGCAGTCCCTCCAGTACTTCCTCTCCCACTATGCTTATTTATTGTATCTAATGAGAACATGGATTTGAATTTGTTCTTGAAAATATAAACAACGTGGTGGATGTAAGAATGTCGGAAAAACAGGAGCTAACTCCATATGAACCTGACTAATGTGAATGGGGAGGTCTCGCTGTGTTCTCAGAAGAAGGAACTGCAGATTATGAGATATGAATCATTCCATTATACTATTAATATTGACCAATGTTCCCGTGCACCCAGATGAGCCCAATAATCACAGCCCGACTCTCGGTTGAGTGATGTTGACACAAGAGCTGAGTTAAAGCAATATCAAACTCAATACAAATCAGTAACTAAATTCACCTGATATAGCACCAATCAGCAGGCATACTTCCTAGTTGAACTGTTTGATCTGTTGGTTCTGGTGGACTGATGACTTCAGCAACTATCATAACAGATATCAAGAGTGCCTGTCCCATTGTGCCATTTTCTATGTATCCAGAAACTACCCAAGGTGCAGAGATGGGAACAATTGTACCTGTAGACAAAGAAACACATTGTTACAGCATTGCTCATGGTGAATCAGGGAGACTTTGCTGAGATGTGGAAAACACTGATGTGGCTATATTGAATCATAGACACACAGAATGATACAGCCTCCAGGCAAGCTGCTCCTGTGTTGTTTGGTGGACATATCCCACTAATCACCCTGACCTCATCTTTTCCCACAGACACACACAAAAAATGTATCCCATTATCTCAAGAATTGTCTTTTGAATTTTACTATTGAATTTGCTTCACCACCAGTTCAGACAGTGCTCTCCATATCACAGCGACTCATTGTTTAAATAAATGTTGCACCTGATCCTTTTGCCAATCATCTTAATTCTATGCACTCTGGGTATCGCCTGCTCTGCCACTGGAAACAGTTTCTCCTTATTTACTCTGTCAAAACCCTTCCTGGTTCTGCAAACCTCTCTCAAATCTCCTGGCAACTTTCTCTGCTCGAAGGAAATGACCTCCGACCTCTCCAGTCTCTCCATGTAACTGAGACCCACCCACACTCCTATCATTCTAGTAAATCTCTTCTGCACTCTCTCCAAGGCCTTGATTTCCTTCTTATCGTAAAGAAACAAAAGTTGTGTCCGGAGGAGGTGTGATTGACAGAATCTGAACAGCTACCGCCTGAAAACAAAAAGAGCAAAACAAGAGAGAAAAAAGGAAACCAGCAAAGAGAAAGGAAAGGAAATGGAGGCAGAGGTTCTGATGAGAGTCATTGGAACACGGCAGGAGACTGTGGACAGCAAGATCAGCATGGAAGCAAGGTGGAGAATTAAAATGACAGGTGACCAGAGGCTTGAAGACTGAAGGGATGTGTTTTGCAAATCAATCACCTTATCTTACTTACATTCATACATAGAAATTAGCAGCAGGAGTAAATCATTTGGCTGCTCGAGCCTGCTCCACTATTCAGTAAGATCATGGCTGATCTGATTGTGGCCTCAGCTCCACATTCCTGCCTACCCCCTGTACCCTTTGGTTCCCTTGATGGTCAAGGATTTATCTATTTCCACCTTAGAATTATTCAATGACCTGCCTCTACCGCTCTCAGGGGAAGAGGGTTCCATAGACTCATGGCCCTCTGAGAGAAAAAAATTCTCCTAATCTGTCTCTTAAATGGGAAACCCATTATTTTTAAACCATGTCCCCTAGTTCTGGTGTCTCCAACAAGGGGAAATATCCTCTCAACAACCACCCTGTCAAGCCTCCTCAGGGTCTTACACGTTTCAATAAAATCACCTCAAGTCTTCTAAACTTCAATGGACACAGTCCCAACCTGCCCAACCTTTCCCCATAAGATAACCCCTTCATCCCAGGAATCAGTCGTCTGAACCTTCTCTGAATTGCTTCTCAGGCAATTATGTTTCTTAAATAAGGAGACCTAAACTGTACACAGTATTCTAGATGTTGTCTCAACAATGCCCTATACAACTACATGAAAACCATCACAACTTCTATATTCAACTCCATTACTCGAGGAGAGTCTGGGCAGGAGGATTGGGATGGGCACGCTAGAGTTTGAAATAAAATGTGAGAGAAAAAATAAATCAAAGTGTCACATCACTGGAAAGTATGAATTGATTGGCTGGTGAGTAGTGTAGTTTTTTCCCCTATCTCCAAAGTTTCTGAGAGGGTTTAAGGAGCTGGGAAATTAAAAACTGCAACAAAAAAAAAAATTAGGAGAGAAAATGAGATTTAAATAAAACATTTCATTATCTTCCCTCGGTTTAAATGACAACAGCAGAAAGAAGGTGAGTTGTTGGTGAGTCTTTATTTTTTTAAGTGGTAAGCTGCATTAGTGGTAGTAAGTTTTCTTACCTAATAGATAGAGGAATGGCAGGGCAGCTCTGACCTCTTGAATGCACATCCTGCGCTACGTAGGAACTCCAGGATGCTTGTGCAGGAATTGTCATCAGTTGCAGCAGCTCGAGCTCCGGGTTTCAGAGCTTGAGCAGCAGCTGTTATCACTATGGCACATCTGTAAGTTAGAGAGCTTTGCGATAGCATGATTATAGATGTAGTCACTCCAAAGCTTAAGAGTATGCAGAGAGAGAGGGAATGGGTGACCACCAGGCAGTCAAGGAGAAACAGGCAGGTAGTGCAGGAACCCCCTCTGTGCACCACACTGTCTAAATAGTATTCAGTTCTGAATACTGATGAAAATACTGGTTTATGTGGGGACTAGAGTCAACCCAGAAGGAAAAAACAGTAAAAACTGGGAAATAAGAATACTGGTCTGAACTGGTCTTGTATACATTAAAATGGAACACCAGTAAAACTAGGAATACTGGTCAAAACTGTTTTTACCTTTGAGGAAGTCATTAACGGCCCAGCTATAGAGGGACACATGAAGAACACAGGAAGAGCAATAATAATAGGAAATTCAATCATGAGGGGACAGATTGTTTTTTTCCATGACAGCAGACTTGAATTAGGATAGTGTATTGCCTCTTTAGTGCCAGGGTCAAAGATGTCACTGGCCAACTGCAGAGCACCCTGCTGGGGAAGAGTGAACAGCCAGCAGTCTGGTCCATAGCAGTACCAATGGCACAGGTAGAAAGAGGGATGTGATCCTGCAGTCAGGATTTAGGGAGCTAGGTAGGAAAATAGCAAGCAGGACCTCAAGATTAGCAATCTTCAGATGACTCACAGTACCACATCCAGGTGAGTATAGAAATAAGAGGACAGAGCAGATGAGTGGGTAGCTGGAAAGATGGACCAGGAAGGAGGGCTTTTTATTCCTGGGACATTGGGAACTGTTCCAGGGGAGATGGGATCTGAACAAGCCAAATGGGTTGCAGCTAAACAGAGCCGGGCCTAATTTACTTGCGGGGTGGTGATTTGTTAATGCTACTGGGGAGGGTTTAAACTAACATGGCAGGGATATGGGAACCAGGGGGTTCCCAAGGTGCACAAAACACTGGGAGAGACGGATAGCACTACAGTGTGAAATAGCAAGTTATTGAAATAGCAAGTTACTATTGCCCTATTACTATTCCAGTCTTCTTCATGTGTCCCTCTACAGCTGAGCCAATGGTGGTGCTAATGGCTTGCCAGAAGGTAAAAATAGTTTTGACCAGCATTCTTATTTCCTAGTTTTACTGGTGTTCCATTTTAAAGTATACAAGGTGGGTTCAGAGCAAGGGGGAGAGTAACATTGTCTAAATTAGCATTACTGTGCATGTATGTGAATCCATGGGGCTGAATTTTGCCCTTGATGGGCGGGCGGGCCCGACCGACTCAGCAGCGGGCGGGCAGCTGATCGCCGCCGCTGAAACGGGCCCCGCCGCCATTTTACGTGGGCAGGGGGGGATTCCAGTGTGACGCCCGACAGGAAGCGCTGTGCACTCCTGTGCGGGGAGGGGGGGGATTCCCCAACTGCGAGAGTGCGCTCTTTCACACATGCGCACGAAAGAGCGCACATCTCCCTGAGGCTAAGTGCTGCCTCAGGGAGATCACTGAAAACTAGAAAAATTAAAAAATCATGAACATGTCCCCCTCATGTGAAAGTGTCGCATGAAATGAGACATGTTAATGAAGTACACAGAAACATTACTAAACTTTTTAAAATCCGAAATCAAACCTCATCCCGCCAGTGGATGAGGTTTGTTAAAAAAATCACTTACCCGCCTGCCCGTTGGGCCCATGCGCAGAGCCGAAGTTCACATGGGCCCCTCAAAATCATCGACAATTGGTGACTTAATGGCCTTAAAAGGGCCTTTAATTAACGGCGGGCACGTGTCACGCTGCATAGCGCCCGCCAACCTAAAGATCGCGATGCCGTGAGATTTTAAGCGCTGACGTGCAGGATCCACCACCCGTCAGCCAGAAGATTCAGCCCATGAGTGTGCTTAATAAGATTGGTGAGTTGCAGGCGGAGATAGCCTCATGGTAATGTGACATTGTGGCTATAACGGAGACCTGGCTCAAAGGCGGGCAGAAGTGGGTATTAAATATTCCTGGGTACAAGGTGTTCAGGAAAAATAGGAAAGGGGGAGGGGTGGCAGCATTGATTAATCAGAACATTGCAAAGCTGGATGGGAGTGTGTCCCAGAGGGGTCAAGGACAGAATCTATCTGGCTAGAGCTAAGGAAGAAAAAGTCTCATAATTACATTGTTTGATGTAGTCTAAAGGCCACCAACTAGTCGGGAAGATATACATTTTGCAAGGAGATTATAGAGAGGTGCCAGGATTACAGAGTATTTATAATAGGGAACTTTATCAGAATATAGATTGGGATGGTCGGAGTGGAAAGGATAGTGAGGGGCAAGAGTCCCTAGAGTGTGTTCAGGAGAATTTTCCTCAGCAGTATTTTTCTAGTCCAATGAGAAAGGAGGAAGTGCTTGGCCAGGTTCTTGGGAATGTGATGGGTCCAGTGGATCAGAAGGGGAACATTTATGGGACATTAATCATTGGGAATAGGTTGATGATGGAAAAAGACAAAGAACAATCCATGGTCAGAATAATTACAGGGGGAAGCCAACTTCAGTGGGGTAAGGGTGGATCTGGCCCAGAAAAACTGGAGTCACAAGTTAGCAGGTGATTAAACAACAGGCTGCCTTTAGAGAAGAGAGCGTTCAGTCACCATCAAGGTATATTCCCACAGAAGGGAAAGTTAGAGCAAACAAATCCTGAGCTCCTTGGATGACAACATAGATAGAGATTAAGCTGAAAAAGAAAAAGTGTACACATGACAGGTGTCAGGTTGGTAATGCAGCTGTGAACCAGGCTGAATATAGAAGGTTCAGAGGGGAATTGAAAAAGGAAATGAAAGAAGCAAAGGGAGAGAATGAGATGAGGCTGGCAGCTAACATAAAATGGAATCCAAAAGCCTTCTGTAGGCATATAAATAGTAAAGGAGTGGTAAAAGGAGGAGTGAAGCCAATTAGGGATAAAATGGGAATGAATGCGTGGAGGTAGAGGGCAGGGTTGAGGTATTACATGAATAGATTGCATCTGTCTTTTCCAAAGGAGAAGTTTCTGACCAGGTCATAGTGAAAAAGGAGGTAATTCAGACATTTGTAAGGTTTAAAATTGATAAGGAGGAGGTGTTGAATAGATTGTCTTGTTTAAAGTTGATCAGGCAACAGGACTAGATGAGATACATCCAAGAATACAGAGGGGAGTTAGGGAGGAAATTGCAGACGCAATGGCCATAATTATCCAGCCTACCTTAGACTCAGGGGTGGTGCCAGATGACTGGAGAATTACAAATGTTACATGATTGTTCAAAACAGCATATCAAGATAAACACAACTACAGGCCAGTCAGTTTAAACTTGGAGTTGGGGAAACTTCTAGAAAAAATAAGTTGAGACAAAATTTATACTCAATTCGGCAAACATGGGTTAATGAAGGAAAACCAGCCCAGAGCAATTAAGCACTAATCGTGTTTAGCTAACATTTTGATGAGGTAACAGAAAGTGTTGATGAGGTTAATGCTTTTGATGTGGGTGTACATGGACTTCCAAAAGGCATTCGATACAGTGCCGCACAACAGACAGGTGAGCAAAGATTTATCTCATCAAATAAAAGGGACAGTAGCAACTTGGATACAAAATTGGCTGAGCAACAGGAAACAGAAACAGCCTGTTCTTCAGGCTGGAGGAAGGTGCATAGTGGAGTTCCCCAGCGGAGGTGTTTGTTACCTGTGTGGATGAGGAGAAGGGCTGCAAGTTGGATGAGCAGATTGACCATGGCACCATGGTGAGGGATGTCATTCAAGTGGGTGAGCAGAGAGGAATGTGGTAGTGATAGGAGACAGTATAGTCAGGGGGATAGATACAGTTCTCTGCTGTTGAGAACATGAATCCAGACAGTTGTCTTGCCTGCCTGGTGCCAGGGTTCAGGATATCTCCTCTGGGCTGGAGGGGAACTTGCAGTGGCAGTGAGAGAATCCAGTGGTTGTGATCCATGTAGGTACCAATGACATAGATAAGACTAGGAAAGAGTTTCTACATCCTGTTTTTATTCATTCATGGGATGAGGGCATAACTGGCTAAGCCAGCATTTATTACTCATCCCTAATTGCCCTTATTCAGAGGGCATTTAAGAGTCAACCACATTGCTATGGGCTGGGAGTCACATGTAGGCCAGACCAGGTAAGGATGGCAGATTTCCTTCCCTTTTGGACATTAGTGAAGTATTTGGGTTTTTACAACAATCGACAATGGTTTCGTGGTCATGATCAGACTTTTAATTTCAGATTCATTCTGAATTCAAATTTCACCATCTGCTGTGGTGGGATTTGAATCCTGGTCCCCGGAGCGTTACCCTGGGTCTCTGTACTACCAGACAATACCACTATGCCACCCCCTCCCCCTGCTTATAGATTATTAGCAGCTGGGGGTTAAATTAAAAGGCAGAACATAAAGATTACAATCTCTGGATTATTACCTGAGCCACGAGCAAATTGGTGCAGGGTAATTGCGATTAGAGATATGAATCCATGGCTCAAAGAATTGGTGTGGGGGAAATGGGTTTCGATTCATGGGGTGCAGGCAGTGGGAGCGTACCATTGTGATGGACTACACTTGAACCGTGCTGGGGCCAGTGTTCTGGTGAATCTTATAACTAAGGTGGTAGAGCAAGCTTTAAACTAAATAATGGGGGGAAGGGGTCATATGTAATGATATACAGTAAAGTAAAGGGACACAACAATGCAATGAAGCAGGGCATAAATTTGGGGAATGAGTTCCAGAGTGTGTCAGGAAGGGACAGAAAATACAACCATAAGAGTGCACCAGCAGATGAAGCAGAAAATGGTAAGATAAGCAGAGTTTTAGGCCTTGCATCTGAATGTACACAGCATTTGTAGCAAAAGAGATGAATTGTTAGCACAACTAGAGATAAATATGGATGACCTGATAGGCATTACAGAGACATGGTCGAAAGGGGACCAAACCTGGGGTCTGAATGGTGAAGCATTTTTGATTTATCAAAATGACAGGAAGCTAGGAAAAGGTGGTGGGGTATCTCTGTTAATTAAAGAGGGCATTAGCTCAATACTGAGAGAAGAACATAGCTCGAAAAGGCAAGGCGTAGAATCAGTTTGGCAAGAGATAAAAAATACTAAAAGGTAAGAGGTCACTTGTGGGAGGAGTTTATAGGCCTCCTCACAGTGGTTACACCGTAGGACAAAGCATACAGGAAGAAATAAATGGGGTAACTAAGAAATGTACTGTGGGCCGTACATTCTAGTCCCAACCAGGGAACAGGTAAAATCTGGTAATGTGCAGTGACACAGGATAAATCAATAACCTCATGGTAAAGTGGCCTCAAGGGATCATGTGATAGAATTTCATGTTCAGTTTAAAATGGAGAAGTGTTGGTCCATGCCAAGTGTTTTAAACCCAGATAATGGTAACGATGAGACTATGAAGGCAGAGTTGGCTTAGGTGAACTTGGAAACTAAAACTTAATACAGTAAAGTTGCATTGACAAAATTGAAGGAGATATTAAAGGGATTGTATCAAATTGAAAGCAACACTGTACAAATGTGCAAGATTAGTGGTAGGTCAGAAGAATGGACAGATTTTAACAACCAGCAAATAATTACTTAAAAGATAATTAAGTGGCAGAAAGTAGAGTATGAGAGAAAGCTCGCTAGTAATCTAAAAACAGGTAGAAAATGTTTCTACACGTCTTTGAATAGGAAAAGAATAACGAAAGCTAAAGAGTGATTCTGGGGAATCGGTAACACAAAACAAAGAAATGGTGGAGGCGTTGAACAGGGATTTTGTGTCTGTTTTCACAGTTGAGGACTTAGAAAACTTCCCAAAGAGCCTTGAGATTCAAGGGAGGGATGAACATAATACAATCACCTTGACCTGGGAAAGGGTGCTAGAAAAACTATTAGGCCTAAAATAAAAACAGGAAATGCCGCCAAACTCAGCAGGTCTGGCAGTATCGGTGGCGAGGGAAACAGAGTTAACGTTTTGAGTCTGTATGATTCTTTCTCAAAGTTGAGTCATACGGACTTGAAACGTTAACTCTGTTTCTCGCTCCACAGATACTGCCAGACCTGATGCATTTTTCCAGCATTCTCTGTTTTTAGTTCAGATTTCCAGCATCCACAATATTTTACTTTTAAACTATTGGACCATGATGATAGGAGTACGTTTTTAAATTTCTCTGTTTATGTGTATATCCTATGTAGGTAAGGGTAATTTGTGTCTGTCTGTGTCCAGGCTTAATCAAAGTGATAAAAGCAAAATACTGCGGATGCAGAGTTCTGAGGAAGAGTCATACAGACTCAAAATGTTGACTCGGTCTTTATCTCCACAGATGCTGTCAGACCTGCTGAGTTTTTCTGGCAATTTTTGTTTTTAATCAAAGTGAGGTTGTTGGAGTCAGATTCTCTGTAGAGTCTAAGGCACAAAAGCCTAAGGGTGTTATCTTCTTGCATTTTGGAATGAGACCTTATAGTGAGTGTTAAATTACAAGGAAACAGAGTAGGTCTGAAATGAGCATTTGGGGATAAGTTTTGAAATTGATTTGTAGCTGCTGCATTTCAAACGAGTCTCAAAGGTAAAAGAACATTTGCATTTTACAGGAGATTTGTGAGTAAACAGGGGCAGGCGTTTTAAATTTTATGGACCTGAAATAGAGGTAAAATAGGAACATGAAAGGTTTTGATATTTGGGAACCTGAGTTTTCAAACAGATAATTAAAGACAATGGAGAACTCTGAAGAAAGGGGTGAAAAGGTATTTATACAAATGGGTTTTCAGCTGTAGCAGTTGCTGTGGGGGACGTCCCACCGAAGGCCAATCCCAGTGTTTTGGAGTGTGCAGAAAAGCTCTGAAAATCTTTTAATTGAAGAAAGCAGCTCAGCTTTGATCCGGGAGAATATGTGTCCTGAGAAACAGTTTGTTCGAACTCTCCCTTTGGAAGAGCCACATAAATGTGGATTTGTTCTAGGAAGCTCTGGATTGTACTTCTGTTTAAAGTGAAAGCAATTTCTCAGTTTGGGGAATATTTCCTGGATTTTATGGTTAAGAATCTGTAAAGGCTGTTGCGAAAAAATAGTTTTATTGTGTAACTTTGATAAAGCATTTTGGGTGTCATTTTGTACGATTTATTTTCTAACTGTATCTTCTATCTTGTGTGTTTAAGATTCATCTTTTCTTTTTTTCTTTTAATAAACATGCTAATTTTTCAATTTTTAAAAGTAATAACTGGAGTCCTGTACCTTTGTGTTATGTAGCTTTCCCTCCTCGTTTCTACAATACAGAAAAAAAATTACAATCAGCCGAGATGGGTTTCAATCTGAGGTCTGGCTTGCTGAGCATTAACATCAGCTGCAGCTGAAACAAGACCTAAAGGTTGAGAAGCCCCCAGTACCGGATGGCCTGCATCCAAGAGTCTTAAAAGAAGCGGTGGCATAGATTAGAGATGCATTAGTTATAATCTTGTAAATTCTTTCAATTATGAAAAGGATCCAGTGGACTGGAAAATAACTAAAGTAACACCTTCATACAAGAAAGGAAGGAGGCAGAAGGCAGGAAAATATAGGCCAGTTGGCCGAACATCAGCCATAGGGAAAGTGCTAGAAAGCATTATTAAGGAGGGTCCAGCAGGATACTTGATCAGGCAGAGCCAACATGGCTTTGTGAAAGGGAAATCGTTTTTAACAAATCTGTCCAAATTTTTTGACAAAGTAACACTCAAGGTGGATGAAGGGGAGTCTATGGATGTGGTGCACTTGGATTTCCAAAAGGCATTTGATAAGGGACCCCATCAAAAGTTACTACACAAGATAAGAGCACATGATTTAGTTGGTAACATATTAGCATGGATAAAAGATTGGATGGCTAACAGGAAGCAGAGGGTAGGGACAAACGGGTCTTTTTCAAATTGGCAAGCTGTAACGAGTGGAGTGCCAAAGGGTTCAGCGCTGGGGCGTCAGCTATTCACAATCTATATCAATGACTTGCATGAAGGGATGGAACGTGAATCCAGTTATTTGATTGTTGCTGGGTCAAAATCCTGGAACTCCCTCTCTAACAGCACAGGGACTGCAGCAGTTCAAGAAGGCAGCTCACCACCACCTTCTCGAGGGCAATTAGGGATGGGCAATAAATGCTGGCCTAGCCAGCAATGCCCACATTCCATGAATGAATTTTTAAAAATGTATGGTTGCTAAATTTGCCAAGGTCACCAAGGTATATAGGAAAGTAAGTTATGAAAAAGAGGTAGTAAGTCTGCAAAGGGATATAAATATTAAGTGAGTGGGAAAAATTTGGCAGATTAAGTGTAACATGGGTAAATGTGAGCTTGTTCATTTTGGCAGGAAGAATAGAAAAGCAGTATAATATTTAAATGGAGGGAGATTGCAGAACCTGGTTGTACAGAGGGATCTAGGTGTCTTCATACATGGATCACATAAGGTTAGTGTGCAGGTACAGCAAGTGATTAGGAAGGCAAATGGAATGTTGGTGTTTATTGCAAGAGGAATGGCATATAAAGGTGAGGAAGTTTTACTACAGCTGTACTGGGCCTTGGTGAGACCATATCTGGGCAGTTTTGATCACCTTATTTAAAATAAGGTATAACTGTTTTAGAAGCAGTTCAAAGAAGGTACACTGGATTCATTTCTGGAATGAGGGGGTTGTCTTATGAAGAAAGATTGAACAGGTTAGTCCTCTATCTAATGGAGTTTAGAAGAATGAGAGGTGATCTTCGTGAAACATACTAGACCCTGAGGGGACTTGATAGAGTGGATACACGGAAAATGTGTCCTATTGTGGGGTGACTAAAACTAGGGAACATAATTTAAAAATAAGAGGAATCCCCTTGAAGACAGAGATGAGGAGAAACTTTTTCTCCAAAAGGATCATTGGTGTGTGGAATTCTCTTCCCCAGAAAATAGTGGAGGCTGCATATTTGAATTTATTTAAGGCAGGGTTAGAAGATTCCTGTTAGACAAGGGAGTCAAGAGTTATGGGGGAGCAGACAGGAAAGTGAAACTGGGACCACAACCAGATCAGCCATGATCTTATTGAATGGTGGAGCAGACTCAAAGTGCCAAATGGCCTGCTCCTGCTCCCATGCTCCTACGTTCATATTGGATGTTCTGTTAGAACCTCCTTATTTTTTACTGCATTTCCCAACATTAATATCATCTGCAAATGTTGGCATTTCCAGGTCATTAATTTGTATCCAAAGTGTAAGACTCCCTGAACCCTGGAGAACACCACTGTAAACTTCCTTCCAGTCTGAAAAACAACTGTCCACCACTACTCTCTGTGTTCTGTCACTTAGCCAATTCTGTATCCACACTGCCAATCCCTTTAATCCCATGGGCGTTAATTTTAATAACAGCCTATTATACATTAATTTGTCAAACATCTTTTGAAAGTGTATAGACATAATATCACCTGTACTCTCATCCAACATTAACCATTAAATATCTCAATGAAGCTAGTCAAACATGATTTATCTGTAACAAGACAGAATTTCCTGCCACTGAGCCTCAGTCTGGACCCAGCATTCCAGCAGCATCCAGTAACCTGAGAGAGATGCAATGTATCAGCTTCCACAAGGGTACATGTCGACTCAAGTAGTGGGATTCATGCCTGGCATATGGAGCCTTTATTATACTAGGAAAATTCAGCAGCCACTGCTGGAGTAGGAACATGAGTTTGGAATCCCATCCCACCATGGGCAGGATTTTCTGTGCCCGCTGGAGTCGGCATGATCGGTGGCGTGAGCGGATAATATGGCGCGATTGGTTTCATGACAGCAGTAAACCAGTTTGCGATTGCCCGCTCAGCCCGCTATCGGACATCATTGTAACTCATTAGGAAACTCATGGTAATACATCTGCATATCATTATCAGGCCAGCCCGCCAGAATCGGACCCCCCTCCCCCGCGTCATCCGTCCATGTCAGCAGGATAGTCCGCCAACGTGTTTCACAACAGCACGTAAAAGGAGTGAGCTTGGCGGCCTGCACTTTGAGGGGAACTTGGAGGTGAGTACACAGTAACTTTGTGCAGCTCTCGCCAGGGTCACCTGTTGGACCTCAAGCTTCAGGAGCATCGGGGGGGGGGTTGGGGTTAAGGGCAGCCCTGCCATTGAGGCAACTGGTGGATGGAGGATGGGCAAGGGCAGGCCTGGCATTGAATATAGCGCCCAAGTATTCGGTGTGGGCGGGTGGGATGGGTGAGGGAAGTGGCTACACATTAGGGAACCTGTATAAAGTGGTCATTCCTCTGCAACTGAGACAGCTCAGGTGCAGCCACATTGATATGGTTGGGGTCGGGCTCCTGGCTTACCTGCCCACTCAAGCAACACAGAGGCAGCAAATTACCACCAAGTGCCCCAGAGCTCCACGTACACCACACCCGCCCCACCCACCCTCAGCCCACCCCACAGGCAGACTGCAAATTCATGAGCATTTTAGTGGGCTGCAGAGCAGTTGGATGACTGCGCATGTTGTACAATCTCCTCGCTAAAGTTGGCCGTGGAGCAGTCACTGCAGGAGACGCTCACAGCTCCTTGCAATGTCAGCATCCCAGATTGGACCCATCTCCCCAATAGCTCAAGCTAATAGGGCAGCCATGCAGCACACTATTCTCTGACCATCCAAGTGGTGGCCAGCACTCTCCGGGAAGTGTTATGGGGCCATTACACTTAACCAGGACAGGTTCTTAGTGCACCCATGCTAACCACATGTCTCTCACTTTCATCCTGCAGGCTAAGTACATCAGGATCATGGAGCCTGGTGAACTAGCTGTATGCCTGATGGCCTACAGGATGCAAAGACGATGGAGGAGAGAGCGACTGAGGATCCTGGCTGCATAGAGGCAGGAGCAGCAACCTCAGGAAGAAGGGGCAGCTGGTGCTCCAACAAACATCACCCAAGAGCTCCAGCGAGCCATTGCAGGCCAGCGCCTAGCCGCACCCAGGGTCTATAGACGCTGCCTGTCATTCCTGCAGATGACCAAGAACCAGTGTTGCCGAAGACTGCACATGTCTAGGGAACTGGTCGGTCCCATCTGCCGGCTCCTGCAGGATTTGGTGCCACGAGGACATGTAGGGTATCCACTGCCAGTGGCTGTGAAATTGACAGTGGCGCTCAATTTCTACGCCAGTGGCTCTTTCAGGGCTCCACAGGTGACCTCTGTGGGGTATCACAAGCTTCCAACCGCAAATGCATCCATGAGGTCACGGATGCCATCTTCACAAGGACACACAACTCTGTGCATTTCACCAGGGACCAGGACAGCCAGGAAGCAAGAGCGATTGGATTCACCCAGATCTCGGGTTTCCCATAGGTGCAGGGTGCGATTGACTGCACCCGTGTGGTGCTCAGGTCTCCATTGCAACATAGTGGACTATATCAACCACACGTGGTTCCATTCGCTGAATGTGCAGCTAGTGTGCGACCACCAGAAACACATCCTGCAGGTTTGCGCACGGTTTCCAAGGAATGTGCACAATGCCTACATCCTCAGTCAGTCACAGGTCCCTGGAGTTTTGCAGGGTTCACAGAGGCTGCAGGATTGGCTCCTTGGGGACAAGGGCTACCCGCACAGGACGTGGCTGATGACACCCGTGCAGCGGCCTCAGACTGCAGCAGAGCAACAGTATAATGAGGCTCCTGCTGCAACAAGTAACTTGCTGGATCAGAGCATCAGGATGCTGAAGATGAGGTTCTGTTGCCTGGACCAGTCTGGTGGAGCCCTGCAATACAGTCCGCAGAGGGTGACACACATTGCTGTCGTCAGATACGCCCTTTACAACCTGATCCTGCAACATGGAGAGGAGCTGGCTGAGGACGAAATGGAGGAGCTGCACGTCTCGTCTGATGAGGAGGACGCCAACGGGGATGAGGGTGAGGGGTTCTCGGAGGCGGCGATGATGGGCATGAAGCCCTCGCACTGACTAGATGAGGCAGGCGTGCTCAGGAGGCCCTCATAGCTGCTAGATTTGTGGAGGATGGTGACGACATACAGTGAGGAGACACCATAGTTCCTCACATCACATCTGTTAATGTTTGACTCCAGTCTGGCTTATGGCAGCGCAAATACCCTCTGTGATAATGCTCCTGTCATGGAGATGCAGTGGAGGCCCTAATAGTTGCTTGATTGCAAGAGGATGATGATGACATACAGTGAGGACACTCCATAGATCTTCACATAGCCTCTGTCAATGTCTGTCTCCTGTCTGTCTGAGGGGCAGGTCGCCTGTACTCTGTGATCAGGGACATATCATAGAGACACAGCCATGAAACTTTAGAAGCATCTGATCCTTTGTCCACCTTCAGCACCTGAGCCCTTCAGGAGCACAGCGTCACTGGTCACAGATGCTGAAGGGACGGGGGTCAGCCCCTCTTAAAGGTGCTGAGAACACACTGAGAGAATGAGCGAGCTCTGTGGCAGCTGCCCACTACATTCTGGCAGCAATGACAAGCACTGTTGAGGTGCAGACATCAGTAATATTTCCCGGGGTAGAATTTTCCGTTCGTCGTGCGGGTGCGCGCCCGTTCTGAACGTGTGTAAAATGACGCAGGATGACATCAGGCGAGCATCCCGACGTCATCGCTCCCTCACGCGATATTTCAGTGGGCAGGCGCGTGCAGCAGTCGGCAGCTCGTCCGCCGACAATTAACAGGCTCATTAAGGACATTAAAGGTCCAATTGAATGAAATGTTTCACCGCCCGTCCGACCTTACGGTTGGTGGGTGGGTGAAAAGGCCAAGCTGCCTTTGGATTTTTTGTGAAACCTCATCCACGGGCGGGATGAGGTTTCGATCAGTCATCCAAAAAAATTTAAATGTTTAAACTAATTTCTAACACATCCCTGCTCATCTCACAGAGTCACATGAGCAGGGACATGTTATTAAAATGTTTACAATCTTTCTTTTCATTCCATGAATCTCCATCTCCCTGAGGCAGCTCTGAGCCTCATGGAGCTTTTCCTTTGCTTAACCGTGTGCATGTGTGAACTTCTGTGCTGGCCCTCCTCTCCCCCTCCCCCTACACAGGCAGTGCTGAGCGCTGTCCTGCACCTTTCACACCGGGCAGGCCTTAGTTGGCCCGCCAGCGTCAAATCACGGTTGTGGCTCATTCACGGGCGGCTTCCCGACCACTTCCACTTGCCCCCAGCGAGCCCGCCCAATGAGGGCAAATTTCTGCCCCAGGGAGTGTGAGGCCGGACCATCACTTTGCTCTGAGGGCTGCACAGAGCAGAGGGAAGAGGCCCTGGACTGAGATACCTGCCTTTATCTTGTGCAGAAAGGTTTCATATCTGAGTGACAAAAACACTGCTCATCAGGACAAGGGGCCATAGGCTGGGAGACATTCTTGAGAGTCGGGTGGGCTGGATACTCTATGAGTCATTTAGATGGATGGGCCTGGAGAGTGCACCTGCTGATCCTCCTCCCTATAGGTGCCCAGGGGCCCCAGGCTGACCCCTTGAGAAGCAGGGGTAGCCGGGCTGAGATCGAGCTGCCTGGCACCCATCTTGCGTACACATTGTTGGAGGCTTACTATGAGCATCAGCAATGGAGTTGAGCCCACACAGCAGTGCAGAAGCAACATCCTGGTCCAGTGTTAACCTCAGTGCATTGGCATGTCGGCACTGTCACCTCAGGCTGAAGGCGGACGGACTCCTCCATCATGCATTACAAACTGAGGAGTGCAGCGGACATCCCTTCCTGATGTTCCTGAGCCTGCCTTTGCAGCTCCAGCAACTGTGACATGACTGAGTCCAGAGGCTCGTCATCTGACTCGGACTCAGCACAATTCTGGCCTCCAGCGGTCCTCCGAGTGCTAGAAACCTCGGGAGTCACTGCCTCCGCCTGCTGTGCGATGTGCTCACCAGATTGTGATCCCAGGGCTACTCTAAGGCTCGGTCCCACCAAAGTGTATCTCTGCGCTGGTGGAGGGTGAGGGTCAGCACTGTGATGGGACTTCAGAGAGGGTGCCTCCAGATTCCTGCACAGAGGTTTCTTCGGGGCTTGTTTGGAGGAGCTGGGTTGTGGACTCCATCGGCTTTTTGGCAGATGTGCTTGCGCAAGCAAGGGGAGATAATTAGTGCATGGCAGTGGCCTGTGAAAGAGAACATGTCATTCACAGCATAGTTGTCTGATGGATGTTGCACTGCTAGACCCTCACTTGTAAGAGCACCGCTGACCTCACCGTCAGCACTGGACCGGTCCAGATCATCACCGGCCAGCTGGGCGGCTCTGTTTTCAAATTCCGTGAGGACCTTTATTTCAGCCATTCCGCCATTGGGCTCTTGAACCAGCTGTGAATGATGGCCCTATGGATGTGCGATGGGTTTGTGAGTGTGTGTGTTGAAAGCGATGAGAAGAATGGCTTTTCTATTTTTGTTTGCTCATTGGGATGTAGGCGTTGTTGGCTAGGCCGGCATTTATTGCCCATCCCTAATTGCCCTTATTCAGAGGGCATTTTTCAGAGTCAACCACATTTCTGTGGGTGTGGAGTCACATGTAGTCCAGGCCAGCTGAGGATAGCAGATTTCCTTCCCTAAAGGGCATTACTGAAACAGATGGGTTCTTATGACAATCGACAATGGTTTCATGATCATCATCAGACTTTCAATTCCAGATATTAATTGAATTAAAATTTCAAACTCTACCATCTGCTGTGGTGAGAGTTGAACCTGGGTCCCCAGAGCATTACCCTCTGGATTACCAGTCCAGTGGCAATACCGCTACACCACCACCTCCCCTAATTACCCTGGTGTAACGGGGGAGATCTTACCCTGACTTAACCTGTCGGAATGAGGAAGTTCATTCATCCTCTTGCAGCACTGGGTGGCTGTCCTCTATTGAACGGCGTTGGCACTGACCACCACTGCCACCACCTCCCAAGCCGGGTTAGTGCTGTTGATGCCCTTCCTGTGGCCAGAGTGGGGGTAGAGGACATCCCGGGAGCCCCCACGGCATCTAAACGGTGCTCGAGGGGCGCGTCGCTGAACCTGTGGGCTGCAGTCTTTTCCGTTTCAGGGCCATGTCTTAGGTGCAGCAGTCGTAGTCTGGAAGCACTGAGATGTGTGCCTGCAGCTGGACTTTAAATGTGGTGCCCGGCGTGATGCAGCGGCGGGGTAATGGTGGGAGGGCGAATGACAGCCCACCCGCCATGGAAATAGTGTGTTTCCCGGGAGTACATAAATAATGTGGTGGGCTTGGGATGATACGGTGTGAAAACCCACCATCGTTTTACCTGCCTGCTTCCGCACTGAGTGCGAATCTGGGATGATTCCGCCCCATATGTGGGAAACCTTCCAATTCTGGGAGCATAAAGTCTGCAAATATCAAAGAAATAGCCCAAGTGGCACTTCTACCCACTGGGAACAAGTGAACAAGGAAGCCTCTGGGATTGACAATGGGGGGATTTTTCGGTCAGTGTCTCAGTCTACACACTTAGGTTGAAACAAGACAGATCAAAGATCTAAAGGTTGTTTTCTATCCTTTTGTTATTTTGAGGGAACATTGGATGTACCTGCAGCATTAGAGAAATGTGAATAATTGAAAAGTCTGTCCAGGCTGGTCTCTATTGCACTATTCAAATCCATTCCATGAACCATTGTTCCAATCCATTGGAAATGTAGGAATTCTTCCTCTTCATAATTCTAAGACAAAAAGAGCAGAATGTATTACCATATGACACAACTGAACTCCCTCTGTAAAGCGTCAGTGTTCAGAGGGCATCCTAGTTTCCCAGGTGTGGTAGCAGCATTCATGTCCTGGATGGGCTGGGATTGAAAGAGAGTTAGGAGGTTTGATGGAATTCTTGGCATTAACACTTCCTGGTTCATTTTCCTTTTTCTTTCACTCTTTCAGCTTTAGCGTTTCCTGCACTATTGGCCTTGCTCCTCCCCTTGGGTTTTCAATATAAAAAAAATAGAGAGTGTTACTGGAAACCTTTTACACTGAATCAAGCCCCTCTGAGTGTTCTCAGGGCCAGGGAGAGAAGTCTTGAGCCCTAGTGCTCCGCCTGTCTCCGAGCCCCTTAATCCCACCCCCACCTCCTCCCCCCACCGCTCCCCAACCCTCTTCCCTCAATCATGCAGGATGATTTATCCCCATTCAACATTCTCCAATTAATTCACTAAACAATCACAGAAAGGTCCCAGTAAAATGGTAAATCCCATTGTTAGCATCTGGCTGCAAATATCATCTGATATTTATGCAGCATGGGTCATTAATAGTAAGAGCAAGAATGATATAATGCAGTGTTAGTTTGATTGAATGTCAAATCAAAAGGTGATCCCACTACGACCACTAAACGAACCAGAGATTACAAATATTACTTTAACAGCATTGTATAGTATACCCCATTACTTATTTATAACACTGCAGACGATAACACTGATTTTGTTCACTGCCTCAGCCCTCATTATAATATTCCATGCATTGTCCTTCCTGGCAGTGATGACAGTAAATTAATATTTGTGGAAATATTCTAAACTTGCACCTCAGATTAACTACAGAAGATCTATTCCATTCTATAAAAGCAGTAGAATACTTTATTCTGCCTTAGGTGCATGATATTATTCAATACAATTATTTCACAGAAGGATTATTACTGAATTCTACTTTATCAGTAATCTCATAGGCTAGAAATATCAAATACTTCCTGATCAACAAAGTGCAATTATGGAACAACATGGTCTTCACTGTCAATGAGAAGCATTGGAACCCTAATATGCCTCTGTGCGACACAATATTTAGAAGGCCAGAGGACAAAGTCTGAATGGCTCACATTTGTATTTGTATTTTCTTGTTCAGCAAGTCTGAACACTCTTCTGATTGCTGCTTCTTACTAGGATATATTTTTAATATCTAGTTTGCAACACAACTTCATCATGATATTTCAATGCCTCAAGGAAACATTAAAAGCACCAAGATAGAGTAAGCTAATAGTTAAGTAGATAAAAAGATTGAAATCAAGGGAAAAGGCTCTTAAGAATCACATAGGGTGTAAAATAGATTACTGATTCACTATGAGCCCATTACGCTCTTGTGTCCTTGTAATTCCACTCCACAAAACATGCTCACAGTAAACTTCCATCAGCAAGAAAATAAACAGAACTCCAGAAATGATTCAACTTCCTGACGGCAAGATAATTATGGATGATAAAGGCCATTTGGACCAGCTTATCGGATCCATCCAGAATGACACACAAACATACTATTAGGAGCAGGAGTGAGCCATTTGGCCCATTGAGCCTGCTCTGCCATTTAACAACATTCCCTAAATTATAACAGTGATTACAACTCAAAAGCTCTTAATTGGCTATCAGGCGATTTGAGACATTGTGAAAGGTGCTGTATAAATGCATGTTTAACTTTCTTTCATTACACCTGCATGGATAGGCAGAGTGACTGCAGCAATGGTGATATTGTTGGACCAATGCTGATTCTCTTAGGATAATTAATCACAGAGCAATTGACTAGTGTTAGCAAAGTGGCTACAAAGAAAACACTACATTTACAAAACAATTCAACTCTGTAACAATATAACCATGCCATTCTGACTTCACTGGCACCAACTCATCATATACCTTAAATGGCATCGGTCCCTTGTATGCTAATGCCACTAACCAAGGATTTGACATTCTGATATCTACCAGCAGCTCAGAAAAATTGTAGAGAGAATCGTTGTTCTGAATGTTTCAGAGTAGAATGATACATGGTACAAACATTCCATACGGCCATCACTCAAGAACTGGATTGATTCCCCTGCCCCCAGAAGCTGTCGTACAAGTTGTGTTGAGCACTGAATTTACAGCCTATCCACAGGTTCAATATGATGTTGCATTTCATTTGCACTAAATAAATGTCAAAATACAATTTTTTAAAAAATCTGCTTGTTCCTGAGATCTGTGCAAAACAGGGAAATTAAGTGGAAAAGTGTAATTTATGCAGAAGAATCTCTAAAAGGAAAAAAAAAAGTGACAGCAACTTTCAGTGTGACCGAGCACTGGAGTGTGACTTCAACAGAGTCCCGAGAGTTTGGTCAATTGAGGGAACATAAATCTCTTTTTAAATGTCTAATAATGTTTATATTTAGCATTTAACATTTAACTGCCAATACTGTTTAAATTCTAAATCTCATTCAGGGGCCCAACCAGGGAGAGAGTATCTAACCACTGGGGCACAGCTGTAGATAGCTTGCAATGTTTTTCTGTACCTGGGCTCAGCTAGTGCCGTTATTTTCAGAGCACATGAATTCAAACATTTCAGTGCAACTTAGCACTGGAGTGTGACCTCAGCGCACTGCTGGGAGTTCAGTGAGGAAGGGAGGAAGGTGCAATTCTGTTTTTTCTCACTTTTTCACCTGTAGGAACTGGTACTTGCTCTACTACATGGGAAGGAGCTAGCTGTTTGGTGAGGATCTAGTCCGTGGTGCAGGTCTATTCTATTCCTAAGGTTTCAAATAGCATAGGAACTGGTGGTGAGATTAATAGAATACATAAAATAAAATAAATAATTCAATAAAATAATTAAGTAGTTAATTAAAACACATAAGGAAGGCAGGGCAGGTGATGTGACACAGCTGCAGCATGTGGGATCTCCTGGATACCACTGTCATCCAGGGCAAACACAAAGCCATTCAAGTGGAGCGAGCTATAATGAATATAGTGATAGTCGTGGACAGTACAGTGAGGGAGAATGACACTGTTCTCTGCAGCAAAGAATGAGAGTCCAGGCAGCTGTGTTACGTGCCCGATGTCAGGGATAGGGCTATTTGCTCAGGGCTGGAGAGGAACTTGCACTGGGAGGGGGAGAATCCAGTTGTCATAGTCCATGTACCAATGACATAGGCAGGAGAAAGAAGGAGGAACTACATAGTCAGTGTGAGGAACTAGGCACCAAATTAAGAAGCAGAACTCCAAAGGTGATAAACTCTGGATTATTCCCTGAGCCATGTGTAAATTGGCATAAGGCAAATTGGCTGGGACAAGTGTTCTAGCGAGCTACATAGCTGGGGAAACAGAGAGGGGTAAAACTAAATAAAGGGGGTGAGGGATCAAGCTTGTGTGGGTATTGAAAATCAAGGTGTAGAGACAAGGCAGAGGAGCAAAATAGTAATATAGGAAATGAGGGTTAGAGAATGGCAGGGACAGAGAGAAAAAAAACTTAAGAATACACCAACAGTCAAGGCTATTTATTACAAAGATAACAAAAAGACAAAACCAAAGACTCTGTATCTGAATGCACAAAACATTCAGTACATAGTAAATGAATTGATAGCACACATTGAAGTAAATAAATATGATCTGAGGGTCATTCCGGAGAAGTAGCTGCTAGGATGATAAGGATTGGGTTCTGAATATTGAAGGGCAAATGACATTCAAGAAGAATAGGAAGCTCGGTAAAGGTGGAGGGGTAGCACTGTTGATCAAGGATGGCATTGGTGCAATAGTTAGAGATGACCTTTATTCAGGAGATCAGTGTTCAGGAATCGGTTTGGGTGGAAATGAGAAATAGTAGGGCAAAGAAGTCACTCGTGGGAGTGGTCTACAGGTCCCCTAAAAGAAACCACAGTATAGGACAAAGTATATAAGAAGAAATATTGGGTGCTTTTGATAAAGGGACGGGTGACTTTAAACTAGATATAATCTGGAAAAATCAGGCTTGCAGTGATAGCCTGGATGAAGAGTTCATGGAATGCTTTCGAGATTTTTATTTAGAGCAGCAGGACTAAACAAAGAACAGGTTATATTAGACCTAGCGCTGTGTAATGTGACAGGATTAATTAATGACCTCAGAGTGAAGGCACCCTGAGATAGCAGCAACTACAACATGATTGAATTTTATATCCAATTTGAAAGGGAGGAAGGTGGGTCTAAGACTCGTATTTTAAACTTAAATAAGGGTAACTACATGGGCATGAAAACTGATCAAGCTGAAGTGAACTGGGATACTAGGCTAGGGGATAGATCAACAGAGAAGCAGCTGAATGAATTTAAGGGGATATTTCAGAATACTCAGAATAAGTATATTCCTACGATAAGGAAAAAACCTAAAGGGAGGACCGATTATCCATGGTTAACTAAAGAAGTTAAAGAAAGCATCAAACTGAAGAAAAAACCCGATAATTGTGCATCGTTGAGTGGCAGGTCAGGCGATTGGTCAGAATACAAAGAATGGCAGCAAATTACTAAATGGCTTATGAGAAGGAAGAAATTAAAGTATGAGAGGAAGCGAGCTAGAAATGTAAAAATGGATAGCAAGAGTTTCGACAGTAAAGTAAAGGAAGGGGTTATCAACAGTGCTATCACGGAGCACCTGCTTAGAAATAAGCTGTTCACTGAGGCTGTTTATCAACCTCCCATAGCTCTTTCTGTCCATTATCCAATCCCCTATTCATGCTAATGGCTCACAACATCCAGGGAGTGACAATCGCCTTCGGATTTCCACTCTGCTCCTTTTCACTCACCCAGGTGTAGGGGAGGGTCAGGATGTCGGGAAGGGTAGGGAGCAGTGAGGGGAGGCGGGGGGTATTCACGGGGAGATGGGAGTTCAGGTGATAGTCGACGTGACTGGTGGGATAGTTGGGTCAGTGGGGGTTAGTCAGAGGGCCATCGAGGTAGTAAGTGTGTGGGGGCGGGGGGGTGGGGGGGTGGGGGGTGTTGGGGGTTGGTCAGGGGTGGGATTGTTTTGGATAGTCATGGATTGGAGGAGGGGCAGTGAGTCCAGTGTTAGAAGGGGTGGGGTGTGGGGGTTAGTCAGGGGGTTGTGGTGTAATAAGGGAGTGGGAGGGTCAGGGGATAATCGTGGGTTGGATGGTGAATGGTCAGAGTGGTGGAAGGTCTTTCTGTCCTCGTTCTGTCTATTATCCAATCTCTCACCCATGCTAATGGCTCACAACCTCCTTGGAGTGGAGGAGGGCCGAGGCGGGCCAGACGGGTGGCGGGGGTCCAGTGGTCGGGGTGGTGGGGTAGTCAGGGAGTGGGGCTGAGTTTGTGGGGCTGTGGGGAAATGAGGAGGTGGGAGGGCCAGGGGTAGGTGGAGGGGGTGGGGAGTAGTCGAGGTGGAGGGAGGTATTTGTGGTATGGGAGGAGTGTCTGGGGTTTGGGTGGTGGGATATCAGATGGGAGCTCGGGGAGTGGGAATGTTAGTCAGTGGGTCGTGGGCCAATCATGGGGTGAGAGGACCAGAGAGTAGTCTGGGGGGGAGTTGGGTTGTGGTGGGGGGTAGATGGGGCTTGGGGTGGTGGGAGATAGTCACAGTGTGGGCGAAGATCTGGAGTTTGGGTGGAAGGGTTGGGGTGCAGTGAGCGGCTTGGATGGAAATTGGGGGCTAGATAGGTGTGGAGGTAGTCGGAGGTTGGGAAATGTTTGGGGTGGGGTGGTTAGTCTGAGGTTGGTTATTGGAGGGGTGGGGGTAGTCGGGAAATGGTTGGGGTTGGGGTGGTTAGTCCGGGGGTGGTAATTGGATGGGTGGGGGCAGTCGGGGTGGGAGGTTTAGTCAGTTGGGTGGGGGGTTATTTGTGGTTAGTGGGTAGTTGGGGTTGGGGATAGGGGTAGTTGGGCAGTGGGGGGGTGGTCAGGGTTGGGGTGGCGTTTGTTCCAGTGGGGAGTTGGAGGTTCAATACCACAGGTAGCCAGGAGTTAGAAGTGGGTTTAATCTGTCTAACTTTTCCTGGGTAACTATTCTGCTAAGAGAGTCGGAATCATCCAAAGTCACTGATGTAAATCGGAGTATCGGATAGTTCCCAGTATAGGATAATTGCCCATCGGGAGTTTAAACATTCCTGGACAAATCCTGTGCAGTCCTTGCATGGGGACATCTGCGGTGTGCCCAGCACATCTTCAGGGGAACCTCCTGGGTAAAACTCCCCAGAGATCAGAAGTTCTGGGCCAATTTATATTACCCTAGCAAGGATGGAATGTAATTCTCACAGCCAAACCTGCTTTAAGGACACTGCTGTATTGATGTGACTTTCCAGGTATCTGTGGTGTGGGGGTATCACCTAAAACAAGACTTGGCTTCTTACATATGTAACATATTGAACTTAAGTCTGTTATAAATTTCCGAAATTGGGTTAGATTCAGTGAATACAGGAGTGGGAGGAATGTTCCCGACTCTACAGTCCTTCTCATCGTCCCTCTAACCTCTCTACTACCACGCCAACCGCTCTCTTGACCCTCTGCTGGAGATGGAAACCCTGATATTATGACCACACAAACTGGCAGTGGAGACCAATCAGCCGACAGCAGCTCATGTATGAATCTTAATAAAGGAAATTACGATGGTATGAGGCGCCAGTTGACTATGATGGATTGGGAACGTTACTAAAAGGGATAACGGTGGATAGGCAATGGCAAACATTCAAAAGCACATGGGTGAACTGCAACAATTGTTTATTCCTGCCTGGCGCAAAAATAAAACGAGAAAGGTGGCCAACCCATGGCTTACAAGGGAAATTAGAGATAGATTTCCAGATTTCCACATCCGCAGTATTTTGCTTTTAAATTAGAGATAGTATTAGGTCCAAGGAAGAGCCATACAGATTGGCTAAAAAAAGCATCAGACCTGAGCATTGGGAGCAGTTTCGAATTCAGCAAAGGAGGACCAAGGGATTGATTAAAAAGGAGAAAATCGTAAACTGACTGTAAAAGTTTATTTAGGTATGTGAAGAGAAAAAGATTGGTGAAGACAAATGTAGTTCCCTTACAGTCAGAAACAGGGGAATTCATAAAGGGGAGCAAAGAAATGGCTGACCATATAATACTTACTTTGGTTCTGTCTTCACAAAGGAGGACACAACTAACATATCAGAAATATTGGGGAACACAGGGTTTGGTGAGGGGAGGAACGGAAAGAAATCAGTATTATTAGGGAAATGGCATTGGGGAAATTGATGGGATTGAAGGCCGATAAACCCCCAGGGCCTGATAATCTACATCCCAGAGTACTTAAGGAAGTGGCCCTAGAAATAGTGGATGCATTGGTGGTCATCTTCCGAGATTCTATAGACTCTGGAACAGTTCCTACAGATTGGAGGGGAGCTAATGTAACCCCACTATTTAACAAGGGAGGTGGAAAGAAAACAGGTAATTATAGACCAGTCAGCCTGACGTTGGTAGTGGGGAAAATTCTAGAATCTATTATAAAAGATTTAATAGCTGAGCACTTGGAAAACAGTGGCAGAATCGTACAGTGTCACCATGGATTCACGAAAGGGAAATCATGCTTGACAAATCTACTGGAATTTTTTGAGGGTGTAACGAGTAGAGTTAATGAGGGGGAGCCAGTGGATGTGGTTTATTTGAACTTTCAGAAGGCGTGTAAATTTAAAGCGCATGGGATTGGGGGTAGTGTATTGAGATGGATAGAAAACTGGCTGACAGACAGGAAACAAAGAGTAGGAATAAACGGGTCTTTTTTGAAATGGCAGGCAATGATGAGTGGGGTACCGCAGGGATCGGTGCTGGGACCCCAGTTATTCACAATATATATTAATGATTTAGATGAGGGAATTAAACGTAATATCTCCAAATTTGCAGATGACACAAAGCTGGGTGGGAGGGTGTGCTGTGAGGAGGATGCAGAGATGCTTCAGTGTGATTTGGACAAGCTGAGTGAGTGGGCAAATGCATGCCAGATGCAGTATAATGTGAATGAATGTGAGGTTATCCACTTTGGTAGCAAAAACAGGAAGGCAGATTATTAACTGAATGGCTATTAATTGAGAGGAGAGAATGTGCAACAAGACCTGGTTGTCCTCGTATACCAGTCGCTGAAGGTAATCATGCAGGTGCAGCAGGTGATAAAGAAGGCAAATGGTATGTTGGCCTTCATAGCGAGAGGATTCGAGTACAGGAGCAGGGGTGTCTTGCTGCAATTATACAAGGCCTTGGTGAGACCACACCTGGAATATTGTGTGCAGTTTTGGTCTCCTTATCTGAGGAAGGATGTTCTTGCTATAGAGGGAGTGCAGCGAAGGTTTACCAGGTTGATTCCTGGGATGGTGGGACTGACATATGAGGAGGGTTTGAGTCGATTAGGATTACATTCGCTGGAGTTCAGAAGAATGAGGGGGGATCTCATAGAAACCTATAAAATTCTAACAGGACTAGACAGGGTAGATGCAGGAAGGATGTTCCCGATGGTGGGGGAGTCCAGAACCAGGGGTCACAGTCTGAGGATATGGGGTAAACCATTTAGGGCTGAGATGAGGAGAAATTTCTTCACCCAGAGAGTGGTGAGCCAGTGGAATTCGCTACCACAGGAAGTAATTGAGGCCAAAACATTGTATGTTTTCAAGAAGGAGTTAGATATAGCTCATGGGGCGAAAGGGATCAAAGGATATGGGGAGAAAGTGGGAGCAGGAAAATTCATTTGGATGATCAGCCATGATCATAATGAATGGTGGAGCAGGCTCGAAGGGCCGAACAGCCTACTCCTGCTCCTAGTTTCTATGTTTCAGTCCAGTCTCATGTTTCAGGGTTGGGGGGTGCGCTGTCAATTCACCACAGTTTATGTACCCCAAAATTGGGCATTAAATAATTTCCCCTCGTACAAACATGACAGAACGCAGTCAACTCTGAACAATACTTACCGTGTGCTGAATGACTTCTGCGGGCTCAATGCAGTCACTTTCATTACAGAAGTCGATCACCTCTTGGAGCTCATCCTGTGCAGCAAGTTGCTGCCAGAAGAGGACAGACACAGTTAGGAAGAGTCTCAGCATCCTGGTGTCTGCTCAGATCACTGGTGAACACACTGAATGACTCTCAGCACCTTCAGGTGGATCTGCAGGTTGAGAAGAGAGCTCAGGTCTTTTTACATTTTTTCATGAAGATGATTTTCAATTTTGTTTAGCTGCAGGTAGCACCAATTTGTGTTGAAGAAACGCAATAGCTGATTCATTATGGAAATGTTACTTGACATTAGAAACCATTAACTCTCTGAGTGCCGGTTCCCGGGAAGTCTGAACACTCGGGAAGCTATTTTACAATTGATTCCAGTTCACACACTCAGGATTGTCAACCCTCCCTGTTTGGGAGTCGCCTGGAACGGAAGATTGATCTGCCGGTCGCTGGTGTTAGTGACCCGGGAGAAAACAATTTCTCATTCGGGTTTCTTGTCTGCACAGTTTCATTTCTTGGGTTTCCTGCACTGGCGGAAAGTGGGAACCCAGTGGCCATGCTGCACTCCAACCGCGGGACAGACCACCATTTCCTCACTGAGTAGGTGAAGCTGGTGTGGGTCTCACTGCCCAATAACTTGAGCATTTCACATTGTTCCTATTTATTTCTTCCCCTCCTCTCCTGAGGTAACTGAGACTGGCTGAGGTTCATAACCCTTGGTAACAACTCCCACTGAAGTCCAGTTCCTGACACTGCCTTGGGTTCGCTGATGATTACACGATGTTCAGCAACATTCGCCGCTCCTCAGATACTGAACCAGTCCACGTCCAAATGCAGCAAGACCTGGATAATGTCCAGGCTTGGCCTGACAAGTGGCAAGTAATATTTGTGCCACACAAGTGCCAGACAATGACCATCTCCAGCAAGAGGGAATCTAACCATCGCCCCTTGACGTTCAATGGCATTGTCATCACTGAATACCCCACCAGCAACATCCTGACCAGAAACTGAACTGTACCAGCCATATAAATACTGTGGCTGCAAGAGCAGGTCAGAGATGTGAAATCCTGCGACAAACTACGCAGCTCCTGATTCCCCGAAGCCTATCCACCAGCTACAAGGCACAAGTCAGGAGTGTGATGGAATACTTCCCACTTGCCTGGGTGAGTGCAGCTCCCACAAGACTCAAGAAGCTTGACATTGTCCAGGACAAAGCAGCCCGCTTGATTGGCACCACATACACAAACATTCACTCCCTCCACCATCGGCGCACAGTAGTAGCAGTGTGTATCATCTACAAGATGCATTGCAGGAATTCACCAAGGCTCCTGAGGCAGCACCTTCCAACCCCACATCCACTACCACCTAGAAGGACAAGGGCAGCAGACAGATGGGATCACCACCACCTGGAAGTTCCCCTCCAAGTCATTCACCATCCTGACTTGGAAATATATCACCATTCCTTCACTGTCGCTGGGTCAAAATCCTGGAACTCCTTTCCTAACAGCACTGTAGCTGTACCTACACCACACGGGCTGCACTGGTTCAAGTAGGCAGATCACCACCACCTTCTCAAGGGCAACTAGGGATGGGCAATAAATGCTGGCCTAGCCAACGAAGCCCACTTCCCTTAATGAATAATTTAAAAAAGCTTTCCTGGCGCTGCCTCTCACCGGGTTACTTTATCCCTGGCGCTGCCTCTCACCGGGTTACTTTATCCCTGGCACTGCCTCTCACTGGGTTACTTTATCCCTGGCACTGCCTCTCACTGGGTTACTTTATCCCTGGCACTGCCTCTCACCGGGTTACTTTATCCCTGGCACTGCCTCTCACCAGGTTACTTTATCCCTGGCACTGCCTCTCACCAGGTTACTTTATCACTGGCGCTGCCTCTCACTGAGTTTCTGTTTCCTGGGCACTGATTCTCACTGGGGTGCAATTCCCCTGGCACTGACTGCCTGGGGTAAAAGGGAACCTGGAATGAGGGGGCACAGTGTAAAAATAAGAAGATGCCTAGGCATGTGCATCTTTTTAATGTTTTGAAGGCTTCCTACTGGGCAAAGAGGACAGGGATAGATAGTACAACCCCTCGAGACTGTCCCTCCATGCAGGCCCAACAGTCTATATGAGTGTCACTCCAGGATCCACTCAAACCCCTTGTCAACCTCTGGTGCAGGTATCCCTTCACCTTCCCCAATTCCACTCACTTTCGGACCTTTTCCCTGACCACATTCCCAATGCGATCCAGTCTCAGCTAGTAGCCTTTTAATGGTTCCAATATTATTAGCTCCCGTCAGGGTAAGCCTTCAACTTATTGTTTGCTTAAAGTCCCAACTAAAAGGGGTTCTATGCATTAAAGGAACATAATCTTAGACTGGGTCCCCAAATACAAGCCTTCTCCTCCAGGAGTTTCAAAGCCCACAAAATTATCTTAGGATGGGACATACATTGAGGCCTGTCTTAGCTGACCAACTTCTTTGAAAGTCAACAAATATCAGCTCTTAGACATCTTAATAAGACTTCAGGAGTAGCGTATTTATGCAGATTGCCGAGATAACACATTTTTAAGACTACACGTTTCACCTGCTTCAAAAACATACACATTTTATTAAAGCCCATTTTAGTTTGTAGCTTATACATGAAGTTATAAATGATAATTAAAGCTAAACAAAGCACATTAATAATAGTCTTAAACGCATGGAATTTATAAATCCAACTTACCTGCAAATATTGTTGGATAACGCAAACAGTAGCAATTAACAAAGATATTTACTCATGAATTCAAGATGGTGATATTGAATTTTGATATATCTCTGTCTCAACCCAGGGGAATTCTCAAAAGGTAAAACTGACGCTTTATGTTCCAAAGGTGACTGACTGACCTAATCCTCATGGTGTGAACTTTCAAATGCAGTGGGTGGAATCGTCTGTGCCCACTGGCGTCGGGCGTGTTCGGTGCTGTGAGCGGACAATATGGCAAGAAGGCCAAAAATGGGTTCCAGGGAGTTGTGAAACCAGTTTGCGATCGTCCTCTCAGTCCATCGATGGCGGGCCGTATTTCCATCCATTGGACATGGGGAACCTCAATGTCGTACACCTACATATCATTGTAAGGCTCACCTGTCAGACTCATTCCTCCCCCGGGCGGATCGTCCGCCCACGCTGACGTGATGTGTTTCACAACAGCATATAAAAGGCGTGCACTTGACAGGCTGCACTTTGAGGCAAACTTGGAGGCAAGTGCACAGTAACATTGCAGAGCACTCACCAAGGACGCCTGTTAGACTTCAAGGCTCAGGCGTGTTTTTCAGGGGGTTTGGGGCAAAGGCTGCCCTGCAGTTGAAGGTAGCGCACAAGCCCATGTGGGGTGGTGGGTGGGGGAGTGAGTAAGGGAAGCGGCCACGCATTAGGCTTGTATAAAGTGACCCTTACTCTGCAGCTGAGACAGTTCTGGAGCAGCCACATTGATATGATTGGAGTTGGGCCTCGAGCTTATCTGCCCACTCAAGCAACACAGAGGCATTAAAGTGCCACCAAGTGCTCCAGAGTTTATTACCCCTCGGGCACAGAATGTAAACAAATTAGTGTTTTAGTGGACTGCAGAACTGTTGGATGTTTGAGCACATTGTACAATCTCTTTGCTAAAGTTGGCCATGGAGCAGTCACTGGTGAAGGCACTTGTAGCCCTTTGCAATGTCATCAACCCAGTTTGGACCAGTCTCCCCAATGCCATTTACAATCTGGTGCTGCAAACAGGAGAGGAGCTGGCTGAGGAGGAGATGGAGGAGCTGGAGGTCTCCTCCTACTCCGAGGATGTCGACCATGATGAGGGTGAGGAAGTCCTCAAAGGCGACCATGACGGGGATGAGGCCCTCACACTGGCCAAACGAGGCAGGCGTGCTCGGGAGGCCATCATTGCCTCTAGACTTGTCGAGGATGATGACAACATGCAGTGGAGAGACACCATAAGATCCTCAAATTATATCTATGAATTTTTGAATCCTGTCTGGCATATGGTAGCGCACATACCCTCTGTGATAATGCTCCTGTCATGGAGATGCAGGGGAGGCCCTAAAAGTCACTCGACTGCAGGAGGATGATGATGACATGCAGTGAGGACTCACCTAATATCTTTATGTAGCCTCTGAGAATATCTGACTCCTGCCTGGCTAAGGGCAGCTCGCTTCCGCTCTGGGATCAGGGTCATGTCATAGAGACATAGCCCTGAAACTTAAGAAGCATCAGATCTTTTGACCACCTTAAGCACCTGAGCCCTTCGGGTGCACAGCGTCACTGGTCACAGATGCTGAGGAGATGGGGGACAGCCCCACCTTAAAGGTTCTGAGAACAGAGAGAGAGAGTGATGGATCTCTGGGATGCCTGCCCATGACATTCTGGCACCAATAACAAGCACCATCTAGGTGCAGGCTTCAGTAATGTGTCCAGGGACTGTGAGGCTGGACCATCACCTTGCTCTGAAGGCTGCACAGAGCACAGGCAAGAGGCCATAGACTGAGATACCTGCCTTTATCTTGTGCAGAAACGTTTCATATCTGAGTGTCATGAACAGTGCTCGTCAGACAAGGAGACAGAGGATTGGCATCCTCTGGAGGCTGAGACCTGGAGGGCCCCAGCCAGCTTTTGGGGTCCTGCTGTGTGGTGTTGGCACCACCATTGGCCTGTGCAGCTGGAGCTGCTCAGGCCACAAGAAGAGGGGATTCAGATGTGCCGGACACTCCCGGCGTCACCTGAATGGATGGCCTCAGGGTGTGCACCTGCTGATCCTCCCCCCTATGGATGCCCAAGGGCCCCTGCCTGACTCCTTGAGGAGAAAGGGTAGACTTACCCTGGTGGAATGGGGGAGGTCATTCATCCTCTTGTGGCACAGGGTGGCAGTCCTCTTGTGCAGGGCATTGGAACTGACCACACTGCCACAGCCTGCCAAGCCGGATTGGTGATGTTGCTGCCCATCCTGCGGCCAGAGCGGGGTTAGAGGACATCATGGCGAGTCTCCACTACGTCCAAAAGATGCTCGAGAGACATGTCATTGAACTGGGAGGGCTGCAGTCTTTTTTCCATTCAGGACTATGTCTTCTGTGCAGCAGCCGTGGGCTGGAAGCACTGAGAGGTTTTGCTGCAGCTACACTTTAAATATGGTGCCCAGTGTGAAGCGGTGAGATGATGGTGTGGAGGGCAAATGAGAGCTCGCCTGGCATGGAAACACTGGCCTGAATTTTCCCGTCGGCGATTTGGGGGCGGGGCCTGCTCGCCGACAGGAAAATGATGTAGGATGACATCGCGAGAAACCCCCGACGTCATCCCGACCCCTTTAAATTTTTAGGAAGGTGGGCGGACAGCGAAATTGAGGCCATTGACAGGCTAATTAAGATAATTAAATACCTGCCTGTCCAAGCTAAAGGCCGGCGGGCAGGCCAGGAGCCCCAGCGGGATCCTGGTAAAGCATGAAACCTCATCCACTGGCGGGATGAGGTTTCATATCCGTTTTTAAAAAGTCTAATAAAGCTTATGTCATTTTTATTAACATGTCCCATCTCGTGTGACATTGTCCCATGAGGGGGACATGTTAATAATTTCAATATTTATCTGTTTTTAGACTTTACTTACCTGTCACTAGTCTCCCTGAGTCAGGACTTTGCCTCAGGAAGCAGCGCACTTTGACAGATGGGGAATCCACCCCCCCACACCCTGCACAGGAAGCGCAAAGTGTTTCCCGTCGGGCAGGCCGCTGGGCGGACCTTAATTGGCCCGCCCACTCAAAATGGTGGCGGGCCCCGTTTCGGTGGTGGGGGTCGGCTGTCCGCCCGCCACAGAGTCAGTGGGGCCCGCCCACCATCCGAGGGCCAAATTCTGCCCAGTGTGTTTCCTGGGAATGCATAAATAACACGGTGGGTTTGGGACAATAAGCTGTTTTCTGGCTGATGGGTAAAATGTTGTTTTACCCGCCTGCTACCGCACTTAAAGCAAATCTGGGACAAATTCCCCCAGTGCCTGCAGAGACAAAACAAGCTCCTATTGTCTATTTTATTCATAAATCTTATAACTGAAGAGTTAGTGAAGGCTAAATGTTTTCTTTCCAACCTGTGTAATGGGGTGTTTTGAAGTGAATGGCTGGTTGGCTCCCTTCCAAAAGTAATTTAGCTTCAGGGTTTAGCTGTACTCTGTGTTTCTTTCAATTTTGGATTATACAAATGAACATAAGAATTAGGAGCAGGAGTAGGCCACTCAGCTCCTCGAGCCTGCTCTGTCAATCAATAAGATCATGGCTGATATGAATGTAAACTGAACCCCACTTTCCTGTCTACCCCAATAACCTTTCACCTCTTTGTTAATTAAAAATCTACCTAGCTCTGCCTTAAAAATATTCAAAGACTCTGCTTTAACCACCTTTGGAGGAAGAGAGTTCCAAAGACTCACAACTACCTAAGAGAAAAAATCTCCCCTCCTCTCTGTATTAAATGAGCTGTCCTTATTTTTAAACAGTCACCTCTCGTTCTCGATTCTCCCACAAGGGGGAACATCCTCTCCACATCCACCCTATCAAGACTCATCAGGATCTTAAAGGTTTCAATAAAGTCAATTCTTACTCTTTTAAATCCTAGTGGATACAAGCCTAACCTGTCCAGCCTGTCCTCATAAGACAACCTGCCCATTCCTGGCATCAATCTAGTTAACCTCCTCTGAACTGCTTCTAACGCATTTACATCTATCTTTTAAGTATAGAGAGAGGTGCTGTTCACAATACTCCAGATGATTCATGCATGAGGATACCCAGATCCCTCTGAATCTCAGAGATCTGCAATCTCTCACCATTTAGATAATAAGCTTCTTTCTTATTCTCCCTGACAAAAATAACCAGTTCACAGTTGCCCACATTATACTCCATTTGCCAGATCTTTGCCCACTCACTTCACCTACCTATGTCACTTTCTAGCCTCTTTACATTCTCTTCACAATTTACTTTCCTATTTATCTTTGTGCTGTCAGCACATTTAGCAACTATTCCTTAGGTCCCTTTATCAAAGTCATTTATATAAATTGTGATAAGTTGAGGTTCCAGCACTGATTCCTGTGGCACAAGAAACATAGAAACGAGGAGCAGGAGTAGATCATTCGGCCCTTCGAGCCTGCTCCACCATTCAATATAATCACTGCTGATCTTCTATCTCAACACTTTCTCTCCATACCCCTTGATGCCACTAATATCCAAAAAATTATCAATTTATTTCTTGAATATACTCAGCGGCCTGGCCTCCACACCCTTCTGTGGTAGAGAATTCCACAGATTGAGCTTCCTCCGAGGGAAGGCATTTTTCCTCATCTCAGCCCTAAATGGCCTGCCCCGTATCCTGAGAGTGTGGTCCCTGGATTCCCCAAACAGGAGAAACATCCTCTCTGCATTCAGTCTGTCTAGCCCTGTTAGAATTTTATATGTTTCAATCAGTTCGCCTCTCACTCTACTAAACTCTAGTTTTCCAGCAATTTTTGTTTTTGTTTCAGATTTCCAGCATCCGCAGTATTTTGCTTTTATCTGGTGAATACAGGCCCAGTCGAACCAATCTCTCCTCACACGACAGTCCTGCCATCCCCGGTATCAGCCTTGTGAACATTGGCTGCACTCCCTCTATGGCAAGTATATCCTTTCTTAGGTAGGGGAACCAAAACTGCACACAACACTCCAGGTGTGGTCTCACCAAGCTAAAAATAAAATACTGCGGATCCTGGAAATCTGAAACAAAAACAAAAACAAAAAATGCTGGAAAAATTCAGCAGGTCTGACGGCATCTGTGGCGAGGAAGATAGAGTTAACATTTCAAGTCCGTACGACACTTCATCAGAAATAAAGAGAAATAAAAATGTCATGAAATATAAGCTGTTTAAGGGGAGTTGGAAAGGTGAAGCTGGTTAGAGGGCCAGTGATAGGTGGAGGCAAAAGAGAGATTGCCAAAGATGTCATAAACAGAAGGTCAAAGGGTTGTTGACGGTGGAGATATTAGCTAAAGGATGTGCTAATGGTGACATTATGAGTAGAAAGCAGGATGAGCAAGAGACAGATGGCCCGAGTGGGGGTGGGGTGGTGGGGAGGGGATCGAAATAGGCTAAAAGTAGAGATAAAACAATGGATGGAAATAAATTTTTAAAGTAATAATAGAAATAGGAAAAAGAAAAAAATATATATATAGAAAACAATAATAATTATAAGAAAAAAGGGGATCAAAAAGGGGTGGGGATGGAGGAGAGAGTTCATGATCTGAAGTTGTTGAACTCAATATTCAGTCCGGAAGGCTGTAAAGTGCCTAATCAGAAGATGAGGTGCTGTTCCTCCAGTTTGCGCTGAGCTTCACTGGAACATTGCAGCAGGCCAAGGACGGACATGTGCACATGAGAGCAGGATGGTGTATTGAAATGGCAAGCGACAAGAAAGTCTGGGTCATGCTTGCGGACAGACCGAAGGTGTTCTGCAAAGTAGTCACCCAGTCTGCGCTGGGTCTCTCCAATATAGAGGAAACTGCATTGGGAGCAACGAATGCAGTAGACTAAATTGAGAGAAGTGCAAGTGAAATGCTGCTTCACTTGAAAGGCGTGTTTGGGCCCTTGGACAGTGAGGAGAGGGGAAGTAAAGGGACAGGTGTTGCACCCTATGTAGTTGCATGGGAAGGTGCTGTGGGAGGGGGTTGAGGTGTAGGGGGTGATGGAGGAGTGCACCAGTGTGCAACTGAGTGAGCGGTCCCTATGGAATGCCGACAGTGGGGGAGTGAAGGGAAAATGTGTTTGCTGGTGGCATCATGCTGGATTTGGCGGAGAAAGAGGAGGATGATCCTTTGAATCTGGAGGCTGGTGGGGTGATCAGTGAGGACAAGGGGGCCCCTATCATGGTTCTGGGAGGGAGAGGAAGGTGTGAGGGCAGATGTGCGGGAGATGGGCCGGACATGGTTGAGGGCCCTGTCAACCACCGTGGGTGGGAAACCTCGGTTAAGGAAGACATGTCAGAGGAACTGTTTTTGGAAGCGGCATCAGTGGAACAGATGTGACAGAGGCGAAGGAACTGAGAGAATGGGATGGAGTCCTTACAGGAAGCGGGGTGTGAGGAGCTGTAGTCGAGGTAGCTGTGGGAGTCAGTGGGCTTGTAATGAATATTGGTGGACAGTCTATCACCAGGAATTGAGAGAGAAATAGGCAACAGCTAACATTTAAGGAACGTATGCATGAATTAGGATAGTTATTCATTCCTGTCTGTTAAAAAATAAAACAGGAAAGGTGGCTCAAACATGGATTACAAAAGAAATGAGGGATAGTATCAGATCCAAGGAGGAGACATATAAAATTGCCAGAAAAAGCAGCAAGCCTGAGGATTGGGAGCAGTTTAGAATTCAGCAAAAGTGGACAATAAGATTGATCAAGAAGGAGAAAATGGAGTATGGGAGTAAACTTGCAGGGAACGTTAAAAACAGATTGTAAAAGCTTCCACAAACGTATGAAGAGAAAATGACAAATGTAGGTCCCTTACAGTCAGAAACGGGGGAAATTATAATGGGAAACAAAGAAATGCCAGAAAAATTAAACACATATTTTCTGTTCTGTCTTCACAAAAGAGGAAGATGTGGGGAGACAACGTCCAGCGGGCCGACCACCTGAAGGGTGAGCCCATGCATGGCAGGGAGTCACTAAGCGCCTGGTACAGTGAGTACGAGCTGTCAAGTGCAGGTTGAGGATTCCAAAAGCAAATAAAAAATAAAAAAGAAGTTTTAAAAGTTAATTAATAACATGTCCCTGCTCATGTGACAGAGTTTTTAACTACATTTTTGAAATCTTTATTTTTGTTAAACACTTCATGTTCCTGAGGCAGCTCTGTGCCTCAGGGAGATTTTGAATCACTCACTCGTGCACATGTGTGAAGTTAGCGCTCGCCCCGCTCACCCTCCTCCCCTGCCCACAGAGGCAGCGCTGCTGCTGCCGCTCCTGTTTCACGCTGGGCCGGCCTTCATTTGCACCTCCAAATCCCACAACCTTCACAAGCTAGAAGGACAAGAGCTGCAGGTCAATGGAACACCTTCACCTCCAAGTTCCCCTCCAAGATCTCAATCTCCATTTTCTCACTGTCGCTGTATTAATCCCTGGAACTCCCAGTTTAACAATGTTGGCTTACCTGCACCACATGGAATGCAGCCGTTCAAAAAGAGGCCTCACCACCATCTTAGGGCACCAAGGGAAGGGTAATAAATACCAACCTTGTCGGCAACTCCTACATCCCAAGAAGCAATAATAAATACAATGTGACCACAATGTGCAATGACTCGAACAAATATGTCTCTGGTTAAAGTTTTTTACAGCTTCATTTTACTATGGGGAGAATTTTCTCCCCTTTGGCGAGCCGGGTGGGTGCGGGCACGGGCGGGCGCACAGCCGATCACCACCCGCAATCGGCCGGGCGCCACCATTTTGCGTGGGTGGGCCCAGCGTGACGCACACCCGGAAGTGCTCAGGGCTACCTGTGCGGGCGGGGGGAGAAGGGAGAGTCGGGGCCTGCACTCTTTCACACACATGGAGCTGCCTCAGGGGCATTAAGGAAAGTCATAAAAATTGATCAACAAAAAACTAAAATTATTCAGAAACATCCCCTCATGTGACATTGTTACATGAGGTGGGATATGTTTATCAATTCATATGAAACAATTTATTAAATTAATAAAACCTTCATGAAATCTCATCCCGCCCGTGGATGAGCTTCCCTGTAAAATGCGAAGGCCGCCTGGGCTCTTCATCTGCCCGATAACCTTAAGGTTGGCCGGGCAGCCCTGTTAATGACTTCAATTCGTTTTTAAATGGCCTTAATAGGTCTTTGACAGCTCGACGGGCGCGCAGCTGATTCCACTGGGCACCTGCCCAACTCAGGATCAGAATGACGCGCGGTGACGTCAGGACGCACGCCCGACATCACCGCGTGTCATTTTACCCGTGGGTGAGTGGGGCCCACCCCCACACGCCGACCAGAAGTTTCAGGCCTTTGTGATTGAAGAGCACTTGAACAATTTAAAATACAAAAATCAGCTCCAGTTATTGCTCTGAAATGTAGTAAATGTCCGGAAGGACAATTGGGATTTGATTTCACATCTTTGGAGGCAGCTTTACTTCAGTGATGATTGGGTGGTCCAGATCTTACCCACATTTACAATGACCCTGTTTTTGAGTGAGGTACTCAGCTGATTTTATTACTTTGCATTGAGAGAGCAACATGTCATCTCTTGGCCCCTCTTCTCAGTAACATTTACAATGTGCTTTGCATCTTTTTATGTAAAACTAATGAGAGATGAAGAAAAACAGCATCACAAGACATAAAGTGACTTCATCTGCACCTGGACAAAATAAATACTTGAATTTTAATAACTGGAGTTTTTCCAACCTGAGACACAAAATGTACCTGTAATTCTCTCTGACTCTTTATTCCCTGGATTAGTTACAAAGCTTGTAGTCAAACCCGAATCTAGCAGACATGAGGAGGTGGGCGGTGGGTAGCAGTGCGATCGCACACGGCATAAGGCTGTAAATTAAGTTACAGATCAGGTGGCAAATCTCAGATTTGAAGCTGTTAATCCCAGGATTAGCAGCACCAGATTAGCAGCATCAGGTTAGCGACATAAAAAGGCAGAATTGACTTTAACTACTTAAGATGGTTGATAACTTGAATTCTTGCCAATGTAACAGAAGAATCTAAGAACAAAAGAAATAGGAACAGGAGTAGACCATTCGGCCCCTCGAGCCTGCTCCGCCATTCAATAAGGTCATGGCTGATTTTCTTGTGTTTCGAATTCCACATTCCCATCTACCCCCGAAAACCTTTGTTTCCCTTGCCTAACAAGAATCTACCTACAGAGAAAAGCAACAAACTGCGAGCGCTGGAAATCCAAAAACAAAAACAAAAATACTTGGAAAAACTCAGCAGGTCTGACAGCATCTGCGGAGAGGAACACAGTTAACGTTTCGAGTCCATATGACTCTTCAACAGAACTAAGTAAAAATAGAAAAGGGGTGAAATATAAGTTGGTTTATGGGGGTGGGTGGGGCAAGTAGAGCTGGATAAAGGGCCAGTGATAGGTGGAGATAACCAAAAGATGTCACAGACAAAAGGACAAAGAGGTGTTGAAGGTGGTGATATTATCTAAGGAATGTGCTAATTAAGGGTAGAAAGCAGGACACTCACGGTACAGATATCCCTAGTGGGGGTGGGCTGGGGTGAAGGAATCAAAAAAGGCTAAAAGGTAGAGATAAAACAATGTTTGGAAATACATTTAAAAATAATGGAAGTAGGTGGGAAAATAAAAATCTATATAAATTATTGGAAAAAAAGTGGGGGGGGAATCGGAAAGGGGGTGGGGACAGAGGAGAGAGCTCATGATCTAAAATTGTTGAACTCCATAGTCAGCCCGGAAGGCTGCCCTGTGAGTAGTTTCAGGCCTTTGTGATTGAAGAGCACTTGAACAGTTTAAAATATAAAAATCAGCTCCAGTTATTGCTCTGAAATGCAGGTCCTGTAAATGCACCCAGAAGCAACCCCTCACTTCTTGAAAGCAGGACAGGTGCCATACGCCCTGAGAGAGAAGGTTGATGCTGAGCTGAATTGGCTAGAGAGACTGGGTGTCATAAAAGCAGTTCAGTTCTCAGAGTGGGTTTCAGGTGTCTGAAACTACCCCCACCACCCCAACCACTGGACCCAACCCCTCCACCCCAAGGAAGTTGTGAGCTATTAGTATGAATGGGGGATTGGATAATAGACAGAAAGACCTTCCAACATTCTGACCACTCATCACCACCCCGCATCATTATCCTCTGACCCTCGCACTCCCTGATTATGCCACAACCCCCTGACTAACCCCCACGCCCCACCCCTTCAAACACCAATCTATGACTATCGCAAAACACTCTGAATACATCCCACCCCTGACTATCCCCCAACCACCACACCCCTTTTCTACCTTGATGACCCTACAACTAACCCACACTGACCCAACTATCCTACCAGTCCCGTTGATTATCACCTGAACTCCCATCCCCCCATGAATACCCCCCACCTCCTCTCACAGCTCCCTACCCTTCCTGACATCCTGACCCTCCCCCACACCTAGGTGAGTGAAAAGGAGCCGAGTGGAAATCCGAAGGTGATTGTCACTCCCCGGATTTTGTGAGCCATTAACATGAATAGGTAATTGTATAATGGACAGAAAGAGCTATGGGGTTTTGATAAACTGTGGTAAACATTTAAAGAAATAATTCCAAATTCTCAGTGAAAACACATTCCATTGAGAAACAATAAATTCTCCGGGAATACTGGTCCACCCACGGCTAACCACATAAAATAATGGGGAGCCAAAGGGTGAAAGAGAGTGTGGAATTTGAAGTAATTAATATGGAAGAAAATAAGCACTAGAGAAAGTAATGGGACTAAAGGCTGACCAATTCACTGTACTTGATAGTTTACATCCTAGGATTCAGTTCAGTGGATCGATACGATTCTCTGCAGCTATGACCGGGTGTTCTGAAGGTTGTGCTGTCTTTTCTGCTGCCAAGAGATATATACCGGTTAGGTGACTGGGCAACAAGTTGGCAGATGAAATATTTTGTGAGCAAGTGTGAGGCTATTCACTTTGATATGAAGAAAATCAGAGGGTCATCAGAATGGTGGAGTGGTCAATAGTGAGGAGGATTGCCTTAGATTACAGGGGCCCCCCAATGCCCAACTACCCCTATCCCCAACCCCACTGTGCATGCCCACTGGTCCCTGAAGGTAGTGGGCCAGGTGGATAAGGTGGTTAAGAAGGCATATGGTGTAGTGGATGGTGGTGTGTGTGTCATCTCCGCCTCTGAGTTCTGAGCGGTTCAAATCACTCCAACTCCCTGGGTTCTAGACATTGGACTTATTTGGGGGTTGTGACAAAGTGTAGCAGACAACTGGTTTTGGTGCAAGAAAATAAAAACTGGGTTTATTGAAGTCACAAATGAACTGAAAACATTAGGATTACACTGAGATTATACAGACTTACAAAGTACACTTAGTTAAGAATGGGGAACACACGGCATAACGAGGGAAAATCACGCTACTAATCCCCTTACCCTTGCCCCACCCCCAAAACCTAACTTAATTGATCTTGGAGAGGTCAGGGATCATGCTCACCAACCAGGGTCCCTTGAGAGTTCGAAATCCAGCCAGGTAAGCCGGTTGCAGCTTTGGGGTACACTCTTTGTGTCCTCTGGGGCCTGCCATCCCCATGTGGTCCTGTCCTGTGGAATCTGCGAAGGTTCTTCAGTTGGGTGGAGGGCGCGGTTGTGGGTGGTCGGTCTTCGTGGAGGGCTGCGGTTGCGTCCTTGTTGTCTTCAGTTGAGCCTGCCACTCCATGCCCCTTGCCATGATGTTGCCTGCGGGCCTGCAAACCTCCAGATCTCCTCCCTCCACTTGGCTCAGCTACCACTCCCTGCTTAAAATCTGCATCAACTACTCCAAAACTGCTCACCCTCCTCCCCATCGTAACTAGTGCCCCAGTTATACAGTTTTTCGAATTGCTTATCTGAAACCAAATCAATGTTAGTTCTTTGTTTGATTTTGGTGGGCTTCTTCAAGTGATTGTTGTCTCGTTGTTTTTAATGGGCTCGCATGTTGTTTATCACTGTCTTCTTGTCCCCGTCACTAGTCTTGAACTGCAAGCCATTGTATATGTGGACTATTGATAGGTTCGCATAATTGCATTGATTGCAGCCTTCCTGCCTTAGTAGTTAGTAGCGATTATTTATGCAAGATTTTGATGGGCTTTAGTTTCGAGTAAGATGAAGTCTTTCTCAGGGTTGATTATTTTAAAGGGAAGAATGTATATTCTGTCCCCTCTTGTTGTCTGGTTTCAGGCCACAATCCACATTTCACTCAACAAGCCTGGGCATGTCAAGTCCCAGGCCTTCATGGGCCTAGCCTCCTGTCTGCAGGGTTCTACACTTAATTCAGCAGTTGGGTCCTCTGCCATAAAAGTTCAAAAGTCATACCCTTGTTAATGAGATGAAAAATGTGGGAATTTTGAGAACCCGTCAAGATCCTGAGGGGCCTTGATTGGGTGGATGTGGAGAGGATGTTTCCTCTTGTGGGAGAATCTAGATCTAAGGGTCACTGATTAAAAAGAAGGGATCACCCATTTAAAACAGAGATGAGACAATTTTTTTTCACTCAGAGGGTCATGAGTTTTTGGAACTCTCTTCCTGGAAAAGTGGTGGAATCAGAGTCTTTGAATATTTTTAAGGCCGAGGTGGATAGTTAAGTGGTATCTTTGATGAACGGACCACAGGAGACTCAGGTACAGGTTACGATCGTTTATTCGAGCAATTGCAAGGAGAGCACCTTCTCAATACAGCTTGAGACAGCACTCTGCTAAGCTACAAGTGTTTACCATATTTTTACATTATTGGTCACAGATAAGAGCATCCTCCAGATTCCCATCTTATCAACATATAGGTTTACATTATACAGACACGTCCCTGGTAACAAAGGGTACAAAGGGACATGCATCATCTGACCCTACTTTCACCCAGGCAGAGACCTGCCTTCCTATCTAAGCTGGGACCATCTGTCCTTCCCCTATCTGTTGAAGAGCACACTTAACCTATGTAACTGCCATTCTCTGACTCCAGTCTAAATCCCAGGACCTTGCTGGTGATTGCAAACCCTGAGGGTGCACAAAGTTTGAGAGCGTATAAGGATCATCTGGTTTAACTGTTTAATTGTTGATTTACTGATTTGTGCTGGCCTGCCTATAGATTCTTATTTAAGTAATTCATTCCCTTATAATGAATTCTCCCTTACCATAAATTCTCTTGTACTTTCTTCCCCCTTATTCTTAATAAGCAAGGGGGTGATAGGTTATCGGCGGGATGTGAGATACTGCTTTCAGGTTACTATCAGATCAGCCATGATCTTATTAACTGACAGAGCAGGCTCAAGGGGCTGAATGGCCTACTCCTGTCCCTTGTTCGTATGTTCGTGTATATATATTGGAACTACACAGTTGGATATTTAGATTTGTTGGATTCACTCCAGCATCTCTCAAGGTGAAGGTATGCTGCTATAGTGTAGTGATGATAGTTCATCCCTTAACTTGGATCGAGGCATCTTGCTAGACTTGGCAGTCTTCTGCTTGGGGATTTAAGGTAAATATTACTATCAATGTTAATGAGTGTGAAGAGAGTGCTGGTTGGATTGCAATTGGACTCCGATTGGTTGAGGTATTGCCACGGAGAATGCACCAGTGATGGTGACTGACAGTTAACTGCCAAGTATTGTTTAAAATTTAAACCAGGCAGCTTGACCCTTATTCATCAAGGCATTGGCTTGAAGAATGATTCAGGGAATAGCGTCACTTATCTTGTTTTGCTGAAAAAGTTGCAATGTATCTTTTTTCTTCAATGGGTGTGGGCTTCACTGGCTGGGCCAGCGTTTATTGCCCACCCCAAGTTGCCCTTGAGAAGATGGTGGTCAACTCCCTTCTTAAACTGTTGCAGTCCATGTGATGTAGATACACCCAGAGTGCTGTTAGGAAGGGAGTTCCAGAATTTTGACCCAGCAAAAGTGATGGAACGGTGATATATTTCCAAGTCAGGATGGAGATTGACCTGGAGGGGAACTCCCAGGTGGTGGTATTCCCATCTATATGTTGCCCTTGTCCTTCTAGATGGTAGTGATCGTGGGTTTGGTAGGTGCTGCCTAAGGAACCTTTGTGAATTCCTGCAGTGTATCTTGTACATGGTACACACAGCTGCCACTGTGCATCAATGGTGGAGGGAGTGAATATTTGTAGACATGGTGCCAATCAAGCAGGCTGCTTTGCCTTGGACAATGTCAAGCTCCTTGAGTGCTGTGGGAGCTGCACTCATCCAGTCAAGTGGGTTGTATTCCATCACACTCCTGACTTATGGTTTGTAGATGCTGGACAGGGTTTGGGGAGTTAGGAGCTGAGTAACTTGTCACAGGATTCCTAGCCTCTGACTTGCTCTTGTCAGCACAGTATTTATATTGCTAGTCCAGTTCAGTTTCTGGTCAATGGTAATCCCCAGGATGTTGATAGTGGGGGATTCAGTGATGGTAATGTCATTAACTGTCATGGGGCGATGGTTAGATTCTCTCTTGTTGGAGTTGTCCATTGCCTGGCACTTGTGTGGGGCAAATGTTACTTGTCTTAAACTGGATAGAGTTGGGGATGGTTCTGGAGAGGGGATATGTAGGCTTACAAAGCAAATGGATATGGCAGCAGAGTAGGACAGCTATTGAGGTAATGATACCCAGCGTGTGAAAGGAAGGGACAGAGTGAGCAAACATTAAAAAAAAGCAGCAAATAGGTCAAAGGGGGAAACAAATAGTAAAAAAGAAAAGTTAATTTCCCTTCACTTAAATGCACATAGTATTTGGGGCAAAATAAATGAATTAACAGCATAAATCGAGCTTAAAAATGACTCATTACAAAGCAAGATTTAAACTGGCCTCCAATCAACAGCCAAAATCCAATGAACTCTTTAGTGTACAAGAGGCAGAAACAACTAATCCTGACATTTATTCATTATTCAACATTAGAGTTGGGAAGACAGAGCCAATATTTGTTACAGCGTAAGTGAATGGTAAATCATTAAAAGTGGACGGAGACACGGGTGCTTCTACCACTGGAATAGGAAAACACACTTTCAGAGATTTAAATAAAGGTAATGAACAATTAAATTTGAAACAAACATCTGCCAAGTTGAAAACGTACACAGACGAAGAAATCCAAGGAAAAGCTATCACCAGAGTAACGGTTCATTCTAGACACCAATCGGTACAGCTCCCAGTGATGGTGGTAGAAGGTGAAGGGCCAAGCCTTCTAGGGCGTGATTGGTTGAAGGAGATTAAATTGAACTGGTCTGAAATCTTCCAGGTGTGAGCAGGTGGGCTACAAGAGCTGGAAAAAAAAAATCACACTGTCCTCAAGGATGAACTGGGAAAAATCAAAGGCCTACGATTTATGTGGACCCAGAAGCAACCCCTCACTTCTTGAAAGCAGGACTGGTGCCATGCACCCTGGGACAGAAGGTCGATGCTGAGCTGAACCAGCTAGAGAGCCTGGGTGTCATAAAAGCAGTTCAGTTCTCAGAGTGTGCAGCACCCATAGTCCCTGTCCTTAAATCAGACCAGACGTCCAGAGGTGTGGGGACTATAAACTAAAGATCAACAGAGCAGCCAAACTGGACAGCTACCCTATTCCCAAGACCGAAAACCTATGTGCTAAACTAGCAGGAGGGACAATGTATACAAAGCTTGACATGAGTCAGGATATCAGCAACTGGAGCTAGGTGGCGCCTCCTGGGAATTTGTAACCATCAGTACCCACAAAGGGTTATACCAATACGCACGCCTGCACTTCAGTGTTTCCTCAGCCTGTGTCATTATTCAGAGAACGATGGAGAGCTTATTACAGGGACTACCTCAGGTTGTGGTCTACCTGGACGATGTACTGATAACTGGATTCACTGAAAGGGAACACTTGGTTAACTTAGAGGAAATCCTGAAGTGATTTCTAGAAGCAGGAGTGTGCTTGAAGGAGGAAAAATGTACTTTTTAAGAAAATGAAGTCACTTATTTAAGCCACCAGGTAGATGCCCAAGGGTTACACCCAGTTGAAGATCGGGTTAAAGCAATCAGAGAGGCACCTGCACCCAAGAACAACTCTGAACTTCAATCACTTCTAGAGATGATCAATGACTATGGGCGATTTCTACCAAACTTGTCCACAATTCTAATCCCTCTATTTTCGCTGCTAAGAAAAAAGCAGTGTTGGTTTTGAGAGGCACCTCAAAAAGAAGCCTTCAGGAAAGTAAAACAGCTCTCACACTCCTAAAATGTTTTAGTGCATTATGACCAGATGAAGGAAGTGGAGCTGATCTGTGCTCCCCCTATGGAGTGGGAGCGGTACTACCTCACAAAATGGACGACAGCACAGAGAGGCCGATAGGCTGTGTACCCAGGACACAAAAGCTGAAAAAGGATATCCTCAGATCAAAATGAAAGGTCTCTCGATTATTTTTGGTGTAAAAATATTCCACCAATACGTGCATGGGCGACATTTCATGATAGCATCAGAACACAAACCACTTTTGGGTCTGCTTAGCAAGGAAAACCTTATACCACCCATAGCCTGGGCAAGAATACAAAGATGGGTCCGAATTCTGGAGGCATATGAATGTACCTTTTTACATAGACCAGGGATTCATATAGCAAATACCGATGCTCTAAGTCACCTCCCTTTACAAGAGAATGATGAACATGTCCCAATCCCAAATGTCAAATTGAAAGAAAAAACATACAATGTGGCAAAGATTAGTGGTAAGGCAAAGGATTGGGAGAGCTTTAAAAACCAGAAAAGATGACCAAAACAAAATGAAGAGGAAGAAAATAAACTTTGAGAGTAAACTAGTAAGTAATATATAAATGGACTGTAAGAGCTTCTTTAAATATATAAAATGGAAGGAAGAGGCCAAAGTGAGCATAGGCCCTTTAGAGAACGAGGTTGGGGAAATAATAATGGGGAATGAGGAAATAGCAGAGGAGTTGAATAAATACTTTGAATCAGTCTTCACATTAGAAGACACTAATAGCGTTCCAAAAATACTAAATAATCAAGGGAAAAAGAGGGGAGCGGGGGAGCAGGGGAGGAAATGAATACAATAACTATCAAATAGTAATAGGAAAACTAATGGTGCTAAAGGCTGATAGCCTGGACATGATGGGTTGCATCCTAGGATATTAAAGGAAGTAGCTACAGAGATAGTGGATGCATGGATAGCAATCTTCCAAGAATCTTTACATTCTGGAAAAGTCCCAGAGGGTTGGAAAACTGCCAATGTAACACCCTTATTCAAAAAGGGTCGGAGAGAAAAAACAGGTAACTAAAGGCCAGTTAACTTAACATCTGTCATTGGGAAAATGTTCGAGTTTATTATAAACAATGTAATAGCAGAGCATTTAGAAATGCATAATATAGTCTAGCAGAGGCGACATGGCTTCATGAATGGGAAACCATGGCTGAAAATTTTATTGGAATTCTTTGAGGTCACAAGCAGGACAGATGAAGGGGAATCAGTCGATGTAATCTATTTGAAATTCCAAAAGATATTTGAGAAGGTACCGCACATAAGGCTGCTTAATAAGATAAGAGCCCATTGTGTTTGGGGTGGTATATTCACATGAATAGAGGATTGGATAACGAACAGAAGACAGGGAGTTGAGACAAGGGGGGCATTTTCAGGATGACAACCTGTAACACAGGGATCAGTGCTGGGGCCACAACTATTTACAATATTCATTCATGACTAGGATGAGAGAAGTGAATGTTCTATCGCCATGTTTACAGATGACACAATAAAATGTGGGAAGGTAAGTGGTGAGGATGACACAAAGAGTCGACAGAGGGATATAGACAGGTTAAGCGAGTGAGCAAAAACTTGGCAAATGGAATATAATGTGGGAAAATGTGAGGTTATGCACTTTGGCAGGAAGAAGAGAGGAGCTGAATATTATTTAAATGAAGGAAGACTGCAGAAAGCTTCAGCACAGAAGGATTTGGGGTCCTTGTGCATGAATCACAGAAATCTAGCATCCAGATTCAGCAGGTAATAGGGAAGGCAAATGGACTGTTGGCCTTCATTTCAAAGGGAATGGAGTATGAAAATAAGGAAGTCTTGCTAAAACTATACAAGGTCCTATTTCGACAACAGCTAGAATGCTATGAACAGTTTTGGTCCCCTTATCTAAGGACAGATATACTGGCATTGGAGGCAGCCCAGAGAAGTTCATTAAGTTGATCCCGGGTATAGAGGGATTTTCTTCTGAGGAGACGTTGAGTAGGTTGGGCCTGTACTCACTGGAGTTTAGAAGAATGAGAGGCAAACTTATTGAAACACATAACATTCTTAGGCGGCTTGACAGGGTAGATGCTGAGAGATTGTTTCCCCTTGTGATAGAGTCTAGGGCCAGAGGGCATAATCTCAGAGTAAGGGGCCGCCCATTTAAGACAGAGACGAGGAGAAATTTCTTTTCTCAGAGGCTAGTGAATCTGTGGAATTCTTTACCGCAGAGGGCTGGAGGGACGAGGTTGTTAAGTATATTCAAGACTGAGATACATAGATATTTAATAAGTTAGGGAATCAAGGGTTATGGGGAAGAGGCAGGAAGGTGGAGTTGAGGATTATCAGACCAGCCATGATCTCATTAAATGGCAGAGCAGACTCGATGTGCCAAATGGCCAATTTCTGCTCGTACACCGTATGGTCTTATGGCCACTTGTAGGCCCAAGTCTCGATATTGTGCAGGTTTTACTATATTTGGACATGGAACTGCTTCAGTATCTGAGGAGCCGTGAATGGTGATGAACGTTGTGCAATCTTCAGTGAACATCCCCACTTCTGACATTATGATGGAAGGAAGGTCATTGATGAAGCAGCTGAAGATGGTTCGGCTGAGGACATTACCCTGAGGAACTGCTGCAGTGATATCCTGGAGCTGAGATGACTGACCTCCACCAACCACAACCATCTCCCTTTGTGTGATGTATGACTCCAAACAATGGAGAATATCCCCCCTGATTCCCATTGACTCCAGTTTAGCTAGGGCTCCTTGACGCTACACTAGGTCAAATGCGGCCTTGATGTCAAGGGCAGTTACTTCCATCTCACCTCAGCAGTTCAGCTCTTTAGTCCAGGTTTGAATTAAGGCTCCAATGAGGTCAGGATCTGAGTGGCCCTGGAGGAACACAAACTGGGCATAAATGAGCAGGTCATTTCGAGGTAAGTGCAGCTTGATAGCACAGTTGAAGATACCTTCCATTACTTTACTGATGATCGAGAGTAGACTGACGGGGCATTAATTGGCTGGGTTGGATTTGTCTTTCATACCTGGGCAATTTTCCACATTGCTGGGTAGATGCCAGCATTGGACGTGCACTGGAACATCTTGGCTCGGGGCATGGCATGTTCTTGGGCACAAATCTTTAGTACAATGGCCGGAATATTTTCAGTGCCCACAGCCTTTGCTCTATAAAGTACCTTCAGATGAGGAGTGAATCGAATTGGCTGAAGACTGGCATCCATGAAGCTGGGGGCCTCCGGAGGGGCCAAGAATGACCATTCAGAGGTCTTCTGGCTGAAGATTGTTGCAAATGCTTCAACCTTATCTTTACACTGATGTGCTGAGCTCTCCCATCATTGAGGTTGGGAATATTTGTGGAACCTCCTCCTCCAATGAGTTGTTGAATTGTCCACCACCATTCATGGCTGGATGTGGTGGGACTGCAGAGCTTAGATTTGATCCATTGGCTGTGGGATCGCTTAGCTCTGTCTATCAATTGTTGCTTATGCTGTTTGGCATGCAAGTAGTCCTGTGTTATAGCTTCACCAGCCTGACACCTCAGTTTTTGGCATGCCTGGTGCTGCTCCTGGCATACCCACCTGCACTCTGCATTGAACCAGGGTTGATCCCCTGTCTTGATGGTAATGGTAGAGTGGGGGATATGCCGGGCCATGGAGGTTACAGGTTGTTTTCTAGCATGTTTCTGCAGCTGCTCTTGGGTGCCTCATGGATACCCAGTCTTGAGCTGTGAGATCTGTTCGAAATCTATCCCACTTGGCATTGTGGTAGAGCCACACAATATGATGGAGGGTATCCTCAGTGTGAAAATGAGGCTTCGTCTTCAAAAGTTCTGTGCGATTGGTCACTACTATCGATATTGTCATGGATGGACGCAGCTGTGTTGGTGAGCATCACTTCTGTTTTTCCCTTTTGTTGGTTCCCTCACCACCTGCCGCAGACCCAGTCTAGGAGCTATGTCCATTTGGACTCGCCTAGCTCAGTCATTAGCGGTGCAGCTGAGCCACTTTTGATGATGGACATTAAAGTCTTCCACTCAAAGAATACCCTGTGCCCTTGCCACTCTCAGAACTTCCTCCAAGTCGTTTTCAACATAGAGGAGCGCTGATTCATCAGCTGAGGGAGGGCAGTGCGTGGTAATCAGCAGGAGGTTTCCTTGCCCATGTTTGACCTGATGCCATGTGACTTCACGGGGTCCGGAGTTTAAGTTCAGGACTCCCAGGGCAACAACCTCCCACCTTTATACCACTGTGCCACCATCTCTGCTGCTGGTGTCTGGGACATTATCTGTAAAGTATGATTCTGTGAGTATGAATATGTCAGGCAGTTGCTTGACTGATGCCGACTGGTCTGTCCGTTTTCATTCCTTTTTGAGACTTTCTAGCAGTTTGATACAACTGAGTGGCTCCATTTCAGAGGGCATTTAGGAGTCAACCACATTGCTGTGGGTTTGGAGTCACATGTAGGCCAGATCAGGTAAGGACGGCAGATTTCCCTCCCGAAAGGGGATTAGTGAACCAGTTGGTTTTTTACAACAATCGACAATGGTTTTGTGATCATCTTTAGACTTTTAATTCCAGATTGTTTTTGAATTCAAGTTCCACCATCTGCGCTGGCAGGTTCAAACCTGGGTCCCCAGAGCATTACCCTGGGTCTCTGGATTACTTGTCCAGTGAAAATACCACAACACCATCACCTCCCCATGTGTACATCTTCTTTCTGTCTGCGATGAGCAGGGCCCCGTGTATTAATATGTGTAGCTTCCAGTTCATGTAAAAGTGCCACACTGTGAGCCCAACTGACAATCTTCAATTGGTTGTCAGTGTCAGTCTTAGCACACTGAGGATTAATTAGCAAATGTTGTCCATTCGCCGAATCACATCTAATGTTGGACGCTGTGTTTTGACTTTTGCAAGAAAGGGCTGGTTGGATACGGCCTGTACCCTGCCCGTTGTGAACAGTGGCTGGGACATGCTGTTTGATGTGATCCCCTGTCATTGGCACGTCCGTCCTACATACCTAGCATCGCACTGGCACGAGAAATCATATACCACATCACTCATTTGTCTGATCGGCAGAATGACCTTTTGACTTGATGGCAGCATCCTGCTACTAGTGAATACCACTCTTATTGCTGCTGCACAAATTATTGGGATAACTTGCCCTTCCAGGGAAATCAGAGCACGGGGTGGAGTCCATTTATACATGTAAGGAAATTATTATATGCAGCTGCAGATTTAAATATGGCAAACACATCATCCACATATCAGAAATGTGGGAGGGGTAGTTGATTAGGTGTCATTACATCAAAGGCATGTTTCTCATAGAACCAAACAAAGACGTTCATGAAAGCTGGGCCTAGAGGGGATCCTATGGCTACACCATCTATTTGGGTATGCATGGCGTGGTTAAAACTGAACTCAACTGCATAAGTTGCCAAGTTCATAAGTTCAATGAATAATGATTTACGTAATATCAATGCCTGAACCAAACAGAGTCCACTTGCCAAACAATCAGCACTCTCTTCATATAAAGTATAAACAGCTGTTTTCCCCTTATATTGGTGTTCTTGAGGAGAGTCCTGATGAGTGCAAGATGAAAAGCTTTGACATGTTTCTGTTTTAGCAATGATCATGTTCTCTACTAGAAAACAACTACAAATATTAATAGATATCAACTTTTTTGGTAACATGAATAACATCTGGATTCTCTATTATAGTCAAGAATATATTTACTTCTCCTAGAACTGTCAATGTTGCGATTGATTTACCATAAAAAGTGAATTTCATTTTCAGTTCCTAAAACAACTTTAATATAATTTTGAAACTATATTGTCTCATATTGTCTATTGTATCAAACTCAAAAACCCATCTCCATACAATCTTCAGTGGAGAAGTATATTGTTGAGGAGAGATGCCCGGACTCCAGTAATATCCAGGTTGTTATAATCTAGCTTTAAACTTGTTAAAAAGGCTATCTGGAGCATGGTAATAATCTCTGTTAATTCCTTTCCTTTGGGGAGAGATAGATCAGTTCTTCAGACACAGTTAAATATCTGTGAGGCCTGTTTTTCTCTACCTTAAGTGAGAGTGATCATCCGAGCAGTGCAACTGATCTGGAATAGCCCCAAAGAGGGGCTAGGATTATAATCCACTTCATCCTGAACCAGTTTGGACCCTGTCAGAGCGACACTATAAACACAATTGTGAGAACCCTAGCTCCCAACCTCGGGGATTCATCCTTCAATTCAGTGATTGCTTCCTGGGAATGATCATCATGGAGCAGGATATCCGGCTGCTCCATGGATATGCTGCTGCCCTGCCTGGAATTCCAGGATCATAACGATTGGAATATATTGGGGCTGTGGCTGTGATTCCCTCACTAACTGGTGTGTCTGTCTGAGTGGGGTTTGGAGGGATATCACTGTGTTATCTTGCTGCTATGTAAGTGGGGCCTCTTCCCTTGAGCAAAGATCCTTAAAAAAAAACACACCTGATTTTGAATGTTCTGTTTTTGCAGCAGGGAAAGTGTCCTTTAGATGGAAAGCATGTCTCACTCCAGCCAGGATCAGGCTCTGGAATGCTAGTCTCCCAGTTTCCTACAGGGAGAAGCAGCTTTCACACAATGGAGGTGGAACTGTCAGAAATCCCAATTGATGAGACTCTCCCATTAGTTCAACCTCTTCCTGTGACCCCTGCAATGGAAAGTGTGGAGGGAAGGAGTTCCGGGCCCTTCTTGGGTGGAAATTTGAACAAGTGAGGAAAGGGGAATGAGACTGGATTAACCAGGTCCCTCCCCAGAATCCTCCCTTACCTGCCCAGATTGGGAGAGTTTCCAAGAAAGAAGAATTTCACAACACCCGACCGATGACTGATCCATGAATTGTTGTGTGTTGGACTCTGTCTATCCTGGGAGTTTATCAGTGAAATCCCATTGAGAGAGTTTTAAACCCTGTTCAGAGTGGAGTTTGACAGGTTGAAGTGTCAGGCTGCACGGGGTGTGAGCTGTCACCTGGAGAATATGGAGCTCACTCTGCAAATGTCACATCTCTCAAGAAATTACTCTCTGTCTCTTCATTCTTTCCTTTTACATCTCAATATTTTGACAGAATCATTTCACTGAAATGTAGAGAGTTTATCTCATATTTTTTATTTATTCTTTCATGGGATTTGGGTGTTGCTGGCAAGGCTCACATATTGTTGCCCATCCCTAATTGCCCTTTATCTAAGGGTCTAGCTAGGCCATTTCAGAGGGCAGGAAAGAGTCAGCCACATTGCTGTGGACCTGGAGTCAGATGTAGGCCAAACCAGGTAAGGGCATTAGTGAAGCAGATGGATTTTTACAACAATCAATGAATTTTTCAGGGTCACTATTACTGAAACTAGTATTCAATTCCAGATTTCATTAACTGAATTTAATGTTCACCAGCTGCAATGGTGCGATTTGAACACGTGCTGCCAGAGCATTAACCTGGGTCTCTGTATTACTAGTTCAGTGATATTATCACGACGCTACTATCTCCTCAGAAATAGCCAATGAGTGACCCAGATTTATTTCTGAGTAAGAATCTAACGTGACACCAAAAGTTGAAATGCATCACCCTCTTTATTTCACAGTGAGAATACATTCCCAGCAGTTTGAAAAATAAAAGACAAACAAAGGCAAGAAGACAATGGCTAATTTACACCATGAGGGAAGCCTGTGAATGGGTCACCTGTTAACAGGGGAAATATCGGAATAGATCATGTTCTCAATCAGATTCATACTGTCGATGTTTCTAATGTGAGCTCCCAGTACGGGCCTGAGGAGATGGGAATCTGAACTTTATTCCATGTTCAGTCTCTGGATTCTAATGTTAGATTGGGATTCTTTCTCAGTTTTAAGCAGTTAAGTTTCCACTGCAGGTTCCTCACAATTCTAATGAAAATTTAAAGTGCTGGTGGTGTGCATGGGAGACGTGTGTGACCATGCTGCGGGGAAGCTTTTCAGTGGTGAATACTGTTGTCAGCTGACAATGCAGCAGGTACAGGCGGGTGATAAAGGAGTCTCCTGTAGAAACAGGGAGGATCTTCATCATGACCACAACTTCCCTGCCCAACTCTAATGCTAGTAACAGTAGAATTATTGAGAGCACAAAGGTGGCATGTGTGTTTTTCAAATTTAAACTTCACTTGTCAGTATTTCACATTGCTTTGGTTTCTCTTTATTCATGTCGGCACCATCGTTATTTGTTGAGACTAATTTAATCAAAAAGCTCAATGTCTTGGCACAGCTCATAGTTGGCACACCTTGTTGGTTACAGAAGGATTAGAGAGACACAATATTATCTCTTCCACAATAAAGGTGTTTTTTTGGTTCACTCTTTACTGAATGTTTATGTTAGTGTCCAGTGTTGCACTCACTGCTCTGTGGAACATGGCTGAAGTTGCTGGCTCAGCTGGCTCTCCCTTCTATGCATTGTAAAGGAGATTGTCTGAGATCACTCTCCGCAGGGGTAATTGGAATGTTGTAGGTGAACTCAAGTACTCAGCCAATCAACAATTAGAAATGGATCCATATGTCCTGATATTGTCCCTTAGGTCCCTCATTTTCTGATCAAAAATTCCCTTTCCCCACCACCCGTACCAGACCCAAGATGCCAGGCCCCTCCTATTTCATCCCTCTCTGCCCCCAACTCCACCCTCTGCCCTCCTTGGATCTTTCTGTGCTTGATTTCTGTTTTGAAATTGCAATCTGTACATATTGTTCACTGGAAGCTTCCTTACAGAATTATACCCACAGAGGGAGTCTGCAGGAAGAAGTAAAGAGTCCGAAAAAGATGTTTTAATACAAGGAGCCATGTTGCTCGTGCACTTTAATTCTAGGTGTCTCTGGCTGTTTCTATTACCGAGCACGTCACACACTTTTTAACTTCTGCATACCCCCAACCCCTGTCTCAACTCCACATACCCCTCCACCATTAAGTCACTCTTGCAGGTCCTGGGCCTCAATGCAAGCTGCCATTCTCATGCTCCCCTCCCTGAGCTCAGGTACAATGCCAAATCTGACCACTCCATAATTTCATTCGTAACAACTTCAATTCTCTCTGCTCTGAAACACATCCCATTTTCAATGAGCTCTTTTCACTTCACCTTGAAACATTCTGATCAGCATGGCTGTGATAATCATAAATATAATCCATTACTGTGTCAAGATAGAACATTCTGGAACTATATCAGTCACTAGGACCATCTCAATCTCAGTCTATGTATGATTCATTTAGAGCAAGATTATAGAAAAGGCAAATTACTGCAGTGATTAATCCCTGTTACCCAATGGAGGCCCCACTACCCATGTCCAACTGGGATTAGGCCTGTGTATGTTCAGTGCGGTGATGATAGATTCATTTCACCATTGCTGCCCACAGAGTTGGTTGGTCAGAAATGAACCTGAAACATTAGCAAATAATTTGGATTTGAAGGAGGAACCTAATTATAAACAATATGAAAAGCAACAGCAGCAGTCAGGGCTCCTCTGTCAGGGACAGTCAGATCTGCCAGGGCTGGATCCTCATGTCTGGTTAACGTGTGTAGAAGACCATGTGGTTTCTCCATATTTGGTTGGTTAAGTGAATGGGGATGAATGTGGCAGACAGAATATAATTTGGGGACGTGTGAAGTCAGTCAGACATAGGAAAAATATAAAAGTGGAATATTTTGCACGGGTGAGTGACTGGAAAATGTTGGTATTCAGAGGGGCTTGGGTGTCTTTACACATGCAGCATAGAAAGGTAATATGCAGTTACAACAAGCAATCAGGAAAACAAATGGTATCATAGCCTTTATTACAAAGGGAGCAAAGAGCAATGAAATCTTACTTCAGTGATTGAGCTAGGCAAAACCATTGTTTTGCTCTCCTTACCAAAGGGATGATCCTTAGAAGGACTGCAATGCCTGTTTATTAGACAGATTACACACTCGAGGGATAGTGTGGGAAGGTGGAGTTAAGGTAGATGATCAGCTCTGATCTTACTGAATGGCGGAGCAGGATTGAAGAGCCTCTGTTTTTATTCAAATTTGGTGAGAAACAAGATCTGTCTGTCACAGGGCAATGTGGAGAGACATTGAACTGGACACCTGGAAAGATCCATTGTTTGTAATGATGGAACTAAACAACTAAAGGAACCAGTGTATGTAAATAGGGAAGAACTGCTCACTTTTGATGCTCATGTGTTGGTATAATTTTGAATAAAGATTAAATGCATCAGTGTGTGTGGGAGTCAGAATTCACTGTCACTAGAGGGCAATATTTCTAAACAGGGATAAAAACTGCAGATGCTGGAAATCCAAAACAACCCTTCTGTTGAAGGGTCATGAGGACTCGAAACGTCAACTTTGCTATTCTCCGCCGATGATGCCAGACCTGCTGAGTTTTTCCAGGTATTTCTGTTTTTGTTTCTAAACAGGGTCTCAGTGCTGAATGTGTCATTGGTGGAATTGTTCAAAACCCCAATACCAGCACATATATGTAATCTGTCTAATGAAAAGTTATTGTTTTCCCTCTAAGGTAAATATATCCTTCCTTAGGAAAGGAGACCAGAACTTTGCACAGTACTCCAGCTTAAACCCAAAGTGTAATTTGTGGAAGGTTCAATCAGTTTAAGAATAGAGTTAAGCACATCTCACTGTTGATGTCTACAGAGGTGACAAAGCCTACCCAAGAGGATTTACTTTCTTTCTGAAACCTATTTGCATGAGCCCATGTGTGTTATATAAAGCAATGAAAAATCTCGGATAAAAGTGTCGATTGTCTTTTTCCAAGTCCTGCTGGAATTTATTCACGAGTTCTTCATATTGTTGCTCATCAACTTTCCTGTCAAAAGTCCTGCAACAGAATTAAGAATATATAATTTTCATTTTTATTCCTCCGGACAAATCCTGTATGGAATCCAAGTCGATTGTCTGGACAATAGAAACAGGAGTTGGTCATTCAGCCCACTGAGGACCCTCCACCATTCAGTTCATCCACAGCTGTAGTAACATAATAGATAAGCTAGCTGAATGGACAGACAATTGCCAGATTGGATTTAATACAGAGGAATGGCATTCAATGGCATTACAATCACTGAATCCCCCACTATCGGCATCCTCAGTGTCACTAAATATGGTGGCTACAAGAGCAGGTCAGAGGTTAGCAATCCTGCAATGAGTAACTCACCTCCTGAATCCTCAAATCCTGTCACCCATCGACAAGGCCCAAGTCAGGAGTGTGATGGAACACTCTCCACTTGCTGGATGAGTGCAGCTTCAGCAACACTCAAGAGGTTTGACATCATCCTGGACAAAGCAGCCCGCTTAATTGACACCACATTCACAAACTTTCACTCCCTCCACCATTGACCCACAGTGGCAGCAGTTTGTACCATCTACAAGATGCACTGCAGGAACTCACCAAGACTCCTTGGACAGTCCAAACCCACAACCACCACCATCTAGAACGACAAGGGCAGCAGATACCTGGGTAAACAAACACCTGGAAGTTCCTCTCCAAACCTCTCACCATCCTGACTTGGAAACATATGGCCGTTTCTTCACTATAGCTGGGTCAAAATCCTGGAACTCCCTCCCAAACAGCACTGTGGTTGTACCTACACCACATAGAGTGCAGCAGTTCAAGAAGGCAGCTCACCATCACTTTCTCAAGGGTAATTAGGAATGGACAATAAATGCAGGCCCAGCCAGCAGCACCCACACTCCATGAATGAAACAAAAACAAAGTGAGCTGATGCATTTTGCACAAGCTATAGAGAGAGGTAATAGAGACGGCATGGAACAATTCTAAAGAGTGTGCAGGGACAGAGGGACCTTGGGGTGCATGGATCTTTGAAGGTGAAAACACATATTGAGAAAATGTTTAGCAAACTACATAGAAACTTGGGTTTCATGGATAGAGGTATTGAATACAAAAGCAGGGAAGTGATGCTGTACCTTTATTATGCTCTAGAGAGGCCGCAAATCGATTATTGCATCTAGTGATGGTCACCACACTTTAGGAGGGATGTGAGGCTCCTTGAGGGGATGCAGAGGAGACTTACTCGAATGGTTCCCTGGGTTGGGGAATTTAATGACAGGGATAGGTTGGAGAAGCTGGGGTTGTTCTCCTTGGGGAAAAGGAGTTTGAGGGGTGATTGGATGGAGCTGTACAAGATTCTGACAGGGTTTAATAAGGTAGAAAAAGAAAAGCTGCTCTCATTTGCTAATGGTACAAGAACTAGGGGAGACAGATAGAAGACTTTGGGCAAGAGATGCAGGGGGTATCTGAGGAAAAACCTTTTTATGCAGCGAGTGGTAATGATCTGGAATTCATTGTTTATTAGGGCAGAGGAAGCAGAGATGATGAATGATTTCAGAAGGAAATTGTATGGCCATTTGAGGGGAATAAATGTGCAGGGTCACAGGGTTAAAGGGAGGGTATGGCATTGATTGGATTGCTCTATATAATCAGCATGGTCTCAATGGGCTGAATTGCCTCCTTATGTGCAGTCATGATTCTATAGGCCAAATTTACTATGCTCCCTTCAGGCAGGTTTGGTCATGGACAGGGCATTTAATTGTATGTGAGGGTGGCAGGCGGGCACCCTGCTGCCTTGCTGCCTCCACCAAGGTTAAATCCAGTGCGGGGACGCTCGTGGGCGGCCATCCCAACTCTTCCCAACCCACCATCGATGGAGGCACTTAAGTGGACAATTCATGTCAACCTAAGAGCCTCTTATCGCAGCCAAAGGCATTAACCGAGAGGCAGGAGGTCCTATCACTAATCGGGTTGCTTTCCGTGGGAGGGAGCACCTTGTTGTCGAGGGACTGGCATCAGGAAGGTGAGCAGAGCCGTAGGAAGCCACCCCATTGCATTTTTTTCCTACACACTTACCCCCTCCCCCATGAGTCCCTTTGCTGCGATCCTCTTCCTGCCATCGGTCAACTGTTATCCAGGGATCCAGCACTGATCTGAGGCCTCTCAGGAACAGAGCCAACAGCAGCCACTTCACCTTCTTGACCCTGAAAAGTGCTGAGAGCTGCTGGCCTCTGATTGGCCAACAGTTTTTGGAGTGAGGCCTCTGCCCCCTGGGGCCCTTGGTCCCAGGGAAGGCCTGTCATTGGCCACCTGAAAGTCACTTAATGTAGCAGGCCCTCCTTAAAGGAGGTGACGCACGGCCCTCAATGACTATTTAGCTGAGATCCCCATCGCCTCCATTGAAATAGCGCCTTATAAGTCTATAATCCACACCTCTACTCTATTTACTTACTTTAGCACCACCTTTGGAAAAAAAAACAGTCACATCTTTCCTTTTCCAACGTCTGATTTGCAAATGTGAATCTTGGGACAGCTATTTTTTTTTAAAAGTTTCCTGAAGGAATCACAAGTTTATTCCCAGTCTAGAGAGGGAGCTTTGTACTTTCTAGGAATTGAAAGAATGTCCCTTGTGGGAATTCTCGAGGGATCTATGTGTTACAACTGCAGAATGCGGTTGCTCGTGGACACGTGTGTGATCCAGGGCAAACATGTCTGCAGTAAGTGCCAGAGACTCGAGGAGCTTCGGCTCAAAGTCTTTGAGCTGGAGGCCGAGCTGCAGACACTACGAGGCATCAGGGAGGGGGAAAGTTACATTGACTCTTCATTCCAGGATCTGATCACACCCCTTAGGATAGGATCAGCTGATTTGGTCAGTGGTCAGGGACAGGAGGGTGTCGCTGTGAGTGAGGCAGATAAGGGATCGAGAAGGTAGAAGTGAAGGAGCCTCAGCCCTTGCAGTTGTCCAACAGGTTTGAGTTCCTGCAGTTTGTAGGGATGAAAGTGGGGACTGCAGCATGGCTGAGCGAATTGACCATGGCACCATCGTACAGGAAGCCAGTCAAATAGGGGGAGTGAACAGGAATGTAGTGGGTGTAGGGGACAGTATAGTCAGGGGGGTAGGCACAGTTTCCTGCAGCTGAGAGTGAAACCCAGAAGGCTGGATTGCCGCCTGGTGCCAGGGTTCGGGACACCTGATCAGGGCTGGAGGGGAACTTGCAGTGGGAGGTGGAGGATCCAGTGGTTATGGTCCATGTGGGTACCTTCCTCACCTGAGCTTCCACCTCGGGCCGGGTGAGAAATATGCATTGCAGCGAGTTCCCGAGGTCATCAGTCGAGTGGAGCAAAGTCAGATGAGAGGAAGCCACACCCCTTTTTACAGCACTAGCTGCCATAAAGCAGCCATGTTTAAAATACCCAGCCACTTTGAGAAGCCAGGGGGAAGGTAAATGTTCAATGCAAGTGGATAGGATAGGGAGTTGTCGAGTTGTCAGTGGGGAGGCAGTGTGGTGGTAGAATGGGTCTGGGGTTGGCGGGGAAATGGGAGGAGAGTTGAGGGGGTTGGGGGTTTTTCATGGGATGAGGAGTATAGTAGGGGGTGTTGGGTGGCTCGTTGGTGGGGTGGGGGATATTCGGGAGGTCAGGGGTGTAGTTGTGTGGGTGGTGCGAGGTTGTTGGTCGGTCAGAAGGGTAATTGTGGAGGCTAGGGTTTGGTTGGTGGGTTGGGATTGTCATCAGGGTGCTGGAGGGGGTTGTCAGGGTTTTGGGGGTGGGGTGTGGTCTTAGGGTCAAGAGGGGATTCGGGGGATGGAAAGGTGGTGGGCGGTCAGAGAGTGGGGGATTAGTTTGGGGCAGTTGGGAGGTAGTCAGGACTTTGAGGGGCTAGTTGGGGGATGGGTGAGGGTGTCGGAAGAGGCCCCTGGGTGGTCAGGCGGAGGTGGACAGTACGATCGTTATCCAGGATTTAGATGTGGTTTTAATTCTTCTAATTTTTCCTGGGTAACTAGTTTGGAACATTCCGAAGTCTCCGATTTCAAGTGGAGTAAGGAATGGTTCCCAGTGCAGGGTAATTACCAAAGGGAAGTTTGAGCTTCCTGGGGAATTCCCATACAGTCCTTGCATGGGGAGATCCAAGGGCACCTTATGGATACGGCGACCCAGAGATTGAAAGTTATGGGCCAGTGGGTCTAAGACTAATGATTTAAACTTAAATATGAGGGCACGACGACAGAGCTGGCTAATGTGAACTTGGGAATTATGTTTAGAGATAGGTCTGTTGGGATGCAGTGGCAGATATTTAAGGAGATATTCCATAACCCTCAGCAAAGATACATTCCTGTGAGAAAGAGAAATTCTCTGGGAGGAACACACCATCCGTGGCTAACTAAGGAAGTTAAAGGTAGCATCAAATTGAAAGAAAGAACATAGAATTCCATGAAGATCAGAAAATTGGACTTAGTGTATAAAAAAAAAGAATGACCAAAAGAATGATAAGGAGGGAAAATTAAAATATGAGAGTAAGTTTGCTGGGAATATAAAAATATACAGTAATGGTTACGACAAGTATTCAAAAAGGATTAGAATAACTAAAGTGAGTGTTTGTCCTCTAGAGAGTGAGTGTGGAGTTAATAATGGAAAATGAGGACCCGGCAGGTGAGTTTAACAGATGTTATTTTGCATCTGTCTTCACCATAGAGGAAAAAGTAACATCCCAGGAGTAATTGTGAATCAAGAGGTGAAAGGGAGGGAGCATCTTAAAACAATTACAATCACCAGGGAAAGAATACTGAGAAAATTATTGGAATTAAAGACTGACAAGCCCCCAGGCCCTGATGGACTTCATCCTAGTAGATAGTAGATGCATTGGTTTTGGTTTTCCAAAATTCCCTAGATTCTGGATGGGTTTCATCAGATTGGAAAATAGTGAATGTAATTACTCTTGCCCATTTTGGCAGGAAGAATAGAAAAGCAACAGATTGTTTAAATGGAGAGAGATTGCAGACTCTGAGGTACAGAGGGATCTGGGTGTCTGGGTAGATGAATCTCAAGAAGTTAGTATGCAGATACAGCAAGTGATTAGGAAGGGAAATGTTATCATTATTGCAAGGTGACTGGAATATAAAAGTAGGGATCTTTGCTACCGCTCTACAGGGCATTGGTGAGACCACATCGAGAGTACTGTGGACAGTTTTGGTCTCCTTATTAGGAAGGGAAATATTTGCCTTAGAAGCAGTTCAGAGAAGGTTCACTCTACCGATTCCTGGGACGAGATCTCTTATGAGAAAGGTTGGGTATGTTGGGCCAATTGGAGTTTAGAAGAATGAGGTGATCTTATTGAAACATAGAAGATGCTGGAGAGACATGACAGAGTGGATGCTGAGAGGATGTTTCCCCTTGATGGAGAGACCTGAACTGATAAGTCTTTCTCTTTAATTTCTCTTTAATTTTTGTAAGTTCAGTCATCTATTTAAAAGGTTGGTAAGGTACCTGACTCATCTGACTATGCTACAGTAATCTGTCAATCACCTGAAGCCTGATTAGGGCCTGACTAGAGGTTAATTACTATTTGAAGCTTAACTAGTGGTGAGTCAAATCAGCTCTATTTAAGAAAGGGACTAGCTCTAAGCATGCTCCAGTGTACTTGCAGACGAGCAGGAGAGAGAGCACATCCTGAGCGGGGCACAGCCAGAGTTGGTATTCGGAATTTGGTGCAAAGTGGGAATTCGGTGCATAGGGGAGGAGGTGCTCTTTGCATTTTTTCCTTGCTATCCAACTTCTTAAACCTTCAGAGCATGCTGCAGCAGGAGAGGCTACAAGGGAAAGGAATCACTGGTAAGTCGTGGGTAACGTATTTACTACTTTAATCGCTTAGTTCAAGGTCTTTTTGTGGTTTACAGTTTATATACTCTGCAGTAACGAGGATCAGGAAAGAAGGGCCCGAGAGTAATTGAAATACGAGGTTTAATTTCTAGGGATAAGTCATGGCAGGAGCGCTCAAAGCAGTGGTGTGCTCCTCGTGCTCCATGTGGGAAGCCGGACAGGTGGCTGAGGTGTTGGTGGGGGAGCATTTTAGTGATAGTGGCCACAACATGGTACAGTTTAAGTTTGTTATGGACAAAGAAATCGACAAGTTGCAAAAAAATGTTTTGGACTGTGGGAGAGTGGATTTTAGTAAAATAAGGCAGGATCTAGCCAGGGTAGACTGGGAACAGTTACTTGTGGGGAAATCTATAGAGAAACAGTAGGCGGTGTTCAAAAAGGAAATGGGGAGGGTACAGGCTCAACATGTTCCCTCTAGGGTGATAGGAAGGAGTAACAAGCCCAGAGAACCATGGATGACCAGAGATATTTAGGTTACGATGAGAAGGATAGGTTTTTAGCAGGTACAAGGGGAGCAAATCAGCAGAGGCATTAGTGGAATACAGACAGTGCAGGTTGCAGCTTAAGGAAGCAATTGGGAGAGCAAAGAGGAGATATGAGAAAGCTCTGGCTGGTAAAAGTAGGGAAAATCCCAAGATATTCTATAAGTATATCAATGGGAAGAGGATAACCAGGGAAAGAGTAGGGCCCATAAGGGACCAATGGAGCAATCGATGGTTGGAGCCTGTACGGGATGGTGGTGTGTGTCAGCTTCACCTCTGACTTCTGAGCGGTCCGAATCGCTCCCACTCCCTGGATTTTAGACCTTGGACTTAATTGGGGGTTGTGACAAATTGCAGCAGACAACTGGTTTTGTTGCAAGAAAAAAAACTGATGTTTTATTTTGGCTGAGGCACTGATGAAAAGATGTGAAAGTGGTCTATCAAAAATGCACAACATGGTGGATGTGAGAATGTTGGAAAAACAGGAGCCAACTCCATATGAACCTGACTAATGTGAATGGGGAGGTCTCGCTGTGTTCTCAGAAGAAGGAACTGCAGATTGTGAGATATGAATCACTCCATTATACAATTAACATTGACCAATGTTCCCATGTACCCGGATGAGCCCAATAATCACAGTCCGACTCCAGGTTGAGTGATGTTGAAACAAGGGCTGATGTAAAGAAATGTCAAACACAATATATCAGTAACTAAATTCACCTGAGATAGTATGAACTAGGAGGTTCTCTTCCTGTTTTGACCGTTTGATCCGTTGGTTCCGGTGGACTGATGACTTCAGGAACTATTGTAACATATACCCTGAATGTTTGTTCTACTTTGCCACTTGCCAACTGTCCAATAACTCCCCAAGGTGCAGAGATGGGAACAATTGTACCTGTAGACAAAGAAACACATTGTTACAGCATTGCCCATGGTGAATCAGAAATTACAGGTGAGGGGACAGGGTGACTTTGCTTTTCTTTTATTCATTCACAGGATGTGGCCTTCGCTGGCAGGGCCAGCATTTACTACCCATCCCTAATTGCCCTTGAGAAGATGGTGGCAAGTTGCCTTCTTGAACCACAGCAGTCCATGTGGTGTAGGGACACCCACAGTGCTGTTAGGAAGGTAGTTCCAGGATTTTGACCCAGCGACAGTGAAAGAATGACGATATATTTCCAAGTCAGGATGGTGAGTGACTTGGAGGGAAACTTCCAGTTGGTGGCATTCCCATCTATCTGCTGCCCTTGTCCTTCTAGATGGGAGTGGTCTTGGGTTTGGAAGGTGAAAACTGAGATGAATAAACTGAGATATGGAAAACACTGATGTGGGCATTGAATTATAGACACAGAATACAGCCTAGAGGAAGGCTGCTCCTGTGTTGTTTGGTGGACTTATCACACTAATTATCCTGACCTCTTTTCCCACATACACACAAAAATATTTCCCATTATCTCAACAATTGTCTTTTGAATTTTACTATTAAATTTGCTTAACTACAAGTTCAGGCAATGCTCTCCAGATCACAGCAACTCATTGTTTAAATAAATGTTGCATCTGGTTCTGTTGCCAATTATCTTAATTCTATGTCCTCCGGTTATCGACTGCTTTGCCAATGGCAACAGTTTCTCCTTATTTACTCTGTCAAATCCATTCCTGGTTCTGCACACCTTGGATCTCTCAAATCTCCTGGCAAATTTCTCTGCTCTGAGGAAATGACCTCCGACCTCTCCAGCCTATCCATGTAACTGAGGCCAATGCACACTCCTATCATTCTAGTAAATGTCTTCTGCACCCTCTCCAAGGCCTTGATCTCCTTCCTATTGTAAAGAAACAAAGATATGCCCAGAGGAGGTGCGATTGACAGAATCTGAACAGCTACCGCCTGAATACAAAAAGAGCAAAACAAGAGAGAAAAAAGGAAACCAGCAAAGAGAAAGGAAAGGAAACGGAGGCAGAGGTTCTGATAAGAGTCATTGGAACATGGCAGGAGACTGTGGACAGCAAGATCAGCATGGAAGCAAGGTGGAGAATTAAAATGACAGGTGACAAGAGGCTTGAAGACTGAAGGGACATGTTTAGCAAAGCAATCGCCTTATCTTACTTACATTCATACATACAAATTAGGAGATGGAGTAAATCATTTGGCTGCTCGAGCCTGCTCCACCATTCAGTAAGATCATGGCTGACCTGATTTAGGCCTCAACTCCACATTCCTTCCTACTCCCTGCACACTTTGACTCCCTTGTATGTAAAGAATTTATCTATTTCTGCCTTAGAAATATTTAATCACCTGCATCTACCGGTCTCAGGGGAAGAAGGTTCCATAGACTCACGGCCCTCTGAGAGAAAAAACTTCACCTCATCTCTCTCTTAAATGGCGACGCGTTCCCGATCGCGGGCGCCGACTGGAAGCGCAGCTGTGCGCACCCACCATTCAACTTCCACCCAACTGGGGTCAAATTCAGCCCCATGAGAAACATCCCTACTTTTATATTCCATTCCATTTCTCGTGGAGAGTCTGGTCAGGAGCAGTGGGCCTGGGCATGCTGGAGTTTGAAATAAAATGTGAGAGAATAAATAAATCAAATATCACATCACTGGAAATTATGAATTGATTGCCTGGCGAGTGCTGTAGCTTGCTTCCCTATCTCCAAAGTTAAGGAGATAGTTTAAGCAGCTGGGAAATTAATAACTGCAAAAGAAAAAAATTAAGAAAGGCAATTTGGTTTAAATAAAACATTTGGTTACCTTCCTTCTGTTTAAATGACAACAGCAGATGGGAATTGAGTAGCTGGTGAGTCTTTATTTTTTTAAGTAGTAAGCTTTATTAGTGGTTGTAGGTTTTCTTACATAATAGATAGAGGAATGGCAGGGCAGATCTGACCTTTCGAATTCACATCCTGCGCTACGTAGGAACTCCAGGATACTTATGCAGGAATTGTCGTCAGTTGCAGCAGCTCGAGCTCCGGGTTTCAGAGCTTAAGCATCAGCTGTTATCACTATGGCACATCTGTAAGTTAGAGAGCTTTGCGATAGCATATTTATAGATGTGGTCACCCCACAGCTTAAGGGTATGCAGGGAGAGATGGAATAGTTCACCACCAGGCAGTCAAGAATAAAGAGGCAGGAGTCCCCTGAGTACACCCCACTCTCCTACCAGTATTAAATTCTGAATATTGATGAAAGTGATGGTTTAACTGGGGAGTACAGTCAAGTCCATAGCACCACCAGCAGCTCAGCTGTACAGGGGCACATGAAGAAGACTGGAAGAGCAATAGTAATAGGAAATTCAATAGTTAGGTGACAGATAAGTGTTTCTGTGGCAGCAGTCATAAATTTGGATGTTAAATTGCCTCTTTGGTGCCAGGGTCAATGATGTCACTGGCCACTGCTGAGCACCCTGATGGGGAAAAGTGAACAGCCAGCAGTCTGGCCCATAGCAGTGGGTTAATGCAACTGGGGTTAATGAAGGAAAGCGAGCACCAGATTTGTTAAAGCACTAATTGTGTTTAACTATCTTACTTGAGCTTTTCGATGAAGTAACAGAAAGTGTTGATGAAGATAATGGTTTTGGTGTTGTGCACATAGGCTTCCAAAAGGCATTTGACAGAGTGTCACACACCAGACTGCTGAGCAAAGCTTTAGCTTCTGGAATAAAAGGGACAATAGCAACATGGATAGAAAATTGTCTGTGTGACAGGAAACAGAAACTAGAGGAAGGTGCATAGTAGAGTTTCCCAGTGGAGATTTCCAACAGGTACAAGGTGCTTGCAACCTGTCTGGATGAGCAGGAGGACTGCAAGTTAGATGAGCAGACTGACCCTGGCACCATGGTGAAGGATGTCATTCAAGTGGGTGAGCAGAGAGGAATGTGATAGTGATAGGAGACAGTATCGTCAGGGGGATAGATACAGTTCTCTGCAGTTGAGCACATTAATTCAGATGTCTATGTTGCCTGCCTGGGCTGGAGGTCTTGCAGTGGGAGGGTGATGACCGAGTCGTTGTGAGCCATATAGGCATCAACGACATAGATCTGTATGATAGAGCATACAGGAAGAAATAAATAAGGTGTTTAAGAAAGGTACTGCAATAATCATGGGTGACTTTAATCTACATGTAGACTGGGGAAATCAGAATGGCAAAGGTAGCCTGGAACCAGCAGTTTTTTGGGACAATTTCTTAGAGCAGTAGATTCTAGGGCCAACAAGGGAACAGGCAAGATCTGTGACACAGGATAAATGAATAGGAACAGTGATCACATGGTAGAATTTCATGTTCAGTTTGAAGTGGAGAAGTGTGGGTCCATGACTGGTGTTTTAAACCTAAATAAAGGTAACTATGAGATTGTGAAGTCAGAGTTAGCTAAGGTGAACTGGGAAACTAGGTTAAAATGTAGTACAGTAAAGTTGCAGTGACAAATTCTTAACAAGATATTTAAAGGATAGCCTTACATTCAAAGAAAAACTGTACAAATCTGCAATGATTAGCTGTAGGTCAGAGGCTTGGACAGATTTTAAGAGCCAGCAAAGAATGTCTTAAAAGCGCATGAAGTGGCAGAAAGCAGAGTATGAGAGAAAGTTAGCTAATAATCGATAAATAGTAAAAGTTTCTACACATATTTGAACAGCAAAAGAATAACCAAAGCTAAAGAGTGATTCTGGGGAATTGGTAACAGAAAATGAATAAATGGTGAAGGCGTTGATCAGGTATTTTGTGTCTATTTTCACAGTCGAGGACTTAGATAACTTCCCAAAGAGTCTTGAAAATCAAGAGATGATCAGGAGGGGAGAATATAATACAATCACCATCACCTGGAAAAGGGTGCTAGGAAAACTATTCAACCTTTAATAAAAACAGAAAATGCTGGAAAAACTCAGCAGGTCTGGCAGTATCTATGGAGAGGGAAACAGAGTTAACATTTTGAGTCCGTATGATTCTTTCTCAGAGCTGAATCATATGGACTTGAAGCGTTAACTGTGTTTCTCTCTCTACAGATGCTGCCAGACCTGATGCATTTTTCCAGCATTCTTTGTTTTTAGTTCAGATTTCCAGCATCCACAATATTTTGCTTCTAAACTATTGGACTATGATGATAGGAGTACGTTTTTATATTCCTGTGTTTATGTGTATATTCTGTGTAGGTAAGGATAATTTGTGTCTGTCTGTGACCAGGGTTAATCAAAGTGAGGTTGTTGGAGTTAGATTCTCTGTAGAGTGTAAGGCACAAAAGACTAAGGGTGTTAACTTCTTGTATTTCAGAATGAGGCCTGATAGTCCTGCTGCATTTCAAACGAGTCTCAAAGATACAAGAACATTTGGATTTTACAGGAGAGTTGTGAGTAAACAGGGGCAGGCGTTTTAAATTTTATGGACCTGAAATAGAGGGAAAGTAGGAACATGAGAAGTTTTAATATTTGGGAGCTTGAGTTTTCAAAGAGATAATTAAAGACAATGGAGAACTATGAAGAAAGGGGTGAAAAGGTTTTTATACAAATGGGTTTTCAGCTGTAACAGTTGCTGTGGGGGAGGTCCCACCGAAGGCCAATCCCAGTGTTTCGGAGTGTGCAGAAAAGCTCGGAAAACCTTTTAATTGAAGAATGCAGCTCAGTTTTGGGCCAGAAGAATATGTGTCCTGAGAAACAGTTTGTTCGAACTCTCCCTTTGGAAGAGCCACATACACGTGGATTTATTCTGGGAATCATGGATTGTACTTCTGTTTAATATGAAAGCAGTTTCTCAGTTTGGGGAATATTTCCTGGATTTTATGGTTAAGAATCTATAAGAGCTGTTGTGAAAAAATAGTTTTATTGTGTACCTTTGATAAAGGGTGTTATTTTGTAAGATTTCTTTTCTAACTGTATATTTTAACTTGTGTTTCAGCTTCATGTTAATTTTTTTTTCTTTTAATAATGATGTTAATTCTTTCAATTTTTAAAAGTAATAACTGGAGTCCTGTACTTTTGTGTTCTGTAGCTTTCCCTCCTCGTTTCTACAATACGGAAAAATAAATTATGATCAGCTGAGGTGGGTTTCAATCTGAGATCTGGTTTGCTGAGCATCAACATCAGCTGCAGCTGAAACAAGACCTAAAGATTGAGGAGTCCCCAGGACCGGATGACCTACATCCAGATGTCTGAAAAGAAGTGTTGGCGCAGATAACAGATGCATTGGTTATAATCTTGTAAAATTCCTCAGGGCAGAATTTTCCTCCCGTCGGGTGGCCGCACACCCAACCTGAACCAGGGTAAAATGATGCGTGATGATGTTGGGCGATCGTCCTCACTATTTCGGTCACAGGGCGGGTGTGGGAGTTGGAAGTGCGTCCGCCGACATTTAACAGGCCTATTAAGGCCATTGTAGGTCTAATTAAATGAAAGCTTTTGCTGTCCATCCGACCTCAGTTAGCGGGCGGGCAGGCGAAAAGGCAAAGTGGCCTTTGGGTTTCTTGCAAAACCTCATCCACGTGCGGGATGAGGTTTCGATCAGTTATCAAAAAAAATTAAAATGTTTAAACTAATTTCTAACATGTCCCTGTTCATGTGGTGACATCTTGTTAACATTTTTAAATCTTCGTTTTTTTATATTGAAAAATCTTCATCTCTCTGAGGCAGCTCTGTGCTTCAGGGAGATTTTCCTGCGCACACCAGCACGAACTTCCACACTCGCCCTCCTCCCCCACCCAGGCAGGGCAGCTGTCGCTTTCGTGGCCGCTCCTCTCGCCCAGGCTGAGCCCGCCCGACGAGAGCCAAATCCTGGCCTTAGATTGTGAAAGAATCCAGCAGATTGGAAAACAACTCAAGTAACACTTTTTTATTCAAGAAAGGAGGGAGGCAGAAAGCAGGAAACTACAGGCCAGTTATCCTAACATCTGTCATTGGGAAAGTGCTCAAATCTATTATTAAGGATGTTGATCACGCAGTGCCAACATGGCTTTGTGCAAGGGAAATTGTTTTTAATGAATCTGTTTGAATTTTTTGATGAAGTAACATTCAAGGTGGATAAAGGGGAACCTGTGGATGTGGAGTACTTGGATTTCTAAAAAGCATTTGATAAGGTAACACATCAACTGTTACTACACAATATAAGAGCACATGCTGTAGGGTGTAAGATTTTAGTGTGGATAAAAGATTAGACGGCTAACAGAAAGCAGAGGGTAGGAAAAATGGTTCTTTATCAGGTTGGCAAGCTGTAACTAGTGGAGTGCCAGAGGTTTCAGTGCTGGGGCCTCAACTGTTTACAATCTATATCAATAAATGAATGCGAACCCAGTTCCTTCATCGTCCCTGGGTCAAAATCCGGGAAGACCCTCTCTAACAACACTGTGGGTGTACCTACACCACAGGGACTGTAGCAGTTCAAAAAGGCAGCTCACCACCACCTTCTCAAAGGCAATTAGGGATGTACAATAAATGCGGACATTGCTGGCAATGCCCACATCCTGTAAATGAACAAGAAAACAAATGTATAGTAACTAAATTTGCCGATGACACCAAGGTAAGTAGGAAAGTAAGTTGTCAAGAGGAGGTTGTAAGTCTGCAAAGAGATATAGGCAGATAAAGTGAGTGGGAAAAGTTTGGCAGATTAGGGGAAACATAGGTAAATGAGAGCTGGTTCACTTTGGCAGGAAGAATAGAAAAGCAGTATAGTGTTTAAATGGAGAGACATTGCAGAACCTGGCCGTACAGAGGGATCTCGGTGTCCTCATACATGAATCACAAGGTTAGTGTGCAGGTACAGCAAGTGATTAGGAAGGCAAATGGAATGTTGGTGTTTATTGCAAGAGGAATGGAATATAAAAGTCAAGAAGTTTTACTACAGCTGTACTGGGCCTTGGTGAGACCATGTCTAGCGTACCGGGCAGTTTTGATTTCCTTATTTTAAAAAAATATGTATAATTTTTTTGGAAGCAGTTCAGAGAAGGTTCACTGATCTCATTTCTGGAATGAAGTAGTTGTCTTATGAAGACAGGTTGAACAGGTTAGTCCTATATCCAGTGGAGTTTAGAAGAATGAGAGTTGATCTTATTGAAACATATAACATCCTGAGGGGACATGACAGGTGATTGTTGTTTCATTTTTAATGGGCTCGCATGATGTTTGTCATTGTCTTCCTGTCCCCGTGACTAGTCTTGAACTGAAAGCCATTGTATGTGTGGAATATTGATGGGTTCGCATAATTACAGATTGTGGTCTTCCTGCCTTAGTCGTTATAGTGATTATTTATGCAAGATTTTGATGGGCTTTAGTTTCGTGTTGATTGTTTTAAAGGTGAAGGGTTCTCAAAATTCCCACATTTTTCATATCATGAACAAGGATATGACTTTTGGACTTATAAACTGCTGAGTTAAGTGTACAACCCTGCAGACAGGAGGCTGGGGCAGCACATTCCGGGCGTGTTGAGTGCAGTGTGGATTGTTTTGCCTGAAATCAGGCAACAAGAGGAGATAGAATACGCATTCTTCCCTTTAATACAATCGACCCAGAGAAAGACTTCACCTCACATGAAACTGTAGCCCATCAAAATCTTGCATAAATAATTAAAGGCACAATCAATTCAATTATGCGAACCCATTAATACTCCACACATACAATGGCTTTCAGTTCAAAACTAGTTACTAAGCAGGAAGACAATGATAAACATCATGCGAGCCCATTAAAAACAAGGATGCAACAATCACCAGGGACAGGCCACCAAAATCAAACAAAGAACTAACCCTGATTTGGACTGAGATAAGAAATTCGAAAGACAGTATAACTGGGCAGTCAGTTACGAAGGGGAGGGGGAGAAATCAGCTAGCAGACGGGTTGCAGTTTTGAAAGTTGAGGGGGAGAAACCATCTAGCAGAAGGGAGAGAGAGGGAAACCATCTAGCAGAAGGGAGAGAGAGGGAAACCAGCTAGCAGGAAGTGAGCAGTTAGGAGCAGTTGAAACAGAGTTTAAGCAAGAAGATCTGGGGGTTTGCAGGCCCACAGGCAACATCACGGCGAGGGGCACGGGGTGGCAGGCTCAACTGAAGACAAGGCCGCAACCGCAGCCCTCCACGAAGACCGACCACCCACAACCGTACCCTCCACCCAACTGAAGAACCTTCGCAGATTCCACAGACCAGGACCATGTGAGGATGGCAGGCCCCAGAGGACACAAAGAGCGTACCCCAAAACTGCAACCGGCTTACCTGGCTGGATTTCGAACTGTCAAGGGACCCTGGTTGGTGAGCATGATCCCTGACCACTCCTGGTTCAATTTAGTTAAGTTTTGGGGGTGGGACAAGGGTAAGGGGATTTGTAACGTGATATTCCCTCGTTATGCCGTGTGTTCCCCATTCTTAACTAAGTATACTTTGTAAGTCTGTATGATCTCAGTGTAATCCTAATGTTATAAGTCATTTGTGACTTAAATAAACCCAATTTTTTTCTCTTGCACCAAAACCAGTTGTCTGCCGCACTTTGTCACAACCCCCAAATAAGTCCAAGGTCTAGAACCCAGGGAGTGGGAGAGATTCGAACCACTCAGAGGTCAGAGGTGAAGCTGACTCACACCACCAACCCCTACAAAGGGAAGAATGCATAATCTGTCTCCTCTCATTGTCTGGTTTCAGGTAAAAGTCCAAAAGCCATATCCTTGTTGATGATATGAAAGATGTGGGAATTTTGAGAACCCTTCAAGTGGTGCCCGAAGCAAAGTAGGCAAACAAACCTATAAGTCCAGACAGAGTGGAGCCTGCCAGGTGAACATCGCATATGTGCTGTTGTGAAACACTTCAGCGTGTTTTCCAGCCAACATGGGCGGATGATCCAGCGGGGGAGGATGATGCCGGCCGGCTGGGCTTATAAACATCTGCTGATCTATCACAATGAGGTTCCCGACGTCCAATGGCAGGGAACACGGCCCGCCATGGGTGGGCTGAGCGGACAATCGCAAACTGGTTTCACGCGGTTGTGAAGCCGGTGTTGCCATATTGTCCGGTCACGCCACCGAACACGCCTGATACCAGCGGGCACGGAAAATCCTAGCCAAAGTTTCAAACAAGACACATCAAAGATTGAAGGGTTGTTTTCTAGTCTGTTGTTACCTTGATGGAACATTTGATGTACCTGCAGCATTAGAGAAATGTGAATAATTGAAAAGTCTCTCCAGGCCGGTCTCTATTGCACGATTTATATCCATTCCATGAACCATTGTTTCAAGCCATCGGGGATGTAGGAATTTTTTCTCCTCATAATTCTAAGACAAAAAGAGCAGAATGTATTATCATATGACACAACTGAACTACCCCTGTAAAGCACCAGTGTTGAGAGGACATCCTGGTTTCCCAGGTGCGGTAGTAGCATTCATATCCTGGATGGGCTGGGTTTGAAAGTGTGTTAGGAGGTTTGATGGAATTCATGGCATTAACATTTCCTGGTTCATTTTTCTTTCTCGTTCATTCTTTCAACTTTGGCGTTGTCCTGCACTATTGGCCTTGCTCCTCCCCTTGGGTATTCAGTAAAAATCAGAGTGTTATTGACAGCCTTCTACACTGAGTCACTTCCCTCTGAGGGTTCTCAGGGTCAGAGAGAGAAGCCATGAGCACGAGTGCTCCTCCTGTCTCTGGGCCCCTTAATCCCAATCCCACCTACATACTACATGCTTTCCCCCAAACCACACTCTCCCCATTCAATCATGCAGGTCATTTATCCCCATTCAACATTCACCAATTCATTCATGAAACAATCACAGAAAGGTCACATTAAAATGATAACTCCCATTATTTGAAGGAAGATGCCAACATCGACTGATATTTATGCAGAATGGGTCATTAATATTAAGAGCTACAATGATACAATGCTGTGCTAGTTTGTGCCCACCCGAAAGGTGATCCCACCACGGCCATTAAACAGACCAGAGTGTACAAATTTTCCTCTAATGTATCCCATTATTTATTCATAACACTGCGGACGATAACACTGATTTTGTTCAGTGCTTCAGACCTCATTAACATATTCTGCACTTTGCATCCGATGGAAGCAGTGACAGTAAATTAATATTTAGGGGAAGATTCAAAACTTGTGACCTAGATAATGTGCAAAAGATCTTTCCTTTATCCTGCCTTGGGTGCATGATATTATTCAATCTAATTATTTTACACAAGAGGTGTAACTGGATTCTACTTTACCAGTGATCTCCCAGGCTAGAAATGTCAAATAATTCCTGAGGAACAAAGTGGAATGATTGAACAACATCAGTCTTCACCGTCAGTGATAAGCATTGGTGCCCTAATGTGTCTCTTTGTAACACAACTTTTAAGAGGCCAGGGGACAAAGACTGAATGGTTCACATTTGTATTTGGTTTCTTGATCATCAATTCTGAAGACTCTTCTGACTGCTGCTTCTTATTCCTCTTTATTTTTAATATCTGGTATGCAACACAACTTCATCACAATATTTCAATGCCTCCAGGAAGTCATAAAAACACCAGGATAGAGTGAGCTAATAGGTGAGAAGACAAAATGGAAAAGAACCTTGAGAATCATGTAGAGCGTAAAACAAGTTAATGATTCACGATGAGCTCATGGTCCGCTTGTGTCCTTGTAATTTCACCCCACAAAACTTGCTCACAGTAAAGAACCATTAGCAAAAAAATAAACAGATCTCCAGCAATTATTCAATATTCTGAACGCAAGATAATTATGGATGACAAACGTCATCGAGACTAGCTCATCTGATCTGTCCAGAATGAAACACAAACATACTGTTAGGAGCAGGAGTGAGACATTTGGCCTGTTGAGCCTGCTCTGCTATTTAATAACATTCTCTAAATTAAAGCAGTGACTACAATGAAAAAGCATTTAATTGGCAATAAGGAGATTTGAGATATTGTGCAAGGTGCTGTGTAAATGCAGCTTTTGTCTTTCTTTCATTACACCTGCATGCAATAGGCAAAGAACTGGAGCAATAGTGATATTGGAGGTCCAATGCTGATTCTCTAAGGATAATTAATCACAGAGCAATCAACTGGTGTCAGGAAAGTGGCTACAAAAAAAATCACTACATTTACAAAGCAATTCAACTCTGTAACTAATACAAACTTACCATTCTGACTTGTCTGGCACCAAATCACAGCACACCCTAAATGACATCTGCCAGTTTGATGCTAATGAAACTATCCAAGGATTCATCAGTCAGACAAATGAACATAAGAGCTTATGATTTAGGTACAGCAGTAGGCCACTCAGCCCCTCAAAACTGTCCCATCATTCAATAAGTTCACGGCTGATCTGAATGTAACTTCAGCTCCACATTCTTGCTTTCCCCTAAAACCTTTGACCCCCTTGTTAGTCAAGAATCTATCTAGCTCTGCCTTAAAAATATTCAAAGACTTTGCTTCCACTGCCTTCTGAGGAAGAGAGTTCTGAAGACACACAACCCTCAGAGAAATAATTCTCCTCATCTCTGTCTTAAATGAGCGACCCCTTATTTTTAAACACTGACACCTAGTTCCAGATTCTCCACAAGAGGAAACATCCTCCCCACGTCAACCCTGTCTGGACCCCTCAGGATCTTAAAGGTTTCAATAAATTTGCTCCTTCCTCATGTAAATCTCAGTTGATACAAGCCTAGCCTGTCCAGCCTTTCCTCATAAGACAAGTTGCCTATTCCTGGCATTAGTCTAGTAAACATTCTCTGAACTGCTTGGAATGCATTGACATTTTTTTATACAAGGAGACCAATATTGTACACAGTACTCCAGATGTGGTCTCTCCAATGCCCTGCACAACTGAATCATAACCTCCCTACTTTTGTTATCAACTCCCCTCACAATAAATGATAACATTCAATTATGTTTCCTAATTACCTGCTCTACCTGCAAACTAAACTTTAATGATTCATGTGCTAGAACACCCAAATCCCTCTGAATCTCAGAACTCTGCAATCTCTCACCATTTAGGTAAAAGTATCTTCTTTAGTCTTCCTACAAGTGACTGATATCACTTTTGCCCACACCATACTCCATTTGCCAGATCTTTGCCCACGCACTTAACCTATCCATGTCACAGCGTAGCCTCTTTACATATTCTTCACAATTGACTTTCCTGCCTATCTTTGTGCCTCCAGAAAATTTAGCAACCATTCCTTCGGCCGCTTCATCCAAGTCATTTACATCATTTGTAAAAAGTTGAGCCCCAGCACTGATCCCTGTGGCAAACCACGTGTCACACCCTGCTAACCAAAAAAAGATTCACTTATGCCAACTCTCTGCTTCCTATTAGATTCTTCTTTCCATGCCAATATATGTTACCCCCTACATCATGAGCTTTTATTTTCTGCAATAACTTTTGTTGTGGCACTTTAACAAATGCCTTCTGAAAATATAAGTACAGTACATTTACCCCTTTATCCACAGCACATGTGACTCCTTCAAACAACTCCAATAAATTGGTTAAATATGATTTCCTTTTTATAAAACCATGTTGACTCTGCCTGATTGCCTTGAATTTTTCTAAGTGCCCTGCCATTATATCTTTCATAATAACTTCTTATGTTCCTCTAACAGATGTTCGGCAAAGTGGCCAAAAGTTCCCTGCTTTCTGTGTCCCTCTCTCTTTGAATAAAACAGTTATATTTGTTATTTTCCAATCTACTGGAACCTTCCCGAATCTAGGGAATTTTGGAAAATTAAAACTCATGCATAAACTATCTCATTAGCCACTTCTTTCAAGGCCTTAGGGTGAGGTCCATCCAGACCTGAGGATTGGTCAACCCACAGCCCCAACAATTTGCTCAATCCCACTTCCCTGGTGATTGTAATTTTCCCGGGTTCCTCTCTCCCTTCCATTTCCTGATTTACAGCTATTTCCGGAATGTCACTTGTGTCCTCTATAGTGAAGACCAAAGCAAAATATCTGTTTAATTTGTCCGACATCCCTCAACTTGCCATTATCAATTCCCCAGACACACTCTTGATCAGACCAATGCTCACTTTGTTAACCCTTTTCTTATTTAAATACCGAAAGAAGCTCTTACTATCTGCCTTTTCTTTAAGTTTGATACTATTTTAGTTTACGACAGATGTTGGGCCCTCCCCTTGGAATGTTTTCTCATTGGAATGTATATATTCTGTGTCTCTGAAATATCCCTTTAAATGCCTGCCACTGAACTTCTATTGACCTATCCCTTAACCTCATTTGCCAGTTCACTTTAGCTACCTTTGCTTTCATGCCCCCATAATTGCCATTATTTTAGTTTGAAATACTCGTCTTGTTCGCACTCGATTCTCCCTCACAATGAATGTAAACGTCAATCATATTATGATCGCTGCTACCCGGGGTGCCTTCACTAGGAGGTTATCAATTAATTCAATCTTGTTTCTCAATATCAGGTCTAGTATCGCCTGCTCTCTGGCTGGCTCCAGAATGCACTGTTCTAACAAATTACCCTGAAAACATTCTATCAACTCTCATCTATGCTGCCTTTGCCCATCTGATTTTTCCAGTCTTTATGCAGATTAAAATCCCCCATGACCATTGCTGTACCTTCCTGACAAGCCCCCATTCGCTCTTCTTTTATGCTCTGTCCTAGTGTGTAGCTACAATTAGGAGGCCTGTACACCACTTCTACAAGTGACTTCTTGCCTTTAACATTCCTCATCTTAACCCAAAAAACTACTACATCCTGGTTCCCTGAACTTAGGTCATCCCTCTCTAAAGTTTTAACACCATCATTAATTAACAGAGCCAGCCATCCACCTTTTCTCACCTTCCTGTCCTTCCTAAATGTCACGTACCCTTCAACATTCAGTAGCCAATCTTTGACATCCCGTAGCCATGTCTCTATAATGGCTATCTGATTGTATTTACTTATTTTGATTTGCGGTATCAGTTCATCTGCTTTGCATTGAATGCCTAAGTTGTTGGTACCTACATGGAGCACGAACACTGGATCCTCCCTCTCCCATTGCAAGTTCATCTCTAGCCCTGAGCAGATGTCCTGAACCCTGGTACCAGGCAGGCAACAAAGCTGTCTGGACTCTCACTCTTTGCGACAGAGAACAGTGTCAATCCCCCTCACTATACTGTCCCTACTACCACTACATTCCTTTTTGCTCCCCCACTTGAATGGTTCCCTGTCCCACGTTTCCATGGTCAGTTTGCTCATCCACCTGAAGCCTCCACTCTCATCCAAATAAAGTTAGCAATGGAATAGAACTTACCCACTTACCAGATACTCACCAAACAGCTCGCTCCTCTCCCTGTAGTAGGGCAAGAACCAATTTCTATGGGCTGAGAATGGTAGAAAGAGGAAATGAACAACTCCTCCCTCCAACCAAACTCCAAGTCTTCACTCAATTTGTCAGCTGCATGAAAGAACCCTGAATTTATAGTAAACTGAACAGGGACAACAGTAACCAGATTGAACCAGCTAGCTAATTAACTACTCAGCTCTTACAGCCGAGAGTGAGTTTACCCTGTCTAAACTGCAAGAAAGAACTTAGCCTGCTTACACAGCACTTTCCAGTTACTGCTAATTACCGACTAGATTCGATTCTCAGAGCAAAATTTCAGAACAAAATTAACACTTAAAACTCCCCTCTCACCAAACTCCAAGGGCAGAATGTTTCCCTCCTGGGCGAGCTTCCCTACGTCACCGCGCACTCTCGCAATCATTCACCCGGTGGGTGCGTGCGGGTGCCAGAGTGGTGCCCACCATTAATTAACAAGCCACTCAAGGCCCTGAACAATGTAATTGTCTGAGATTTTTCATTGCCCGAGCGATTTTCTGCTCATTGCACGGGCAAAACAGGCAGGTGGCCAGCTGACATTTCCTCAAACCTCATCTAAGGGCGGGATAAAAAGGGTCAGCAGCATTGCCAGTGTGGGTAGTGAGGAGTTTTGGAGATAGTGTGCAGCTGGTTGTTTATTGGTATTTGGCAGCTTCATCTCTGTTCAGGGCCTCATTCTTAGCATTTCCTGGCTCATTTCAGGACTCATTGCTGTCTGCCAGGAGGGTTCAAACCATGTGGACCTTTCCAGGTATCAGACAGCCTTCCTTTACTCTGCTAATGGGGACTGTGGTTTGGCACTAGCAAGGTGGGGACACACTGAAGGAAAGGGATCTTGATGCAGCTGCATAAGCCGCAGATGATGTGTCCAGTGGTGAGTTGGAAGATGAGCACAGAGAGGAGAATGCTGTGGGTGTGGAGCCTGACTTCGGTAACCTCCAGGAAGGCAGAGACAGCAGGGATGCCTTGATCCAACGCTCCTTCAGCGAGGCTACCAAAGATCAGCTTCAAATTCATGCCAGGGCTGCCTCCTCCAACCCGGATGTCTGAAAGGGCCCTTTCATTTCAACACAAAGAACACTCAGCAATAAAGTTCTCAGCGACCTACGTCCAGAATTACATCCTGGCGTTCCCCACACCAGTGAATTAAAAAGGTGAAGATACTCAAGCCATGATGAAAAAAACAGATTTATATCATTTTGACAAGAACAGACTACTTACTTCAAACCCTCTGGCCTTAAGTCCCAGACCAGTTTACATTAACTCAACATAAATGAACATAAAATCACCCATGACCTGTCCCTCTTGTGCTCATGCTGACTTTAACTTACACTTGTGAGTGCTCACTCTCAATGCTCCCCCCTCATTGGCACTGGTATCGGAGACAGCCTGCTGACCCTGCCGTCCTGTTGGCCTTGATGACCTTGTCGGTTGTCCTCAGGCCAGTGGCGCCCGTGCTGGCCCTGCCTGGGATGGAGCAGCCAGTGCCACAGCTGGCACCTCTCCAATCGCCACAGCCTCACCTGGTGCCATGGTCACTGGTGGAGGGGCGGAGAAGCTGCTGCTGCCACCTGGACCACCCTGAGAGGAGTTCACAGAGATGGCTGGCAGCTCGTGCTCCAATGTAAGGTCTCTGTGGACCTCCTTGCACAACATTAATGGACATGTGCCTAGCTGGGATACTGGGTGCCTCATCCTTCTCCCACACTGACACTTACCACCTGAGGTCAGTTCCTGTGTGAGGGCTTGCAGGTCCAATAGCAACCCCAGGAAACCCTCATTCTGTCCCTGGAGCTGCCTCTCGATGAGAGACACCACTGTCTCAATGGAGGGGGCAGTGCGCTCGTCCATGACGGACAATGCTTTGCTCACGCTCCAAATGGACTCCTCCATCACGGGGAGCATGGTGCGCATATCTTCATGGATCTCCGCTCAATGCTCTCACACATCTCACTGAACATCCAGCATCTGCTGCCTAATGGATGATTGCAGAGGCTCATTTTCAGCCTTCGACTAAGCATCATCCTGGCCCCCGGCAATCCTCCGACTGCCAGTGCCCTGGGCACTCTCTGCCTCCGCACGCACCTCAAGCGAGTGTGAAGTGCCCTCACCAAAGTGCACCAAATTACTAGCCACTGAACTAATGCCCACCAACGTGCTGGTATCTGCGCTGGTGCCTGCTTCAGAGAGCGGGTGTGATGCAGGTGACAGTGATGCCCGGAGGTTTTCTGCCGTTAGGGGGAGGCCCTTCGAGGTCTACAGATCGGATGTCAGCTGGCGAACCTAAAAAGGAAAAGAAGGACATTTCATTAGTTAAAGTCATCACTCTGTCACTGTGCATGCCAGGCACCCTGGTGAGACACCAGATATCTGCATCATGGTGCCATTGTCTTCCAATCTTCCACCGATCAATGAGGAAGCCAGGTTCGAGGCTCCCATCAATGAGGAGACTGCACTAGAATGGCTGCACAATCCGAGAGTGTCACCTCTGTGCACTGAGCTCTTACCTTCATCCGGCACCCTCGCCTCTCCATGCCCGGGTGCACGGGTACGTGCTGGCTCTCCAGCTCAAGGGTGTCCTGCTCGAACCGGGAGGGCAGCAGCAGGTTGGACGGGCCTCCTCCTGTACGTGACCTCTCTGCTTGGTGCTGTAAAGAACCTACTGTAAAGAAAAAATCTAAAGGGAGGACCCACTATCCATGGATAACTGAAGAAGTTAAGGAAAATATCAAACTTAAGGAAAAAGCATATAACTGTGCAAAGATGAGTGGCAGGTCCAATGATTGGTCAGAATATAAAGAACGACAGAGAATGACTAAAAGGTTAATCAGGGAAAAGAAATTAAATTATGGGAAGAAGCTAGAAAGAATTGTAAAAATGGATAGCAAGAGCTTCTACAGGTATTTAGAAAGGAAAAGATTAGGTAAAGTGAGTGCTGGTCCTCCAGAGAGTGAGAATGGGAATTAATAGTAAATAATAAGGAAATGGCGGATGAAATGAAGAAATATTTTGCTCTGTTTTCGCTATAGAAGATACAAACAAACATTCCAGTAATAGCTGTAAATCAGAATGTGGAAGGGAGAGGGGAACTTGGTGAAATTGCAATCATTAGGGAAGCGGTACTGAGATAACTGATGGAGCTGCGGGCTGACAAGTCTCCGGGTCCTGATGGACTTCATCCTCGGGTCGTAAAAGTGGTGGCTAATGAGCTAATAGATGTGTTGGTGCTTATTTTACACAATTTGCTAGATTCTGGAAAGGTTCCTTCAGACTGGAAAGTAGCAAATTTAACCCTTCTATTCCAGTAGGGAGGGAGGCAGAAAATAGGGAACTATAAGCCAGTTAGCTTGACACCTGTCATGGGGAAGGTGTTAGAATTGATCATTAAGGAGGTTATAGCTGGGTACTTAGAGAAACTCAAGGTAAGTGGGAAGAGTCAGCATGGTTTTGATGAAGGGAAATCACGTTTAACCAATTTTTTGGAGCTCTTTGAAGGAGTAACATGCACTGTGGATAAAGACCTTCAAATGCCCCTTTCAAATACCCCTTCAAATGTCAGCCACTCTTCTCTATTCATCTAGCCCATAGTCGAGTATCCCAGTTCACTTCAGCTAGCTCAGCTTTCATGCCCATGTAGTTACCCTTATTTAAGTTAAAATACTGGTCTTAGACCCACTCTTCTCCCTTTCAAACTGGGTGTAAAATTCAGTCAGATTGTGGTTGCTGTTACCTAGGGGCACTTTCACTCCGGAGAGACTTTTTTTATTGGTTCATGGGATGTGGGCGTCGCTGACTAGGCCAGCATTTATTGCTTTTGGGGGCTGTTCAGAGTCAACCACTTTGCTTTGGTCTGGAGTCACATGTAGCCAAGCAGATTTCCTTCACTAAAGAAGGGGTAAAACAATGAATAAATGAATAATAAACTTTTGAAATATAAATACAATTTTAAAAATGGATTAAAAGGGGGTGAAAACGAAGGAGATATGTCTTGGTTTGAAGTCGTTGAACTTATTGTTAAGTCCGGAAGGCTGTAAAGTACCTAATTGGAAGATGAGCTGCTGTTCCTCCAGTTTGTGTTGGGCTTCGCTGGAACATTGCAGCAGGCCAAGGACGGACGTGTGGGCCTGAGAGCAGGGTGGGGTGTTGAAATGGCAAGCGACAGGAAGGTCTGGGTCATGCTTGCAGACAGACCGAAGGTGTTCCGCAAAGCAGTCACCCATTCGGCCTTTGGTCTCCCCAGTGGAGAAGAGACCGCATTGGGAGCAGCGAATGGAGTGGACCAAATTGAAGGAGGTGCAAGTGAAGTGCTGCTTCACCAGAAAAGAGTGTTTGGACATTTGGACGGTGAGGAGGGAGGAGGGAAAGGGGCAGGTGTTGCACCTTCTGCGATTGCATGAGGAGATGCCATGGGTAGGGGATGAGGTGTTGGGGGTGATGGAGAAGTGAGCCAGTGTGTCACTGAGGGAATGGACCCAACAGAATGCTGACGGCGAGAGGTGAGGAGAAGATGTGTTTGGTGGTAGAATCGTGCTGGAGTTGACAGAAATGGCGGAGGATGATCCTTTGAATGTGGCGGCTGGTGGGGTGAAAGGTGAGGACAAGGGGGACGCTATCATGGTTCTAGGAGGGAGGGAAAGGGGTGAGGGCAGAGGCACAGGGAACATGTCGGACGCAGTTGAGGTCCTGTCAATCACAATGGGGGTTGGGTAACCCTCGGTTAAGGAGGAAAGAAGGCATGTCAGAAGTGCCACTTTGGAAGGTGGCACCATGAGGACCCCTCCCAGAATTCTTTTCTCGGTACACCGATGACTGTATTGGTGCTGCTTCATGCTCTCGTCCAGACCTGGAAAAATTTATCAATTTTGCTTTCTATTTCCACCCCTCTATCACATTCACATGATGCATCTGACACTTCCCTTCCCTTCCTTGACCTCTGTCTCTGCTCCTGGTGATAGACTGTCCACCAATATTCAGTACAAGCCCACCCACTCCCACAGCTACTTCGACTACAGCTCCTCACACCCTGCTTCCTGTGAGGGCTCCATCCCATTCTCTCAGTTCCTTAGCCTCCGTCGCATCTGTTCTGTTGATGCCACCTTCCAAAGGGGCAGGGGTGGGGGCATTGGCGGGGGTGGGGTGGGGGGTGGCAGTTGTTTCAGTGGGGATTTTGAGGGTCAGTACCACAGGGGGTAGCTCAGATTTAGAAGTGGTATTAATCTGCCTAACTTTTCCTGGGTAATTATTCTGCTGAGAGAGTCGGAACCATCCAAAGTCATTGATTTAAGTCAGAGCATCGCATAGTTCCCAGTACAGGATAATTGCCCATCGGAAGTTTGAGCATTCCCAGACAAAACCCGTGAAGTCCTTGCATGGGAACTTCGCGGGTGTCCCCAGCACATCTTCAGGGGAACCTCCTGGGTAAAACTCCCCAGAGATCAGAAGTTCTGGGCCAATTTATATTACCCTAGCAAGGATGAAGTGTAATTCTCACAGCCAAACCTGCTTTAAGGACACTGCTGTATTGATGTGACTTTGCAGGTATCTGTGGTGTGGGGGTATCGCCTAAAGCAAGACTTGTCTTCTTACAGATGTAACATAGTGAACTTAAGTCTGATATAAATTTCCGAAATTGGGTTAGATTCAGTGAATACAGGAGTAACAGGAATGTGTCCCGACTCTACAGTCCTTCGCATCATCCATCTAACCTCTTTGTTTCCACACCAACCCCACTTTAGACCTGCTGCTGGAGACGGAAACCCTGATATTCTCACTACACAAGCCGGCAGTGGAGACCAATCAGCCGACAGCAGCTCATGTATAAAATGTTAATGAAACCCAAGGACCAATTTCAGTCCAGTCTCATGTTTCAGGGCTGAGGTGTGCGCTGTCGATTCACCACAGGTTCTTTACCCCAAAAACAGGCATTGTATAATTTCCCCTGGTACAAACATGACTGAATGCAGTAAACTCTGAACAATACTTACCTTGTGCTGAATGACTTCTGCGGGCTCAACGCAGTGATTTTTACGACAGAAGATGTCCACCTTATCATGTGCAGCAAGTTGCTGCCAGAAGAGGACAGACACAGTTAGGAAGAGTCTCAGCATCCTGGTGTCCGCTCAGATCACTGGTGAACGCCCTGAATGACTCTCAGCACCTTCAGGTGGATCTGCAGATTGAGCAGAGAGCTCAAGTCTTTTTATACTGTTTTATGAAGATGATTTTGAATTAAGATTAGCTGCAGGCAGGAACATCATGTATTGAAGAAATGCACTTGCTGATGCCATTAGAAACCATTAACTCTCTGAGTGCCGGTTCCCGGGAAGTCTGAACACTCGGGAAGCTATTTTACAATTGATTGCAATTCGCTCATAACATCATGGGTTACCCTGCACCTGCAGAATTAGTGAAGCTCCCAGAGGCTTGTTGAACACAAACACATTTAATGGTGTGGTGCCTGGCGTACAAAAAACAAATTAAATGGAAAGATGTTCTCCATCACACCTACTAATAATTAACGGAAAGTGGGGGAAAAAACTATCACCAGTGATAAGCCCGTGTTGTGCTTTACGTTTTAGTTTGCGGGTGTGATGTCCAGGTTCTCCCCCTTCGCTGGCACTGGCATTGGAGACCGCCCGCTCACACTGCTGTCCTGTTGGCCTTGAAGACCTTGGTGGGCATCCTCTGGCCTGTGGAGCCTGTGCTGGCCCCGCCTGGGAGGGAGCAGCCAGTGCCATGGCTGGCGTCTCCCCAGTGCCCACAGACTCATTGGATGCCATGGTCACTGGCAGAGGGGCGGAGGAGCTGCTGCCATCACCCGGAGCGCCCTGAGAGGATCCTGCAGAGATAACAAGCAGCTCGTGCACCAGCTTCAGGTCACTTCGGACCTCCCTGATCACCATTGCTGGACGGGCACCTAGCGGAGATACTGGGTGCCCAATCCATCTGCCACACTGACAGTGACCATTGAGGTCATTGCCGGGGTGAGGGCTTGCAGGCCCGAGCGCATCCCCAGGAAGCCCTGATTCAGCCCCTGGAGCAGCCTCTTCATGAGAGTCACCACTCTCTCCATGGAGGATGCAGTGCGCTTGGCCATGAGGGTCATTGCATTACTCATGTTCCGCATGGACTCCTCCACAATGGAGACCATGGCACGCAACCCCTCATGTATCTCTGCCAGATCCTCCCGCACACCCTGCTGGACTCACAGCATCTGCTGCCTCAGGGACGACTCCAGAGGCTCATCACCAGCTACCGACTGAGCATGTTCCAGTTCCCCAGCAGTACTCTGACTGCAGGCACCCTGGGCACACTCTGCCTCCGTCTGCAACTCAAGTGAATGTAAAGTGCCCTCACCGCTGTGCACCGAGATAGTACCCGCCGATCTAATGCCCACCGAGGTGCTGGTATCTGCGCTAGTGCCTGCCTGGCTGAGAGGGTGTGACACTGGTGCGTTTCTATCGCCTGTGTCCTCTGGGGTGAGCGGTGGGCCTTCAGGCCCCTGACTCTGAGGGGCTTCTGATGAACCTGAAAGGAAGAACAAGGACATGTCATTAATCAATGAGCTCCCGCCCCCGCCCGCCCCTTCTTGCTGATGTCGTTGTCGTGTATTATAATGGGCGGGCTATAATTGGCCCACCCGTGTAAAATGGCGGTGCAGAGCCAAACGCAGTCGGTGATCGTGTTCCCGACCCGCCCACGCCCGCTCCCGTCGTGCCCGCTCGACAACTGGAAAATCCTGGCCCTTATCTCTCAGAGGATAACTCCAGTTTCAGATGGTTTTCATTAAAATTATCTCAAGCCCCACGTTGGGCGCCAGCTGTTAATGGTTCTACTATTTATAACTCCTGGCAAGGTAAGCCAATCCCTTCAACTTATTGCCAGCTTAAAGTTTCAACTAAAAGAGATTCTAAGCATTAAGGGAAGATAGTTTTAGACTGGGTCCTCAAATACAAGCCCTCTCCTCCAGGAATCTCAAAGCCCACAAAATTATCTCAGGATGGGATATACATTGAGGCACATCTTAGTTCACCAATTTATTTGAAAGTTAACCAATATCAGCTCTTAAAAAACTTACTAAGACTTCTAGAATAATGTATTTATGTGGATTGGCGAGATAATAAATATTTCAGACTGCACGTTCTATATGCTTCAAAAACATATACATTTTATTGAAGCCCATTGTAGATTATAGTTTGTACATTAAGTTATAAATGATAATTAAAGCTAAGCATAAAATGTAAATAATGTAGTCCTAAATACACGGAATTTATAAATCTACCTTATCAGCAAATGTTGTTGGATAACTCAAGCATACAGTAACAATTAAGAAAGATATATACTCAGAAATTCACTATGGTCATATCGATTTTTGATATATCTCTGTCTCAACCCAGCGGAATTCTCAAAAGACTGCCCTCTGACCCTTTATGTTCCAAAGATGGCTGACTGACCGAAAGCTAATGGTGTGTACTTTTTATAGACAGTCTGCAGAGACGAAATAAGCTCCTATTGTCTCTTTTATTAATAAATCTTATCAATTTAAGAGTTAGTGGAGGCTAAATGTTTTCTTTCCAAACTGTGTAATGGGGTGTTTTGAAATGGCTGGATGGTTGGCTACCTTCCAAAAGTAATGTCACTTCAAGGTTTAGCTGTACTTTTAAAAAATGTTTGCTTATCTGAAGTGATTTCATGTTCAGACTGACTCTGAGCGTAGATGTCTTTTTTGGCTACATTCTAATTTCTCACCATCTGAAGCTCCCTCTGATGAGGAAAGGTTGGACAGACTGGGCTTGTTTCCACTGGAGTTTATTAGATTCAGGGCTAATATGATTGAAGTATACAAGATCCTGAATCGCCTTGACAAGGTGGGTGTGGAAAGGATGATTCCTGTTGTGGGTGAGTCCAGAACTAGGGGGCACTATTTTAAAATTAGGGGATGGCCTTTTAGGACAGAGATGAGGAGATTTTTTTTTCTCTCAGAGGGTTGTGCGACTTTGGAATTCTCTGCCTCACAAGGTGGTGGAGGCGGGGTCACTGAATATTTTTAAGGCAGCTGCAGATAGATTCTTGCATAAAAACAAAAAACTGCGGATGCTGGAAATCCAAAACAATAACAAAAATACCAGGAAAAACTCAGAAGTCTGGCAGCACCTGCGGAGAGTAACACAGTTAACGTTTTGAGTCCGAATGACTCTTCAACAGAACTAAGCAAAAATAGAAAAGAGGTGAAATATAAGCTGGTTTAAGGGGAAGGTGGGACAGGTAGAGCTGGATAGAGGGCCAGTGATAGGTATTATCTAAGGAATGTGCTAATTTCTATTCCAATCCCTTCCCTTCACCCCACCCCACCCCCACTAGGGCTATCTGTACCTTGCTTGTCCTGCTTTCTACCCTTAATTAGCACATTCCTTAGATAATATCACCACCTTCAACATCGCTTTGTCCTTTTGTCTATGACATCTTTTGGCTATCTCCACCTATTACAGGCCCTCTATCCAGCTCTACCTGTCCTAGCCACCCCCCACTTAAACCAGCTTATATTTCACCTCTTTTCTATTTTTGCTTAGTTCTGTCAGACCTGCTGAGTTTTTCCAGGTATTTTTATTTTTGTTGTAGATAGATTCTTGTTAGGCAAGGGAAACAAAGTGATTCGGGAGTAGATGGGAATGTGGAATTCAAAACACAAGAAATTCAGCCATGACCTTATTGAATGGAGGAGCAGGCTCGAGGGGCCGAATGGTCTACTCCTGTTCCTATTTCTTTTGTTCTTATATTCTTCTGTTACATTGGCAAGAATTCAAGTTATCAACCATCTTAAGTAGTTAAAGTCAATTCTGACTTTTTATGTTTCTAACCTGATGCTGCTAATCTGGTGCTGCTAATCCTGTGATTAACAGTTTCAAATCTTAGATTTGCCACCTGATCTGTAACTTAATTTACAGCCTCATGCCGTGTGCAATTGCACTGCTACCCACCGCCCACCTCCTCATGTCTGCTAGATTCGGGTTTGACTACAAGCTTTGTAACTAATCCAGGGAATAAAGAGTCAGAGAGAATTACAGGTACATTTTGTGTCTCAGGTTGTAAAATCTCCAATTATTAAAATGCAAGTATTTATTTTGTCCAGGTGCAGATGAAGTCACTTTATGTCTTGTGATGCTGTTTTTCTTCATCTCTCATTAGTTCTGCATAAAAAGATGCGAAGCACATTGTAAATTTACTGAGAAGGGAGGCCAAGAAATGATTTGTTGCTCTCTCAATGCAAAGTAATAAAATCAGCTGAGTACCTCACTCAAAAACAGGGTCATTGTGAGGATTGGGTGTGCAGGAGCTGATCCAGTATGAAGTCTCTAATCTGGGTGGATAGAAACAGTGTTTGTGAGGTTGGTCATTTCAGTTTCTGCTCAATGGTGACACCCAGGAGGTTGATGCTTGAGTCTCAGCAATGGTGATGCCACCGTTCATGGTCACTGCCTGGCACTGGGATGGCATGAATTTTCCTTACCCTTCATCAGACAAGCCAGGGTGTTGTCCAGGTCTGCTGTATGCAGCTCCGAACTGCAACGGCTGTCCAGGAGGTGTAAGACACTAGAAGCAGGGAGTTTACAAGGTTCGGGACCTGTTCTCTGGGTATCAACAACACAAAATCAGTCTTGGATGCAATTTCTACTTCAGGTGGAAAACCTTTATTCATTCACTAGTGACAGCTCGTACTCACTGTTACGGGTGCTTGGTCACTCCCCGTGCACAGGGTCACTCTTCAGGTGGTCGGCCCACTGTACGATATCTCCCCACGTCTCCCAGTGACCGACCAGGCCCCTATCCTCCGCCTGCAGTGCTGATGTCTTCTTGGGCTCTGACGTTTATACACTTTTTCTGACTCTGGCCCCTTCCCCTTTGAAACATAAGACAAAACCTCAAAACAGGTCATCCGATTGGCCTTCTGTACCTTTGTAATAAGATGGGAAAAATGAGAGAGAGAGAGAAAGCTAGCTTGTAACATAAAGATGGGTAGTTAGTGTTTCTATGGATATTTAAATTAAAAGAGTTAACAAAGTGAGTGTTGGTCCTTTAGAGAGTGCGTTGGGGGAATAGATAATTGAAAGTCGGCTGGTGGCGGATGAATTAAACAGATATTTTGCTTCAATCTGCACTATAGAGGACACAAGTAACATCCTGGGCTTAGCTGTAAATCAGGAAATGGAAGGGAGGAAGCACTCGGGAAAATTACAATCCCCAGAAAAGTGGTATTGAGCAAATTGTTGGGGCTGCGGGCTGTCAAATCCCCAGGTACAGATGGAATTCACTGTGAGGTCTTGACAGAAGTGGTTAGGGAGATAGCTGATGCATTGGCTTTAATTTTCCAAAATTCCCTAGATTTGGGGAAAGTTACATTCGATTGGAAAATAACAAATATAACTCCTTTATTCCAAAAGGGAGGGAGACAGAAAACAGGAACCTAAAGGCCAGTTAGCCTAGCCTCTGTAATAGGGAAAATGTTAGAAGCTATTATTAAAGATGCTATAGCAGGGCAATTAGAAAAATTCAAGGCAAACAGACAAAGTCAACATGGTTTTGTAAAAGGGAAATCATGTTTAACCAATTTATTAGAGTTCATTGAAGGAGTCACATGAGCTGTGGAAAAGGGGAACCGGTGGATGTTCTGTACTTAGATTTCCAGAAGGCATTTGATGAAGTGTCACATCAAAGGATAATGCAGAAAATAAAAGCTCATGGTGTAGGAGGTAACATATTGGCATGGATAGAAGATTGGCTAGCTAACAGGAAGCAGGGAGTTGGCATAAATGGGTCTTTTTCTGGTTGGCAGGATGTCACGAGTGGTCTTTTGTCTGCACTGGAGTGCTGTGTTTGGTTGCAGTAGAGAGCTTCAGTTGGAGATTGGAGACTAAGAGAGTATAAGCGTTAAATTAAGGGTAAAATTCAATGTAAAGTCTAGTCTTTCTTTAATTTAACAATTAACTAAAAGTTGCTGTTCGGGTTAGAGGAGGGTGAGTTTTAGACCGGAGAGGAGAGGCCAGAGAGCATAAGACCATAAGACCATAAGACATAGGTGCAGAAATTAGGCCATTCGGCCCATCGAGTCTGCTCCGCCATTCAATCATGGCTGATAAGTTTCTCAACCCCAAAAAACAAGGGTGTAAAACAAATGGTGCAACATAAAGATGACTAACAAGGTTAGAAAGACATGTCTAAAGGCATTGTCTCTTAATGCACGGAGTGCTCACAATAAGGTAGATGAATTAACAACGCAAATAGATATAAACAGTTCTGATATAGTTGCAATTACACAGACATGGCTGCAGGGTGACCAATGAAAGGAACTGACCATCCAGGACTATTCAATATTTCGGAAGGACAGACAAATAGGGAAAGGAGCTGGGGGAGCATTGTTAGTAAAGGATGAAATCAATGCAATAGTGAGGAAGGATATTGGCTCAGAAAATCATGATGTGGAATCTGTTTGGGTGGAGATAAGAAATACCAAGGGGCAGAAAACATTGGTGAGGGTTGTCTATAGGCCCCCAAACAGTAACGCAGAAAGGCATTAAACAGGAAATAAGGGTACAACTGTAATCAGGGGTGACTTTAATCTACATATAGATTGGACTAATAAAACCAGTAATGTGGTTGTGAAAGAGGATTTCCTGGAGTGTATACATGATAGTTTCTTAGATCAAACATTGAGGAACCATCTAGGCAGCAGGCTATCCTAGAATGGGTATTGTGCACTGAGAAAGGGTTAATTAACAATCTTATCCCTTGAGAAAGAGCGACCATAAAATGATAGAATTGCCCATTAAGATGGAGAGTGAAGAAGTTGAATCCCAAACTATGACTCCTGAATCTAAATAAATGGAACGACGAGGGTATGAGGTGCGAGTTGGCAATAATGGATCGGGGAACCTTACTAAAAGTCTTGACGGTGGATAGGCAATAGTTAATATTTACGGAACCTATGCATGAATTACAACAGTCATTCATTTCTCTCTGGTGCAAAAATAAAACAGGAAAGGTGGCTCAAACATGGATTAGAAAAGAAATGAGGGATAGTATCAGATCCAAGGAGGTGACATATAAAATTGCCAGAAAAAGCAGCAAGCCTGAGGATTGGGAGCAGTTTAGAATTCAGCAAAAGTGGACAATAAGATTGATCAAGAAGGGGAAAATGGACTATGAGAGTAAACTTGTCGGGCACATAAAAACTGACTGTAAAAGCTTCTATAACATGTGAAGAGAAAAAGTTTTGCAAAGGCAAATGTAGGTCCCTTAGAGTCAGAAACGGGGGAAATTCTAATGGGGAACAAAGAAATAGCAGAAGAATTCGACATACATTTTGGTTCTGTCTTCACTAAAGAGGACACAAATAATTTCCCAGAAATGTTAGGGAACCAAGGGTCTAATAAGAGGGAGGAATTGAAGAAGATCAGTATAAGTTAAAAAAATGGTGCTATAGAAATTAATGGGTTTAAAGGCTGAAAAATGCCCAGTGCCTGATAATCTACATCCCAGAGTACTAAAGGAAGTGGCCCTGGAAATATTGGAAGCATTGGTGGTGACCTTTCAATATTCTATAGACTCTGGAGCAGTTCCTACAATTGGAGGGTGGCAAATGTAACTATTCAAAAAAGGAGGGAGAGAAAAAACAGAGATTTACAGACCAGTTAGCGTAACATCATTAGTGGGGAAAATGCTAAAGTCTATTATAAAAGACATGGTAACAGAACACTTGAAAAGCATTAACAGGAATAGACAAAGTCAGCATTGGTTTATGAAAGGGAAATCATGCTTAATTAATCGACTGGAGTTTTTTGAGGATGTTACTAGTAGAATAGATAAGGGAGAACCAGTGGATGTGATGCATTTGGATCTCAAGGAGGCTTTTGATAAGGTCCCACATATGAGGCTAATGGGCAAAATTAATGCACATGGGATTGTTGGTAATATACCGTCATGGATTGAGAATTAGTTGACGGACCGGAAACAGAGAGTGGGAATAAATTGATCTTTTTCCGGATGGCGGGCGGTGACTTGTGGTGTACCACAGGGATCAGTGCTTGGGCCCCAGATATTCAGGAGAAATATAAATGACTTGGATGAGGGAACCAAATGCAATATTTCCAAGTTTGCTGATGACACAAAACTGGACGGAGTTGTGAGTTGTGAGGAGAATGCAAGGAGGCTTCAGGGCGATTTAGACAAGTTGTGTGTGTGGGCAAACATATGGCAGATGCAGCAATATATGAATAAATGTGAAGTTATACACTTTGGTGTGAAAAATAGAAAGGCAGAGTATTATTTAAATGGTGATATATTGGGAAATGTATATGTACTAAGGGATCTAGGTGTCTTTGTACACCAGTCAATGAAAGTACACAGGCAGGTGCAGCAAGCAATTGGGAGGGATGAGGATTTGCAAGAGGATTTGAGTTCAGAAGTAGGGATGACTTACTGCAGTTATACAAGGCCTTGGTGAGACCACAACTGGAGTGTTGTGTACAGTTTTGGTCTCCCTACCTAAGAAAGGATATACTTGCCATAGAGGGAGTGCAGCAGAGGTTCACTAGACTGAAAGCGGGTATGGCAGGACAGTCGCATCAGAAGAGATTGGTTCGACTGGGCCTGTATTCTCTAGAGTTTAGTAGAATGATAGGGGATCTGATTGAAACGTATAAAATTCTAACAGGGCTAGACAGACTGAATGCAGAGAGGATGTTTCTCCTATTTGGGGAGTCCAGGGACCACACTCTCAGGATATGGGGCAGGCCATTTAGGGCTGAAAGAAGGAAAAATGCCTTCCCTCGGAGGAAGCTCAATCTGTGGAATTCTCTACCACAGAAGGGCGTGGAGGCCAGGCCGCTGAGTATATTCAAGAAATAAATTGATAATTTTTTGGATATTAGTGGTATCAAGGGGTATGGTGAGAAAGTGTTGAGATAGAGGATCAGCAGTGATTATAGTGAATGGTGGAGCAGGCTCGAAGGGCCGAATGATCTACTCCTGCTCCTAGTTTCTATGTTTCTTGTGCCACAGGAATCAGTGCTGGTGCCTCAACTTATCACAATTTATATAAATGACTTTGATGAAGGGACCTCAGGAATAGTAGCTAAATGTGCTGACAACACAAAGATAGATAGGAAAGTAAATTGTGAAGAGAATGTAAGGAGGCTACTAAGTGACATAGGTAGGTTAAGTGAGTGGGCAAAGAACTGGCAAATGGAGTATAATGTAGGCAACTGTGAACTGGTTCATTTTGTCAGGGAGAATAAGAAAGAAGCTTATTATCTAAATGGTGAGAGATTGCAGATCTCTGAGATTCAGAGGGATCTGGGGATCCTAATGCATGAATCATCTGGAGTATTGTGAACAGCACCGCTCTCTATATTTAAAGAAAGATGTAAATGCGTTAGAAGTAGTTCAGAGAAGGTTAACTAGACTAATGACAGGAATGGGCAGGTTGTCTTATGAGGACAGGCTGGACAGGTTAGGCTTGTATCCACTGGGATTTAAAAGAGTAAGAATTGACTTTATTGATACCTTCAAGATCCTGAGGAGCCTTGACAGGGTGGATGTGGAGAGGATGTTCCACCTTGTGGGAGAATCGAGAACGAGAGGTCACTGTTTAAAAATAAGGACAGCTTATTTAATACAGAGAGGAGGGGGGATTTTTTCTCTCAGGTAGTTGTGAGTCTTTGGAACTCTCTTCCTCCAAAGGCAGTGGAAGCAAAGTCTTTGAATATTTTTAAGGCAGAGCAAGATAGATCCTTGATTTAAAAAAGGGGTGAAAGGTTATCAGGGGTAGACAGGAATGTGGGGTACAGTTTACATTCATATCAGCCATGATCTTATTGATTGACAGAGCAGGCTCGAGGAGCTGAGTGGCCTATTCCTGCTCCTAATTCGTATGTTCATTTGTATCAGCCAAAATTGAAAGAAACACAGAGAACAGCTAAACCCTGAAGCTAAATTACTTTTGGAAGGGAGCCAACCAGCCAGTCACTTCAAAACACCCCATTACACAGGTTGGAAAGAAAACATTTAGCCTTCACTAATTCTTCAATGATAAGATTTATGAATAAAATAGACAATAGGAGCTTGTTTTGTCTCTGCAGGCACTGGGCGGAATCGTCCCAGATTTGCTTTAAGTGCGGTAGCGGGCGGGTAAAACGACATTTTACCCATTGGCCGGAAAACAGCTTATTGTCCCAAACCCACCATGTTAATTATGCATTCCCAGGAAACACACCGTTTCCATGCCAGGCGGCCTCTAATTTGCCCTCCACACCATCATCTCACCGCTTCACACCGGGTACCATATTTAAAGTGTAGCTGCAGCAAAAACTTTCAGTGCTTCCAGCCCACGGCTGCTGCACAGAAGACATAGTCCTGAATGGAAAAAAGACTGCAGCCCTCCCAGTTCAATGACATGTCTGTCGAGCACCTTTTGGACATAGTGGAGACTCGCCGTGATGTTCTCTAACCCCGGCTCTGGCCGCAGGATGGGCAGCAACATCACCAATCCGGCTTGGCAGGCTGTGGCAGTGTGGTCAGTTCCAATACCCTGCACAAGAGGACTGCCACCCTGTGCCACAAGAGGATGAATGACCTCCCCCATTCCACCAGGGTAAGTTTACCCTTTCTCCTCAAGGAGTCAGGCAGGGGCCCTTGGGCACCCATAGTGGGGAGGATCAGCAGGTGTACACCCTGAGGCCATCCATCCAGGTGATGCCGGGAGTGTCCGGCACATCTTAATCCCCTCTTCAAATGGCCTCAGCAGCTCCAGCGGCAAAGGCCGAGGAGGGTTCCACTGCCACATAGCAGGACCCCGAAAGCAGGCCGGGGCCCTCCAGGTCTCAGCCTCCAAAAGACACCAATCCTCTATCTCCTTGTTCTGATGAGCACTGTTCATGACACTCAGATATGAAACGTTTCTGCACAAGATAAATGCAGGAGTCTCAGTCCATGGCCTCTTCCCTGTGCTCTGTGCAACCTTCAGACCAAAGTAATGGTGTGTTCTCACTCTCCCTGGACACATTCCTGATGCCTGCACCTCGGCTGTGCTTGTTAGTGCTGCCGGAATGTCGTGGGCAGGCATCCCAGAGATCCGTCATTCTCTCTGTGTGTTCTCAGCACCTTTAAGGTGGGGCTGGCCCCAATCTCCTCAGCATCTGTGAACAGTGACGCTGTGCTCCTGAAGGGCTCAGTTGCTGAAGGCGGACAAAGGATCTGATGCTCCTTAAGTTTCAGGGCTTGGTCTCTTTGATTTGACCCTGATCACAGAGCGGAAGCGAGCTGCCCTTAGCCGGACAGGAGTCAGACATTCTCAGAGGCTATGTAAAGATATTAGGCGAGTCCTCACTGCATGTCGTCATCATCCTCCTGCAATCAAGTGACTATTAGGGCCTCCACTGCATCTCCATGACAGGAGCATTATCACAGAGGGTATGTGCCCTGCCATAAGCCAGACTGGATTCAAATATTCATAGATGTAATGTGAGGATCTTATGGTGTCTCTCCACTGCATGTTGTCATCATCCTCCACAAGTCTAGAGGCTGTGACAGCCTCCTGAGAATGTCTGCCTCATCTGGCCTGTGTGAGGGCCTCATCCTAGTCATGGTTGTCTTCAAGGCCCTCCTCAGCCTCATCACAGTCGATGTCCTCAGAGGTGATGGAGGAGGAGGAGACCTCCAGCTCCTCTATCTCCTCCTCAGCCAGCTCCTCTCCTGTTTGCAGCACCAGGTTGTAAAGAGTGCAGCAGGCGACGATGATGGGAGACGCCCTCTGGGGACTGTGTTGTAGGGCTCCTCCAGACCGGTCCAGGCACCGGACCTCCTTTTCAGCATCCCAATGGTTTCCTCCACCAGGTTGCAGCATGAGCCTCATTATAGCGTTGCTCTGCTACAGTCTGAGGCCGCCACACGAGTGTCATCAGCCACGTCCTCTGTGGGTAGCCCTAGTCCCCGAGGAGCCATCCCTGCAGCCTCTGTGGACCCTGGAAGACATCAGGGATCTGTGACTGATTGAGAATCTAGGAGTTGTGAACACTCCCTGGAAAGGGTGCACGGACCTGCAGGACGTGTTTGTGGTGGTTGCACATCAGCTGCACATTCAGCGAATTGAATCCCTTATGGTTCACATAGTGGACCGTGTGTAGCGACAGAGATCTGAGCGCCACATGAGTGCAGTCGATGGCACCCTGCACCTGTGGGAAACCTGAGACCTGGACAAATCTAATCACTCTTGCATCCTGGCTCTCGTATAGTCCCTAGGTCTAGCTAGGTGCCGACCAGTGATGGCTCACTGAGGCCCTTCAGCGACGTGAGCGGGAGTCACAGTCGCCCCTTCTTCCTGAGGGTGCTACTCCTCCCTCTGCACAGCCAGTGCCTCAGTCACTCTCTTCTCCATTGTCTTCACTCTCTGTAAGCCATGGGACATACAGCTAGTTCACCAGGCTCCATGATCCTGATGTGCTCCTCCTGCAAGATGGAAGAGAGAAAGACGTGGGTCAGTATGGGTGTACTAAGAACCTCTGTTGCTTAAGTTTGAAGTCCCCTTAACACATCCCGGAGGAAGCTGGCCACCACTTGGATGGCCAGAGATTATTGCGCTGCATGGCTGCCCGAAACCCCACCTTCCTCCACCCCACTCCACCCGGCCGATTGGCGGCAGCTTTGCCCATTGGACTGCATGCTGTGCTCTCAGCTCAGGGGCAGACATTCTCCTAAACCGCGCTGCAAAACTGCCCTGTTAGCTTGTACCATGGGGGAGACTGGTCCATTCCGGGATGATGACAATGCAAAGGGCTGTGAGCACCTCCACCAGTGACTGCTCCATGGCCAGCTTTAGCAAGGAGATTGTACAATGTGCCCAGTCATCCAACTGTTCTGCACTCCACTAAAACGCTCATTAGTTTACAGTCTGTGCCAAAGGGGTAATAAACTCTGGAGCACTTGGTGGCACTTTAATGCCTCTGTGTTGCTTGAGTGGGCAGATAAGCTCGAGGCCCAACTCCAATCATATCAATGTGGCTGCTCCTGAACTGCCTCAGCTGCAGAGTAAGGGTCACTTTATACAAGGTGTCCCTAATGCGTGGTCGCTTCTCTCACCCACTCCCCCACCCACCACCCAACACGGGCTTGTGCACTATCTTCAACTGCAGGGCAGCCTTTGCCCCAAACCACCTGAGAAACACGCCTGAACCTTGAAGTCTAACAGGCGTCCTTGGTGAGTGCTCTGCAATGTTACTGTGCACTCGCCTCCAAGTTTGCCTCAAAGTGCAGCCTGTCAAGTGCACGCCTTTTATATGCTGTTGTGAAACACATCAGCGTGGGTGGACGATCCGGCCGGGGGAGGAATGAGTCTGACAGGTGAACCTTACAATGATATGCAGGTGTACGACATTGAGGTTCCCCACATCCAAGCTGAGAGGACGATCGCAAACTGGTTTCACAACTCCGTGGCACGGCTCACTGTCCCATCCTTGATTCTCCCATCCAGGAGCATCTGGGTGGGCGTGTGATGGGTGAGGAGTGTGATGGGAGAGGTGCCTGTGAAGATCAGCAATCTTTTCACAGCCCAATGTGTGTCCAAGAGGTGCCTTTCACAACTGGAATAGCTCTTCTCCACAGCTGTGAGTCTCCTGGAGTTGTAGACCACCGGTCTCAGCTTGCCGTGCCGCTCTTGGAGCAGCACAGCACTCAGAATAGGAGCAGGTCATCCACGTATTGTACCAGCCGCCTGGGCTGGCTGAAGCCCTTTAAACTGTTTGCCATGCATTGGTGGAAAATGCTTGGGCTATTGTTGAAGCCCAGAGGCAGACAGTTCCAGGTGTACTGTTGCCCTTTAAAGGTAAAGGCAAATTGTACTGATCCTCTCTTCTTAAAGGGATGGAACAAAACCCATTGGAGATATCCAGCACCGTGAAAGTGGTCGCGGATGCTGGGATACTTCCTATCAGGTCGATAACTGCTGCTAACGTGGGTGCACAGGCTGGGATGTTACTGTTGAGCACCCGATAGTCCACTGTGGCCCTCCAGGAGTTTTCCAGTTTTCTAACAGGCCACAGTGGAGAGTTCACATGGGTGTCTATTGTTCTCAGGACCCCCTGTTGCGTTAAGGAGGACATGGCTGCTTCCATGTCTGGCTCCGCTTCCCTGGGGAAGTTATATTGCTTTTGTGGTCGTGCCATAGGGCCCCCATCTACACTGACCTCGAACCCGTTGACCCTCCCACAGTCGTGTTTGTGTGTGGTAAATGTGGCTAGGTGGGCTCGAACTAATGCCTGGAACTCCCTTGGGGTATTACTGACCAACAGTTCGAGGTTATAACCCTCTTTAGGCTTCATGGTGCACAGGGTCCCCTTCCCCTGTTACCCTGGGATGACTAATACTTCGCCTTCCTTTCCTGTTTTTGCTACCCCATAGGCAGTGATTCCTCAAATCCACTAGGATCCCGTGGCCTACAATAAAGTCGGCTCCCAGGAACCCTTTTCCACCCTCCTCTTCCCACTTCATTAGGATACAGGTCCACTTAGAGCGGAGTGTTCCTAAACGAATGGTCAGTGGGATGGAAAATGAGCCAGCCTGTTCTTTACCTGTGAATCCCGACAGACTGTCTGGGACCCCGTTAGATAGAGGTGAGGTGGTGGAGTTAGCTGAATGGATCACGGTACATGATGCTCCCGTGTCCAACAGACAGGTCCCCTTTACCTCTTCTACTTCCATCTCAACGAGGGGTCTCTTCCATAAGTCGTAGGTAAGGGAACACAGGTAAACAGGCTGCGCTGGCTCTGGTCAGGGTTGTGGGTTAGATGGGGCTGATGGGGTCAGCGCGCCGGTGGTGGCTGCTACCCTCACTGGGCCAGTCAATAGGGTTCCCATGGCGTCCAAAAATGACTCGACCATGGCGGGAGGGGTTCCTGTCTCTGCCTTTTGGGCTGGGGTTGAGGAATTCTCTCCCTTGTTACCTTTCCAAGGATTCTTACACTCCTTCCTCCAGTGTCCATTCTTCCCACACCCATAACAGTTGAGCTTTGTGCTGGAAGGGTTATTCCCTTCCTGATGCCACTCCTTCCTACCCTGGCCGGGTTTCATTTCATGCACTATCCCTTTAGGTGGGAGTGCATCGGTTCCTTTGCCATTACGGTAAGCTATGGTCAATTGTCTGATCACTGTGAGTTCGGTAGTCAGGGGATTCTTTGGGTCAAACCACATTCCTGCCGTGGACCTGACCTGTGACAAGCTGCTTGCCACCAGGTAACGGAGCCAGTGGGCCCACTGATCCTGGTCCAGGTTAGCCCGGTTAGGCGTCCCACTGCATACGCTCCTATACACCGGCCACAACCTGTCTGCAAAAGCCTGCGGGGGTTCTCCTACGAGCTGCACTGTTTGTTCCACCCGGGAGAAATGACTTCCCTCATTCATCCCCATGGCCTCAAGAACTTCCTCTTTGAGCTCCCCATAATCACACTGTCCCGTCTTACATTGGTCAGAGAGGGACTGGAAGAGCTTACTCTCCAGGGAGAATAGCAGCATTTTGGCCTGCTCAGCATCATTGCACTCGTTGATGCTGCTTGTTCCATTTCCCTGAAGTGGACCGAGGGATCCCCATTTGCTGTAAGTTTGGTTAAATGGCTTACCATGGCCCTAAGCTGTTGGGTGCCATGGGGAACTATGAACTGGTTTTGGAGGGGTCCCTCATCCCCGTTATCAGCGGGCAGGCTGAACCTTTGCTGCCGGGCCGGGCACATTGGCCCTGGTCTCAGCCTCTCTTGCTGGGGGTTTTCCTCCTCAGCTTCTGCCCCTAATTCCACCCCCCACTCCAGCCAGATTTCGCTAAATCTTGGCGCTACGGGTGGTGGTCGTGGGCCCTCCTGCTCCTCAACCGGGTAGTCCCTTGGCACTACCTGTGGTGTCTGAACCGTCCTCCCCAGGTTCCCTGTGAAGTCGACCTGGGCTGCACCGGGGCTTATGAGGCACTCCATGCCTTTTGCCGTCCTTAGAGCAAGGTTCAGGCTCTTTATCTGCTTCTGACAGGGGCCATGGTCTGCATCCTCAAACCCCTGTGCGCTCACTATCTTATAGGCTGCCTGTAAGCCTTTTACTTTCTCCTCCTGCTCTCTTACTTGTCTTGCTAGGTGGGCATTCTTTTCCTGCAACCCCAGCTCATTGTTCTTGGCCTCGGTGACCTGACACTGTAAATATTCCTGCTGGATCTTATGCTCCCCCACTAACTGCACCCTTTCCTGGTTCAGAGCCTGCAATGCTAACAGTAACTTCTCCCCTGCTAGGGCCTTTGTTTGGACTTCCAGGGCTGACTCCCAAATCTCAGCTGCCTGTGCTTCAACGAGCCTGTCCAAAAGCTGGATCTGTCTCTTGAAGCACATCAGCCAGACGGCCTTTTCTATTGATTTTTTATGATCCTTCCCTTCTGTCCATTTAGCTGCAGCATCTACCGGGCGCCCAGCTTTTAACAGATTAGTGACCCATTTCTTTTCCATATTCACCTTACTGAACACATAATTTGACATCCTCTCTTCCATTACAGTTCTCACTTCCAAATCAGTGTCCACTGCATCGCATCCCTTTTGCCAAGGTCCTGCCATGGTCTCCATTATGTAGGGGGTGGTGTGTGTGAGTCAGCCTCACCTCTGACTTCTGAGTAGTTCGAATCACTCCCACTCCCTGGGTTCTAGACCTTGGACTTATTTGGGGGTTGTGACAAATTGCAGCAGACAACTGGTTTTGGGACAAAAAAAAAACTGGGTTTATTGAAGTCACAAATGAACTTAAATCATTAGGATTACACTGAGATTATACAGACCTACACAGTACACTTAGATAAGAATGGGGAACACACGGCATAACGAGGGAAAATCACGCTACTAATCCCCTTACCATTGTCCCACCCCCAAAACCTAACTAAATTGATCTTGGAGAGGTCAGGGATCATGCTCACCAACCAGGGTCCCTTGAGAGTTCAAAATCCAGCCAGGTAAGCCGGTTGCAGCTTTGGGGTACACTCTTTGTGTCCTCTGGGGCCTGCCGTCCCCACATGGTCCTGGTCTGTGGAATCTGCGAAGGTTCTTCAGATGGGTGGAGGCGCGGTTGTGGGTGGTCTGTCTTCGTGGAGGGCTATGGTTGCGGCCTTGTTGTCTTCAGTTGAGCCTGCCACTCCATGCCTCTCGCCATGATGTTGCCTGCGGGCCTGCAAACCTCCAGATCTCCTCCCTCCACTTGGCTCAGCTACCACTCCCTGCTTAAACTCTGCTTCAACTGCTCCAAAACTGCTCACCCTCCTCCCCTTTGTAACTGGTGCCCCAGTTATGCAGTTTTTCAAATTGCTTATCTGAAACCAAATCAAGGTTCGTTCTTTGTCTGATTTTTGTGGGCTTCTTCAAGTGATTTTTGTCTCGTTGCTTTTAATGGGCTCGCATGTTGTTTATCATTGTCTTCTTGCCCCCGTTATTAGTCTTGAACTGCAAACTATTGTATATATGGATTATTGATAGGTTCGCATAATTGCATTGATTGCTGCATTAGTAGTTAGTCGTGATTATTTATGCAAGATTTTGTTGGGTTTTAGTTTCGTGGAAGATGAAGACTTTCTCTAGGTTGATTGTTTTAAAGGGAAGAATGCGTATTCTGTCTCTCTCATTGTCTGGTTCCAGGCAACAATCCACATTGCACTCAACAAGCCCGGGCATGTCCAGTCCCAGGCCTTCATGGGCCTAGCCTCCTCTCTGCAGGGTTCTACACTTAACTCAGCAGTTGGGTCCTCTGCCATAAAAGTACAAAAGTCATATCCTTGTTGATGATATGAAAAATGTGGGAATTTTGAGAACCCATCAAGATCCTGAGGAGCCTTGATTGGGTGGATGTGGAGAGGATGTTTCCTCTTGTGGGAGAATCTAGATCTAAGGGTCACTGATTAAAAAGAAAGGATCACCCATTTAAAACAGAGATGAGACAATTTTTTTTTCACTCAGTGGGTCGTGAGTTTTTGGAACTCTCTTCCTGGAAAAGTGGTGGAATCATAGTCTTTGAATATTTTTAAGGCCGAGGTGGATAGTGATGTGGTATCTTTGATGAACGGACCACAGGAGGCTCAGGTATAGGTTACGATCGTTTATTCGAGCAATTGCAAGGAGAGCACCTTCTCAATACAGCTTGAGACAGCACTCTGCTAAGCTACAAGTGTTCACTATATTTTTACATTATTGGTCACATATAAGAACATACTCCAGATTCCCATCTTATCAACATATAGGTTTACATTATACAGACAAGTCCCTGGAGCAAAGGGTACAAAGGGACATGCATCATCTGACCCTACTTTCACCCAGGCAGAGACCTGCCTTCCTATCTAAGCTGGGACCATCTGTCCTTCCCCTATCTGTTGAAGAGCACACTTAACCTATGTAACTGCCATTCTCTGACTCCAGTCTAACTCCCAGGACCTTGCTGGTGATTGCAAACCCTGAGGGTGCACAAAGTTTGAGAGCGTATAAGGATCATCTGGTTTAACTGTTTAATTGTTGATTTACTGATTTGTGCTGGCCTGCCAATAGATTCTAATTTAAGTAATTCATTCCCTTATAATGAATTCTCCCTTACCATAAATTCTCTTTTACTTTCTTCCCCCTTATTCTTAATAAGCAAGGGGGTGATAGGTTATCGGCGGGATGTGAGATACTGCTTTCAGGTTACCATCAGATCAGCCATGATCTTATTAAATGGCAGAGCAGGCTCAAGGGGCTGAATGGCCTACTCCTGTTCCTTGTTCGTATGTTCGTGTATATATATTGGGACTACACAGCAGGATATTTAGATTTGTTGGATTCACTCCAGCATCTCTCAAGGTGAAGGTATGCTGCTATAGTGTAGTGATGATAGTTCACCCCTTAACTTGGATCGAGGCATCTTGCTAGACTTGGCAGTTTTCTGCTTGGGGATTTAAGGTAAATATTACTATAAATGTTAATGAGTGTGAAGAGAGTGCTGGTTGGATTGCAAGTGGACTCCGATTGGTTGAGGCATTGCCACGGAGAATGCACCAGTGATGGTGACTGACAGTTAACTGTCATAAATTGTTTGAAATTTAAACCAGGCAGCTTGACCCTTATTCATTAAGGCATTGCCTTGCAGAATGAATTAGCGAATAGCGTCACATCTTTTTAGCTGAAACAGGTGCAATGTATCTTTTTTCTCCAGTGGGTGTGAGCTTCACTGGCTGGACCAGTGTTTCTTGCCTAACCCAAGTCGCCCTTGAGAAGATGGTGGTAAACTCCCATCTTAAACTGCTGCAGACCATGTGGTGTAGATACAACCAGAGTGCTGTTGGGAAGGGAGTTCCAGGATTTTGACTCAGCAAAAGTGATGGAACGGTGATATATTTCCAAGTCAGGATGGAGAGTGACCCGGAGGGGAACTCTCAGGTGGTGGTATTCCCATCTATCTATTGCCCTTGTCCTCCTAGATGGTAGTGATCGTGGGTTTGGTAGATGCTGCCTAAGGAGCCTTGGTGAATTCCTGCAGTGTATCTTGTACATGGTACACACAGCTGCCATTGTGCATCGATGGTGGAGGGAGTGAATATTTGTGGATGTGGTGCCATTCAAGCAGGCTGTTTTGTCTTGGACAATGTCAAACTCCTTGAGTGTTGTGCGAGCTGCACTCATCCAGTCAAGTGGGGTGTATTCCATCACCCTCCTGACTTATGGCTTGTAGATGCTGGACAGGGCTTGGGGAGTCAGGAGGTGAGTAACTTATCACATGATTCCTAGCCTCTGACCTGCCCTTGTCAGCACAGTATTTATATCGCTAGTCCAGTTCAGTTTCTGGTCAATGGTAATCCCAAAGATGTTGATAGTGGGGGATTCAGTGATGGTAATGTCTTTAACTGTCAAGGGGCGATGATTAGATTCTCTATTGTTGAAGATGGTCATTGCCTGGCACTTGTGTGGGGCAAATGTTACTTGTATTAAATTGGATAGAGTTGGGGATGGTTCTGGAGAGGGGATACGTAGGCTTACAAAGCAAAAGGATATGGCAGCAGATTAGGGCAGCTATTGATGTAATGATACCCAGCGTGTGAAAGGAAGGGACAGAGTGTGCAAATATTAAAAAAAAGCAGCAAATAGGTCCAAGGGGGAAAAAAATGGTAAAAAAGCAAAATTAATGTCACTTCACTTAAATGCACATAGTATTTGGGGCAAAATAAATGAATTAACGGCATCAATCGAGCTTAATAATGACACAGTACAAAGCGAGATTTAAACAGGCCTCCAATCAACAGCCAAAATCCAATGAACTCTTTAGTGTAGAAGAGCCAGAAGCAGCCAATCCTGACATTTATTCATTATTCAACATTAGGGTTGGGAAGACAGAGCCAATATTTGTTACAGCGTAAGTGAATGGTAAATCTTTAAAAGTGAACGGAGACACGGGTGCTTCTACCACTGGAATAGATTTAAATAAAGGCAATGAACGATTAAATTTGAAACAAACATCTGCCAAGTTGAAAACGTACACAGATGAAGAAATCCAAGTAAAAGCTTTCACCAGAGTAACTGTTCATTCTAGACAGCAATCGGTACAGCTCCCAGTGATGGTGGGAGAAGGTGGAGGGCCAAGCCTTCTAGGGCGTGATTGGTTGAAGGAGATTAAATTAAACTGGTCTGAAATCTTCCAAGTGTGAGCAGGTGGGTTACCAGAGCTGGAAAAAAAATCACACTGTCCTCAAGGATGAACTGGGAAAAATCAAAGGCCTACAGGCCACGATTTATGTGGACCCAGAAGCAACCCCTCACTTCTTGAAAGCAGGACTGGTGCCATGCACCCTGGGACAGAAGGTCGATGCTGAGTTGAACCGGCTAGAGAGACTGTGTGTCATAAAGGCAGATCAGTTCTCAGAGTGGGCAGCACCCATATTCCCTGCCCTTAAATCAGACCAGAAGTCCAGATGAGTGGGGACTAAAAACTAAAGATCAACAGAGCAGCCAAACTGGACAGTTACCCTATTCCAAAGACTGAAAACCTATGTGCTAAACTAGCAGGAGGGACAATGTATAAAAAGTTTGACATGAGTCAGGATATCAGCAACTGGAGCTGGGTGGCGCCTCCTGGGAATTTGTAACCATCAGTACCCACAAAGGATTATACCAATACGCACGCCTGCACTTCAGTGTTTCCTCAGCCTGTGCCATTATTCAGAGGACAATGGAGAGCTTATTACAGGGACTACCTCAGGTTGTAGTCTACCTGGGCGATGTACTGATAACTGGATTCACTGAAAGGGAACACTTGGTTAACTTAGAGGAAATCCTGAAGTGATTTCTAGAAGCAGGAGTGTACTTGAAGGAGGAAAAATGCACTTTTTATGAAAATGAAGTCACTTATTTAAGCCACCAGGTAGATGCCCAAGGGTTACACCCAGTTGAAGATCGGGTTAAAACAATCAGAGAGGCACCTGCACCCAAGAACAACTCTGAACTTCAATCACTTTTAGGGATGATAAATGACTATGGGCGATTTCTACCAAACTTGTCCACAATTCTAATCCCTCTATTTTCTCTGCTAAGGAAAAAGCAGTGTTGGTTTTGAGAGGCACCTCAAAAAGAAGCCTACAGGAAAGTAAAGCAGCTCTCACGCTCCTAAAATGTTTTAGTGCATTATGACCAGATGAAGGAAGTGGAGCTGACCTGCGCATCCCCCTATGGAGTGGGAGCGGTACTACCTCACAAAATGGACGACAGCACAGAGAGGCCGATAGGCTGTGTACCCAGGACACAAAAGCTGAAAAAGGATATCCTCAGATCAAAATGGAAGGTCTCTCGATTATTTTTGGTGTAAAAACATGACACCAATACGTGCACGGGCGACATTTCATGATATCATCAGAACACAAACCACTTTTGGGTCTGCTTAGCGAGGAAAACCTTATACCACCCATAGACTCTGCAAGAATACAAAGATGGGTCCTAATTATGGAGGCATATGAATACACCTTTGTACATAGACCAGGGATTCATATAGCAAATACCGATGCTCTAAGTCACCTCCCTTTACAAGAGAATGATGAACATGTCCCAATCCCAAATGTCAAATTGAAAGAAAAAACAAACAATGTGACAAAGATTAGTGGGAAGGCAAAGGATTGGGAGAGCTTTAAAAACCAGAAAAGATGACCAAAACAAAATGAAGAGGAAGAAAATAAACTTTTAGGGTAAACTGGTAAGTAATATATAAATGGACTGTAAGAGCTTCTTTAAATATATAAAAAGAAAGGAAGAGGCCAAAGTGAACATAGGCCCCTTAGAGAATGAGGTTGGGGAAATAATAATAGGGAACCGGGAAATAGCAGATGAGTTGAATAAATACTTTGCATTAGTCTTCACGTTAGAAGACACTAATAGCGTTCCATAAATACTAAATAATCAAGGGGAAAAGAGGGGAGCAGGGGGAGCAGGGGAGGAAATGAATACAATAACTATCAAATAAAATAGGAAAACTAATGGTGCTAAAGGCTGATAGACTGGACATGAAGAGATTCATCCTAGGATAATAAAGGAAGTAGCTACAGAGATAATGAATGCATTGATAGCAATCTTCCAAGAATCCTTAGATTCTGGACAAGTCCCAGAGGGTTGGAAAACTGCCAATGTAACACCCTTATTCAAAAAAGGTTGTAGAGAAAAAACAGGTAACTAAAGGCCAGTTAACTTAACATCTGTCATTGCGAAAATGTTAGAGTTTATTATCAACAATGTAATAGCAGAGCATTTTGAAATGCAAAATATAGTCTAGCAGAGGCGACATGGCTTCATGAAGGGGAAACCATGTGTGACAAATTTATTGGAATTCTTTGAGGTCACAAGCAAGAGAGATAAAGGGGAATCAGTCGATGTAATCTATTTGAAATTCCAAAAGACGTTTGACAAGGTACCGCACATAAGGCTGCTTAATAAGATAAAAGCCCATTGTGTTTGGCGTGGTATTTTCGCATGGATAGAGGATTGGATAATGAACAGAAGACAGAGAGTTGGGACAAGGGGGGCATTTTCAGGATGACAACCTGTAACACAGGGATCAGTGCTGGGGCCACAACTATTTACAACATTCATTAATGACTTGGATGAGAGAAGTGAATGTACTACCGCCACATTTACAGATGACACAATAAAATGTGGGAAGGAAAGTGGTGAGGATGACACAAAGAGTCGACAGAGGGATTTAGACAGGTTAAACGAGTGAGCAAAAACTTGGCAAATGGAATATAATGTGGGAAAATGTGAGGTTATGCACTTTGGCAGGAAGAAGAGAGGAGCTGAATATTATTTAAATGAAGAAAGACTGCAGAAAGCTTCAGCACAGAGGAATTTGGGGGTCCTTGTGCATGAATCACAGAAAGCTAGCATACAGGTTTAGCAGGTAATAGGGAAGGCAAAAGAAAGCTGGCCCTCATTTCAAAGGGAATGGAGTATGAAAATAAGGAAGTCTTGTTAAAACTATACAAGGCCCTAGTTCGACCACACCTAGAATGCTGTGAACAGTTTTGATCCCCTTATCTAAGGAAAAATATACTGGCATTGGAGGCAGCCCAGAGAAGGTTCATTAGGTTGATCACGTGTATGGAGGGATTTTCTACTGAGGAGACATTGAGTAGGTTGGGCCTGTGCTCATTGGAGTTTAGAAGAATGAGAGGCAAACTTATTGAAACAGATAACATTCTTAGGCGGCTTGACAGGTTAGATGCTGAGAGATTGTTTCCCCTTGTGCTAGAGTCTAGGGCCAGAGGGCATAATCTCAGAGTAAGGGGCTGCCCATTTAAGACAGAGATGAGGAGGAATTTCTTCTCTCAGAGGCCAGTGAATCTGTGGAATTCTTTAACGCAGACGGCTGTAGGGACTAGGTTGTTAAGTTTATTCAAGACTGAGATACACAGATATTTAATAAGTTAGGGAATCAAGGGCTATGGGGAAGAGGCAGGAAGGTGGAGTTGAGGATTATCAGACCAGCCATGATCTCATTAAATGGCTGAGCAGAATCGATGTGCCAAATGCCCAAATTCTGCTCCTACACCGTATGGTCTTATGGCCACTAGTCAGCCCAAGCTTGAATATTGTGCAGGTTTTACTACATTTGGACATGAAACTGCTTCAGTATCTGAGGAGTCGTGAATGGTGATGAACGTTGTGCAATCTTCAGTGAACATCCCCACTTCTGACATTATGATGGAAGGAAGTTCATTGATGAAGCAGCTGAAGATGGTTAGGCTGAGGACATTACCCTGAGGAACTGCTGCAGTGATGTCCTGGAGCTGAGATGACTGACCTCCACCAACCACAACCATCTCCCTTTGTGTGAGGAATGACTCCAACCAGTGGAGAATATCCTCCCTGATTCCCATTGACTCCAGTTTTGCTAGGGTTTCTTGATGCCACACTCGGTCAAATGTGGCCTTGATGTCAAGGGCAGTTACTTCCACCTCAACTCAGCAGTTCAGCTCTTTAGTCGATGTTTGAATTAAGGCTCCGATGAGGTCAGGATCTGAGTGGCCCTGGAGGAACACAAACTGGGCATCAATGAGCAGGTTATTGCGAGGTAAGTGCTGCTTTATAGCACAGTTGAAGATCCCTTCCATTAATTTACTGATGATTGAGAGTAGACTAAAGGGGCATTAATTGGCCGGGTTGGATTTGTCCTGCATACCTGGGCAATTTTCCACATTGCTAGATAGATGCCAGCATTGGAGGTGCACTGGAACATCTTGGCTCGGGGCATGGCATGTTCTCGGGCACAAGTCTTTAGTACGTTGGCTGGAATATTTTCAGTGCCCACAGCCTTTGCTCTATATGGTGACTTCAGATGTGGAGTGAATCAAATTGGCTGAAGACTGGCATCTGTAATGCTTGGGGCCTCCGGAGGGTCCAAGAATGATCATTCACAGGGCACTGCTGGCTGAAGATTTTTGCAAATGCTTCAACCTTATCTTTTGCACTGATATGCTGGGGTCCCCCATCATTGAGGATGGGGATATTTGTGGAACCTCCTCCTCCAATGAGTTGTTGAACTGTCCACCACCATTCATGACTGGATGTGGCTGGACTGCAGAGCTTAGATCTGATCCATTGGTTGTGGGATCGCTTCGGTCTGTCTATTAATTGTTCCTTATGCTGTTTGGCACGCAAGCAGTCCTGTGTTATAGCTTCACCAGCCTGACACCTCATTTTTAGGCATGCCTGGTGCTGCTCCTGGCATGCCCACCAGCACTCTTCATTGAACCAGGGTTGATCCCCTGTCTTGATGGTAATGGTAGTGTGGGGGATATGCCGGGCCATGGAGGTTACAGGTTGTTTTCTAACATGTTTCTGCAGCTGCTCTTGGATGCCTCATGGATGCCCATGCTTGAGTTGCGAGATCTGTTCGAAATCTATCCCACTTGGCATTGTGGTAGAGCCACAGAACATGATGGAGGCTACCGTCAATGTGAAGATGAGGCTTCATCTCCAAAAGGTCTGTGCATTGGTCACTACTATCGATACTGTCATGGACGGATGCAGCTGTGTTGGTGAGCATCAAGTGTGTTTTTCCTTTTTGTTGGTTCCCTCACCACCTGCTGCAGACCCAGTCTAGCAGCTATGCCCTTTAGGACTCGCCTAGCTCAGTCATTAGTGGTGCAACTGAGCCACCCTTGTTGATGGACATTGAAGTCTTCCACTCAAAGAATACCCTGTGCCCTTGCCACTCACAGAACATCTTCCAAGTTGTATTCAACATAGAGGAGCGCTGATTCATCAGCTGAGGGAGGGCAGTGCGTGGTAATCAGCAGGATGTTTCCTTGCCCATGTTTGACCTGATGCCATGAGACTTCATGGGGACCCGACTTGAAGTTGAGGACTCCCAAGGCAACTCCCTCCCACCTGTATACCACTGTGCCACCACCTCTGCTGCTGGTGTCTGGGACATTATCTGTAAGGTATGATTCCGTGAGTAAGAATATGTCAGGCTGTTGCTTGACTGATGCCGACGGGTCTGGCGGTTTTCATTCCTTTTTTGAGACTTTGTAGCAGTTCGATACAACTGAGTGGCTCCATTTCAGAGGGCATTTAGGAGTCAACCACATTGCTGTGGGTTTGGAGTCACATGTAGGCCAGATCAGGTAAGGTCGGCAGATTTCCTTCCCGAAAGGGCATTAGTGAACTAGTTGGTTTTTTACAACAATCGACAATGGTTTTCTGATCATCGTTAGACTTTTAATTCCAGATTGTTTTTGAATTCAATTTCCACCATCTGCGCTGGCAGATTCAAACCTGGGTCCCCAGAGCATTACACTGGGTCTCTGGATTACTAGTCCAGTGAAAATACCACAACACCATCACCTCCCCATGTGTACATTGTCTTTCTGTCTGCAATGAGCAGGGCCCTGTGTATTAATATGTGTAGCTTCCAGTTCATGTAAAAGTGCCACACTGCGAGCTAAAATGACAATCTTCAATTGGTTGTCAGTGTCATTCTTAGCACACTGAGGATTAATTAGCAAATGTTGTCCATTCGCCGAATCACATCTAATGTTGAACACTGTGTTTTGATTTTTGCAAGAAAGGGCTGGTTGGATACGGCCTGTACCCTGCCCGTTGTGAGCAGTGGCTGGGACATGCTGTTTGATGTGATCCCCTGTCTTTGGCACGTCCGGCCTACATACCTAGCATCGCACTGGTACGAGAAATCATATACCACATTACTCATTTGTGTGATAGGCAGAATGACCTTTTGGCTTGATGGCAGCATCCTGCTACTAGTGAATACCACTCTTATTGCTGCTGCATAAATTATTGGGATACCTTGCCCTTCCAGGGTAATCAGAGCACGGGGTGGAGTCCATTAATATGTGTAAGGAAATTATTATATGCAGCTGCAGATTTAAATATAGCAAACGTATCATCCACATATCAGAAATGTGGGAGGGGTAGTTGATTAGGTGTCATCACATCAAAGACATGTTTCTCATAGAACCCAACAAAGATGTTCATGAAAGTTGGGCCTAGAGAGGATCCTATGGCTACACCATGTATTTGGGTATGCATGGCGTGGTTAAAACTGAACTCAACTGCATAAGTTGCCAAGTTCATAAGTTCAATGAATGCTGATTCACATAATATCAATGCCTGTACCAAATAGAGTCCACTTGCCAACCAATCAGCACTCACTTTTCATAAAGTGTAAACAGATGTTTTCCCCTTATATTGATATTCTTGAGGAGTGTCCTGATGAGTGCCTGATGAAAAACTTTGACATGTTTCTGTTTTAGCAATGATCATGTTCTCTACTACAAAACAACTACAAATATTAATAGATATCAATTTTTTTTGTAACACGAATAATATCTGGATTCTCTATTATAGTCAAGAATATACTTACTTCTCCTAGAACTGTCAATGTTGTGATTGATTTATCATAAAAAGCAAATTGCATTTTCAGTTCCAAAAACAACTTTAATATAATTTTGAAACTGTATTGTCTCATATTGTCTTCTTTATCAAACTCGAAAACCCATCTCCATACAATCTTCAGTGGAGAGGTATATTGTTGAGGAGAGATGCCCGGACTCCAGTAATATCCAGGTTGTTATAATCTAGCTTTAAACTTGATAAAAAGGCTATCTGGAGCATGGTAATAATCTCTGTTAATTCCTTTCCTTTAGGGAGAGATAGATCAGTTCTTCAGGCACAGCTAAGTATCTGTAAGGGATGTTTTTCTCTACCTTAAGTCAGAGTGATCATCCGAGCAGCGCGTCTGATCCAGAATAGCCCCAAAGAGGGGCTAGGATTATAATCCACTTCATCCTGAAACAGTTTTGACCCTGTCGGAGGCGACACTATAAATACAATTGTGAGAACCCTAGCTCCCAACCTCAGGGATTCATCCTTCAATTCAGTGATTGCTTCGTGGGAAGGATCATCATGGAATAGGATATCCGGTTGCCCCATGGATATGCTGCTGCCCCTGCCTGCAATTCCAGGATCAGAACGATTGGAATATATTGGGGCTGTGGCTGTGATTTCCTCACAAACTGGTGTGTCTGTCTGAGTGGGGTTTGGAGGGATATCACTGTGTGATATTGTTGCTATGTAAGTGGGGCCTCTTCCCTGGAACAAAGACCCTTGAAAAAAAACACGCCTGATTTTGAATGTTCTGTTTTTGCAGCAGGGAAAGTGTCCTTTAGATGGAAAGCAGGTCTCACTCCAGCCAGGATCTGGCTCTGGAATGCTAGTCTCCCAGTTTCCTACAGGGAGAAGCAGCTTTCACACAATGGAGGTGGAACTGACAGAATTCCCAATTGATGAGATTCTACCATCAGTTCAACCTCTTCCTGTGACCCCTGCAATGTGAAGTGTGGAGGGAAGGAGTTCTGGACCATTCTTGGATGGAAATTTGAACATGTGAGGAAAGGGGAATGAGACCCGCATTAACCAGGACCCTCCCCAGAATCCTCCCTTACCTGCCCAGATTGGGAGATTTTCCAAGAAAGAAGAATTTCACAACACCCGACCGATGATTGATCCATGAATTGTTGTGTGTTGGACTCTGTCTATCCTGGGAGTTTATCAGTGAAATCCCATTGAGAGAGTTTTAAACCCTGTTCAGAGTGGAGTTTGACAGGTTGAAGTGTCAGGCTGCACGGGGTGTGAGCTGTCACCTGGAGAATATGGAGCTCACTCTCCAAGTGTCACATCTCTCAAGAAATTACTCTCTGTCTCTTCATTCTTTCCTTTTACATCTCAATATTATAATTTTTTCAGAGTCACTATTACTGAAACTAGTATTCAATTCCAGATTTCATTAACTGAATTTAATGTTCACCAGCTGCAATGTTGGGATTATATCACGTGCTCCTAGACTTGGATGAGAGAAGTGAATGTACTATCGCCATGTTTACAGATGACACAATAAAATGTGGGAAGGTAAGTGGTGAGGATTACACAAAGAGTCGACAAAGGGATATAGACAGGTTAAGCGAATGAGTAAAAACTTGGCAAATGGAATATAATGTCGGAAAATGTGAGGTTATGCACTTTGGCGGGAAGAAGAGAGGAGCTGAATATTATTTAAAAGAAGAAAGACTGCAGAAAGCTTCAGCGCAGCGGGATTTGGGAGTCCTCATGCATGAATCACAGAAAGCTAGCGTACAGGTTCAGCAGGTAATAGGGAAGAAAAAAGAAATCTGACCTTTATTTCAAAGAGATTGGAGTATAAAAATAAGGAAGACTTGCTAAAACTATACAAGGCCCTAGTTTGACCACACCTAGAATGCTAGAATGCTTTGGTCCCCTAATCTAAGTAAAGATATACTGGCAATGGAGGTAGCCCAGAGAAGTTCATTAAGTTGATCCCAGGTATGGAGGAATTTTCTTCTGAGGAGACGTTGAGTATGTTGGGCCTGTACTCATTGGAGTTTAGAAGAATGAGAGGCAAACTTAATGAAACAGATAACATTCTTAGGCGGCTTGACAGGGTAGATGCTGAGAGATTGTTTCCCCTTGTGCTAGAGTCTAGGGCCAGAGGGCATAATCTCAGAGTAAGGGGCCACTCATTCAAGTCAGAGATGAGGAGGGATTTCTTCTCTCAGAGGCTAGTGAATCTGTGGAATTATTTACCACAGAGGGTTGTAGAGACTGGGTTGTTAAGTATATTCAAGACTGAGATACACAGATATTTAATAAGTAAGTGAATCAAGGGTTATGGGGAAGAGGCAGGAAAGTGGAATTGAGGATTATCAGACCAACCATGATCTCATTAAATGGCAAAGCAGACTCGTTATGCCAAATGGCTTCTGCTCCTACACCGTATGGTCTTATGGCCATTTGTAGGCCCAATCCTGGATATTGTGCAGGTTTTACTACATTTGGACATGGAACTGCTTCAGTATCTGAGGAGTGGTGAATGGTGATGGACGTTGTGCAATCATCAGCAAACATCCCCACTTCTGACCTTATGTTGGAAGGAATGTCATTGATGAAGCAGCTGAAGATGGTTGGGCAGAGGGCATTACCCTGAGGAACTGCTGCAGTGATGTCCTGGAGCTGAGATGACTGACCTCCACCAACCAAAATCATCTTCCTTTGTGTGAGGTATGACTCCAACCAGTGGAGAATTTTCCCCCTGAATCTCATTGACTCCGGTTTTGCTAGGGCTCCTTGACGTCACACTCGGTCAAATTAGTCCATGTTTGAATCAAGGCTATAATGAGGTCAGAATCTGAGTGGCCCTGGAGGAACACAAACTGGGCATCACTGAGCAGGTTATTGCTCGGCAAGTGCTGCTTGATAGCACTGTTGATGATCCCTTCCATTACTTTACTGATGATCGAGAGTAGACAGACGGGGCATTAATTGGCCGGGTTGGATTTGTCTTGCACACCTGGGAAATTTTCCACGTTGCCGGGTAAATGCCAGCATTGGAGGGGCACTGGAGCATCTTGGCTCAGGGCATGGCATGTTCTTGGGCACAAGTCTTTAGTACGATGGCTGGAATATTTTCAGTGCCCACAGCCTTTGCACGAGATAGTACCTTCAGATTAGGAGTGTATCAAATTGGCTGAAGACTGGCACCTGTAAAGCTGGAGGCCACCGGAGGGGCCAAGAATGATCATTCACAGGGCTCTTCTGGCTGAAGATTGTTGCAAATGCTTCAAACTTATCTTTTGCACTGATGTGCTGGGCTCCCCCATCATTGAGGATGGGGATATTTGTGGAACCTCCTCCTCCAATGAGTTGTTGAATTGTCCGCCACCATTCATGACAGGATGTAGCAGGACTGCAGAGCTTAGTTCTGATCCTTTGGTTGTGGGATCCCTTAGCTCTGTCTATCACTTGCTGCTTATGCTGTTTGGCATGCAAATATTCCTGTGTTCTAGCTTCACCAGCCTGACACCTCAGGTTTTGGCATGCCTGGTGCTGCTCCTGGCATACCCACCTGCACTCTTCATTGAACCAGGGTTGATCCCCTGTCTTGATCGTAATGGTAGGGTGGGGGATATACCGGGCCATGGAGGTTACAGGTTGTTTTCTAGCATGTTTCTGCAGCTGCTCTTAGATGCCTCATGGGTGACCAGTCTTGAGTTGCGAGATCTGTTTGAAATCTATCCTACTTGGCATTGTGTTAGAGCCACACAACATGATGGAGGGATTCGTCAATGTGGAATTGAGGCTTTGTCTCCAAAAGGTCTGTGCGTTGCTCACTACTATCGATACTGTCATGGACGGTTGCAGCTGTTTTGGTGAGAATCACGTGTGTTTTTCCCTTTTTTTGTTTGCCTCACCACCTGCTGCAGATGCAGACTAGCAGCTATGCCCTTTAGGACTTGCCGAGTTCAATCATTAGTGGTGCAACTGAGACAGTCTTGATGTTGGACTTTGAAGTTTCCCACCCAGGTTACATTCTGTCCTTTGCCACCCTCAGAACATCCTCGAAGTGGTATTCAACATAGAGGAGCGCTGATTCATCAGCTGACGGAGGGCGGTGGGTTGTAATGAGCAGGAGGTTTCTTGCACATGTTTTACCTGATGCCATGAGACTTCATGGGGTCCCGTGTTGAAGTTGAGGACTCCCAGGGCACCTCCCTCCCACCTGTATACCACTGTGCCACCACCTCTGCTGCTGGTGTCTGGGACATTATCTGTAAAGTATGATTCCGTGAGTATGAATATGTCAGGCTGTTGCTTGGCTGATGCTGACTGGTCCGTCAGTTTTCATTCCTTTTTTGAGACTTTGTAACAGTTTGAAACAACTGAGTGGCTCCATTTCAGAGGGCATTTAGGAATCAACCACATTGCTGTGTGTTTGGAGTCACATGTAGGCCAGATCAGGTAAGGACGGCAGATTTCCTTCCCGAAACGGCATTAGTGAACTAGTTGGTTTTTTACAACAATCGACAATGGTTTTGTGGTCATCTTTAGACATTTAATTCCAGATTGTTTTTGAATTCAATTTCCACCATCTGCACTGGCAGATTCAAACCTGGGTTCCCAGAGCATTACCCTGGGTCTCTGGATTACTAGTTCAGTGAAAATACCACAACCCCATCACCTCCCCATGTGTACATCTTCTTTTTGTCTGCAATGAGCAGGGCCCTGTGTATTAATATGTGTAGCTTCCAGTTCATGTAAAAGTGCCACACTGTGAGCTCAACTGACAATCTTCAATTGGTTGTCAGCGTCATTCTTAGCACACTGAGGATTAATTAGCAAATGTTGTCCATTCGCTGAATCACATCTAATGTTGGACACTGTGTTTTGATTTTTGCAAGAAAGGGCTGGTTGGATACGGCCTGTACCCTGCCCATTGTGAACAGCGGCTGGGGCATGCTGTTTGATGTGATCCCCTGTCTTTGGCACGTCCGGCCTACATACCTAGCATTGCACTGGCACGAGAAATCATATACCACATCACTCATTTGTGTGATAGACAGAATGACCTTTTGGCTTGATGCCAGCATCCTGCTACTCGCGAATACCACTCTTATTGCTGCCGCATAAATTATTGGGATAACTTGCCTTTCCAGGGTAATCAGAGCACGGGGTGGATTCCATTAATACATGTAAGGAAATTATTATATGCAGCTGCAGATTTAAATTTGGAAAACACATTATCCACATATCAGAAATGTCTGAGAGGTAGATGGTTAGTTGTCATTACATCAAAGACATGTTTCTCATAGAACCCAACAAAGATGTTCATGAGAGCTGGGCCTAGAGGGGATCCGATGACAACACCATCTATTTGGACCTATGTGGCATGGTTAAAACTGAACTCAACTGCATAAGTTGCCGGTTCATATTTTCAACGCAAGCTGATTTACATAATATCAATGCCTCTACCAAACAGGGTCCGGTTGCCAATCAGCACTCTCTTCTCATACAGTCTAAATAGTTGTTTTCCCCTTATATTGGTATTCTTGAGAAGTGTCCTGATGAGTTCAAGATGAAAAACTTTGACATGTCTCAGTTTTAGCAAATATCATTTTCAAAACTACAAAACAATGACAAATATTAATAGTTATCAATTTTTTTTTTGTAACATGAATAAGATCAGGATTCTCTATTATAATCAAGAATATACTTACTTTTCCTAGAACCTTCAATGTTGTGACTGATTTACCATAAAAAGTGAATTGTATTTTCAGCTCCTAAAACAACTTTAATATAATTTCGAAAGTGTATTGTCTCATATCGTCTTCTGTATCAAACTCGAAAACCTATCTCCATACAATCTTCAGTGGAGAAGTATATTGTTGAGGAGAGATGCCCGGAATTCTGTAATATCCTGGTTGTTATAATCTAGCTTTAAACTTGTTAAAAAGGCTATCTGGAGCACGGTAATAATCTCGGGTAATTCCTTTCCTTTGGGGAGAGATAGATCAGTTCTTCAGGCACAGTTAATTATCTGTGAGATTTGTTTGTCTCTACCTTAAGCCAAAGTCATCATCTGAGCAGCGGGTCTGATCCGGAATAGCCCCAAAGAGGTTCTCGGATTATAATCCACTTCATCCTGCACCAGTTTTGACCCTGTCGGAGGCGACACTATAAACACAATTGTCAGAACCCGAGCTCCCAACCTCTGGGATTCATCTTTGAATTCAGTGGTTGCTTTCTGGAAAAGATCATCATGGAGCAGGATATCCAGCTGCCCCATGGATATGCTGCAGTCCTGCCTGGAATTCCAGGATCATAACGATTGGAATATATTGGGGCTGTGGCTGTGGTTTCCTCACTAACTGGTGTGTCTGTCTGAGTGGGGTTTGGAGGGATATCACTGTGTGATCTTGCTGCTATGTAAGTGGGGCCTCTTCCCTGGAACAAAGACCCTTAAAAAAAAACACACCTGATTTTAAATGTTCTGTTTTGCAGCAGTGGGTTATAAAGGAGTCTCCAGGACAAACAGGGAGAATCTTCATCATGACCACAACTTCCCTGCCCAGCTCCATTGCTACTAACAGGAGAATTATTGAGACCATAAAGGCGGCATGTGTGTTTTTCAAATTTAAACTTCACTTGTAAGTATTTCACATTACATTTGTGTCTCTTTATCCATGTCCTTTAGATGGAAAGCAGGTCCCACTTCAGCCAGGATCAGACCCTGGAATGCTAGTCTCCCAGTTTCCTACAGGGAGAAGCAGCTTTCACACAATGGAGGTGGAACTGACAGAAATCCCAATTGATGAGATTCTCCTGTCAGTTCAACCTCTTCCTGTGACCCCTGCAATGGAAAGTGTGGAGGGAAGGAGTTCCGGACCCTTCTTGGGTGGAAATTTGAACAAGTGAGGAAAGGGGAATGAGACCAGATTAACCAGGTCTCTCCCCAGAATCCTCCCTTACCTGCCCAGATTGGGAGATTTTCCAAGAAAGAAGAATTTCACAACACCCGGCCGATGATTGATCCATGAATTATTGTGTGTTGGACTCTGTCTATCCTGGGAGTTTATCAGTGAAATCCCATTGATAGAGTTTTAAACCCTGTTCAGAGTGGAGTTTGACAGGTTGAAGTGTCAGGCTGCACGGGGTGTGAGCTGTCACCTGGAGAATATGGAGCTCACTCACCAAGTGTCACATCTCTCAAGAAATTACTCTCTGTCTCTTCATTCTTTCCTTTTACATCTCAATATTTTGACAGAATCATTTCACTGAAACGTGGAGAGTTTATCTAATATTTTTTATTTATTCATTCATGGGATGTGGGTGTTGCTGGCAAGGATCACAGTGTTGCCCATCCCTAATTGCCCTTGATCTAAGAGTCTAGCTAGGCCATTTCAGAGGGCAGGAAAGAGTCAGCCACATTGCTGTGGACCTGGAGTCAGATGTAATCCAAACCAGGTAAGGGCATTAGTGAAGCAGATGGATTTTTACAACAATCAATGATTTTTTCAGAGTCACTATTACTGAACCTTGTATTCAATTCCAGGTTTTATTAACTGAATTTAAAGTTCACCAGCTGCAATGGTGGGATTTGAACACGTGCTGCCAGAGCATTAGCCTGGGTCTCTGTATTACTAGTTCAGTGATATTATCACGACGCCACTATCTCCTCAGAAATAGCCAATGAGTGACCCAGATTTGTTTCTGTGTAAGAATCTAACGTGACACCAAAAGTTGAAATGCATCACCCTCTTTATTTCACAGTGAGAATACATTCCCAGCAGTTTGAAAAATAAAAGACAAAAAAAGACAAGAAGACAATGGCTAATTTACACCATGAGAGAAGCCTGTGAATGGGTCACCTGTTAACAGGGGTAATATCTGAATAGATCATGTTCTCAATCACAGGTTCAGACTGTCGATGTTCCGACTGTGAGCACCTAGTACGGGTGTGAGGAGATGGGAATCTGAACTTTATTCCATGTTCAGTCTCTGGATTCTAATTTTAGATTGGGATTCTTTCTCAGTTTTAAGCAGTTAAGTTTCCACTGCAGGTTCCGCACGATTCTAATGAAAATTTAAAGTGCTGGTGGTGTGCATGTGAGGCGTGTGTGATCATGCTGTGGGGAAGCTTTTCAGCGGTGAATACTGTTGTCAGCTAACAATGGAGCAGGTACAGGCGGGTTATGAAGGAGTCTCCTGCAGAAACAGTGAGCATCTTCATCATGACCACAACTTCCCTGCCCAGCTCCATTGCTACTAACAGGAGAATTATTGAGAGCACAAAGGTGGACTGCGTGTTTATCAAATTTAAACTTCACTTGTAAGTATTTCACATTACATTGGTTTCTCTTTATTCATGTCGGCACCATCGTTATTTATTGAAACTAATTTAATCAGAAGGCTCAATGTCCTGGCACAGCTCATAGTTGGCACAGCTTGATGGTCACGGAAGAATTAGAGAGACACAATATTATCTCTTCCACAATAAAGGTGTTTTTTGGTTCACTCTTTATTTAATGTTCATGTTAGTGTCCAGTGTTGCTCTCACTGCTCTGTGGAACAGGGCTGAAGTTGCTGGCTCAGCTGGCTCTCCCTTCTATGCAATGTAAAGGAGATTGTTGGTGATCACTCTCCGCAGGGATAATTGGAATGTTGTAGGTGAACTCAAGGACTCAGCCAACCAACAATTAGAAATGGATCCACATGTCCTGACATTGTCCCTTAAGCCACTCATTTTCTGATCAAAAACTCCCTTTGCCCACCACCCGTACCAGATCCAAGATGCCAGGCCCCTTCTATTTCACCCCTCCCGGCCCCAACTCCACCCTCTGCCCTCCTTGGATCTTTCTGTCATTGATTACTGTTTTGAAATTTCAATCTGTACATATTGTTCACTGGAGGCTTCCTTACAGAATTATACCCGCAGAGGGACATTGCAGGAAGAAGTAAAGAGTCTGAAAAATATGTTAATACAAGGAGCCATGTTGCTCATGCACTTTAATTCTAGGTGTCTCTGGCTGTTTCTATTACCGAGCTCCTCACACACTCTTTAACTCCTGCATTTCCCCGACCCCTGACTCAACTCCACAAACCCCTCCACCACTGACTCACTCGTGCCGGTCCTGGGCCTCAATGCAAGCTGCCATTCTCATGCTCCCCTCCCTGAACTCAGGTACAATGCCAAATCTGACCACTCCATAATTTCATTCGTAACAACTTCAATTCTCTCTGCTCTGAAACACATCCCATTTTCAATGAGATACTTTCACTTCACCTTAAAACATTCTGTTCAGTATGACTGTGATAAACATAAATATAATCCATTGCTGTGTCAAGATAGAACATTCTGGAAAAATATCAGTCACTAGGACCATCTCAATCTCAGTCTGGTCATGATTCATTTAAAGCAAGATTATAGAAAAGGCAAATTACTGCAGTGATTAATCCCTGTTACCCAATAGAGGGCCCACTACCCATGTCCAACTGGGATTAGGCCCGTGTATGTGCAGTGCGGTGATGTTAGACTCATTATACCTATGCTTCCCACAGAGGGGATTGGTCAGAAATGAACATGAAACATTAGCAAATAATTTGGAATTGAAGGAGGAACCTAATTATAAACAATATGAAAAGCAACAGCAGCAGTCAGGGCTCCTCTGTCAGGGACAGTCAGATCTGCCAGGGCTGGATCCTCATGTCTGGTTAACGTGTGGGTAGAAGACCATGTGGTTTCTCCATATTTGGTTGGTTAAGTGAATGGGTAAGAAGGTGGCAGACAGAATATAATTTGCGGACGTGTGAAGTCAGTCAAACATGGGAAAAATATAAAAGTGGAATATTTGGCATGGGTGAGTGACTGGAAAATGTTGGTATTCAGAGGGGCTTGGGTGTCTTTACACATGCAGCATAGAAAGGTAATATGCAGTTACAACAAGCAATCAGGAAAACAAATGTTATCTTAGTCTTTATTACAAAGGGAGCAAAGAGCAACGAAATCTTACTGCAGTTATTTAGGTGGGTAAATCCGTCGTTTTGCTCTCCTTACCTAAGGGATGAACTTTCCTTAGAGGGACTGCAATGCCTGTTTATTAGACAGATTATACACTCGAGGGATGGTGTGGGAAGGTGGAGTTAAGGTAGACGATCAGCTATGATCTTACTGAATGGTGGAGCAAGATGGAAGAACCCCTGTTTTTATTCGAATTTGGTGAGAAACAAGATCTGTCTGTCACGAGAGGGCAAATTTCTAAACAGGGTCTCAGTGCTGAATGTGTCATTGGCGGAATTGTTCAAAACACCAATACCGGCACATATATGTAATCTGTCCAATGAACAGTCATTGCGTTCCCTCTACGGTAAATATATCTATCCTTAGGAAAGGAGACCAGAACTTTGCACAGTACTCCGGCTTAAACCCATTGTGTAATTAGTGGAAGCTTCAAACAGTTTAAGAATAGATTTAAGCACATCTCACTGTTGATGTCTACAGAGGTGACAAAACCTACCCAAGAGGCTTTTCTTTCTTTCTGAAAGCTATTTGCATGAGCCCACGTGTGTTATAGAAAGCAATAATAAATCTATGAGTAAAGTTTTGTTTGTCTTGTTCCAAGTCCTTCTGGAACTTGGACACGAGTTGTTCACATTGTTGCTCATCAACTTTCTTCTCAAAAGCCCTGCAACAGAATTAAGAATATATAATATCCATTTTTATTCCTCCTGACAAAAACTGTCTGGAAACCAAATCGATTGTCTGGACAATAGGAAGAGGAGTTGGCCATTCAGCCCACTGAGGACCCTCCACCATTCAGTTCATCCACAGCTGTAGTAACATAATAGATAAGCTAGCTGAATGGGCAGACAACTGCCAGATTGGATTTAATACAAAGAAATGACATTCAATGGCATCACCATCACTGAATCCCCCACTATCAGCATCCTGGGGGTCACTATTGACCTGAAATAGAACTGGACTAGCCATATAAGTATGGTGGCTGCAAGAGCAGGTCAGAGGTTAGAAATCCTGCAATGAGTAACTCACCTCCTGACTCCTCAAAGCCTGTCCACCATCTACAAGGCCTACGTCAGGAGTGTGATGGGACACTCTCCACTTGCCTGGATGACTACAGCTCTAACAACACTCAAGAAGTTTGACATCATCCTGGACAAAGCAGGCCGCTTAATTGACACCACATCCACAAACTTTCACTCCCTCCACCACTGACCCACAGTGGCAGCAGTATGTACCATCTACAAGATGCACTGCAGGAATTCACCAAGACTCCTTGGACAGCATCTTCCAAACCCACAACCACCATCATCTAGAAGGACCAGGACAGCAGATAGATGGGAACACCAACGCCTGGAAGTTCCCCTTCAAGCCACTCACCATCCTGACTTGGAAATCTATGGCTGTTCCTTCACTGTAGCTGGGTCAAAATGCTGGAACTCCCTCCCAAACAGCACTGTGGTTGTACCAACACCACATAGAGTGCAGGTTCAGGAAGGCAGCTCACCATCACTTTCTCAAGGGTAACTAGGAATGGGCAATAATTGCAGGCCTAGCCAGCAGCACCCACACTCCATGAATGAAACAAACACGAAGTGAGCTGATGCATTTTTTGCACAAGCTATAGAGAGAGGCAATCGAGATGGCATGGAACAATGCTAAGGAGTGTGCAGGGACAGAGGGACCTTGGGGTGCATGGATCTTTGAAGGTGAGAGCACATATTGAGAAAATGATTAGCAAATTACATAGGAACTTGGGTTTCATGGATAGAGGTGTTGAATAAAAAAGCAGGGAAGTGATGCTGAACCTTTATTACGCTCTGGAGAGGCCACAACTAGAGTATTGCATCCAGTGATGGTCACCACACTTTAGGAGGGATGTGAGGCACCTTGAGGGGGTGCAGAGGAGACTTACTCGAATGGTACCCCGGTGGGGGATTATAGTGACAGGGTTGGGTTGGAAAAGCTGGGGTTGTTCTCCTTGGGTCAAAGGAGGTTGAGGGGTGATTGGATAGAGCTGTACAAGATTCTGACAGGGTTCGATATGGTAGAAAAGGAAAAGCTGCTCTCATTTGCTGATGGTACAAGAACCAGGGGAGACAGATAGAAGACTTTGGGCAAGAGATTCAGGGGCACCTGAGGAAAAACTTTGGTTTGCAGTGAGTGGTAATGATCTGGAACTCACTGTTTATTAGGGCAAAGGAAACAGAGATAATGAATGATTTCAGAAGAAAATTGGATGGCCTTTTGAGGGGAATAAATGTGCAGGGTCACTGTGTTAAAGGGAGGGTATGGCACTGATTGGATTGCTCTATATAGCCAGCATGGTCTCTAAGGGGTGAATTGCCTCCTTATGTGTAGTCATGATTCTATAGGCCAAATTTATTATGCTCCCTTCAGGCAAGTTTGGTCATGGACAGGGCATTTAATTGTATGTGAGGGTGGCAGGTGGGCACCCTGCTGCCTTGCTGCCTCCACCAAGGTTAAATCCAGTGCGGGGACGCTCGTGGGCGGCCATCCCAACCCTTCCCAACCCACCATCGATGGAGGCACTTAAGTGGACAATTCATGTCAACCTAAGAGCCTCTTATCGCAGCCAAAGGCATTAACCCAGAGGCAGGAGGTCCTATCACTACTCGGGTTGCTTTCCGTGGGAGGGAGAACCTTGTTGTCGAGGGACTGGCATCAGGAAGTTGAGCAGATCCGCAGGAAGCCGCCGCTTTGCCCTTTTTTCCTAAACACCTCACCACCTCCGCCGTGACCTCCTTTGTTGCGATCCTCTTCCTGCCATCAGTCATCTGTTATCCTGGGATCCAGCACTAATCTCAGGACTCTCAGGAACAAAACCGAAAGCAGCCACTTCACCTCCTCGATGATGACAAGCGCTGAGAGCTGCTGGCCAATCAGAGGCCAGCAACTTTTGGAGACTGAGGCCTTTGTCACCTGGGGTCCTTGGTCCCAGGGAAGGCCGGTCATTGGCCACCTGAAAGGCACTTAATGCAGCAGGCCCTCTCTACAGGAGGTGATGCAGGGCCCTCAACAGCTTTTTAGCTGAGATCCCCATTGCCTCCATTGAAATAGCGCCTTATAAGTCTATAATCCACACCTCTACTCTATTTACTTACTATAGCTCCACCTTTGGAAAAAAAAATCCCAGTCACATCTTTCCTTCTACAACCTCTGATTTGCAAATGTGAATCTTGGGACAGCAATTTTTTTTTACAAGTGTCCAGAAGGAATCACAAGTTTATTCCCAGTTTATAGAGGGAGCTTTGTACTTTCAAGAAATTGAGAGAATGTCCCTTGTGTGAATTCTCGTGGGATTTACGTGTTGCGACTGCAGAATGCGGTAGCTCGTGGACACGTGTGTGATCCAGAGCAAACATGTCTGCAGTAAGTGCCAGAGACTCGAGGAGCTTCGGCTCAGAGTCTTTGAGCTGGAGGCCGAGCTGCAGACACTACGAAGCATTAGGGACGGGAAAAGTTACTTTGACTCTTGATTCCCCTAGAATTCCTAGAATTTACTTTGATTCTAGGAGCCAATCACACCCCTTAGGATAGGATCAGCTGATTTGGTCAGTGGTCAGGGACAGGAGGGTGTCGCTGTGAGTGAGGCAGATAAGGGATCGAGAAGGTAGAAGCGGAGGAGCCTCGGCCCTCGCAGTTGTCCAACAGATTTGAGTTCCTGCAGTTTGTAGGGATGAAAGTGGGGACTGCAGCATGGCTGAGCGAACTGACCATGGCACCATCGTACAGGAAGCCAGTCAAATAGGGGCAGTGAATAGGAATGTAATGGGTGTAGGGGACAGTTTGGTAAGGGGGATAGGCACAGTTTCCTGCAGCTGAGAGTGAAACCCAGAAGGCTGGATTGCTGCCTCATGTCAGGGTTCGGGACACCTGATCAGGGCTGGAGGGGAACTTGCAGTGGGAGGTGGAGGATCTAGCGGTTCTGGTCCATGTGGGTACCTTCCTCACCCGAGCTTCCACCTCGGGCCGGGTGAGAAATATGCATTGCAGCGAGTTCCTGAGGCCTTCAGTCAAGCGCAGCAGAGTCAGACGAGAGGAAGCCACACCCTTTTTACAGCACTAGCTGCCATAAAGCAGCTAAGTTTAAAATACCCAGTCACTTTGAGAAGCCAGGGGGAAGGTAAATGTTCAATGCAAGTGGATAGGATAGGGAGTTGTCGAGTGGTCAGTGAGGAGGCAGTGTGGTGGTAGAATGGACCTGGGGTTGGTGGGGGAATGGGAGGAGAGTTGAGGGGGTTGGGGTTTGGTCATGGGATGAGGAGGGCAGTAGCGGGTGTTGGGTGGGTAGTTGGTGGGTTTGGGTGTTATTCGGGAGGTCAGGGGTGTAGTTGTGTGGATGGTGGGAGGTTGTTGGTGGGTTGGAAGGCTAATTGTGGAGGCTAGGGTTTAGTTGGTGGGTCAGGATTGTCGTTAGGGTGCTGGAGGGGGTTGTCAGGGGTTTGGGAGAGGGGTGTGGTCTTAGACTCAAGAGGGCATTTGGGGGATGGGAAGGTGTGCGGTCGGAGAGTGGGGGAGTAGTTTGGGGGAGTTGGGAGGTAGACAGGACTTTGAGGGACTAGTTGGGGGATGGGTGAGGGTGTTGGAAGAGGCCCCTGGGTGGTCAGGCGGAGGTGGACAGTACGATCGTTATGCAGGATTTAGATGTGGTTTCAATTCTTCTAATTTTTCCTGGGTAACTAGTTTGGAAACTTATGAAGTCTCCGATTTAAAGTGGAGTAAGGAATAGTTCCCAGAGCAGGGTAATTGCCAAAGGGAAGTTTGAGCTTCAAGGGGAATTCCCATACAGTCCTTGCATGGGGAGATCCAAGGGCACCTTACAGATATAACACCCTGGAGATCGGAAGTTATGGGCCAGTGGGTCTAAGACTAATGTTTTTAACTTAAATAAGGGCAAATATGAGGGCATGACGACAGAGCTGGCTAAAGTGAACTGGGGAAATAGGTTTAGAGATAGGTCTGTAGGGATGCAGTGGCTGATATTTCAGGAGATATTTCATAACCCTCAGCAAAGATACATTCCAGTGAGAAAGACAAATTCTCTGGGAGGAACACACCATCCGTGGCTGACTAAGGAAGTTAAAGGTAGCATCAAATTGAAAGAAAGAACACAGAATTCCATGAAGATCAGAGAATTGGACTTAGTATATAAAAAAAACAAAGAATGACCAAAAGAATAATAAGAAGGGAAAATTAAAAGATGAGAGAAAGTTTTGGTCTCTTTATTTAGGAAGGGACATAATTGCCTTCGAAGCAGTTCAGAGAAGGTTCACTCTACTGATTCCTGGGACGAGATCACTTATGAGGAATGGTTGGGAATCTTGGGCCAATTGGAGTTTAGAAGAATGAGTTGATCTTATTGAAACATAGAAGATGCTGGAGAGACATGACAGAGTGGATGCTGAGAGGATATTTCCCCTTGGAGATATCTGAACCTGGGGCCAATGTTTAAAAATAAGAGCTCTTCTAAAATGGAGATGAGGAGAATTTTTTAATTCCTCTTCGAAGGTATTGACTCAGTGGAACTGTCTTCCACAGAAAGCAAAAGAGGGTCATTCAATAGTTTTAAGGTAGAGAGAGATAGATTCTTGACTATTAAGGGAGTGAAAGGTATAGGGGGCAGAAAGGAAAGTGACATTGAGGCTGCAATCAGATCAGCCATGTTCCTAGTGGATGGCAGAGAAGGCTCCAGGGGCTGATGGCCTACTCCTGCTCCTAATTTGTATGTTAGTATGATCTTGCTATGCACCAATTGCCTGCAGAATATCCATCTCTCTACAAATCAAACACAGACTGCCAGCCCATATAAAGGATGACCCACACCAGCTGATAATCTGGAAACTCCTCCCACCCCAACTTCTGCTCTTGAAGGGAACACTTCCAATTTCTTTGTTCAAAATATGAGGACAGAATCCCTGATCATGAGTTCCTGGAGTGAATTGTTGTTCACAGGGGTCACTTGGTGGGAATTCACGGGCCCTAAGTCCCCGAATTTCTGTCAATAATTTAAACAGAGTGAAAACTGGACCGTAATTTTGCTAAACAGCAATCTCTGTGATCACAATTGCTCACTGTGAAAGCTCAATGTGCAAACTCTACAAATGATGAAATAGCATCACAGTTCATTACACCAAGAGGACAATGTCCACATTGGAGAGCGTCCTGTGTAGTGACCCTCACTGATAGTGTGAGTTAGTGAATGTTGAGTGAGGAATGGACTGGGCCCAGCTTGATCCTCTCTGAGGTCAGCAAATCACACTGTCATTCATCGTCCAGACACCTATGAGGAAAATGACCCCTCCAAAGGGTATGGGAGGGGGTCCAGTAACATTGGAACTGTGAAATGTATGACTACGCACAGAAAGAGCAGATAAAGAGACATTTAAACTAATTACAGTAGAAAGAACATCAAACATCTCAATGAGCTGATGTTTTATTTTGGCTGAGGCACTGATTAAAAGATGTGAAAGTGGTCTATCAAAAATGCACAAGGTGGTGGATGTGAGAATGTCGGAAAAACAGGAGCCAACTCCATATGAAACTGACTAATGTGAATGGGGAGGTCTCGCTGTGTTCTCAGAAGAAGGAACTGCAGATTGTGAGATATGAATCACTCCATTATACAATAAATATTGACCAATGTTCCCCTGTACCTGGATGAGCCCAATAATCACAGTCCGACTCCAGGTTGAGTGATGTTGACACAAGGACTGATGTAAAGAAATGTCAAACACAATATATCAGTAACTAAAGTTACCTGACATAGTACGAACCAGCAGGTACTTTTGCTAATTTGACCATTTGACCCGTTGGTTCCGGTGGACTGATGAGTTCAGGAACTATTGTAGCATATGTCTTGTGTAACTTTTGTATTTTGCCTCTTCCCAAGCGTCCAAAAAATCCCCAAGGTGCAGAGATGGGAACAATTGTACCTGTAGACAAAGAAACACATTGTTACAGAATTGCCCATGGTGAATCAGAAATTACAGGTGAGGGGACAGGGTGACTTTGCTTTTCTTTTATTCATTCACAGGATGTGGCCTTCACTATCCATCCCTAATTGCCCTTGAGAAGATGTTGGTGAGTTGCCCTCTTGAATCATAGCAGTCCTTGTGGTGTAGGTACACCCACAATGCTGTTAGGAAGGTAGTTCCAGGATTTTGACCCAGCGACAGTGAAGGAATGGTGATATATTTCCAAGCCAGTTTGGTGAGTGACTTAAAGCAGAATTTCCAGTTGGTGGCATTGCCATCTATCTGCTGCTCTTGTCCTTCTAGATGGGAGCGGTCATGGGTTAGGAAGGTGAAAGCTGAGATGAATGAACTGAGATGTGGAAAACACTGATGTGGGCATTGAATTATAGACACAGAATGATACAGCCTAGAGGAAGGCTGCTCCTGTGTTGTTTGGTGGACTTATCACACTAATTACCCTGACCTCCTCTTTTCCCACAGACACACAAAAATATTTCCCATTGTCTCAACAATTGTCTTTTGAATTTTACTATTAAATTTGCTTAACTACAAGTTCATGCAGTGCTCTCCAGATCTCAGCGACTCATTGTTTAAATAAATGTTGCATCTGGTTCTGTTGTCAATTATCTTAATTCTCTGTCCTCTGGTTATCGACTTCTCTGCTAATGGAAACAGTTTCTCCTTATTTACTCTGTCAAATCCATTGCTGGTTGTGCAAACCTCCCTCAAATCTCCTGCTCTGAGGAAATGACCTCCGACCTCTCCAGCCTCTCCATGTAATTGAGGCCCATCCACACTCCTATCATTCTAGAAAATCTCTTCTGCACCCTCTCCAAGGCCTTGATCTCCTTCCTATTGTAAAGAAACAAAGATATGCCGAGAGGAGGTGCGATTGACAGAATCTGAACAGCTACCGCCTGAAAACGAAAAGATCATACAAGAGAGAAAAAAGGAAACCAGCAAAGAGAAAGGAAAGGAAATGGAGGCAGAGGTTCTGATGAGAGTCATTGGAACATGGCAGGAGACTGTGGACAGCAAGATCAGCATGGAAGCAAGGTGAAGAATTAAAATGACAGGTGACAAGAGGCTTGAAGACTGAAGGGTCGTGTTTAGCAAAGCAACTGCCTTATCTTACTTACATTCATACATACAAATTAGGAGCAGGAGTAAATCATTTGGCTGTTCGAGCCTGCTCCACAATTCAGTAAGATCATAGCTGACCTGATTTTGGCCTCAACTCCACATTCCTTCCTACTCCCTGCACACTTTGACTCCCTTGTATGTAAATAATTTATCTATTTCTGCCTTAGAAATATCTAATCATCTGCATCTACCAGTCTCAGGGGAAAAGGGTTCCATAGACTCACGGCCCTTGAGAGAAAAAACTTCTCCTCATCTCTCTCTTAAATGGGAGACCCATTAATTTTAAACAGTGTCCCCTAGTTCTGCTCTCTCTCACAAGGGGAAATATCCTCTCAAAATCCACCCTGCCAAGCTTCCTCAGGGTCTTATATGTTTCAATAAAATCAATTCAGTCTAAACTTCAATGGACACAGTCCCAACCTGCCCAACCTTTCCTCATAAGATAACCCCCTCATCCCAGGAATCAGTCGTCTGAACCTTCTCTGAACTTCTTCTAATGCAATGATATAATTTCTTAAATAAGTAGACCAAAGCTGAACACTGTATTCTAGATGTGATCTCACTAATGCTCTGTAAAACTATATGGACAGGATTTTACATGTCAGCAAGCGGGGGTGGGGCCCACTCACCGATGGGTAAAAGGACATGCGGTGACATTGGGGGGAACTCCCGACCTCGCTGCGCCCCATTTAAATTTTCAGGAAGACGAGGGCGCAAAGAAATCAGTTGCACGACCACTGGCCTGTCAATGGCCAATTGATGCTTTTGACAGAGGCTATTTAGTAATTACAGAACCTGCCCGACCAACCTTAAGTTTGGCGGGCAGACCAGGAGCCCCGGCGCGAATTTGAAAAAAGCACAAACCTCATCCACAGGTGGGATGAGGTTTCATGTCGCTTTTAAAATATTTTAATAAAGTTTTCCTGAAAATTATGGACACATCCGAACTCATGTGACATTGTCACATGAGGTGACATGTTAGGGTAATTATATTTTTCTATTCTTATCTTTGACATTTACAGCTGATCTCCCTGGGGCAGCACCTAGCCTCAAGGAGATGAGTGCGATCTTTCTTGCATGAAAGTGCACACTCACGATTTTGCGATTTCCCCTCCCTGCTCGGACAGGGAGCGCTTAGTGTTTCCATGCCGACGTCATGCTGGGTGGGCCTTAAATGACCTGCACACGTAAAATGGCGGCGCGCTCCTGTTCGTGGGCACCGACCGGAAGCGCAGCTGTGCGCACCCACCATTCAACTTCTTCTCTGACAGGGTTAAAATTCAGGCCCATGAAAAACATCACTACTTTTATATTCCATTCCATTTCTCATGGAGAGTCTGGTCAGGAGCAGTGGAGCTGGGCATTTTGGAGTTTGAAAGAAAATGTAAGAAAAAATGAATCAAAATATCACATCACTGGAAATTATGAATTGATTGCCTGGTGAGTACTGTAGCTTGTTTCCCTATCTCCAAAGTTAAGGAGATAGTTTAAGCAGCTGGGAAATTAATAACTGCAAAAAACAAAAAACAAATAAGAAAGGCAATTTGGTTTAAATAAAACATTTGGTCACCTTCCTTATGTTTAAATGACAACAGCAGATGGGAATTGGGTAGCTGGTGAGTCTTTATTGTTTTAAGTAGTAAGCTTTATTTGTGGTAGTAAGTTTTCTTACCTAATAGATAGAGGAATGGCAGGGCAGATCTGACCTCTTGAATGCACATCCTGCGCTACGTAGGAACTCCAGGATGCTTGTACAGGAATTGTCATCAGTTGCAGCAGCTCGAGCTCCAGGTTTCAGAGCTTAAGCATCAGCTGTTATCACTATGGCACATCTGTAAGTTAGAGAGCTTTGCGATAGCATGCTTATAGATGTAGTCACTCCAAAGCTTAAGAGTATGCAGGGAGAGAGGGGATGGGTGACAACCAGGTAGTCAAGAAAAAAGAGGCAGGAGTCCCCTGAGCGCACCCCACTCTCCAACCAGTATTAAATTCTGAATATTGATGAAAGTGATGGTTTAACTGGGGAGTACAGTCAAGTCCATAGCACCACCAGCAGCTCAGCTGTACAGGGGCACACGAAGAAGATGGGAAGAGCAATAGTAATAGGAAATTCAATAGTTAGGGGGCAGATAAGTGTTTCTGTGACAGCAGACATGAATTTGGATGTTAAATTGCCTCTTTGGTGCCAGGGTCAATGATGTCACTGGCCACTGCTGAGCACCCTGATGGGGAAGAGTGAACAGCCAGCAGTCTAGCCCATAGCAGTGGGTTAAAGCAAGAGAGGTTAATGAAGGGAAGCTAGCACAGATTTATTAAGCACTAATTGTGTTTAACTAACTTACTTGAGTATTTCGATGAAGTAACAGAAAGTGTTGATGAAGATAATGGTTTTGGTGTTGTGTACATAGGCTTCCAAAAGGCATTTGACAGAGTGCCACACACCAGACTGCTGAGCAAAGCTTTAGCTTCTGGAATAAAAGGGACAGTAGCAACATGGATAGAAAATTGTCTGAGTGACAGGAAACAGAAACTAGAGGAAGGTGTATAGAAGAGTTTCCCAGTGGAGTCATCCAACAGGTACAAGGTGCTTGCGATCTGTGTGGATGAGCAGGAGGACTGTAAGTTGGATGAGCAGACTGACCATGGCACCATGGTGAAGGATGTCATTCAAGTGGGTGAGCAGAGAGGAATGTGGTAGTGATAGGAGACAGTATCATCAGGGGGATAGATACAGTTCTCTGCAGTTGAGTGCATGAATCCAGATGGCTGTGTTGCCTGCCTGGGCTGGATTACTTGCAGTGGGAGGGTGATGACCCAATGGTTGTGAGCCATATAGGTACCAATGACAAAGATCTGTATGATAGAGCATACAGGAAGAAATAAATAGGGTGTTTAAGAAAGGTACTGCAATAATCATGGGTGACTTTTATCCATATGTAGATTGGGGAAATCAGAATGGCAAAGGTAGCCTGGAACCAGGAATTCTTGGGACAAGTTCTTAGAGCAGTAGATTCTAGGGCCAACCAGGGAACAGGCAAGATCTGTGGCATAGGATAAATGAATAGGGGCAGCGATCACATGGTAGAATTTCATGTTCAGTTTGAAGTGGAGAAGTGTGGGTCCATGACTGGTGTTTTAAACCTAAATAAAGAAAACTATGAGAGTATGAAGTCAGAGTTAGCCAAAGTGAACTGGGTAACTAGGTTAAAACATAGTACAGCCAAGTTGCAGTGACAAATTCTTAACAAGATATTTAAAGGATAGTTTTTCATTGAAAGAAAAACTGTATAAAACTGCAATGATTAGTTGTAGGTCGGAGGATTAGACAGCTTTTGTGAATCAGCAAAGAATGACTTAAAAGTGAATGAAGTGGCAGAAAGCAGAGTATGAGAGAAAGCTAGCTAATAATCAATAAACAATAGTAAAAGTTTCTACACGTATTTGAATAGCAAAAGTATAACCAAAGGTCGAGAGTGATTCTGGGGAATAGTTAACAGAAAGTAAAGAAATGGTGGAGGCGTTGAACAGGTATTTTGTCTCTATTTTCACAGTCGAGGACTTCGAAAATTTCCCAAAGAGTCTTGAAAATCAAGAGATGATCGGGAGGGGAGAACATAATACAATCACCATCACCTGGAAAAGGTGCTAGGAAAACTATTCAACCTTTAATAAACACAGAAAATGCTGTAAAAACTCAGCAGGTCTGGCAGTATCTGTGGAGAGAGAAACAGAGTTAACCTTTTGTGTCTGTATGGTTCTTTCTCAGAGCTGAATCATACGGACCTGAAACTGTTTCTCTCTCCACAGATGCTGCCAGACCTGATGCATTTTTCCAGCATTCTCTGTTTTTAGTTCAGATTTCCAGCAGCCACAAAATTTTGCTTTTAAACTATGGTGATAGGAGTACATTTTTACATATCTGTGTTTATGTGTATATTCTGTGAAGGGAAGGATAATTTGTGTCTGTCTGTGTCCAGGGTTAATCGAAGTGAGGTTGTTGGAGTCAGATACTCTGCAGAGTGTAAGGCACAAAAAACTAAAGGTGTTATCTTCTTGCATTTCGGAATGAGACCTGATAGTGAGTGTTAAATTACAAGGAAACAGAGTAGGTCTGAAATGAGCATTTGGGGATAAGTTTTGAAATTGATTTGTAGCTGCTGCATTTCAAACGAGTCTCAAAGATACAAGAACATTTGCATTTTACAGGAGAGTTGTGAGTAAACAGGGGCAGGCGTTTTAAATTTTATGGACCCGAAATAGAGGTAAAATAGGAACATGAAAAGTTTTAATATTTGGGAGCTTGAGTTTTCAAAGAGATAATTAAAGACAATGGAGAACTATGAAGAAAGGGGTGAAAAGGTATTTATACAAATGGGTTTTCAGCTGTAACAGTTGCTGGGGGGGACGTCCCACCGAAGGCCAATCCCAGTGTTTTGAAGTGTGCAGAAAAGCTCGGAAAACCTTTAAACAGAAAAAAGCAGCTCGGTTTTGAGCTAGGAGAATATGTGTCCTGAGAAACAGTTTGTTCGAACTCTCCCTTTGGAAAAGCTACATAAGTGTAGATTTGTTCTGGGAAGTCATTGATTGTACTTCTGTTTAAAGTGAAAGCATTTTCTCAGTTTGGGGAATATTTCCTGGATGTTATGTTTCAGAATCTTTCAGGGCTGTTGTGAAAAAATAGTTTTATTGAGTACCTTTGAAAAAAGGTGTTATTTTGTAAGATTTCTTTTCTAACTGTATCTTTTATCTTGTGTTTAAGCTTCATGTTTTCTTTTAATAAAGATGTTAATTCTTTCAATTTTTAAAAGTAATTATTGAAGTCCTGTACTTTTGTGTTCTGTAGCTTTCCCTCCTCGTTTCTACAATACGGAAAAATAAATTATGATCAGCTGAGGCGGGTTTCAATCTGAGATCTGGTCTGCTGAGCATCAACATCAGCTGCAGCTGAAACAAGACCTAAAGATTGAGGAGCCCCAAGGACCGGATGGCTTACATCCGGAGGTCTGAAACGAAATGTTGGCGCAGTTAACAGATGCCTTGGTTATAATCTTGTAAAATTCCTCAGGGCAGAATTTTCCTCCCGTCGGGTGGCTGCACACCCAACCTGACCCAGGGTAAAATGACGCGTGATGATGTTGGGCGATCGTCCTCACTATTTCGGTCACAGGGCGGGTGTGTGAGTCGGAAGTGCGCCCGCCGACATTTAACAGGCCTATTAAGGCCATTGAAGATCTAATTAAATGGAAGCTTTTGCTGCCCATCCAACCTCAGTTAGCGGGCGGGCAGGCGAAAAGGCAAAGTGGCCTTTGCTTTTCTTGGAAAACCTCATCCACGCGCGGGATGAGGTTTTGATCAGTCATCAAAAAAAAATTAAAATGTTTAAACTAATTTCTAACATGTCCTTGTTCATGAGGTGACATCTTGTTAATATTTTTTAAATCTTCATTTTTTATGTTCAAAAATCTTCATCCCTCTGAGACAGCTCTGTGCTTCAGGGAGATTTTCCTGCGCACACCAGCACGAACTTCCACGCTCGCCCTCCTCCCCCACACAGGCAGGGCAGCTGTCGCTTTTGTGGCCGCTCCTCTCGCCCAGGCTGAGCCCGCCGGACGAGAGCGAAATCCTGGCCTTAGATTGTGAAAGAATCCAGCAGATTGGAAAACAACTCAAGTATCATTTTTATTCAAGAAAGGAGGGAGGCAGAAAGCAGAAAATTACAGGCCAGTTATCCTAACATCTGTCATTGGGAAAGTGCTCAAATCTATTATTAAGGATGTTGATCAGGCAGTGCCAACATGGCTTTGTGCAAGCAAAATTGTTTTTAATGAATCTGTTCGAATTTTTTGATGAAGTAACATTCAAGGTGGATAAAGGAGAACCTGTGGATGTGGTGTACTTGGATTTCCAAAAAGCATTTGATAACGTACCACACCAAATGTCACTACACAATATAACAGCACATACTGTAGGGGGTAATACATTAGCGTGGATAAAAGATTGCATAGCTAACAGGAAGCAGAGGGTAGGAAAAATGTGTCTTTATCAGATTGGCAAGCTGTAACTAGCGGAGTGCCAGAGGTTTCAGTGCTGTGGCCTCAACTGTTTACAATCTATATCAATGACTTGCTTGAAGGAAATGAATGCAAACCCAGTTCCTTCATTGTCTCTGGGACAAAATCCAGGAACTCCCTCCCTAACAGCACTGTGGGTGTACCTACACCACAGGGACTGTAGCAGTTCAAAACGGCAGCTCACCACCACCTTCTCAAAGGCAATTAGGGATGTACAATAAATGCGGACATTGGTGGCAATGCCCACATCCCGTTAATGAAAAAGAAAACAAATATATAGCAGCTAACTTTGCTGATGACACCAAGATATGTAGGAAAGTAAGTTGTCAAGAGGAGGTTGTAAGTCTGCAAAGAGATATAGACAGATTAAGTGAGTGGGAAATGTTTGGCAGATTGAGGGTAACATGAGTAAGTGTGAGCTTGTTCACTTTGGCAGTAAGAAGAGAAAAGCAGGATAGTATTTAAATGGAGAGAGATTGCAGAATCTAGTCATACAGAGGGATCTAGGTGTCCTCATACATGAATCACATAAGGTTAGTGTGCAGGTACAGCAAGTGATTAGGAAGGCAAATGGAATGTTGGTGTTTAATGCAAGAGGAATGGAATATAAAAGTCAGAAAGTTTTACTACAGCTGTACTGGGCCTTGGTGAGACCATATCTGGAGCACTGGGCAGCTTTGGTCTCCTTATTTAAAAAAGTATATAATTTTTTTGGAAGCAGTTCATAGAAGGTTCACTGATCTCCTTCATTCCAGAAATGAGTTGTCTTATGAAGACAGGTTGAACAGGTTAGTCCTATAACCAGTGGAGTTTAGAAGATTGAGAGTTGATCTTATTGAAACATACAAGATCCTGAGGGGACATGATAGGTGGATCCCCAGAGAATGTTTCCTGTTTTGGGGTGATTAAAACTGGGGGACACAGTTTAAAAATAAGGAGTCTCCCTTTGAAGGCAGAAATGAGGAGAAACTTTTTTTCCCAAAGGATCATTGGTGTGTGGAATTCTCTTCCCCAGAAAGTAGTGGAGGGTGGGTCTTTGAATTGATTTAAGGCAGGGTTAGAAGATTTCTGTTCATCAAGGGTTATGGAGGGGTAGACAGGAAAGTGGAACTGAGACCACAACCAGATCAGCCATGATCTTATTGAATGGTGGAGCAGGCTCAAAGTGCCAAATTCCTCCCCTATTCCTGCTCCTATGTTCGTGTTGGATGTCCTGTTAGAATCCTCCTTATTTTTTTCTACATTTCCCAAAATTGTTACCATCTGCAAATGTTGGCATTCTGCCTTGCGTACCCAATTCCAAATAATTAATATTTATTAAAGTGTAATAGTCCTCGACTCCAAAAGGGTAATAGCCCCTGACCTCTGGAGGATACCACTGTATATTTCCTTCCTGTCAGAAAAACAACTGTCCACCACTACTCTCTGTGTTCTGTCACTTAGCCAATTCTGTATCTACGCTGCCAATCCCTTTAATCCCATGGGCTTTAATTTGCTAACTGTTTATTATATAGTAATTTGTCAAACATCTTTTGAAAGTGTGTACACATCATATCAACTGTCTCCTCATCCACCTTTAACCATTAAATATCTCAATGAAGCTAGTCAAACATGATTTATCTGTAACAAGACAGAATTTCCTGCCACTGAGCCTCAGTCTGGACCGAGCATTCCAGCAGCATCCAGTAACCTGAGAGAGATGCAATGTATCAGCTTCCACAAGGGTACATGTCGACTCCAGTAGTGGGATTCATGCCTGGCATATGGAGCCTTTATTATACTAGGAAAATTCAGCAGCCACTGCTGGAGTAGGAACATGAGTTTGGAATCCCACTCCCACCACATGTGGGAAACTGTCAGATTCTGGGAGTATAAAAGAAGCAGCCCAAGTGGGATTTCTGCCCCCTGGTAACATGTGAACGAGTATCCCTCAGAGATTGACAATGGTGGAGCTCTTTGGTCAGTGTGTCTGTCTATACACCAAGGGCGGAATCATTCCAGATTTTCCCTCAGTTCAGTAGCGGACGAATAAAATGAGGGTTTACCTGCCGGCCGCGATGGCAGGTTTTCACCCCGTATCGTCCCACGCCCAACGCATTACTAATGCATTTCTGGGAAACACACCGTTTCCATGGCGGGCAGGCTCTCATTCACCTGCAACGCCATCACCTTGCTGCTTCATCACACCAGGCACCACATTTAAAGTACAGCCGCACTCAGTGCTTCCAGCTCAGGACTGCAGCAAAGAAGACAGGGCACCTAAAGGCAAAAAGACTGCAGTACCGAGTGCGTTTTGGACACTGGAGGCCCACAGTGATGTCCTCTACCCCTGCCCTGGACGCAGGAGGGGCAGCTACATTAGCACTCCGGCCTGGTGGTCAATAGCAGTGGCGATCATTGCTATTGATGCACAGAAGAGGTTGGCCATCGAATGCAGATTGAGCATGAATGAGCACAGCCAGGGTATGGCAACCATCTCATCACTTTAAACTCACACCCTCAGGCCCATCACATATTCACTGGCATCTCACTCACTGCCAGCTCAAGGAACATCATCACCCATTCTCACACACAGACCCTGATATGTCCATCTGGTCTCATCTCTTCTGGAGACCACCTCCTCAACCCTCACCATCTTGAGGCCACTTGCACAGATCAACATGTGCCCTCACACACACCCTGGGATACCTTCCTTCCCCCGTGCAGCTCTCACCCTGCAGCCTCTTCCCTTGCCTGAGGCCACTTCTCCCCCTTCCTCAAGCAAGCCCTAGCCCTGCACCATTGAAAAGCCACACACACATTGCTGATCTGGTAGATCGAGCCCTACCCATGAGCCCCACTAATTTTGATGTGGTGCTGTCTGTGAAGCCTGGTGCTGATGACTGCGAGTGCTGCCCGAAGCAAGGTAGGCAAACAAACCTATATTGCATGCAATTCTGGTCGCCACATTACCAGAAGGATATGGAGGCATTGGAGAAGGTGTGAGAAGGTTTACCAGGATTTTTCCTGGTCTGGAGGTTATTAGTTATGAGGAGAGGTTGGAGAAACTCGGATTGTTCTCACTAGAGCGATGGAGATTGAGGGGCGACTTGATAGAAGATTACAAAATGAGTGGCATGGACAGAGTAGATAGTCAGAAGTTTTTTCCCAGGGCGGAAGAGTCAGTTACTAGGGGACATCGATTTAAGGTGAGAGGAGAAAAATTTAGAGGAGATGTGCGGGGCAAGTTTTTTACACAGAGGGTAGTGAGTGTCTGGAATTCGCTGCCAGAGGAGGTGGTGGAAGCAGGTACGATAGTGGTGTTTAAGAGGCAGCTTGACAAGTACATTAATACGATGGGAATAGAGGGATACGGACCCCGGAAGTGCAAAATGTTTTAGTTTGATGGGCAATATGATCGTCGCAGGCTTGGAGGGCCGAAGGACCTGTTCCTGTGCTTTACTTTTCTTTGTTCTTTGTTCTTTAAATCCAGACCCATGACCCCCACTAAAAGTGATGTGGTGCTGTCTGTGAAGCCTGGCACTGATGACTGCGAGTGGTGCCCGAAGCAAGGAAGGCAAACAAACCTTTAAATCCAGACAATGTGGAGCCTGCCAGGTGCACATCGCTTATGTGCTGTTGTAAAACACTTCAGCGAGTTTTCCAGCTAACATGGGCTGACGATCCAGCGGGGGAGGATGATGCCGGCCGGCTGGGCTTATAAACATCTGCTGATCTATCACAATGAAGTTCCCGACGTCCAATGGCAGGGAACACGGCCCGCCATGGGTGGGCTGAGCGGACAATCACAAACGGGTTTAACGCGGTTGTGAAACCAATCGCGCCATATTGTCCGGTCACCCCACCGAACACGCCCGATACCAGAGGGCACGGAAAATCCCAGCCAAAGTTTTAAACAAGAGAAATCAAAGATTGAAGGGTTGTTTTCTAGTCTGTTGTTACCTTGATGGAACATTTGATGTACCTGCAGCATTAGAGAAATGTGAATAATTGAAAAGTCTCTCCAGTCCGGTCTCTATTGCATGATTCACATCCATTCCACGAACCTTTGTTTGAACCAAATGGAGTTTTAGAAATTTTTTCTCTTCATAATTCTAAAACAAAAAGAGCAGAATGTATTATCATATGACACAACTGAACTACCCCTGTAAAGCACCAGTGTTGAGAGGACATCCTGGTTTCCCAGGTGTGGTAGCAGCATTCATGTCCTGGATGGGCTGGGATTGAAAGAGAGTTAGGAGGTTTGATGGAATTCTTGGCATTAACACTTCATGGTTCATTTTCCTTTCTCGTTCACTCTTTCAACTTTGGCGTTGTCCTGCAAAATTGGCCCTGCTCCTCCCTTTGGGTATTCAATAAAAAACAGAGTGTTATTGACAGCCTTCTATACTGAGTCACTTCCCTCTGAGGGTTCTCAGGGTCAGAGAGAGAAGTCATAAGCACTAGTGCTCCTCCTGTCTCCGGGCCCCTTAATCCCACACCCACCTACACCCCACGTGCTTCCCCTCGAACAACACTCTCCCTACTCAATCATGCAGGTCATTTATCCTCATTCAAATTCATCAAACAATCACAGAAAGGTCCCATTAAAATGATCACTCCCATTATTTGCAGGAAGATGCCAAGATTGACTGATATTTATGCAGAATGGGTCGTTAATATTAAGAGCTACAATGATACAATGCAATGTTAGTTTGTGCACACCCGAAAGGTGATCCCACCATGACCATTAAACAGACCAGAGAGTACAAATTCTACTGCAATATATCCCATTATTTACTTATAACACTGCGGACGATAACACTGATTTTGTTCAGTGACTCAGACCTCATTAACATATTCTGCACTTTGCATCCTATGGAAGCAGTGACAGTAAATTAATATTTAGAGGAAAGATTCAAAACTTGCAAACCAGATAAAGTGTACAAGATCTTTCCCATTCCATAGAAGATGTAGAAGACCTCATCCTGACTTGGGTGCATGATATTATTCAATATAATTATTTCACACAAGAGGTGTAACTGGATTCTACTTTGCCAGTGATCTCATAGGCTAGAAATGTCAAATAACTCCTGAGGAACAAAGTGGAATGATTGAACAACATCACTCTTCACCGTCAGTGATAAACATTGGTGCCCTAACGTGTCTCTTTGTAACACAACTTTTAAGAGGCCAGGGGACAAAGACTGAATGGTTCACATTTGTATTGGGGTTCTTGATCATCAAGTCTGAAGACTCTTCTGATTGCTGCTTCTTATTCCTCTTTATTTTTAATATCTGGTATACAGCACAACTTTATCACAATATTTCAATGCCTCTAGGAAGTCATAAAAGCACCAGGATAGAGTGAGCTAATAGGTGAGTAGACAAAAAGGAAAAGAATCTTGAGAATCATGTAGAGGGTAAAACAAGTTAATAATTCAAAATGAGCTCATTGTCCACTTGTGTCCTTGTAATTTCACCCCACAAAACCTGCTCAGTAAAGAACCATTAGCAAAAAAATAAACAGATCTCCAGCAATTATTCAATACTCTGAACGCAAGATAATTATGGATGACAAACGTCATCTAGACTAGCTCATTTGATCAGTCCGGAATGAAACACAAACATACTGTTAGCAGCAGGAGTGAGCCATTTGGCCTATTGAGCCTGCTCTGCCATTTAATAACATTCCCTAAATCATCACAGTGACTACAATGAAAAAGCATTTAATTGGCAATAAGGAGATTTGAGACATTGTGCAAGGTGCTGTGTAAATGCAGCTTTTTGTCTTTCATTCATTACACCTGCATGCAGTAGGCAGAGAACTGGAGCAATAGTGATATTGGAGGTCCAATGCTGATTCTCTAAGGATAATTAATCACAGAGCAACCGTGTTTGTCGTGGATCCCAATGTTATCAAGGAGCTCCCTCATACTGCGTCCTGAATATGTTTTAAATAATTACATTAATTACTTGTTAAATGTGGCTTTCTTACTTATTTGATTAACTTTACCAACAAATTATGTACTATTTTAAACATTAGCCATAGAATAGAACTGACCCACTTACCAGATACTCACCAAACAGCTCGCTCCTCTCCCTGTAGTAGGGCAAGAACCAATAGAAAAGGAAATGAACAACTCCTTTCTCCAACCAAACTCCAAGTCTTCACTCAATTTGTCAGCTGCATGAAAGGACCGTGAATTTATAGTAAACTGAACAGGGGCAACAGTAACCAGATTGAACCAGCTAGCGAATTAACTACTCAGCTCCTACAGCCGAGAGTGAGTTTACCCTGTCTAAACTGCAAGAAAGAACTTAGCCTGCTTACACAACACTTTCCAGTTACTGCTAATTACCAACTAGATTCGATTCTTAGAGCAAAATTTAAGAACAAAATTAATACTTAAAACTCCCTCTCAGCAAACTCCAAGGGCAGAATGTTTCCCTCCTGGGCGAGCCTCCCTACGTCACCGCGCACTCTCGCGATCATTCACCCGGTGGGTGCGTGCGGGTGCCAGAGCGGTGCCCACCATTAATTAACAAGCCACTCAAGGCCCTGAACAATGTAATTGTCTGAGGTTTTTCATTGCCCGAGCAATTTTTTGCTCTTTGCACGGGCAAAACAGGCAGGTGGCCAGCTGACATTTCCTCAAACCTCACCTAAGGGTGGGATAAAAAGGGTCAGCAGCATTGCCAGTGTGGGTAGTGAAGAGTTTTGGAGATAGTTTGCAGCTGGTTGTTTATTGGTATTTGGCAGCTTCATCACTGTTCAGGGCCTCATTCTTAGCATTTCCCGGCCTCATTTCAGGAGTCATTGCTGTCTGCCAGGAGGGTTCAAACCATGTGGACCTTTCCAGCCTTCCTTTACTCTGCTAATGGGGACTGTGGTTTGGCACTAGCAAGGGGGGGACACACTGAAGGAAAGGGATCTTGATGCAGCTGCATTAGCCACAGATGATGTGTCCAGTGGTGAGTTGGAAGATGAGCACAGAGAGGAGAATGCTGTGGGTGTGGAGCCTGACCTCGGTAACCCCCAGGAAGGCAGAGACAGCAGGAATGCCTTGATCCAACGCTCCTTCAGTGAGGCTACCAAAGATCAGCTTCAAATTCATGCCAGGGCTGCCTCCTCCAACCCGGATGTCTGAAAAGACCCTTTCATTTGAACACGAAGAACACTCAGCAATAAAGTTCTCAGCCACCTACATCCAGAATTACATCCTGGCGTTCCCCACACCAATGAATTAAAAAGGTGAAGATACACAGGCCATGATGACAAAACCAGATTTATATCATTTTGACAAGTACAGGCTACTTACAGTATAAACATAAATGAACATAAAATCACCCATGACCTGTCCCTCTTGTACTAATGCTGCCTTTAATTTACACTTGTGAGTGCTCCCTCTCGGTGCTCCCCCCTCGCTGGCACTGGTATCGGAGACAGCCTGCTGACCCTGCCGCCCTGTTCCCTTGATGACCTTATCGGTTGTCCTCAGGCCAGTGGCGCCCGTGCTGGCCCCGCCTGGGATGGAGCAGCCAGTGCCACCGCTGGCACCTCTCCAATCGCCACAGCCTCACCTGGTGCCATGGTCACTGGTGGAGGGGCGGAGAAGCTGCTGCTGTCACCTGGACCGCCCTGTGCACTGAGCTCTTACCTTCACCTGGCGCCCTCGCCTCTCCATGCCCGGTTGCACGGGTGCGTGCTGGCTCTCCTGCTCAAGGGTGTCCTGCTTGAACCGGGAGGGCCGCAGCAGGTTGGATGGGCCTCCTCCTGTACGTGACCTCTCTGCTTGGTGATGGATTGTCTTCTCTTGAACGGACAGAGGAGCATTGATCAGTCCACTCTCTACCTGCAGCTCTAATGCAGCCTGGCCAACCCCAGCTGAGGAACCCCTCACAGGGCACATCCGAGTCATGGCCCTCCAGCCGCAAGGCACTCAATCCAAGCAGCTAGGGCTCACCCCCTTGGCCAATTCTGGCATCATTGACAGTTGGCACTCAGACTCTAGCACCGCTGTGGTGCACAGGGGTACGGCCAGCCCTTAAAACATCTGCACACTGACCCATGCCAGCATGGTACTCACCTTCCTGAGCCCTTCAGATTGCTTCTGGCACTGCACCCGTGTGCGCTGCACCGCATCATGGCAGCTCACACGGGCTGCCACCCATTCCATGCCCTCTTCGTGGGGTGCGGTGGCCTCCCCCTCCGATCTCTGGGGACAAGGGTGTCCCTCTGGGAGTCACCTCCTCCAGCAGGACGGTGAGACACTCATCGGAAAAGTTGTCGGCCAAGTTCCCACCCAACCTGCCCTCCCGCCTGCCGTGTCCAGCCACACTCAACTTCATAACTTCCGTACTGACACCACAGAACAGACGTCCTTCAATAGCCAGCCTTCCAGGGGCTGCCTGGGCTGTTTTTAAACAGGTTTCCGGGTCACCATTGGACCCAGCAGCCGACAGGACCCCGCCCCCGCTCGGCGCTTCCTGACCAGTGCGGAGCCGCGTTTCATGCTGGACGGGCCTTAATTGGGCCACCAGAGTGAAATCACAGTCGGGGCCTGATTGCGGGTGGCGGTCGGTTTCATGGACACTCCCGGGCCTGCCCGCCGTGCCCGCCCAACAAGGGCAAAATTGAGGCCCAAGTTTTCACTCAGTTAGTCGATTGCACCTGTTTGTCCAGCAGCTCAGAAAAAATGTAGAGAATCGTTGTTCTGAATGTTTCAGAGAAGAATGATACATAGTACAAACATTCAGTACGGCCATCACTCAAGAACTGGATTGATTTCCCTGCCCCCAGAAGCTGTCGTACAAGTTGTGTTGAGCACTGAATTTACAGCCTATCCACAGGTTCAATGTGATGTTGCATTTCATTTGTACTAAATAAATGTGCAAATAGTATTTTTTTAAATCGCTTTTGAGCTGTGACAGAACCAGGCAAATTAAGTGGAAAAATGTAATTAATAAATAAGAATCTCCAAAAGCAAAAAAAACTGACAACAATTATAAGTGTGACCTTGCACTGGAGTGCGACTTCAACAGAGCGCTGAGAGTTTGGTGAGTTGAGGGAACATTAAATCTCTTTCTAAATGTCTAACATTTTTGTTTTTAACATTTAACATTTAACATTCTAAATCTCATCCAGGGACCCGAACAGTGAGAGAGCAGCTATCCACTGGGGTGCAGCTGTAGATTGTTAATTAAGGAAGTTAGCTTGAAATTGTTTTTCAGTTCCTGGGCTCAGCTAGTACCTTTCTTTTCAGAGCCCATAGATTCAAACATTTCAGTGTGACCTTGCACTGGAGGGCGACCTCAATGGAGTGCTGGAAGTTTGGTGAGGAGGTGAGGGAGTTGCTCCTCTGCTTTTTCTAACATTTTCAGCTGTAGGAACTGGCTCTTGCTCTACTGCAGGTGAATAAGCTAGCTGTTTGGTGAGGATCTGGTCAGTGGTTCATGTCTTTTCTATTCCTAAGTTTTCAACTAGTATAGGAATGTGATAAGATTAATAGAATACATAAAACAAAATACATAATTGAATAAAATAACTAAGCAGTTAATTAAAACATATGATGAAGTCAGGATAGTTGATGAGTCATGGCTGCTCTACCCTGGACTACCATATGACACCCCAACCCCCCCGCCGAATACCCCAATCTACCCTCACTACTCCCTACCCTTCCTGACATCCTGACCCTCCCCCACACCTGGGTGAGTGTAAAGGAGCAGAGTGGAAATCCGAAGGTGATTGTCACTCCCTGGATGTTGTGAGCCATTAACATGAATAGGGGATTGGATAGTGGACAGAAAGAGCTTCTTACAGATGTAACATAGTGATCTTAAATCTGTGATATATTTCAGAAACTGGGTTAGATTCAGTGAATAAAGGAGTAACAGGAATGTGTCCCGACTCTACTGTCCTTCGCATCATCCCTCTAACCTCTTTGTTTCCACACCAACCCCACTTTAGACCCGCTGCTGGAGACGGAAACCCTGATATTCTCACTACACAAGCTGGCAGTGGAGACCAATCAGCCGACAGCAGCTCATGTATAAAATGTTAATGAGACCCAAGGACCAATTTCAGTCCAGTCTCATGTTTCAGGGCTGAGGTGTGCGCTGTCGGTCCACCACAGGTTCTTTACCCCAAAAACAGGCATTGTATAATTTCCCCTGGTACTAACATGACTGAATGCAGTAAACTCTGAACAATACTTGGAAAAACTCAGCAGGTCTGACAGCATCTGCGGAGAGGAACACAGTTAACGTTTCGAGTCTGTATGACTCTTCAACAGAACGAAGTAAAAATAGAAAAGAGGTGAAATATAAGCTGGTTTAAGGGGAAGTTGGGACAGGTAGAGCTGGATAGAGGGCCAGTGTTAGGTGGAGATAGCCAAAAGATGTCATAGACAAAAGGACAAAGGGGTGTTGAAGGTGGTGATATTATCTAAGGAATGTGGTAATTAAGGGTAGAAAGCAGGACAAGCAAGGTACAGATAGCCCGAGTGAGGGGTGAAGAGAAGGAATCAAAACAGGCCAAAAGGTAGAGATAAAACAATGGATGGAAATACATTTAAAAATAATGGAAATAGGCAGGAAAAGAAAAATCTATATAAATTATTAGGAAAAAAAGGGGGATCGGAAAGGGGGTGGGGATGGAGGAGAAAGTTCATGATCGAGAAACGTTGAACTCATTATTCAGTCCGGAAGGCTGTAAAGTGCCTAGTCGGAAGATGAGGTGCTGTTCCTCCAGACTGCGTTGAGCATCACTGGAACAATTTTTTTTTTGTTTTGGATTTCCAGCATACGCAGTTTTTTGCTTTTATCTGAACTATACTTACCTTGTGCTGGATGACTTCTGTGGGCTCAATGCAGTGCTTTTCATGACAGAAGTTGTCCACCTTATCCTTTGCAGCAAGTTGCTGCCAGAAGAGGACAGACACAGTGAGGAATAGTCTCAGCATCCTGGTGTCTGCTCAGATCACTGGTGAACACACTGAATGACTCTCAGCACCTTCAGGTGGATCTGCAGATTGAGCAGAGAGCTCAGGTCTTTTTATACTGTTTTATGAAGATGATTTTGAATAATGTTTAGCTGCAGGCAGGAACATCATGTATTGAAGAAATGCACTTGCTGATGCCATTAGAAACCATTAACTCTCTGAGTGCCGGTTCCCGGGAAGTCTGAACACTGGGAAGCTATTTCACAATTGATTCCAGTTCACACACTCAGGATTGTCAACCCTCCCTGTTTGGGAGTCGCCTGGAATGGAAGATTGATCTGCCGGTCGCTGGTGTTAGTGACCCGGGAGAAAACAATTTGACATTCGGGTTTCATGTCTGCACAGTTTCATTTCTTGGGTTTCCTGCACTGGCGGAAAGTGGGAACCCAGTGGCCATGCTGCATTCCAACCGCGGGACAGACCACCATTTCCTCACTGAGTAGGTGAAGCTGGTGTTTGTCTCACTGCCCAATAACGTGAGCATTTCACATTGTTCCTGTTTGTTTCTTCCCCTCCTCTCCTGAGGTAACTGAGACTGGTTGAGGTACATAACCCTTTGTAGCAACTCCCACTGAAGTCCAGTTTCTGACTTGGGTTCAGTTTTCCTGGAACTGCCTCTCACTGGGTTTCTGTTTCCTGGACACCGCCTCTCACTGGGTTTCTGTTTCCTGGACACTGCCTCTCACTGGGTTTCTGTTTCCTGGACACTGACTCTCACTGGGTTTCTGTTTCCTGGACACTGCCTCTCACTGGGTTTCTGTTTCCTGGACACTGACTTTCACTGGGTTTCTGTTTCCTGGACACTGCCTCTCACTGGGGTGCAACTTCCCTGACACGGACTGACAGGGGTGAAAGGGAATCTGGAACGAGGGGGCACAGTGTAAAAATAAGCAGGAGCCCTGACATGTGCATCTTTTTAATGTTTTGAAGTCTCCCTAGTGGGCAAAGAGGGCAGGAAAAGATAGCGCAACCCCTCAAGGTTGTCCCTCCATTCAGGCCCTCCGGTCTATATGAGTGTCACTCCAGGATCCACTCAAAACCTTTGCCCACCCTCTGGTACAGGCAACCCTTCAACTTCCTCAATTCTAATCTCTTCTGAAACTTTTCCCTGACCACTTTCCCAATGCCAGAGAATTCTCTCCAACCTCAAGTGGTGGCATTTATTATGGTTCGACTATTTTTAGTTCCCGGCAATGTAAGCCAATTCCATTCAACTTATTGCTAGCTTAAAGTCTCAACTAAAAGAGATTCTGAGCATTAAAGGAACAAAGTCTTGGATTGGGTCTTCAAATACAAGCCCTCTCCTCCAGAACTCTCAAAGCCCACATGATTATCTTTGGACGGGACATATATTGAGACATGTCTTAGTGGACCAACTTCTTTGAAAATTTACCAATATCAGCTCTTGGAAATCATCCTAAGACTTCAGGAGTGGTGTATTTATGTGGATTGCCGAGGTAATACATATTTCAGACAACACATTCTATATGCTTCAAAAGCAAAAACATTTTACTGAAGCTCATTATAAGTTGTAGCTTATACATGAAGTTATAAATGATAACTAAAGCTAACATAACATGTAAATAATGCAATCTTAAAAACATGGAATTTATAAATATACCTAATCAGCAAATATTGCTGGATAACTCAAACAAACAGCAACAATTAATAAAGTTAGTTACTCACAAATTCAATATGGTTACATTGAATTTTGATATATCCCTGTCTCAACCCAGGGAAATTCTCCAAAGGGAACTCTGACCCTTTATGTTCCAATGATGGCTGACTGACCTAACGCTACTGGCGTGTACTTTAAAAGACAGTGGGTTGAATCGTCCGTACCCTCTGGCGTTGTGAAACCAGTTTGCGATTGTCTGCTCAGCCCGTCGATGGCGGCTGCATTTCCTTCCATCGGACGTTGGGAACCTCATTGTGGTCCATCTGCAGATCATCATAAGGCTCGCCCGCCGGACTCATTCCCCCTGCTGCTGGACCGACCGCCCACGCCGATGTGTTTCACAACAGCAGATAAATGGCGTGCACTGGGCGGGCTGCACTTTGAGGGGAACTCGGAGGTGAGTGCACAGAAACATTGCAGAGCACTCGTGAGGGATGCCTCTTAGTCTTCAAGCATGAATTTATTTATTGTTGAACTGTAAAAGGGGGCCATTTAGCCCATCATGTCTGCAGCGGCTCTCTGAGCATTTTAACTTCAGGCCAATGTCCTGCCTTTTCCTGGTAACCCTGCACATTGTTTCTATTTAAATAAACAACCAATACCCTCTTGAATGCCTCAATCGATAAGACCATAAGACCATAAGACATAGGAGCAGAAATTAGGCCAATCGACACATCGAGTCTGCTCCGCCTTTCAATCATGGCTGATAAGTTTCTCAACCCCATTCTCCCGCCTCCTCCGCGTAACCTTTGATCCCCTTACCAATCAAGAACCTATCTATCTCGGTCTTAAATACACTCAATGACGTGGCCTCCACAGCCTTCTGTGGCAATGAATTCCATAGATTCACCACTTTCTGGCTAAAGAAGTTTCTCTTCATCTCTGTCCGAAAAGTTCTTCCCTTTACTCTGATGCTGTGCCCTCGGGTCCTAGTCTCTCCTACTAATGGAAACATCTTCCCCACGTCCACTCTATCCAGGCCTTTCAGTATTCTGAAAGTTTCAATCAGATCCCCCCTCATCCTTCTAAACTCCATCGAGTATAGACCCAGAGTCCTCAAATGTTCCTCATATGTTAAGCCTTTCATTCCTGGGATCATTCTCGTGAACCTCCTCTGGACCCTCTCCAGGGCCAGCACATCCTTCCTGAGATACAGGGCCCAAAATTGCTCACAATATTCTAAATGTGGTCTGACCAGAGCCTTATAAAGCCTCAGCAGCACATCTGTGCCTTTATATTCTAGTCCTCTCGAAATAAATGCCAACATTGCATTTGCCTTCCTAACTACTGACTCAACCTGCAAGTTAACCTTAAGAGAATCCTGGACAAAGACTCCCAAGTCCCTTTGCACTCCAGATTTCTGAATTCTCTCCCCATTTAGAAAATAGTCCATACCTCTATTCTTCCTACCAAAGTGCATGACCTCACACTTGCCCACGTTGGATTCCATCTGCCTCTTCTTTGCCCATTCTCCTAACCTGTCCAAAACCTTCTGCAGCCTACCCACGTCCTCAATACTACCTGTCCCTCCACCTATCTTTGTATCATCTGCAAACTTAGCCAGGATGCCCTCAGTTCCTTCATCTAGATCATTAATGTATAAAGTGAAAAGTTGTGGTCCCAACACTGACACCTGCGGAACTCCACTGGTCACTGGTCGCCATCCTGAGAAGGACCCCCTTATCCCCACTCTCTGCCTCCTGCCAGACAGCCAATCTTCTATCCATGTTAATACCTAACCACTAATACCATGGGCTCTTATCTTACTGAGCAGCCTCCTGTGCGGCACCTTGTCAATGGCCTTCTGGAAGTCCAAGTAGATAACATCAATTGGCTCTCCTTTGTCTAACCTACTGATTACCTCCTCAAATAATTCTAACAGATTTGTCAGGCATGACCTCCCCTTGATGAAACCATGCTGACTTTGCCCGATTTTACCATGTACTTCCCAGTATTCTGAAATCTCATCCTTAATAATGGACTCTAAAATCTTACCAACGACCGAGGCCAGGCTAATCGGCTTGTAATTTCCTGTCTTTTGCCTCATTTCCTTCTTAAACAGGGGGGTTACATTAGTGATTTTCCAGTCCTCTGGGACCCTCCATGACTCCAGTGATTCCAAAAGATCACCAATAACGCCTCCACTATCTCTTCAGCTATGTCCTTCAGAACTCTGGGGTGTAATCCATCTGGTGCAGGTAATTTATACTCCTTCAGGTCTTTCAGTTTTCCTAGCACCTTCTCCTTAGTAATGGCCACCATACTCACCTCTGCCCCCTGACTCTCTTGAACTTTGGGGATGTTACTCGTGTCTTCCACCATGAAGACTGACGCAAAGTACCTATTCAGTTCCTCCACCATTTCTTTGTTCCCCACTACTACTTCTCCAGCATCATTTTCCAGCAGCCCAATAATAAACATTTCAGACTGCGCATTCTATATGTTTCAAAAACATATACATTTTACTAAAGCCCATTGTAGATTATAGCTTACACATTAAGTTATAAATGATAAATAAAGCTAAGTATAACATATAAATAATGTAGTTCTAAACACATGGAATTTATAAATCTACCTTATCAGCAAATTTGTTGGATAACTCAAGCATAAAGTAACAATTAAGAAAGATAACAAAAATTAGGAGAGGGATGTAATATAAGCTGGTTTAAGGTGGGGCGGGGGTGGGTGGGTGGGGTGGGTGGGAGAAGTAGGGGGTTGGTGGGGTGTGGTTGTAGGGACAAGCAAGCAGTGATAGGAGCAGATAATCAAAAGATGTCAGAGACAAAAGAAAAAAGAGGTGTTGAAGGGGGTGATATTATCTAAACAAATGTGCTAATTAAGAATAGATGGCAGGACACTCAAGGTACAGCTCTAGTGGGGGTGGGGTGGAAAGACTAACAGGGCATAAAAGGTATAGATTTAAAAATAATGGAAATAGGTGGGAAAAGAAAAATCTATATAAATTATTGGAAAAAACAAAAGGAAGGGTGAAGAAATGGAAAGGGGGTGGGGATGGAGGAGGGAGTTCAAGATCTAAAGTTGTTGAATTCAATATTCAGTCCGGAAGGCTGTAAAGTGCCTAGTCGGAAGATGAGGTGCTGTTCCTCCGGTTTGCGTTGGGCTTCACTGGAACAATGCAGAAAGCCAAGGACAGACATGTAGGCAAGAGAGCAGGGTGGAGTGTTAAAATGGCAAGCGACAGGGAGGTTTCGGTCTTTCTTGCGGACAGACTGCAGGTATTCTGCAAAGCAGTTGCCCAGTTTACTTTTTGGTCTCTCCAATGTAGAGGAGACCACATTGGGAGCTTCGAATGCAGTAGACTAAGTTAGGGGAAATGCAAGTGAATTGCTGCTTCACTTTGGGCCCTTGGACGGTGAGGAGAGAGGAAGTGAAGGGGCAGGTGTTGCATCTTTTTCGTGGGCATGGGGAGGTGCCATAGGTGGGGGTTGAGGAGAAGGGGGTGATGGAGGCATGGACCAGGGTGTCCCGGAGGGAACGAATCCTACGGAATGCCGCCGGGGGGGTGAATGGAAGATGTGTTTGGTGGTGGCATCATGCTGGAGTTGGCGGAAATGGCGGAGGATGGTCCTTTGAATGCGGAGGCTGGTGGGGTGATAAGTGAGGACAAGGGGGACCCTAACATGTTTCTGGGAGGGAGGAGAAGGCGTGAGGGCGGATGCGCGGGAGATGGGCCGGACACGGTTGAGGGCCCTGTCAACGACCATGGGTGGAAAACTTCGGTTAAGGAAGAAGGAGGACATGTCAGAGGAACTGTTTTTGAAGGTAGCATCATCAGAACTGATGCGACGGAGGCGAAGGAACTGAGAGAATGGGATGGAGTCCTTACAGGAAGCGGGGTGTGAGGAGCTGTAGTCGAGGTAGCTGTGGGAGTTGGTAGGTTTGTAATGGATATTGGTGGACAGTCTATCACCAGAAATTGAGACAGAGAGATCCAGGAAGGGAAGGGAAGTGTCAGAGATGGACCATGTGAAAATGATGGAGGGGTGGAGATTGGAAGCAAAATTAATAAATTTTTCCAGGTCCCGATGAGAGCATGAAGCAGCACCGAAGTAATCATCGATGTACCGGAGAAAGAGTTATGGGAGGGGGTCGGAGTAGGACTGGAACAAGGAATGTTCCACATACCCCATAAAGAGACAGGCATAGCTGAGGCCCATGCGGATACCCATAGCCACACCTTTTATTTGGAGGAAGTGAGAGGAGTTAAAGGAGAAATTGTTCAGCGTGAGAACAAGTTCAGCCAGACGGAGGAGAGTAGTGGTGGATGGGGATTGTTCGGGCCTCTGTTCGAGGAAGAAGCTAAGGGCCCTCAGATCATCCTGGTGGGGGATGGAGGTGTAGAGGGCTTTCTAATTAAGAAAGATATATACTCAGAAATTCACTATGGTCACATCGACTTTTGATATATCTCTGTCTCAACCCAGGGCAATTCTCAAGAGACTGCCTTCTGACCCTTTATGTTCCAAAGATGGCTGACTGACCGAAAGCGAATGGTGTGTACTTTTTATAGACAGTCTGCAGAGACGAAACAAGCTCCTATTGTCTATTTTATTAATAAATCTTATCAAGTTAAGAGTTAGTGAAGGCTAAATGTTTTCTTTCCAAACTGTGTAATGGGGTGTTTTGAAATGGCTGGTTGGTTGGCTACCTTCCAAAAGTAATTTCACTTCAAGGTTTAGCTGTACTTTTAAAAAATGTTTGCTTATCTGAAGTGATTTCATGTTCAGACTGACTCTGAGCGTAGATGTCTACTTTGGCTACATTCTAATTTCTCACCATCCGAAGCTTCCTTTGTCTGATGGGGAAAGGTTGGACAGACTGGGCTTGTTTCCACTGGGTGAGTCCAGAACTGGGGGGCACTGTTTTAAAATTAAGGGATGGCCGTTTTAGGACATAGATGAGGAGAATTTTTTTCTCTCAGAGGGTAGTGCAACTTTGGAATTCTCTGCCTCAGAAAGTGGTGGAGTCGGGGTCATTGAGTATTTTTAATGACAGCTGTAGATAGATTCTTGTTAGGCAAGGGAAACAAAGATTTTTGGGATTAGATGGGAATGTGGAATTCGAAACACAAGAAAATCAGCCATGAATTTATTGAATGGCGGAGCAGGCTTGAGGGGCCGAATGGTCTACTCCCGTCCCTATTTCTTTTGTTCTTATGTTCTTCTGTTACATTGGCAAGAATTCAAGTTATCAACCATCTTAAGTAATTAAAGTCAATTCTGCCTTTTTATGTTGCTAACCTGATGCTGCTAATCTGGTGCTGCTAATCCTGGGATTAACAATTTAAAATCATAGATTTGCCACCTGATCTGTAACTGAATTTACAGCCTCATGCCGTGTGCAATCGCACTGCTACCCACCGCCCACCTCCTCATGTCTGCTAGATTCGGGTTTGACTACAAGCTTTGTAACTAATCCAGGGAATAAAGAGTCAGAGAGAATTACAGGTTCATTTGTGTCTCAGGTTGTAAAATCTCCAGTTTTTAAAATTCAAGTATTTATTTTGCCCAGGTCCAGATGAAGTCACTTTATGTCTTTTGATGCTGTTTTTCTTCAACTCTCATTAGCATTTTGTTGTGGTCATTTCGACAAACGGACCACAGGAGTCTCAGGTACAGGTCACGATCGTTTATTCGAGTAATTGCAAGGGGAGAACCATCTCAATGCAGCTTGAGATAGCACTCTGCTAAATTACAAGTGTTCAGCATATTTATACATTATTGGTCACGTACAAGAACAGATTCCAGATTCCGATCTCGTCAACATATAGGTTTACATTAAACAGACATCTCTGGTAACAGGTACATGCACCGAATGTCTCTATTTGTTTTCAACCAGGCAGAGACGTTCCCTCCTATCTAAACTAGGACTATATGTTCTTCCCCTATCTGTTGAAGAGCACACTTAATCTATGTTATTGCCATCCTCTGACTCCAGTCTGATTCCCAAAGCCTTTGTGTTGTTTGCAGGCCCTAAGGCTGTGCAAGGTTCATCTGGTAACCTTTAACTGTTAATGTGCTTGGTAGCACTGGCTGCTTGCAGATTTTAAGTAATTCATTCCCTTTCAATAAATTCTTACTCTACCCCTATATTCCCCCCTAACGGTTTTTTAAAAAATAAATAAAGATTTGAAAAATGTAATTAAAAAGTCCCCTCTTGTGACTCGGTCACATGAGCAGGGACATGTTATTGATTAAATTTTAAAACTTTTATTTTTTATTTGCTTTTGGAAACTTCATCCTGCACGTGGATGAGGTTTCCAAAAAAGTACAAAGGCCGCTTGGCCTTTCTGCCTGCCCGCCAACCATAAGGTTTGATGGTCAGTGAAAAATTTAAGTTAATTGATTCTTTAACAGCTTTTCCATTGTCGGCGGGCGTGCTGCCAACTCCGCTGTGCACCCACTGACCAAACCATCGCGTAACTGTGCGTTGACGTTGGCACGTTTGGCTGAAATCAATGAGTGCTGTTTCACGCTCGAGCAGGTGGGGCTCGAGCGCACCCACCGAACTAATAATTTTAGTAACTCTCTGCAGTGAATCTTGTAGAGATTACAGCCTGTAGCTACAACATACCGATGGTGGAGGGTGTGGATATTTAAGCTAATAGATGTGGTGCTGGTTAAAGGGATTGATTTGTTTTGGACGGTTGTGTCAGCTCCTGGAGTGTTGCTGAATCTTCACCCATCCAGGAAAGTGGTGAGGATTACATTACACCCAGACGTCTGCCTTGCAGTGAGGATTGGGTGTGCAGGATGTGATCCAGGGCAAAGTCTCTAATCTGGGCTAATAGAAACAGTGTTTGTGAGGTTGGTCACTTCAGTTTCTGCTCAATGGTGACACCCAGGAGGTTGACGCTTGGGTCTCAGCAATGGTGATGCCATCGTTCATGGTCACTGCCTGGCAGTTGGGTGGCATGAAATTTCTTTACCCCTCATCAGACAAGCCAGGGTGTTGTCCAGGTCTGTTGTATGCAGCTCTGAACTGCAACGGCTGTCCTGGAGGTGTAAGACGCTAGAAGCAGGGAGTGCACAAGGTTCGGGACCTGTTCTCTGGGTATCAACAACACAAAGCCAGGTATGGATGCAATTTATACTTCAGGTGGGAAACCTTTATTCATTCACTAGTGACAGCTCGTATTCACTGTACCGGGTGCTTGGTGACTAACTGTGCACGGGGTCACCTTTCAGGTGGTCGTCCCGCTATACGATGTCTCCCCACATCTCCCAGTGAGTGACCAGGCCTCTATCCTCCGCCTGCAGTGCTGATGTCTTCGTGGGCTCTGATGTTTATACACTTTTTCTGACTCCGGCCCATTCTCCTTTGGCGTATAAGACAAAACCTCAAAACAGGTCCTCCGATTGGCCTTCTGTACCCTCGTGATTCTCTCTGGCACCTCACCACCCCCTAAGGGATATGCCAATATAGGTTCAGTGGCAGATATTTAAAGGGATATTTCAGAATACACAGAATATATACATTCCACTGAGAAAGAAAAATTCCAAAGGGAGGGCCCACTATCTATGGTTAACTAAAAAAGTTAAAGACAGCATCAAACTTAATGAAAAAACATATAATTACACACAGATAGCTGGCAGGTCAGAAGATTGGAAAGAATATAAGGAACAGCAAAGGATGTGAAAAAGATCAATAAGGAAGGAAAAATGAGAGAATGAGAGAAAGTTAGCTCGTAATATAAAGATGGGTAGTAAGTGTTTCTATGGATATTTAAATAAGAAGTGTTAACAAAGTGAGTGTTGGTCCTTTAGAGAGTGCGTCGGGGGAATTGATAATTGAAAGTCGGGAGGTGGCGGATGAATTATACAGATATTTTGCTTTGATCTTCACTATAGAGGACAAAAGTAACATCATGGGCTTAGCTGTAAATCAGGAAATGGAAGGGAGGAAGAACTCGTGAAAATTACAATAACCAGAAAAGTGGTATTGAGCAAATTGTTGGGGCTGCGGGCTGACAAATCCCCAGGTACAGATGGAATTCACTGTGAGGTCTTGACAGAAGTGGTTAGTGAGATAGCTGATGCATTGCCTTTAATTTTCCAAAATTCCCTAGATTTGGGGAAAGTTGCATTCGATTGGAAAATAACAAATATAACTCCTTTATTCCAAAAGGGAGGAAGACAGAAAACAGGAACCTAAAGGCCAGTTAGCCTAGCCTCTGTCATAGGGAAAATGTTAGAAGCTATTATTAAAGATGCTATAGCAGGGCACTTAGAAAAATTCAAGGCAAACAGACAGAGTCAACATGGTTTTGTAAAAGGGAAATCATGTTGAACCAATTTATTGGAGATCTTTGAAGGAGTCACATGTGCTGTGGAAAAGGGGAACTGGTGGATGTTCTGTACTTAGATTTCCAGAAGGCATTTGATGAAGTGTCACATCAAAGGATAATGCAGAAAATAAAAGCTCATGGTGTAGCGGGTAATATATTGGCATGGATAGAAGATTGGCTAGCTAACAGGAAGCAGAGAGTTTGCATAAATGGGTCTTTTTCTGGTTGGCAGGATGTGACGAGTGGTCTTTTGTCTGCACTGGAGTGCTGTGTTTGGCTGCAGTAGAGAGCTTCAGTTGGAGATTGGAGACTGAGGGAGTATAAGGGTTAAATTAAGGGTAAAATTCTATCTAAAGTCTAGTCTTTCTTTAATTTAACAATTAACTAAAAGTTGCTGTTCGGGTTAGAGGAAGGTGAGTTTTAGACAGGAGAGGAGAGGCCAGCAACAACAATATAAAAGGGCATGAGAAACAGAGGCCGAGACCGGAGAGGAGAGCTGTACCCTCAGGACCTTCAGGCGGTGGATTTCGAAGTGATGTCATGATTCAAAAAGTGACACGACACAGCGGAGGCAGCTGATTGGTAAGTAGGGTCAGGTGAGCACTTCTACTTCTACTTTTTCTACTAATTAAACTGCTGCAGTCCATTAGCTTAAACAAAATAAGGTGAGGACTTTGGACTGTAGTGGGAGTTATAGGGTAGAATAAGGTCCCTAGCATAGTTAGTATTCTTTAAAGGGAGTAACTAACGAGCTTAATTGAAATGGAAGTCATGGCAGCAGAGCTCACACCCGTGATACGCTCCTCCTGCGCTAGGTGGGAAGACATGAATGCTTCCACTGTCCTTGGTGACCATGTGTGCAGGAAGTGCGTCCAGCTGCATTTATTGGCTAACTGCATTATGGAGCTGGAGCTGCAGGCGGATTCATTGTGGCGCATGCACGATGCTGATATTGTGTGGACAGCACATTCATTGAGATGGTCACACCGCAGGTAAAGACTAAACAAGCAGAAAGGGGATAAGTCACCACCAGGCAGAGTAGAGGAAAGCAGGTAGTGCAGGAGACCCCCATGTTTATTCAGCTCTCTAACAGATATACTTTTTTGAACGGTACCCGCATGGGCCCCAGCTATGCCTGTCTCTTTATGGGGTATGTGGAACATTCCTTGTTCCAGTCCTACTCCGGCCCCCTCCCACAACTCTTTCTCCGGTACATTGATGATTACTTCGGTGCTGCTTCATGCTCTCGTCGGGACCTGGAAAAATTTATTAATTTTGCTTCCAATCTCCACCCCTCCATCATCTTCACATGGTCCATCTCTGACACTTCTCTTCCCTTCCTTGACCTCTCTGTCTCAAAAAAATCGGCAGTTATGCCGAAGGGCCATGAGGGCTCGAAACGTTAACTGATTTCTTCTCCGCCGATGCTGCCAGACTTGCTGAGTTTTTCCAGGTAATTCTGTTTTTGTTTTGTTTTATACTTTTTTGAATACTGTTGCGGGAGACAACTTCTCAAGGGAAAGCAGCAGGAGCCAAGTCCATGGTACCACTGGTGGCTACGCTGCACAAGATGGGAGGAAGAAGAATGCCAGGTCTATAGTGATAGGGGATTCCATAGTAAGGGGAACACACAGGCGTTTCTGTGGCCGCAGAATAGACTCCAGGATGGTATGTTGCCTCCTGGTGCCTGGGTCAAAAATGTCATAGAGAGGCTGCTGGGCATTCTGAAGGAGGAGGGAAAACAACTAGAGTTCGTGATACACATTAGCACCAACGACATAGGTGAAGGAAAGGGATGAGTCCTACAAGCTGAATAAAGGGAGTTAGGACGTAAATTAAAAAGTAAGACTTCAGTGGTCGGAATTTCAGGATTACTAACAGTGCCATATGCTAGCGAGAGTAGAAATAACAGGATATATCGGATGAATGTGTGGCCGAAGAAATTCCTGAGATTCCATTGAGACTGGTTCGGGGGTGAGTGGGACCAGTACAAACAGGACGGGTTGCATCTGGGCAGGACCGGGACCAATGTCTTCAGGCGAGTGTTAGCTAATGCGGTCGGGGAGGGTTTAAACTAGAATGGCAGGGGGATGGGAACCTGAGCAGGGAGACAGAGGAGGGGGAAACAAGGATAGAAACCAAAGGCAGAAAAGGAAGAAACAAAAGTGGAAGGCAGAAAAAACAAGGGTGTAAAACAAATGGTGCAAAATAAAGCTAAGATGACTAACAAGGTTAGAAAGACATGTCTAAAGGTATTGTCTCTTAATGCACGGAGCGCTCACAATATGGTAGATGAATTAACAACGCAAATAGATAAAAACAGTTCTGAAATAGCTGCAATTACCGAGACACGGCTACAGGGTGATCAAGGATGGGAACTGACCATCCAGGACTATTCAATATTTTGGAAGGACAGACAAATAGGGAAGGGAGCTGGGGGAGCATTGTTAGTAAAGGTTGAAATCAATGCCATAGTGAGGAAGGATATTGGCTCAGAAAATCATGATGTGGAATCTGTTTGGGTGGAGATAAGAAATACCAAGGGGCAGAAAACATTGGTGGGGGTTGTCTATAGGCCCCCAAACAGTAATGCAGAAAGGCATTAAACAGGAAATAAGGGTACAACTGTAATCAGGGGTGACTTTAATCTACATATAGATTGGACTAATAAAACTAGTAATAAGGTTGTGAAGGAGGATTTCCTTGATTGTATACATGATGGTTTCTTAGATCAAACATTGATGAACCATCTAGGCAGCAGGCTATCCTAGAATGTGTATTGTGCACTGAGAAAGGGTTAATTAACAATCTTATCCCTTCGGGAAGAGTGACCATAAAATGCTGGAATTCCCCATTAAGATGGAGAGTGAAGAAGTTGAATCCGAAACTATGGTCCTGAATCTAAACAAATGGACATATGAGGGTATGGGGTGCAAGTTGGCGAAAATGGATTGGGGAACCTTACTAAAAGTCTTGATGGTGGAAAGGCAATAGCTAATATTTACGGAACCTATGCATGAATTACAACAGTCATTCATTTCTCTCTGGTGCAAAAATAAAACAGGAAAGGTGGCTCAAACATGGATTACAAAATAAATTAGGGATAGTATCAGATCCAAGGAGGAGACATATAAAATTGCCAGAAAAAGCAGCAAGCCTGAGGATTGGGAGCAGTTTAGAATTCAGCAAAAGTGGACAATAAGATTGATCAAGAAGAGGAAAATGAAGTATAAGTGTAAACTTGTCGGGCACATAATAACTGACTGTAAAAGCTTCGATAACATGTGGAGAGAAAAAGTTTAGCAAAGCCAAATGTAGGTCCCTTACAGTCAGAAACGGGGGGAATTCTAATGGGGAACAAAGAAATAGAAGAAGAATTAGACATACATTTTGGTTCTGTCTTCACTAAAGAGGAAACAAATAATTTCCCAGAAATGTTAGGGAACCAAGGGTCTAGTGAGAGGGAGGAATTGAAGAAAATCAGGATTAGTAAAAAAAATAGTGCTCGAGAAATTAATGGGTTTAAAAGCTGAAAAATGCCCAGTGCCTGATAATCGACATCCCAGAGTACTAAAGGAAGTGGCCCAGGAAATGTTAGATGCATTGGAGGTGACCTTTCAATATTCTATAGGCTCTGGAGCAGTTCCTACAATTGGAGGGTGGCAAATGTAACTATTTAAAAAAGGAGGGAGAGAAAAAACAGAGATTTACAGATCAGTTAGCGTAACATCATTAGTGGGGAAAATGTTATAGTCTATTATAAAAGACATGTTATTAGAACACTTGAAAAGTATTAACAGGAATGGACAAAGTCAGCATTGGTTTATGAAAGGGAAATCATGCTTAACTAATCTACTGGAGTTTTTTGAGAATGTTACTAGTAGAATAGATAAGGGAGAACCAGTGGATGTGGTGCATTTGGATTTCAAGGAGGCTTTTGATAAGGTCCCACATATGAGGCTAGTGGGCAAAATTAAAGCACATGGGATTGGTGGTAATATACCGGCATGGATTGAGAATTGGTTGACGGACCGGAAACAGAGAGTGGGAATAAATTGATCTATTTCCTGATGGCGGGCGGTGACTTGTGGTGTACCGCAGGGATCAGTGCTTGGGCCCCAGATATTCAGGAGAAATATAAATGACTTGGATGAGGGAACCAAATGCAATGTTTCCGAGTTTGCTGATGGCACAAAACTGGACAGAGTTATGAGTTGTGAGGAGAATGCAAGGAGGCTTCAGGGTGATTTAGACAAGTTGTGTGTGTGGGCAAACATATGGCAGATGCAGGATCATGTAAATAAATGTGAAGTTATACACTTTGGTGGGAAAAAGAGAAAGGCAGAGTATTATGTAAATGGTGATATATTGGGAAATGTAGATGTACAATGGGATCTAGGTCAATGAAACTAAACAGGCAGGTGCAGCAAGCAATTGGGAGGGATGAGGATTTGCAAGAGGATTTGAGTTCAGAAGTAGGGAAGACTTACTGCAGTTATACAAGGCCTTGGTGAGACCACACCTGGAGTGTTGTGTGCAGTTTTGGTCACCCTACCTAAGAAAGGATATACTTGCCATAGAGGGAGTGAAGGAGAGGGTCACTAGACTGATACCGGGGATGGCAGGACAGTCGCATCAGAAGAGATTGGTTCGACTGGGCCTGTATTCACTAGAGTTTAGTAGAATGAGAGGGGATCTGATTGAAACATATTAAATTCTAACAGGGCTAGACAGACGGAATGCAGAGAGGATGTTTCTCCTGGTTGGGGAATCCAGGGATCACACTCTCAGGATACAGGGCAGGCCATTTAGGGCTGAAAGAAGGGAAAATGCCTTCCCTCAGAGGATGCTCAATCTGTGGAATTCTCTAGCACAGAAGGGTGTGGAGGCCAGGCCGCTGAGTATATTCAAGAAATAAATTGATAATTTTTTGGATATTAGTGGTATCAAGGGGTATGGTGAGAAAGTGTTGAGATAGAGGATCAGCAGTGATTATATTGAATGGTGGAGCAGGCTCGAAGGGCCGAATGATCTACTCCTGCTCCTAGTTTCTATGTTTCTTATGCCACAGGAATCAGTGCTGGAGCCTCAACTTATCACAATTTATATAAATGACTTTGATGAAGGGACCTAAGGAATAGTTGCTAAATGTGCTGATGACACAAAGATAGATAGGAAAGTAAATTGTGAAGAGAGTGTAAAGAGGCTACAAAGTGACATAGGTAGGTGAAGTGAGTGGGCAAAGATCTGGCAAATGGAGTATAATGTGGGCAACTGTGAACTGGTTTAATTCGTATGTTGATTTGTATAAGCCAAAATTGAAAGAAACACAGAGTACAGCTAAACCCTGAAGCTAAATTAGTTTTGGAAGGGAGCCAACCAGCCAGTCACTTCAAAATACCCCATTACACAGGTTGGAAAGAAAACATTTAGCCTTCACTAATTCTTCAGTGATAAGATTTATTAATAAAATAGACAATAGGAGCTTGTTTTGACTCTGCAGGCAGTCAGCCAGGGGCCCTTGGGCACCGATAGGGGTGAGGATCAGCAGGTGCACACCCTGAGGCCATCCATCCAGGTGACTCCGGGAGTGTCCGGCACATCTTAACCCCCTCTTCCTGTGGCCAGGAGGGTTCCACTGCCACACAGCAGGACACCGAAAGCAGGCCGGGGCCCTACAGGTATCAGCCTCCAGAGGAAGCCAATCCTCTGTCTCCTTGTTCTGACGAGCACTGTTCATGTCAGTCAGATATGAAACCTTTCTGCACAAGATAAAGGCAGGAGTCTCAGTCCATGGCCTCTTCCTTGTAATCTGTGCAGCCTTCAGACCAAAGTAATGTTGTATCCTCACGCTCCCTGGACACATTCCTGATGCCTGCACCTCGGCTGTGCTTGTTATTGCTGCCGGAATCTTGTGGGCAGGCATCCCAGAGATCCATCATTCTCTCTGTGTGTTCTCATTACCTTTAAGGTGGGGCTGGCCCCCATCTCCTCAGCATCTGTGACCAGTGACGCTGTGCTCCTGAAGGGCTCAGTTGCTGAAGGTGAACAAAGGATCAGATGCTCCTTAAGTTTCAGGGCTTTGTTTCTTTGATTTGACCCTGATCACAGAGCGGAAGCGAGCTGCCCTTAGCCAGACAGGAGTCAGACATTCTCAGAGGCTATGTAAAGATATTAGGCGAGTCCTCACTGCATGTCATCATCATCCTTCTGCAATTAAGTGACTATTAGGGCCTCCACTGCATCTCCATGACAGGAGCATTATCACAGAGGGTATGTGTTCTGCCATAAGCCTGACTGGATTCAAATATTCATAGATGTAATGTGAGGATCTTATGGTGTCTCTCCACTGCATGTTGTCATCATCCTCCACAAGTCTAGAGGCAATGAGGGCCTCCCGAGCACATCTGCCTCATCTGGCCAGTGTGAGGGCCTTATCCTAGTCATGGTTGCCTTCAAGGCCCTCCTCACCCTCATCACAGTCGATGTCCTCAGAGGTGATGGAGGAGGAGGAGACCTCCAGCTCCTCTATCTCCTCCTCAGCCAGCTCCTCTCCTGTTTGCAGCACCAGGTTGTAAAGGGTGCAGCAGGCGACGATGATGAGAGACACCCACTGGGGACTGTGTTGCAGGGCTCCTCTAGACCGGTCCAGGCACCGGAACCTCCTTTTCAGCATCCCGATGGTTTGCTCCACCAGTTTGCAGCATGAGCCTCACTATAGCATTGCTCTTCTCCAGTCTGAGGCCGCCGCATGGGTGTCATCAGCCACTTCCTCTGTGGGTAGCCCTAGTCCCCGAGGAGCCATCCCTGCAGCCTCTGTGGACCCTGGAAGATATCAGGGATCTGCGAACGATTGAGAATCTTGGAGTTGTGAACACTCCATGGAAACGGTGCACGGAACTGCAGGATGTGTTTGTGGTGGTTGCACATCAGCTGCACATTCAGCGAATGGAATCCCTTATGGTTCACATAGTGGACCGTGTGTAGCGACGGAGATCTGAGTGCCACGTGAGTGCAGTCGATGGCACCCTGCACCTGTGGGAAACCTGAGACCTGGACAAATCTAATCACTCTTGCATCCTGGCTGTTGTATAGTCCCTAGGTCTAGCTAGGTGCCGACCAGTGATGGCTCACTGTGGCCCATCAGCGACGTGAGCGGGAGTCCCAGTCGCCCCTTCCTCCTGAGGGTGCTACTCCTCCCTCTGCACAGCCAGGAGTCTCAGTCCCTCTCTTCTCCATTGTCTTCACTCTCTGTAAGCCATGGGACATACAGCTAGTTCACCAGGCTCCATGACTCTGATGTACTCCTCCTGCAAGATGAAAGAGAGAGAGGCGTGCGTCAGCATGGGTGTACTAAGAACCTCTCGGTTAAATTTGAAGTCCCCTTAACACATCCCGGAGGGTTCTGGCCACCACTTGGATGGCCAGAGATTATTGCACTGCATGGCTGCCCGAAATCCCACCTTCCTCCGCCCAACTCCACCAGGCCGATTGGCGGCACGTTTGCCCATTGGACTGCATGCTGTGCTCTCAGCTCAGGCACAGGCATTCTCCTAACCCGTGCTGCAAAACTGCACTGTTAGCTTGAGCCATGGGGGATACTGGTTCAAACCGGGATGATGACAATGCAAAGGGCTGTGAGCACCTCCACCAGTGACTGCTCCATGGCCAGCTTTAGCAAGGAGATTGTACAATGTTCCCAGTCGTCAAACTGTTCTGCAGTCCACTATAACACTCATTAGTTTGCAGTCTGTGCCTGAGGGGTAATAAACTCTGGAGCACTTGGTGGCACTTTAATGCCTCTGTGTTGCTTGAGTGGACAGATAAGCTCGAGGCCCAACTCCAATCATATCAATGTGGCTGCTCCTGAACTGTCTCAGTTGCAGAGTAAGGGTCACTTTATGTTGTTTATCGTTGTCTTCTTGCCCCCGTCATTAGTCTTGAACTGCAAGCTATTGTATATGTGGAGTATTGATAGGTTCGCATAATTGCATTGATTGCTGCCTTAGTAGTTAGTCGCGATTATTTATGCAAGGTTTTGATGGGATTTAGATTTGTGGAAGATGAAGTCTTTCTCTAGGTTGATTGTTTTAAAGGGAAGAATGCGTATTCTGTCTCTCTCGTTGTCTGGTTCCAGGCAACAATCCACATTGCATTCAACAAGCCCGAGCATGTCCAGTCCCAGGCCTTCATGGGCCTAGCCTCCTGTCTGCAGGGTTTTACACTTAACTCAGCAGTTGGGTCCTCTGCCATAAAAGTCCAAAAGTCATATCCTTGTTGATGATATGAAAAATGTGGGAATTTTGAGAACACGTCAAGATCCTGAGGGGCCTTGATTGGGTGGATGTGGAGAGGATGTTTCCTCTTGTGGGAGAATCTAGATCTAAGGGTCACTGATTAAAAAGTAGGGATCACCCATTTAAAACAGAGATGTGACAAATTTTTTTTCACTCAGAGGGTGGTGAGTTTTTGGAACTCTCTTCCTGGAAAAGTGGTGGAATCATAGTCTTTGAATATTTTTAAGGCCGAGGTGGATAGTGATGTGGTATCTTTGATGAATGGATCAACGGAGTCTCAGGTACAGGTTACGATCGTTTATTCGAGCAATTGCAAGGAGAGCACCTTCTCAATACAGCTTGAGACAGCACTCTGCTAAGCTACAAGTGTTCACCATATTTTTACATTATTGGTCACATATAAGAACATCCTCCAGATTCCCATCTTATCAACATATAGGTTTACATTATACAGACACGTCCCTGGTAACAAAGGGTACAAAGGGACATGCATCATCTGACCCTACTTTCACCCAGGCAGAGACCTGCCTTCCTATCTAAGCTGGGACCATCTGTCCGTCCCCTACCTATTGAAGTGGACACTTAATCTCACAAAATGGACGATGGCACAGAGAGGGCGAAAGACTGTGTACCCAGGACACAAAAGCTGAAAAAAGATATCCTCAGATCAAAATGGAAGGTCTCTCGATTATTTTTGGTGTAAAAACATGACACCAATACGTGCACGGGCAACATTTCATGATAGCATCAGAACACTTTTGGGTCTGCTTAGCGAGGAAAACCTTATACCACCCATAGCCTCTGCAAGAATACAGAGATGGGTCCGAATTCTGGAGGCATATGAATACACCTTTGTACATAGACCAGGGATTCATATAGCAAATACCGATTCCCGAAGTCACCTCCCTTTACAAGAGAATGATGAACATGTCCCAATCCCAAGTGTCAAATTGAAAGAAAAAACATACAATGTGGCAAAGATTAGTGGAAAGGCAAAGGATCGGAAGAGCTTGAAAAACCAGAAAAGATGACCAAAACAAATTGAAGTGGAAGAAAACAAAAACTTTGAGGGTAAACTAGTAAGTAATATATAAATGGACTGTAAGAACTTCTTTAAATATATAAAAAGGTAGAGAGAGGCCAAAGTGAACATAGGCCCCTTAGAGAATGAGGCTGGGGAAATAATAATGGGGAACCAGGAAATAGCAGAGGAGTTGAATAAATACTTTGCATTAGTCTTCACGTTAAAAGACACTAATAGCGTTCCAAAAATACTAAATAATCAAGGGGAAAAGAGGGGAGCGGGGGGAGCAGGGGAGAAAATGAATACAATAACTATCAAATAGTAATAGGAAAACTAATGGTGCTAAAGGCTGATAGCCTGGACATGATGGGTTTCATCCTAGGATATTAAAGGAAGTTGCTACAGAGATAGTGGATGCATTGATAGCAATCTTCCAAGAATCCTTAGATTCTGGAAAAGTCCCAGAGGGTTGGAAAACTGCCAATGTAACACCCTTATTCAAAAAGGGTCGTAGAGAAAAAACAGGTAACTAAAGGCCAGTTAACTTAACATCTGTCATTGGGAAAATGTTCGAGTTTATTATAAACAATATAATAGCAGATCATTTGGAAATGCATAATATAGTCTAGCAGAGGCGACATGGCTTCATGAAGGGGAAACCATGACTGACAAATTTATTGGAATTCTTTGAGGTCACAAGCAGGAGAGATAAAGGGGAATCAGTCGATGTAATCTATTTGAAATTCCAAAAGACGTTTGATAAGGTACCGCACCTAAGGCTGCTTAATAAGATAAGAGCCCATTGTGTTTGGCGTGGTATATTCGCATGGATAGATGATTGGATAACGAACAGAAGGCAGAGAGTTGGGACAAGGGGGGCATTTTCAGGATGACAACCTGTAACACAGGGATCAGTGCTGGGGCCACAACTATTTACAACATTCATTAATGACTTGGATGAGAGAAGTGAATGCACTATCACCATGTTTACAGTTGACACAATATAATGTGGAAGGTAAGTGGTGAGGATGACACAAAGATTCGACAGAGGGATATAGACAGGTTAAGTGAGTGAGCAAAAACTTGGCAAATGGAATATAATGCGGGGAAATGTGAGGTTATGCACTTTGGCAGGAAGAAGAGAGGAGCTGAATATTATTTAAATGAAGGAAGACTGCAGAAATCTTCAGCACAGAGGATTTGGGGTCCTTGTGCATTAATCACAGAAAGCTAGCGTACAGGTTCAGCAAGTAACAGTGAAGGCAAATGGACTGTTGGCCTTCATTTCAAAGGGATTGGAGTTTGAAAATAAGGAAGTCTGGCTAAAACTATACAAGGCCCTAGTTCGACCACACCTAGAATGCTATAAACAGTTTTGGTCCCCTTATCTCAGGAAAGATATACTGGCATTGGAGGCAGCCCAGAGAAGGTTCATTAGGTTGATCCCGGGTATGGAGGGATTTTCTTCTGAGGAGACGTTGAGTAGGTTGGGCCTGTGCTCATTGGAGTTTAGAAGAATGAGAGGCAAACTTATTGAAACACATAACATTCTTAGGCGGCTTGACAGGGTAGATGCTGAGAGATTGTTTGCCCTTGTGCTAGAGTCTCGGGCCAGAGGCCATAATCTCAGAGTAAGGGGCCGCCCATTTAAGACAGAGATGAGGAGGAATTTCTTCTCTCAGAGGCTAGTGAATCTGTGGAATTCTTTACCGCAGAGGGCTGGAGGGACTACGTTGTTAAGTTTATTCAAGACTGAGATACACAGATATTTAATAAATTATGGAATCAAGGGTTATGGGGAAGAGGCAGGAAGGTGGAGTTGAGGATTATCAGACTAGCCATGATCTCATTAAATGGCAGAGCAGACTCTATGTGCCAAATAGCCAATTTCTGCTCCTACATCATATGGTCTTATGGCCACTTGTCAGCCCAAGCCTGGATATTGTGCAGGTTTTACTACATTTGGACATGGAACTCCTTCAGTATCTGAGGAGTCATGAATGGTGATGAACATTGTGCAATCTTCAGCGAACATTCCCACTTCTGACAAGATGATGGAAGGAAGTTCATTGATGAAGCAGCTGAAGATGGTTGGGCTGAGGACATTACCCTGAGGAACTGCTGCAGTGATGTCTTGGAGCTGAGATGACTGACCTTCACCAACCACAACCATCTTCCTTTGTGCGAGGTATGACTCCAACCAGTGGAGAATATCCCCCCTGATTCCCATTGACTCCAGTTTTGCTAGTGCTCATTGATGCCACACTTGGTCAAAAGTGGCCTTGATGTCAAGGGCAGTTACTTCCACCTGAACTCATCAGTTCAGCTCTTTAGTCTATGTTTGAATTAAGGCTCCAATGAGGTCAGGATCTGAGTGGCCCTGGAGGAACACAAACTGGGCATCACTGAGCAGGTTATTGTGAGGTAAGTGCTGCTTCATAGCACTGTTGATGATTCCTTCCATTACTTTACTGATGATCGAGAGTAGACTGATGGGGCATTAATTGGCCGGGCAGGATTTGTCTTGCATACCTGGGTAATTTTCCACATTGCTGGGTAGATGCCAACATTGGAGGTGCACTGGAACATCTTGGCTCGGGCCATGGCATGTTCTTGGACACAAGTCTTTAGTACGATGCCCGGAATATTTTCAGTGCCCACAGCCTTTGCACTATTTCGTGCCTTCAGATGTGGAGTGAATCGAATTGGCCGAAGACTGGCATCCATGAAGCTGGGGGCCTCCGGAGGGGCCAAGAATGACCATTCAGAGGACACTTCTGGCTGATGATTTTTGCAAATGCTTCAGCCTTATCTTTTGCACTGATGTGCTGGGCTCCCCCATCGTTGAGGATGGGGATATTTGTGGAACCTCCTCCTCCAATGAGTAGTTGAATTGTCCACCTCTATTCATGACTGGATGTGGCTGGACTGCAGAGCTTAGATCTGATCCATTGGTTTTGGGATCACTTAGCTTTGTCTATCAATTGTTGCTTATGCTGTTTGACACGCAAATAGTCCTGTGTTATAGCTTCAGCAGCCTGACACCTCATTTTTTGGCATGCCTGGTGCTGCTCCTGGCATGCCCACCTGTACTGTTCATTGAACCAGGGTTGATTCCCTGTCTTGATGGTAATGGTAGAGTGGGGGATATGCCAGGCCTTGGAGGTTACAGGTTGTGTTCTAACATGTTTCTGCAGCTGCTTTTGGGTGCCTCATGAATGCCTAGTCTTGAGTTGCGAGATCTGTTCGAAATCTATCCCACTTGGCATTGTGGTAGTGCCACACAACATGCTGGAGCGTATCGTCAATGTGAAGATGAAGCTTCGTCTCCAAAAAATCTGTGCATTGGACACTACTATCTATTCTGTCATGGACGGATGCAGCTGTGTTGGTGAGCATCAAGTCTGTTTTTCCCTTTTGTTGGTTCCCTCATCACATTCTGCAGACCCAGTCTAGCAGCTATGCCCTTTCGGACTCGCCTAGCTCAGTCATTAGTGGTGCAACTGAGCCACTCTTGATGATGGACATTGACGTCTTCCACTCAAAGAATACCCTGTGCCCTTGCCACTCTCAGAACTTCCTCCAAGTGGTATTCAACATAGAGGAGCACTGATTCATCAGCTGAGGGAGGGCAGTGCGTGGTAATCAGAAGGAGGTTTCCTTGCCCATGTTTGACCTGATGCCATGAGACTTCATGGGGTCCCAACTTGAAGTTGAGGACTCCCAGGGCATCTGCCTCCCACCTGTATACCACTGTGCCACCACCTCTGGTGCTGGTGTCTGGGACATTATCTGTAAGGTATGATTCCGTGAGTATGACTATGTTAGGCTGTTGCTTAGCTGATGTCGACTGGTCCGTTAGTTTTCATTCCATTTTTGAGACTTTGTAGCAGTTCGATACAACTGAGTGGCTTCATTTCAGAAGGCATTTAGGAGTCAACCACATTGCTGTGGGTTTGGAGTTACATGTCGGCCAGATCAAGTAAGGATTGCAGATTTCCTTCCCGAAATGGCTTCAGTGAACTAGTTGTTTTTTTACAACAATCGACAATGGTATTGTGATCATCTTTAGACTTTTAATTCCAGATTGTTTTTGGATTCAATTTCCACCATCTGCGCTGGCAGGTTCAAACCTGGGTCCCCAGAGCATTACCCTGGGTCTCTGGATTACTAGTCCAGTGAAAATACCACAGCACCATCACCTCACCATGTGTACATCTTCTTTCTGTCTGCAATGAGCAGGGCCCTGTGTATTAATATGTGTAGCTTCCAGTTCATGTAAAAGTGCCACACTACGAGCTCAACTGACAATCTTCAATTGGTTGTCATTCTTGGCAGCATCCTGCTACTAGCAAATACCACACTTATTGCTGCTGCACAAATTATTGGGATAACTTGCCTTTCCAGGGTAATCAGAGCACGGGGTGGATTCCATTAATACATGTAAGGAAATTATTATATGCAGCTGTAGATTTAAATGTGGCAAACGTATCATCCACATATCAGAAATGTGGGAGGGGTAGTTGATTAGGTGTCATTACATCAAAGACATGTTTCTCATAGAACCCAACAAAGATGTTCATGAAAGTTGGGCCTAGAGGGGATCGTATGGCTACACCATCTATTTGGGTATGCATGGCATGGTTAAAACTGAACTCAACTGCATGAGTTGCCAAGTTCATAAGTTCAATGAATGCTGATTCACATAATATCAATGCCTCTACCAAACAGAGTCCACTTGCCAATCCATCAGCACTCTCTTCTCATAAAGTGTAAACAGTTGTTTTACCCTTATATTGGTATTCTTGAGGAGTGTCCTGATGAGTGCAATACGAAAAACTTTGACATGTTTCTGTTTTAGCAATAATCATGTTCTCTACTTCAAAAGAACTACAAATATTAATAAATATCAATTTTTCTTTGTAACATGAATAAGATCTGGATTCTCTATTATAGTCAAGAATGTACTTACTTCTCCTAGAACTGTCAATGTTGTGATTGATTTACCACAAAAAGTGAATTGCAGTTTCAGTTCCAAAAACAACTTTAATATAATTTTGAAACTGTATTGCCTCATATGGTCTTCTACATCAAACTCGAAAACCCATCTCCATGCAATCTTCAGTGGAGAGGTATATTGTTGAGGAGAGATGCCCGGACTCCAGTAATATCCAGGTTGTTAAAATCTAGCTTTAAACTTGTTAAAAAGGTTATCTGGAGTACGGTTATAATCTCTGTTAATTCCTTTCCTTTGAGGAGAGATAGATCAGTTCTTCAGGCACAGTTAAATATCTGTGAGGCCTGTTTATCTCTACCTTAAGTGAGAGTGATCATCCGAGCAGTACATCTGACCCAGAATAGCCCCAAAGAGGGGCTAGGATCATAATCCACTTCATCCTGAAACAGTTTTGACCCTGTCGGAGGCGACACTATAAACACAATTGTGAGAACCCTGGCTCCCAACTTCGGGGATTCATCCTTCAATTCAGTGGTTGCTTCCTGGGAAGGATCATCATGGAGTAGGCTATCTGGCTGCCCCATGCATATGCGGCTGCCCCTGCCTGGAATTCCAGGATCAGAACGATTGGAATATATTGGGGCTGTGGCTATGATTTCCTCACTAACTGGTGTGTCTGTCTGAGTGGGGTTTGGAGGGATATCATTGTGTGATCTTGCTGCTATGTAAGTGGGGCCTCTTCCTGGGAACAAAGACCCTTAAAAAAAACGTCTGATTTTGAATGTTCTGTTTTTGCAGCAGGGAAAGTGTCCATTAGATGGAAAGCAGGTCTCACTCAAGCCAGGATCAGGCCCTGGAATGCTAGTCTCCCAGTTTCCTACAGAGAGAAGCAGCTTTCGCACAATGGAGGTGGAACTCAAAGAAATCCCGATTGATGAGATTCTCCCGTTCAACCTCTTCCTGTGACCCCTGCAATGGAAATTGTGGAGGGAAAGAGTTCCGGACACTTCTTGGATGGAAATTTGGACATGTGAGGAAAGGGGAATGAGACCAGTTTAACCAGGTCCCTCCCCAGAATCCCCCCTTACCTGCCCAGATTGGGAGATTTTCCAAGAAAGAAGAATTTCACAACACCCGACCGATGATTGATCCATGAATTGTTATCTGTTGGACTCTGTCTATCCTGGGAGTTTATCAGTGAAATCCCATTGAGAGAGATTTAAACCCTGTTCAGAGTGGAGTTTGACAGGTTGAAGTGTCAGGCTGCACGGGGTGTGAGCTGTCACCTGGAGAATATGGAGCTCACTCTCCAAGTGTCACATCTCTCAAGAAATTACTCTCTGTCTCTTCATTCTTTCCTTTTACATCTCAATATTTTGAAAGAATCATTTCACTGAAATGCAGAGAGTTTATCTAATATTTTTATTTATTCTTTCATGGGATTTGGGTGTGGCTGGCAAGGCTCAATATTGTTGCCCATTCCCTAATTGCCCTTGATCGAAGAGTCTTGCTAGGCCATTTCAGAGGGCAGTAAAGAGTCAGCCACATTGCTGTGGACCTGGAGTCAGTTGTAGGCCAAGCCAGGTAAGGGCATTAGTGAAGCAGATGGATTTTTACAACAATCAATGATTTTTTCAGAGTCACTATTACTGAAACTAGTATTCAATTCCAGATTTCATTAACTGAATTTAATGTTCACCAGCTGCAATGGTGGGATTTGAACACATGCTGCCAGAGCATTAACCTGGGTCCCTGTATTACTAGTTCAGTGATATTATCACAACGCCACTATCTCCTCAGAAATAGCCAATGAGTGATCCAGATTTATTTCTGAGTAAGAATCTAACGTGACACCAAAAGTTGAAATGCATCACCCTCTTTATTTCACAGTGAGAATACATTCCCAGCAGTTTGAAAATTAAAAGACAAACAAAGGCAAGAAGACAATGGCTAATTTACTCCATGAGAGAAGCCTGTGAATGGGTCACCTGTTAACAGGGGTAATACCTGAATAGATCATGTTCTCAATCACAGATTCAGACTGTCGATGTTCCGACTGTGAGCACCTAGTACGGGCGTGAGGAGATGGGAATCTGAACTTTATTCCATGTTCAGTCTCTGGATTCTAATTTTAGATTGGGATTCTTTCTCAGTTTTAAGCAGTTAAGTTTCCACTGCAGGTTCCTCACGATTCTAATGCAAATTTAATGTGCCGATTGTGTGCATGTGAGATGTGTGTGACCATGCTGCGGGGAAGCTTTTCAGTGGTAAATACTGTTGTCAGCTGATGATGCAGCAGGTACAAGTGGGTTATAAAGGAGTCTCGTGCAGAAACAGGGAGGATCTTCATCATGACCACAACTTCCCTGCCCAGCTCCATTGCTACTAACAGGACAATTATTGAGAGCACAAAGGTGGACTGCGTGTTTTTCAAATTTAAACTTCACTTGTAAGTATTTCACATTACATTGGTTTCTCTTTATTCATGTCAGCACCATCGTTATTTATTGAAACTAATTTAATCAGAAAGCTCAATGTCCTGTCACAACTCATAGTTGACACACCTTGATGGCAACAGTACAATTAGGGAGATACAATATTGTCTCTTCCACAATAACGGTGTTTTTTGGTTCACTCTTTATTGAATGTTCATGTTAGTGTCCAGTGTTGCACTCACCGCTCTGTAGAACATGGCTGAGGTTGCCGGCTCAGCTGGCTCTCCCTTCTATGCATTGTAAAGGAGATTGTCGGTGATCACTCTCCGCAGGGATAATTGGAATGTTGTAGGTGAACTCAAGGACTCAGCCAACCAACAATTAGAAATGGATCCACATGTCCTGACATTGTCCATTAGGTCCCTCATTTTGTGATCAAAAACTCCCTTTCCCCACCACCCCTACCCCCACCCCAACAGACCCAAGATGCCAGGCCCCTCCTATTTCATTCCTCGCTGCCCCAACTCCACCCTCTGCCCTCCTTGGATCTTTCTGTCATTGATTACTGTTTTGAAATTTCAATCTCTACATATTGTTCACTGGAGGCTTCCTTACAGAATTATACCCACAGAGGGAGTCTGCAGGAAGAAGTGGAGAGTCTGAAGAATATGTATAATAAAAGCAGCAATGTTGATCGTGCACTTTGATTCTAGGTGTCTCTGGCTGTTTCTATTACCGAGCACCTCACACACTTATTAACTTCTGCATACCCCCAACCCCCGACTCAACTCCACATACCCCTCCATCACTGAGTCACTCGTGCCGGTCCTGGGCCTCAATGCAAGCTGCCATTCTCATGCTCCCCTCCCTGAGCTCAGGTACAATGCCAAATCTGACCACTCCATAATTTCATTTGTAACAACTTCAATTCTTTCTGCCCTGAAACACATCCCATTTTCACTGCGATCTTTTCACTTCACCTTTAAACATTCTGATCAGCATGACTGTGATAAACATAAATATAATCCATTGCTGTGTCAAGATAGAACATTCTGGAACTATATCAGGCACTAGGACCATCTCAATCTCAGTCTGTTCATGATTCAATTAAAGCAAGATTATAGAAAATGCAAATTACTGCAGTGATTAATCCCTGTTCCCCAATGGAGGGCCCACTACACATGTCCAACTGGGATTAGGCCTGTGTATGTGTAGTGTGGAGATGTTAGACTCATTTCACCATTGCTGCCCACAGAGGTGGTTTTGTCAGAAACGAACCTGAAACATTAGCAAATAATTTGGAATTGAAGGAGGAACCTAATTATAAACAATATGAAAAGCAACAGCAGCAGTCAGGGCTCCTCTGTCAGGGACAGTCAGATCTGCCAGGGCTGGATCCTCATGTATGGTTAACATGTTGGAAGAAGACCATGTGGTTTCTCCATATTTGGTTGGTTAAGTGAATGGGGAAGAATGTGGCAGACAGAATATAATTTGGGGATGTGTGAAGTCAGTCAAATATAGGAAAAATATAAAAGTGGAATCTTTTGCACGGGTGAGTGACTGGAAAATGTTGGTATTCAGAGGGGCTTGGGTGTCTTTACACATGCAGCATAGAAAGGTAATATGCAGCTACAACAAGCAATCAGGAAAACAAATGGTATCTTAGCCTTTATTACAAAGGGAGCAAAGAGCAATGAAATTTTACTTCAGTTATTGAGGTGGGTAAAACAGTCATTTTGCTCTCCTTACCTAAGGGATGAACTTTCCTTAGAGGGACTGCAATGCCTGTTTATTAGACAGATTACACACTCGAGGGATAGTGTGGGAAGGTGGAATTGAGGTAGAAGATCAGCCATGATCTTACTGAATGGTGGAGCAGGATTGAAGAGCCTCTGTTTTATTTGACTTTGGGAAAGACAAGGAGGGACAGCCCCTGGTGAGAACCATGATCTGTCTTTCACTGGATAGTGTGGGAGACATTGAGCTGGACACCCGGAAAGAGCCGTTGTTTAGACAGTGGAGTTAAGGTAGACGATCAGCTCTGATCTTTATGAATGGTGGAACAAGGTTGAAGAGCCCCTCTTTTTCGTCAAATTTGTTGAGAAACAAGATCTGTCTGTCACAGGACAATGTGGAGAGACATTGAACTGGACACCTGGAAAGATCCATTGTTTGTAATGATGGAACTAAACAACTAAAGGAACCACTGAATGTAAATGGGGAACAACTGCTCACTTTTGATGCTCAGCTGTTGGTATAATTTTGAATAAAGATTAAATGCATCAGTGTGTGTGAGAGTCAGAATATACTGTCACTAGAGGGCAATATTTCTAACAGGGTCTCAGTGCTGAATGTGTCATTGGTGGAATTGTTCAAAACCCCAATACCAGCACATATATGTAATCTGTCTAATGAACAGTCATTGTGTTCCCTCTAAGGTAAATATATCCTTCCTTAGGAAAGGAGACCAGAACTTTGCACAGTACTCCAGCTTAAATCCAAAGTGTAACTTGTGGAAGGTTCAATCCGTTTAAGAATAGAGTTAAGCACATCTCACTGTTGATGTCTACAGAGGTGACAAAACCTACCCAAGAGGATTTTATTTCTTTAAGAAGCCTATTTGCATGAGCCCATGTGTGTTATATAAAGCAATGAAAAAAAATGGATAAAAGTGTTGATTGTCTTGTTCCAAGTCCTGCTGGAATTTATTCATGAGTTCTTCATATTGTTGCTCATCAACTTTCCTGTCAATATTCCTGCAACAGAATTAAGAATATATAATTTTCATTTTCATTCCTCCGGACAAATCCTGTCTGCAATCCAAGTCGATTGTCAGGACAATAGGAACAGGAGTTGGTCATTCAGCCCACTGAGGACCCTCCACCATTCAGTTCATCCACAGCTGCAGTAACATAATAGATAAGCTAGCTGAATGGGCAGACAATTGCCAGGTTGGATTCAATACAGACAAATGACATTCAATGGCATTACAATCACTGAATCCCCCATTATCAGCATCCTCAGTGTCACTATAGACCTGAAACAGAACTGGACTAGCCATATAAATATGGTGGCTACAAGAGCAGGTCAGAGGTTAGAAATCCTGTGATGAGTGACTCACCTCCTGAATCCTCAAAGCCTGTCACCAAACGACAAGGCCCAAGTCAGGAGTGTGATGGAACACTCTCCACTTGCTGGATGAGTACAGCTTCAACAACACTCAAGAGGTTTGACATCATCCTGGACAAAGCAGCCTGAATAATTGACACCACATTCACAAACTTTTACTCTCTCCACCACTGACCCACAGTGGCAGCAGAATGTACCATCTACAAGATGCATTGCAGGAACTCACCAAGACTCCTTGGACAGCATCTTCCAAAACCACCACCATCTAGAAGAACAAGGGCAGCAGATACCTGGGAACACCAATGCCTGGAAGTTCCCCTCTAAGCCACTCACCATCCTGCCTTGGAAATATATGGCCATTGCTTCACTATAGCTGGGTCAAAAACCTGGAGATCCCTCCCAAACAGCACTGTGGTTGTACCTATACCACATAGAGTGCAGTGGTTCAAGAAAGCAGCTCACCATCACTTTCTCAAGGGTAATTAGGAATGGGCAATTAATGCAGGCCTAGCCAGCAGCACCCACACTCCATGAATGAAACAACAACAAAGTGAACTGATGCATTTTGCAAAAGCCATAGGGAGAGGCAATAGAGACGGCATGGAACAATTCTAAAGAGTGCACAGGGACAGAGGGACCTTGGGGTGCATGGATCTTTGAAGTTGAGAACACATATGGAGAAAATGTTTCACAAACTACATAGGAACTTGGGTTTCATGGATAGAGGTATTGAATACAAAAGCAGGGAAGTGATGCTGAACCTTTATTACGCTCTGGAGAGGCCACAAATAGATAACTGCATCTATTGATGGTCACCACACTTTTGGAGGGATGTGAGGCTCCTTGAGGGGGTGCAGAGGAGACTTACTCGAACAGTTCCCCGGGTGGGGGATGTTAGTGACAGGGTTGGGTTGGAGAAGCTGCTGTTGTTCTCCTTGGGGTAAAGGAGTTTGAGGGGTGATTGGATAGAGCTGGACAAATCCTGACAGGGTTCGATAAGGTAGAAAAGGAAAAGCTGTTCTCATGAGCTGATGGTACAAGAACTAGGGGAGACAGATAGAAGACTTTGGGCAAGAGTTTCAGGGGGTATCTGAGGAAAAAGCTTTTTATGCAGCGAGTGGTAATGATCTGGAACTTACTGTTTATTAGTGTGGAGGAAGCAGATATGATGAATGATTTCAGAAGGAAATTGGATGGGCATTTGAGGGGAATAAATGTGCAGGGTCACTGTGTTAAAGGGAGGGTATGGCACTGATTGGATTGCTCTATATAGCCAGCATGGTCTCTAAGGGCTGAATTGCCTCCTTCTGTGCCATCAGGAATTTATAGGCCAAATTTACTATGGTCTCTTCAGGCAAGTTTGGTCATGAACAGGGCATTTAATTGTATGTGAGGGTGGCAGGCGGGCACCCTGCTGCCTTGCTGCCGCAACCAAGGTTAAATCCAGTGCGGGGACGCTCGTGGGCGGCCATCCCAACCCTTCCCAACCCACCATCAATGGAGGCACTTAAATGGACAATTCATGTCAACCTAAGAGCCTCTTATCGCAGCCAAAGGCATTAACCCAGAGGCAGGAGGTCCTATCACTACTCGGGTTGCTTTCCGTGGGAGGGAGCACCTTGTTGTCGAGGGACTGGCATCAGGAAGATGAACAGAGCCGCAGGATGCCGCCCCTTTGCACTTTTTGCCTACACACTCACCCCCTCCCCCGTGAGTCCCTTTGCTGCGATCCTCTTGCTGCCATCGTTCACCTGTTATCCTGGGATCCAGCATTGATCCTAGGCCTCTCAGGAACAGAGCCAACAGCAGCCACTACACCTTCTTGACCCTGACAAGCACTGAGATCTGCTGGCCTCTGATTGGCCAGCAGCTTTTGGAGAGTGAGGCCTCTGCCCCCTGGGGTTCTTGGTCCCAGGGAAGGCCTGTCATTGGCCGCCTGGAAGGCACTTAATGCAGCAGACCCTCCCTAAATGAGGTGATGCTGGGCCCTCAACAGCTATTTAGCTGAGATCCCCATCGCCTCCATTGAAATAGCGCCTTATAAGTCTATAATCCACACCTCTACTCTATTTACTTACTATAGCACCACCTTTGGAAAAAAAACCCAGTCACATGTTTCCTTCTCCAACGTCTGATTTGCAAACGTGAATCTTGGGACAGCAATTTTTTTTTAAAAGTTCCCTGAAGGAATCACATGTTTATTCCCAGTTTATAGAGGGAGTTTTGTACTTTCAAGAAATTGAGAGAATGCCCCTTGTGGGACCTTTTGTGAGATCTACGTGTTGCGACTGCAGAATGCGGTAGCTCGTGGACACGTGTGTGATCCAGGGGGAACATGTCTGCAGTAAGTGCCAGAGACTCGAGGAGCTTCGGCTCAGAGTCTTTGAGCTGGAGGCCGAGCTACAGACACTACGAGGCATCAGGGAGGGGGAAAGTTACATTGACTCTTCATTCCAGGAGACTATCACACCCCTTAGGATAGGATCAGCTGATTTGGTCAGTGGTCAGGAACAGGACGGTGTCGCTATGAGTGAGGCAGATAAGGGATCGAGAAGGTAGAAGTGGAGGAGCCTCAGCCCTTGCAGTTGTTCAACAGATTTGAGTTCCTGCAGTTTGTAGGGATGAAAGTGGGGTCTGCAGCATGGCTGAGCGAACTGACCATGGCACCATTGTACAGGAAGGCAGTCAAATAGGGGGAGTGAATAGGAATATAGTGGGTGTAGGCGTCAGGATAGTCAGGGGGTGAGGCACAGTTTCCTGCAGCTGAGAGTGAAAGTACAGAAGGCTGGATTGCCACCTGGCGCCAGGGTTCAGGACACCTGATCAGGGCTGGAGGGGAACTTGCAGTGGGAGATGGAGGATCTAGCGGTTCTGGTCCATGTGGGTACCTTCCTCAGCCGAGCTTCCGCCTCGAGCCGGGTGAGAAATGCGCATTGCAGCGAGTTCCCGAGGCCTTTTGTCAAGGGCAGCAGAGTCAGGTGAGAGGAGGCCACACCCCTGTTTATGGCACTAGCTGCCATAAAGCAGCTAAATTTAAAATACCCAGCCACTTTGAGAAGCCAGGGGGAAGGTAAATGTGCAATGTAAGTGGGTAGGATAGGGAGTTGTCGAGTGGTCAGTGGGGAGGCTGTGTGGAGGTTGAATGGGTCTGGGGTTAGTGGGGGAATGGGAAGAGAGTTGAGGGGGTTGGGGGTTGGTCATGGGATGAGGAGGGTAGTAGGGTGTGTTGGGTGGCTATTTGGTGGGGTGGGGGTTATTCGGGAGGTCAGGGGTGTAGTTGTGTTGGTGGTGGGAGGTTGTTGGTGGGTTGGAAGGGTAATTGTGGAGGCTAGGGTTCAGTTGGTGGGTTGGGATTGTCGCCAGTGTGCTGGAGGGGGTTGTCAGGGGGTGGGAGTGGGGTGTGCTCTTAGGTTCAGGAGGGCATTCGGGCAATGGGAAGGTGGTTGGCGGTCAGAGTGTTGGGGAGTAGTTTGGGGGCGGGTGGGAGGTAGTCAGGACTTTGAGGAGCTAGTTGGGGGATGGGTGAGGGTGTTGGAAGAGGCCCCTAGATGGTCAGGCGGAGGTGGACAGTACGATCATTATCCAGGATTCAGATGTGGATTTAATTCTTCTAATTTTTTCTGGGTAACTATTTTGGAACCTTCTGAAGTCTCCGATTTAAAGTGGAGTAAGGAATGGTTCCCTGTGCAGGGTAATTGCCAAAGGGAAGTTTAAGCTTCCTGGGGAATTCCCATACAGTCCTTGCATAGGGAGATCCAAGGGCACCTTACAGATACGACGGCCCGGAGATCGGGAGTTATGGGCCAGTGGGTCTAAGACTAATGTTTTAAACTTAAATAAGGGCAAATATGAGGGCATGATGTCAGAGCTGGCTAAAGTGAACTTGGGAAATAGGTTTAGAGATAGGTCTGTAGGGATGCAGTGGCAGATATTTCAGGAGATATTCCATAACCCTCAGTAATGATACATTCCAGTGAGAAAGAGAAATTCTCTGGGAGGAACACACCATCCGTGGCTAACTAAAGAAGTTAAAGGTAGCATCAAATTGAAAGAAAGAGTGTAGAATTTCATGAAGATCAGAAAATTAGACTGGGTATATAAACAACAAAGAATGACTAAAAGAATAAGGAGGGCAAATTAAAGTATGAGTGAAAGTTTGCTAGGAATATAAAAATATACAGTAATGGTGTCGACAAGTATTCAAAAAGGAATAGAATAACTAAAGTGAATGTTTGTCCTCTAGAGAGTGAGTCTGCAATTAATAATGGAAAATGGAGGACCAGGCAGATGAATTTAACAGATGTTATTTTGCATCTGTCTTAACTACAGAGAAAAAAGTAACATCCCAGGAATAATTGTGAATCAAGAGGTGAAAGAGAGGGAGCAACTTAAAACAATTACAATCACCATGGAAATCGTATTGAGAAAATTATTGGAATTAAAGGCTGACAAGTCCCCAGGCCCTGATGGACTTCATCCTAGAGTCTTAGAAGTGACTGCTGAGATAGTAGATGCATTGGTCTTGGTTTATCAAAATTCCCTAGATTCTGGAAGGCTCCCTTCTGACTGGAAAATAGGGAATGCAATAACTCTTGTCCACTTTGTCAGGAAGAATAGAAAAGCAGCAGATTGTTTAAATGGAGAGAGATTGCGGAACTCTGAGGACCAGAGGGATCTGGGTGTCCTGGTAGATGAATCACAAGAAGTTAGTATGCAGATACAGCAAGTGATTAGGAAGGGAAATGTTATCATTATTGCAAGGTGACTGGAATATAAAATTAGGGATCTTTGCTACAGTTCTACAGGGCATTGGTGAGACCACATCTGGAGTACTGTGCACAGTTTTGGTCTCCTTGTTTAGGAAGGGACATAATTGCTTTCGAAGCAGTTCAGAGAAGGTTCACTCTACTGATTCCTGGGACGAGATCACTTATGAGGAAAGGTTGGGCATGTTGGGCCAATTGGAGTTTAGAAGAATGAGGTGATCTTATTGAAACATAGAAGATGCTGGAGAGTCATGACAGAGTGGATGCTGAGAGGATGTTTCCCCTTGTTGGAGAGACCTGAACCTGGGTCCAAAGTTTAAAAATAAGAGCTCTCCTATTTAAGATGGAGATGAGGAGTTTTTTTTTCTCTCAGAGGGTCTTGACTCAGTGGAACTCTCTTCCCCAGATAGCAAAAGAGGGTCATTCAATAGTTTTAAGGCAGAGGTAGATAGATTTTTGACTATTAAAGGAGTCAAAGGTATAGGAGACAGGTGGGAAAGTGACATTGAGGCCGCAATCGGATCTGCCATGATCTTAGTGAATGGCAGAGAAGGCTCCAGGGGTTGATGGCCTACTCCTGCTCCTAATTTGTATGTTTGTATGATCTTGCTGTGCACCAATCGCCTGCAGCATGTCCTGCTCTCTACAGCTCTACCACATACTGCCAACCCATCTCAAGGATGATCCACACCCAGCTGATATCTCAGAAACTCCTCCCACCCCAACTTCTGCTCCTTGAAGGGAATATTTCTTTGACTGTTTAAAATATGCGGACAGAATCCCTGATCATGAGTTCCTGGAGTGAATTGTTGTTCACAGGGCTCACTGATTGGGAACTCACAGGCCCCAAGTCCCTGAATTTCTGTCAATAATTTAAACAGAGTGAAAACTAGACCGTAATTATCCTAAACAGCAATCTCTGTGATCACAATTGCTCACTGTGAAAGCTCAATGTGCAAACTCTACAAATGACAAAATAGCATCACAGTTCATTACGGCAGGAAGACAATGTCCAAATTGTAGATCATCCTGTCTCGGGGCTCTCACTGGGACTGTGAGCTGGTGAGTTGTGAGAGTTGAGTGAGGAATGGACTGGGCCCAGCTTGATCCTCTCTGAGGTCAGCAAATCACACTGTCATTCATCGTCCAGACACCTATGAGGAAAATGACCCCTCCAAAGGGTAAGGGAGGGGGGCCAGTAACATTGGAACTGTGTAATTTATGACTAAGCACAGAAAGAGCAGTAAAGAGACATTTAAACTAATTACAGTAGAAAGAACATCAAACATCTCAATGAGCTGATGTTTTATTTTGGCTGAGGCACTGATTAAAAGATGTGAAAGTGGTCTATCAAAAATACACAACGTGGTGGATGCGAGAATGTCAGAAAAACAGGAGCCAACTCCATATGAATCTGACTAATGTGAATGGGGACGTCTCGCTGTGTTCTCAGAAGAAGGAACTGCAGATTGTGAGATATGAATCACTCCATTATACAATTAATATTGACCAATGTTCCCCTGTACCCGGATGAGCCCAATAATCACAGTCCGACTCTAGGTTGAGTGATGTTGGCACAAGAGCTGACGTAAAGAAATGTCAAACACAATATATCAGTAACTAAATTCACCTGATATAGAACGAACTAATAGGTCCTCTTGCGATTTTGACCGTTTGATCTGTTGGTTCCGGTGGACTGATGACTTCAGGAACAATCATAACATATACCCTGAATGTCTGGTCCATTTTGCCATTTGTAATGACTCCATGAGCTCCCCAAGGTGCAGAGATGGGAACAATTGTACCTGTAGACAAAGAAACACATTGTTACAGCATTGCTCATGGTGAATCAGAAATTACAGGTGAGGGGACAGGGTGACTTTGCTTTTCTTTTATTCATTCATGGGATGTGGCCTTTACTGGCAGGGCCAGCATTTACTACCCATCCCTAATTACCCTTGAGAAGATCGTGGTGAGCTGCCTTCTTGAACCAGCGCAGTCCATGTGGCGTAGGTACAGAGTGCTGTTAGGAAGGTAGTTCCAGGATTTTGACCCAGCGACAATGAAAGAATGGCGATATATTTCCAAGTCAGGAATGTGAGTGACTTGGAGGGGAACTTCCAGTTGGTGGACATTCCCATCTATCAGCTGCTCTTGTCCTCCTAGATGATAGTGGTCATCGGTTTGGAAGGTGCAAGCTGAGATGATTAAACTGAGATGTGGAAAACATTGATGTGGGCATTGAATTGTAGACACACAGAATGATACAGCCTAGAGGCAGGCTGCTCCTGTGTTGTTTGGTGAACTTATCCCACTAATCACCCTGACCTCCACATTTCCCACAGGCACACAAAGATTTTCCACATCATCTCAACAATTGTCTTTTGAATTTGCTTCACCACCAGTTCAGGCAGTGCTCTCTAGATCATAGTATCTCATTCACAGAATCACAGTGCAGGAGAGGCCCTTCGGCCCATCGGGTCTGCACTGACACGTGAGAAACACCTGACCTACGTAGCTAATCTGATTTACCAGCATTTGGCCCATAACCTTGAATGTTATGACATGCCAAGTGCTCATCCAGGTACTTGTTAAAGGATGTGAGGAAACCCACCTCCACCACCCTCCCAGGCAGCACATTCCAGTCCATCACCACCCTCTGGGTAAAAAGGTTTTTCCTCACATCCCCCCAAAACCTCCTGCCCATTACCTTGAACTTATGCCCCCTTGTGACTGACCCTTCAACTAAGGGCAACAGCTGCTCCTTATCCAACCTGTCCATGACCCTCAAAATCTTGTACACCTCGATCAGGTCTCCCTTCAGTCTTCTCTGCTTCAACGAAAACAATCCAAGTCTATCTATGCAGACAGACCGAAGGTGTTCTGCAAAGCGGTCACTCAGTCTGCGTTTGGTTTCTCCAATGAAAAGGTACTGCAATAATCATGGGTGACTTTAATCTACATGTAGATTGGGAATATCAGATTGGCAAAGATAGCCTGGAACCAGGAGTTTTTGGGGCAATTCCTTAGAGCAGTAGATTCGAGGGCCAACCAGGGAAAAGGCAAGATCTGTGACACAGAATAAATGAATAGGAACAGCAATCACATGGTAGAATTTCATGTTCAGTTTGAAGTGGAGAAGTGTGGGTCCATGACTAGTGTTTTAAGCCTATATGAAAGGATCTGTGAGAGTATGAAGTCAGAGCTAGCTAAGGTGAACTGGGAAACTAGGTTAAAACGTAGTACAGTAAAGTTGCAGTGTCAAGTTCTTAACAAGATATTTAAAGGATAGTTTTACATTGAAAGAAAAACTGTACAAATATGAAATAATTAGTTGTAGGTCAGAGGACTGGACAGATTTTAAGAACCAGCAATGATTGACTTAAAAGTGAATGAAGTGGCAGAAAGCAGAGTATGAGAGAAAGCTAGCTAATAATCGATAAACAGATAGTAAAAGTTTCTACACGTATTTGAGTAGCAAAGCTAAAGCTACAGAGTGATTCTGGGGAATTGGTAACAGAAAACAAAGAAATGGTGGAGACGTTGAACAGGTATTTTGTGTCTGTTTTCACAGTCGAGGACTTAGAAAACTTCCCAAAGAGTCTTGAAAATCAAGGGATGATCTGGAGGGGAGAACATAATACAATCACCATCACCTGGGAAAAGGTGCTAGGAAAACTATTCGGCCTAAAATAAAAACAGAAAATGCTGTAAATACTCAGCAGGTCTGGCAGTATCTGTGGAGAGAGAAACAGAGTTAATGTCTTGAGTCTGTATGATTCTTTCTCAGAGCTGAATCATACGGACTCGAAACGTTAACTCTGTTTCTCTCGCCACAGATGCTGCCAGACCTGATGCATTTTTCCAGCATTCTCTGATTTTAGTTTAGGTTTCCAGTATCCTCAATATTTTGCTTTTAAACTATTAGGCTATGATGATAGGAGTACATTTTTATATTCCCTTGTTTATGTGTATATTCTGTGCAGGTAAGGGTAATTTGTGTCTATCTGTGTCCAGGGTTAATCAAAGTGAGATTGTTGGAGTCAGATTTTCTGTAGAGTGTAAGGCACAAAAGACTAAATGTGTTGTCTTCTTGCATTTGGTAATAAGAACTTATAGTGGGTGTTAAGTTACAAGGAAACAGATTACATCTGAGATGAGCATTTGGGGATAAGTTTTGAAATTGATTTGAAGTTGCTGCATTTCAAAGGTGTCTCAAAATTACAAGAACATTTGCATTTTACAGGAGGTTTGTGAGTAAACAGGGGCAGGCGTTTTAAATTTTATGGACCCGAAATAGAGGGAAAATAGGAACATGCAAGATTTTGATATTTGGGAGATTGAGTTTTCAAAGAGATAATTAAAGGATGAAGATGAAAGGGGTGAAAAGGTATTTATACAAATGGGTTTTCAGCTGTAACAGTTGCTGTGGGGGACGTCCCCAGTGTTTTGGAGTGTGCAGAAAAGCTCTGAAAATCTTTTAATTGAAGAAAGCAACAAAGTTTTGAGCCAAGAGAATATGTGTCCTGAGATACAGTTTGTTCGAACTCTCCCTTTGGAAGAGCCACATAAGTGTGGATTTGTTCTGGGAAGCCATGGGTTGTACTTCTGTTTAAAGCGAAAGCAATTTCTCAGTTTGGGGAATATTCCCTGGATTTTACAGATAAAGGGTATTATTTTGTAAGACTTATTTTCTAACTGTATCTTTTATCTTGTGTTTAAGTTTCATGTTTTCTTTTTTTTCTTTTAATAATGATGTTAATTCTTTCAATTTTTAAAAGTAATAACTGGAGTCCTGTACATTTGTGTTCTGTAGCTTTCCCTCCTCGTTTCTACAATACGGAAAAATAAATTATGATCAGCTGAGGCGGGTTTCAATCTGAGATCTGGTTTGCTGAGCATCAACATCAGCTGCAGCTGAAACAAGACCTAAAGGTTGAGGAGTCCCCAGGACCGGATGGCCTACATCCAGAGGTCTGAAAAGAAGTGTTGGTGCAGATAACAGATGCATTGGTTATAATCTTGTAAAATTCCTCAGGGCAGAATTTTCCTCCTGTCGGGTGGCCGCACACCCAACCTGAACCAGGGTAAAATGACGCGTGATGATGTTGGGCGATCGTCCTCACTATTTCGGTCGCAGGGTGGGTGTGGGAGTCGGAAGTGCACCTGCCTATTAACAGGCCTATTAAAGCCATTGAAGATCTAATTAAATGAAAGCTTTTGCTGCCCATCCAACCTCAGTTAGCGGGCGGGCAGGCGAAAAGGCAAAGTGGCCTTTAGGTTTCTTGCAAAACCTCATCCACGCGCGGGATGAGATTTTGATCAGTCATCAAAAAATTTTAAAATGTTTAAACTAATTTCTAACATGTCCTTGTTCATGAGGTGACATCTTGTTAATATTTTTTAAATCTTCATTTTTTTATATTCAAAAATCTTCATCTCTCTGAGGCAGCTCTGTGCTTCAGGGAGCTTTTCCTGCGCACACCAGCACGAACTTCCACGCTCGCCCTCCTCCCCCACCCCATCTAGGCAGGGCAGCTGTCGCTTCCTTGGCCGCTCCTCTCGCCCAGGCTGAGCCCACCTGACGAGAGCCAAATCCTGGCCTTAGATTCTGAAAGAATCCAGCAGATTGGGAAACAAGTCAAGTAACACTTTTATTCAAGAAAGGAGCCAGGCAGAAAGCAGCAAACTACAGGCCAGTTAGCCTAACATTTGTCATAGGGAAAGTGCTCAAATCTATTCTTAAGGACGTTGAGCAGACTGATTCAACATGGCTTTGTGCAAGCGAAATTGTTTTTAACGAATCTGTTCGAATTTTTTGACGAAGTAACATTCAAGGCACCTGTGGATGTGATGTACTTGGATTTCCAAAAGGCATTTGATAAGGTAACACATCAAAAGGTTACTACGCAAGATAAGAGCACATGCTGTAGGGGTAGCATTTTAGCATGGATAAAAGATTGGATGACTAACAGGAAGCAGAGGGTAGGGATAAATGGGTCTTTATCAGATTGGCAAACTGTAACTAGTGGAGTGTCAGAGGGTTCAGTGCTGGGGCTTCAACTGTTTACAATCTATATCAATGACTTGCTTGAAGTTAACGAATGTGAACCCAGTTCCTTCATTGTCCCTGGGTCAAAATCTGGGAACTCCCTCCCTAACAGCACTGTGGGTGTAGCTACATGACACGGACTGCAGCAGTTCAAAAAGGCAGCTCACCACCACCTTCTCAATAACAATTAGGGATGTACAATAAATGCGGGCATTGCTGGCAATGTCCACATCCTGTAAATGAAAAAGAAAACAAATGTATGGCAGCTTAATTTGCCTATGGCACCAAGGTATGTACGAAAGTAAGTTGTCAAGAGGAGGTTGTAAATCTGCAAAGAGATATAGGCAAGTTAGGTGAGTGGGAAAAATTTGGCAGATTGAGGGTAACATTGGTAAATGTGAGCTTGTTCACTTTGGCAGGAAGAATAGAAACGCAGTATAGTGTTTAAATGGAGAGAGATTGCAGAATCCAGTCGTACAGAGGGATCTAGGTGACCTCATACATGAATCACGTAAGGTTAGTGTGCAGGTACAGCAAGTGATTAGGAAGGCAAATGGAATGTTGGTGTTTATTGCAAGAGGAATGGAATATAAAAGTCAGAAAGTTTTACTACAGCTGTACTGGGCCTTGGTGAGACCATGGGCCGAATTTTTCCGTCGGCGAGCTGGGGACGGGGCCCACTCGCCGGCACGAAAATGAGGCGGAATGACATCGGGGGGAACATTGTGTCTGTCAGCGTGGTCAGTGTGTCTGTCTATACACCAAGGGCAGAATTGTCCCAGATTTGCCCTCAGTTCAGTAGCGGACGAATAAAATGACGTTTTACCTGCCGGCCACGATGGCAGGTTTTCACCCCGTATCGTCCCACGCCCAACGCATTACTAATGCATTTCTGGGAAACACAGCGTTTCCATGGCGAGCAGGCTCTCATTCACCTGCAACGCCATCACCTTGCTGCTTCATCACACCAGGCACCACATTTAAAATACAGCCGCACTCAGTGCTTCCAGCTCAGGACTGCAGCAAAGAAGACTGGGCACCAAAAGGCAAAAAGACTGCATTACCGAGTGCCTTTTGGACACTGGAGGCCCACAGTGATGTCCTCTACCCCTGCTCTGGACGCAGGAGGGGCAGCTACATTAGCACTCTGGCCTGGTGGGCAATGGCAGTGGCGATCAGTGCTATTGATGCACAGAAGAGGTTGGCCATCGAATGCAGATGGAGGATGAATGAACTCAGCCAGGGTATGGCAACCAGCTCATCACTCTGAACTCACACCCTCAGGCCCATCACACATTCACTGGCATCTCACTCACTGTCAGCTCAAGAACATCATCGCCCATTCTCACACACAGACCCTGATGTGTCCATCTGGTCTCATCTCTTCTGGAGACTGCCTCCTCAGCCCTCACCATCTTGAGGCCACTTGCACAGATCAAAATGTGCCCTCACACACACCCTGGGATACCCTCCTTCCCCAGTGCAGCTCTTATCCTGCAGCCTCTCCCATTGCCTGAGGCCACTTCTCCCCCTTCCTCAAGCAAGCCCTAGCCCTGCAGCCATTGAAAAGCCACCAATATTTGGCTGATCTGGTAGATCGAGACCTACCCATGACCCCCACTAAAAGTGATGTGGTGCTGTCTGTGAAGCCTGGCACTGATGACTGCGATTGCTGCCCGAAGCAAGGTAGGCAAACAAACTTTTAAATCCAGACAATGTGGAGCCTGCCAGGTGCACATCACTTATGTGCTGTTGTGAAACACTTCAGCGTGTTTTCCAGCCAACATGGGCGGACGATCAAGCGGGGGAGGATGATGCCGGCCAGCAGGGATTATAAACATCTGCTGATCTATCACAATGAGGTTCCCGACGTCCAATGGCAGGGAACACGACTCGCCATGGGTGGGCTGAGCGGCCAATCGCAAACTGGTTTCACGCGGTTGTGAAGCCGGTCACGCCATATTGTCCTGTCACGCCACCGAACACACCCGATACCAGCGGGCACGGAAAATCCCAGCCAAAGTTTTAAACAAGAGATATCAAAGATGGAAGGGTTGTTTTCTACTCTGTTGTTACCTTGATGGAACATTTGATGTACCTGCAGCATTAGAGAAATGTGAATAATTGAAAAGTCTCTCCAGGCCGGTCTCTATTGCACGATTTATATCCATTCCATGAACCGTTGTTTCAACCCATTGGGCATGTCGGAATTCTTTCTCTTCATAATTCTAAAACAGAAAGAGCAGAATGTATTATCATATGACACAACTGAACTACCCCTGTAAAGCACCAGTGTTGAGAGGACATCCTGGTTTCCCAGGTGCGGTAGCAGCAATTCATGTCCTGGATGGGCTGGGATTGAAAGAGAGTTAGGAGGTTTGATGGAATTCTTGGCATTAACACTTCCTGGTTCATTTTCCTTTCTCATTCACTCTTCAACTTTGGCGTTGCCCTGCACTATTGGCCTTGCTCCTCCCCTTGGGTATTCAATAAAAAACAGAGTGTTATTGACAGCCTTCTACACTGAGTTATTTCCCTCTGAGGGTTCTCAGGGTCAGAGAGAGAAGCCATGAGCCCTAGTGCTCCTCCTGTCTCTGGGCCCCTTAATCCCACACCCACCTGCACCCCACGTGCTTCCCCTCCAACGACACTCTCCCCACTCAATCATGCAGGTCATTTATCCCCATTCAACATTCACCAAACAATCACAGAAAGGTCCCAGTAAAATGAAAGCTCCCATTATTTGCAGCCAGATGCTAACATCGACTGATAATTATGCAGCATGGGTCCATAATATTAAGAGCTACAATGATACAATGCAGTGTTAGTTTGCGTGCACCTGAAAGGTGATCCCACCATGACCATTAAACAGGCCAGAGAGTGCAAATTTTAATGTAACAGCATCATGCAATATATTCCATTATTTATTTATAACACTGCAGAAGATAACACTGATTTTGTTCACTGCCTCAGTCCTCATGAACATATTCTGCACTTTGCATCTTATGGAAGCAGTGACAGTAAATTAATATTTAGGGAGAAGATTCAAAATTTTCTACCCAGATAAAGTGCACAAGATCTTCCCCATTCCATAGAAGATGTAGAAGAATTTATCCTGCCTTGGGTGCATGATATTATTCAATATAATTATTTCACACAAGAGGTATAACTGGATTCTACTTTACCTGTGATCTCACAGACTAGAAATGTCAAATAACTCCTGAGGAACAAAGTGAAATGATTGAACAACATAAATCTTCACCGTCAGTGATAAGCATTGGTGCCCTAACGTGTCTCTTTGTAACACAACTTTCAAGAGGCCGGGGTGAATGACTGAATGGTTCACATTTGTATTTGGTTTCTTGATCATCAAGTCTGAAGACTCTTCTGATTGCTGCTTCTTATTACTCTTTATTTTTAATATCTGGTATGCAACACAACTTTATCACAATATTTCAATTCCTCCAGAGAGTCAAAAAAACACCAGGAAAGAGTGAGCTAATAGGTGAGTAGACAAAATGGAAAAGAAACTTGAGAATCATGTAGAGCGTAAAACAAGTTAATGATTCACGATGAGCTCATTGTCCACTTGTGTCCTTATAATTTCACCGCACAAAACTTGCTCACAGTAAAGAACCATTAGCAACAAAATAAACAGATCTCCAGCAATTCTTCAATACTCTGAACGCAAGGTAATTATGGATGACAAAGGCCATCTAGACTAGCTCATCTGATCTGTCCAGAATGACACACAAACATATTGTTAGGAGCAGGAGTGAGCCATTTGGCTTGTTGAGCCTGCTCTGCCATTTAATAACATTCCCTAAATAATAACAGTGACTACAATGAAAAATCATTTAATTGACAATGAGGAGATTTGAGACTTTGTGTAAGGTGCTGTGTAAATGCAGCTTTTGTCTTTCTTTCATTACACCTGCATGCAGTAGGCAGAGAACTGGAGCAATAGTGATATTGGAGGTCCAATGCTGATTCTCTGGGGATAATTAATCACAGAGCAATCAACTGGTGTCAGGAAAGTGGCTACAAAAAAATCACTACATTTACAAAGCAATTCAACTCTGTAACTAATACAACCTTACCATTCTGACTTTTCTGGCACCAAATCACAGTACACCTCACATGACATCTGCCCCTTTTATGCTAATAAAACTATCCAGGGATTTGTCAGACAGACATATGAACATAAGAGCTTAAGAATTAGGAACAGCAGCAGGCCAGTTGAAACTGCCCCCTCATTCAATAAGATCACGGCTGATCTGAATGTAACTTCAGCTCCACATTCCTGCCCACCCCTAATAACCTTTGACCCCCTTGTTAGTCAAGAATCTATCTAGCTCTGCCTTAAAAATATTCAGACTTTGCTTCCACTGCCTTCTGAGGAAGAGATTCAAAGACATACAACCCTCTTTTCTGCTCATCTGTCTTAAATAAGCGACCCCTTATTTTTAAACACTGACTCCTAGTTCTAGATTCTCCATCAAAGGAAACATCGTCTCCACATAAACCCTGTCTGGACCGCTCAGGATCTTAAAGGTTTCAATAAATTTGCTTCTTATTCATGTTAATCCCAGTGGATACAAGCCTAGCCTGTCCAGCCTTTCCTCATAAGACAAGCTGCCCATTCCTGGCATTAGTGCAGTAAATGTTCTCTGAACTGCTTGTAACGCATTTACATCTTTCTTTATACAAGGAGACCAATATTGTACACAGTACACCAGATGTGGTCTCACCAATGCTCTGTACAACTGAATCATAACCTCTCTACTTTTGTTATCAACTCCCCTCACAATAAATGATAACATTCGATTATGTTTCCTAATTACCTGCTCTACCTGCAAACTAAACTTTAATGATTCATGTTTTAGAACTCCCAAATCCCTCTGAATCTCAGAACCCTGCAATCTCTCACCATTTAGGTAAAAGTTTCTTTTTAAGTCTTCCTACCAAAAATGGACAATTTCATTTTTGCCCACATTATACTCCATTTGCCAGATCTTTGCCCACCCACTTAACCTATCCATGGCACTTCGTAACCTCCTTACATCCTCTTCACAATTGACTTTCCTGCCTATCTTTGTGACACCAGCAAATTTAGCAATCATTCTTTCGGCCCCTTCATCCAAGTCATTTACATAATTTGTAAAAAGTTGAGCCCCAGCACTGATCCCTGTGGCAAACCACTTGTCACACCCTGCTAACCAGAAAAAGATTCACTTATGCCAACTCTCTGCTCCCTGTTAGCTTCTTCTATCCATGCCAATATATGTTACCCCTACATCGTGAGCATTTATTTTCTGCAATTACTTTTGTTGTGACACTTTATCAAATGCCTTCTGAAAATATAAGTACAATACATTTACCCCTTTATCCACAGCACATGTGACTCAGAATCACATTGCAGAAGAGGCCCTTCAGCCCATCGAGTCTGCACCGACACATGAGAAGCACCTGACCTGCCTACCTAATCCCATTTACCAGCAGTTGGCCCATAGCCTTGAATGTTATGACGTGCCAAGTGCTCATCCAGGTACTTTTTAAAGGATGTGAGGCAACCCGCCTCCACCACCCTCCCAGACAGTGCATTCCAGACCGTCACCACACTCTGGTTAAAAAAGGTTTTCCTCACATCCCCCCTAAACCTCCTGCCACTCACCTTGAACTTGTGTCCCCTTGTGACTGACCCTCCAACTAAGGGGAACAGCTGCTCCTTGTCCACGCCCCTCATAATCTTATACAACTCGATCAGGTCGCCCCTCAGTCTTCTCTGCTCCAACAAAAACAACCCAAGTCGATCCAACCTCTCTTCATAACTTAAATGTTTCATCCCAGGCAACATCCTGGTGAATCTCCTCTGCACCCCCTCCAGTGCAATCACATCCTTCCGATAATGTGGCGACCAGAACTGCACACAGTACTGCAGCTGTGGCCTCATCAAGTTTCTATACAACTCCAACATGACCTCCCTACTTTTGTAATCTTTGCCTTGATTGATAAAGGCAAATGTTCCATATGCCTTTTTCACCACCCAACTAACATGCCCCTCCAACTTCAGAGATCTATGGACAAAAACGCCAAAGTCCCTTTGTTCCTCAGAACTTCCTAGTGCCATGCCGTTCATTGAATACTTCCTTGTCAAATTATTTCTTCCAAAGTGCATCACCTCACACTATTCAGGGTTAAATTCCATCTGCCACTCGTTCCAACAACTCCAATAAATTGGTTAAATATGATTTCCCTTTTTTCAAAACCATGTTGATTCTACCTGATTGCCTTGAATTTTTCTAAGTGCGCTGCTATTATATCTTTCCTATTAACATCTTTTGTTCCTCTGACGGATGTTAGGCTAACTGGCCTATAGTTCCCTGCTTTCTGTGTCCCTTCCTCTTTAAATAAAGGAGTTATATTTGTTATTTTCCAATTTAATGGAACCTTCCCGAATCTAGGGAATTTTGGAAAATTAAAACTAATGCATGAACTATCTCACTAGCCACTTCTTTCAAGGCCTTAGGGTGAGCTCCATCCAGACCTGAGGATTGGTCAGCCCACAGCCCCAACAATTTGCTCAATCCCACTTCCCTGGTGATTGTAATTTTCCCGGGTTCCTCTCTCCCTTACGTTTCCTGATTTACAGCTATTTCCGGAATGTCACTTGTGTCCTCTATAGTGGAGACCAAAGCAAAATATCTGTTTAATTCATCTGACATCCCCCAACTTTCCATTATCAATTCCCCAGACACACTCTCTCTCGGACCAATGCTCACTTTGTTAACTCTTTTCTTATTTAAATATCGAAAGAAGTTCTTACTATCTGTCTTTATATTATCAGCAAGCTTTCTCTCATACTCTAATTTTACCTCCTTAAACTTTTTGTCATACTTTGCAGTTCTTTATATTCTTTCCAATCTTCTGACCTGTCACCCGTCTTTGCGTAATTACATGCTTTTTCTTTAAGTTTGATCCTGTCATTAGCTTTTTTAGTTTACCACAGAAGGTGGGCCCTCACCTTGGAATTTTTCGCTCATTGGAATGTATTTATATTCTGTGTATCTGAAATATCCCTTTAAATGTCTGCCACTGAACTTCTATTGACCAATCCCTTAACCTCATTTGCCAGTTCACTTTAGCTACCTTTGCTTTCATGCCCCCATAATTGCCGTTATTTTAGTTTGAAATACTCGTTTTGTTCGCACTCGTTTCTCCATCACAATGAATGTAAACGACAACCATATTATGATCGGCGCTACCCGGGGTGCCTTCACTAGGAGTTTATCAATTAATTCAATCTTGTTTCTCAATATCAGGTCTAGTATCGCCTGCTCTCTGGTTGGCTCCAGAATGCACTGTTCTAACAAACTACCCTGAAAACATTCTATCATCTCTCGTCTATGCTGCCTTTGCCCATCTGATTTTCCAGTCTTATTGCAGATTAAAATCCCCCATGATTATTGCTGTACCTTTCTGACAAGCCCCCATTACTGTACCTTTCTGACAAGCTCCCATTATATCTTCTTTTATGCTCTCTCCTAGTTTGTAGTTACAATTAGGAGGCCTGTACACCAATTCCACAAGTGACTTCTTGCCTTTAACATTCCTCATCTTAACCCAAACCACTTCGACATCCTGGTTTCCTGAACTTTGGTCATCCCTCTCTAAAGTGTTAACACCATCATTAATTAACAGAGTCACCCCTCCACCTTTTACTAACTTCCTGTCCTTCCTAAATGTCACGTACCCTTCAACATTCAGTTGCCAAAATTTGACATCCCGTGGCCATGTCTCTATAATGGCTATCTGATTGTACTTACTTATTTCGATTTGCGCTATCAGTTCATCTACTTTGCTATGAATGCCTAAGTTGTTGGTACCTACATTGACCATGAGCACTAGATCCGCACTCTCCCATTGCAAGTTCATCTCTAGCCCTGAGCAGATGTCTCGAACCCTGGTACCAGGCAGGCAACAAAGCTGTCTGTTCTCTCACTCTTTGCTACAGAGAATAGTGTCAATCCCCCTCACTATACTGTCCCTACTACCACCACATTCCTTTTTGCTCCCCCACTTGAATTGCTCCCTGTACCACGGTGCCATGGTCAGTTTGCTCATCGACCCGAAGCCTCCACTCTCATCCAAATAAACTGAGAGAACTGCAAACCTATTGGATGATTGCAGAGACTCACACTCCTGCCCTCTGGGTCCGCTTGCCTGCCTCACTCATAGTCATACCCTTCTGTCCCTGGCCACTGACCAAATCACAAGACCCTATCCTAAGTGGTGTGACTGTCTCCTGGTATAAAGCATCCAGGTAAATTTCCAGCTCCCTGATGTGTCACAAAGTCTGCAGCTCAGCCTCCAGATCAATGACTCTGAGCGGAAGTTCCTCAAGGCGCAAACACTCACCTCAGACGTGTTTGCCGTGGATCACAATCTTATCCAGGAGTTCCCACATGCTGCAGCCTTGACACATCACCTGCCCTGCCATCCTTAATAGGGCAAGAACCAATTTCTATGGGCTGAGAATGGTAGAAAGTGGAAATGAACAACTCCTTCCTCCAACCAAACTCCAAGTCTTCATGACGAAACAGAAGAGATGCTTAATCAATATTTTGCCTCAGTTTTCACAGTGGAGGACACTAGTACCACCCCAATAGTAACAGGTAGTGCAGAGAATATAGAGAGGGAAGAATTTTGAATAATCACCATCACTAGAGAAAAAGTACTGAGCAAAGTATTGGGATCAAACAATGACAAGTCCCCAGGAACTGATGGCCTACATTCCAGGGTCTTAAAGAAAGTGGTAGCAGAGATAGTAGATGCATTGGCTATAACATTCCAAAATTGCCTGGATTCTGGAAAGGTTCCAGTGGATCCGGAAAATGATAATATAACGCCCTTATTCAAAAAGTAAGCAGGGGGCAGGGGTGGTGGAGTGGGAAGGCAGAATGTAGGAACCAAAGACTAGTTAGTTTATCGTCTGTCGTTGGGAAATTGTTGGAATCCATTATTAAGGGAGTAGTAATGGGGCATTTGGAAAGTCAAAATGCAATCCATCAGAGTCAGCATGGTTTTATGAAGAGTAAATTGTGTTTGACTAATTTGCTAGAGTTCTTTGAAGATGTGACAAGCAACGTGGATAATGGGGATCCTGTGGATGTAGTATATCTGGACCTCCAGAAGGCCTTTGATAAGGTGCCGCACAAAAGATTAATACACAGGATAAAATCACACGGAGTTAGGAGTAATATATTAGTTTGGATAGAGGATTGGCTAACCAACAGAAAGCGAGACTCGGGATAAATGGGTCTTTTTTTTGGATGGCAAGCTGTAACTAGTGGGATGCCACTGGGTTCGGTCCTTGGGCCCCAACTATTTACAATCCTTATTAATGACTTGGATTCAGGAATAGAAGGTAGTATAGCTAAATTTGCAGATGACACCAAAATAGTTGGGAAAGTAAGTTGCAATGAAGAAATAAGAAATTTACAAATGGATATGGACAGGTTAGGTGAATGGGCCAAAATTTGGAGATAGAGTTTAACTTGGATAAGTGTGAGGTTATCCATTTTGGTCGGAAGAATAAAAAGGCGACTTATTATTTAAATGGAGAGAAACTTCAGAATGCTTCAGTGCAGAGGGATCTGGGTGTCCTTGTGCATGAATCGCTGAAAGCTAGTATGCAGGTACAGCAGGTAATAAGGAAGGCAAATGGAATTTTGGCATTTATTGTGAAAGGAATAGAGTATAAAAGTAGGGAAGTGTTGTTGCAACTGTACAAGGCATTGCTGAGACTGTCCCTGGAGTACTATGCACAGTTTTGGTCCCCTTACTTGAGGAAGGATGTAGTTGCAATGGAGGCGGTTCAGAGGAGGTTCACTAGATTGATTCCAGAGATGTGGGGCTTGTCTTATGAGAAGAGATTGAGCAGTTTAGGCCTATACTCGCTAGAGTTTGGAAGGATGAGAGGAGATCTAATTGAGGTATATAAGATGCTAAAGGGGATAGACAAAGTAGACATTCCCCTTCCCCTGTCTGTCCCCACCCCACCAATTATCACCACTGACTAACCTCACTACCCCCAACCACCATCCCCACACCCCCAACTACCTCCACCTCTCCAATGACTGCCACAATCTACCCACCACCCCTATCTACCCCTACACCCCAATAACCATTCAAACCCCCCACACTTCACTATCCTGTACCCCAAACTACCACACCACCTCGACTACCCCCAACCCCACCACCCACACCCCAGATCCTTCCCCCACACCATGTCCACCTGAACCCACCCCGACTACTCCCCATCCCCACAACTACCCCATGACCCTCCCACTCCCTGAATACCCCAAAACACCCCTGACTAACCGCCACACCCTGACTAACCCCCAACACTGGACACTCCCAGCTCTCCTCCAATCCCTGACTAACACAAAACACTCCGAGTACAATCCACCCCCTGACTATCCCCCAATCATGTCCCAAGATAACCCCCACTCTGGCCCATCTACCCCAGCTGTACCCCCAACTACCAAATGACACCCCACCACCCCGCCAAATACCCCCACCTCCCCTCATTACTCCCTACCCTTCATGACATCCTGACCCTCCCCCAAACTTGGGTGAGTGAAAAGGAGCAGAGTGGAAATCCGAAGGTGATTGTCACTCCCCAGATGTTGTGAGCCATGAACATGAATACGGGATTGGGTAATGGACAGAAAGAGCTACGGGAGGTTGATAAACAGTGGTAAACATTTAGAGAAATAATTCCAACCTCTCAGTGAAACCACATTCCATCAAGAAACAATAAATTCTGCAGGAATACTGGTCCACCCACAGCTTACCACATAAACTAATGGGGAACCAAAGGGCGAAAGAGAGTGTGGAATTTAAAGAAATCGATCTAGAAGAAAATAAGCACTAGAGAAAGTAATGGGAGTAAAATCTGACCAATTCCCTGTACTTGATAGTTTACATCCTAGGGTTCAGTTCGGTGGATCGATACGATTCTCTGCAGCTCAGACCGTGTGTTCCGAAGGTTGTGTTGTCTGTTCTGCTGCCAAGAGTTATATGCCGGTCTCTAACACTGCCCCACCCCTCTGATAGAAATAATATTCTCCTCATCTCTGTCCTAAAAGGGTAACCCCTAATTTTATAAGATTGCCCCCTAGATCTGACTCACCCACAAGAGGAAACATCCTCTCCACGTCCACCTTGTCAAGGCCATTCAGCATCTTGTATACGTCAGTCAAATCACTCCTCACTCTCCTAAACTCCAGTGGAAACAAGCCCAGTCTGTCCAAACTTTCCTCATAAGACAACCCACTCATTTCACATGTCAATCTAGTAAACTGGCTCTGAACCACCTCCAACACATTTACATCTTTCCTTAAATAAGGAGATCAAAACAGCTCAAAGTCTTCTCACCAATTCCCTGGTAGTCGAGTTGCAGGGGGCGGGGGTGGGGGCATTGGCGGGGGTGGGGTGGGGGGTGGCAGTGGTTTCAGTGGGGAGTTGGAGGGTCAGGACCACAGGGGGTAGCTTGGAGTTAGAAGTGGTTTTAATCTGTCTAACATTTCCTGGGTAACTATTCTGCTGAGAGAGTCGGAACCATCCAAAGTCATTGATTTAAGTCAGAGCATCGGATCGTTTCCAGTACAGGATAATTGCCCATCGGAAGTTTGAGCATTCCCAGACAAATCCCGTGCAGTCCTTGCATGGGAACTTCGCGGGTGTCCCCAGCACATCTTCAGGGGAACTTCCTGGGTAAAACTCCCCAGAGATCAGAAGTTCTGGGCCAATTTATATTACCCTAACAAGGATGTTGTGTAATTCTCACAGCCAAACCTGCTTTAAGGACACTGCTGTATTGATGTGACTTTCCAGGTATCTGTGGTGTGGGGGTATCGCCTAAAGCAAGACTTGGCTTCTTAAAGATGTAACATAGTGAACTTAAGTCTGATATAAATTTCCGGAATTGGGTTAAATTCAGTGAATACAGGAGTAACAGGAATGTTCCCGATTCTACAGTCCTTCGCATCCTCCCTCTAACCTCTCTGTTACCGCACCAACCCCTCACTTGACCCACTGCTGGAGACGGAAACCCTGATATTCTCACTACACAAGCTGGCAGTGGAGACCAATCAGCCGACAGCAGCTCATGTATAAAATGTTACTGAGACCCAAGGACCAATTTCAGTCCAGTCTCATGTTTCAGGGTTGGGGTTAGGTCATTGAATAATGTCCCCTGGTACAAACATTACAGATCACAGTAAACTCTAAACTATACTTACCTTGTCCACAATGACTTCTGAGGCCTCAGCGCAGTCATTTTCTTGACAGAATATGTCCACCTCATCCTGTGCAGCAAGTTGCTGCCAGAAGAGGACAGACACAGTTAGGAAGAGTCTCAGCATCCTGGTGTCCGCTCAGATCACTGGTGAATGCACTGAATGACTCTCAGCACCTTCAGGTGGATCTGCAGTTTGAGCAGAGAGCTCAGATCTTTTATGTTGTTTTATGAAGATGATTTTGAATAAAGTTAAGCTGCAGGTAGCAACATCATGTGTTGAAGAAACGCACTAGCTGATTCATTATGGAAATGTTACTTGAAGTTAGAAACCATTAACTCTCTGAGTGCCAGTTCCCGGGAAGTCTGAACCCTCGGGAAGCTATTTTACAATTGATTCCCATTCACACACTCAGGATTGTCAACCCTCCCTGTTTGGGAGTCGCCTGGAATGGAAGATTGATCTGCCGGTCGCTGGTGTTAGTGACCCGGGAGAAAAGAATTTCACATTCGGGTTTCATGTCTGCACGGTTTCATTTCTTGGGTTTCCTGCACCGGCAGAAAGTGGGAACCCAGTGGCCATGCTGCACTCCAACTGTGGGACAGTCCACCATTTCCTCACTGAGTAGGTGAAGCTGGTGTAGGTCTTACAGCCCAATGACTTGAGCATTTCACACCGTTCCTGTTTATTTCTTCCCCTCCTCTCCTGAGGTAACTGAGACTGGCTGAGGTACATAACCCTTGGTAACAACTCCCACTGAAGTCCAGTTTCTGACACAGCCTTGGGTTCAGCTTTCTTGGCACTGCCTCTCACTGGGTTTCAGTTTCCCTGGCACTGCCTCTCACTGGGTTTCAGTTTCCCTGGCACTGCCTCTCACTGGGTTTCAGTTTCCCTGGCACTGCCTCTCACTGGGTTTCACTTTCCTGGACACTGACTTTCACTGGGTTTCTGTTTCCCTGGCACTGCCTCTCACTGGGTTTCAGTTTCCCTGGCACTGCCTCTCACTGGGTTTCTGTTTCCTGGACACTGCCTGTCACTGAGTTTCTGTTTTCCTGGCACTGCCTGTCACTGGGGTTCAATTTCCCTGACACGGACTGACAGGGGTGAAAGGGAACCTAGAACAAGGGGGCACAGTGTAAAAATAAGCAGCAGCCCTGACATGTGCATCTTTTTAATGTTTTGAAGTCTCCCTAGTGGGCAAAGAGGACAGGGAAATATAGCGCAACCCCTCAAGATTGTCCTTCCATCAGACCCTCCGGTCTATATGAGTGTCACTCCAGGATCCACTCAAAACCTTTGTCCACCCGCCAGTACAGGCATCCCTTCACCTTCCTGAATTCTAATCACTTCCAAATCTTTTCCCTGACCACTTTCCCAATGCCAAAGAATTCTCTCCAGTCTCAAGCGGTGGCCTTTTTTATGGTTCTACTATTTTTAGCTCCCGGCAAGGTAAGCCAACTGCCTTCAACTTATTTCTAGCTTAAAGTCTCAACTAAAAGAGATTCTAAGCATTAAAGGAAAAAAGTCTTGGATTGGGTCTTCAAATACAAGCCCTCTCCTCCAGAACTCTCAAAGCCCACATGATTATCTTGGGACAGGACATATATTGAGACATGTCTTAGTGGTACAATTTCTTTGAAAATTTACCAATATCAGCTCTTGGAAATCGTCCTAAGACTTCAGGAGTGGTGTATTTATGTGGATTGCTGAGGTAATAAATATTTCAGACAACACATTCTATATGCTTCAAAAGCAAATACATTCAGGGGCAGAATTTTTCCATCAGCGAGCTGTGGGCGGGTCCCACTTGCCGACATGAAAATGACGCGGGATGAGGTCAGGCGGAACCCTCAACGTCATCCCGCCCCATTTAAATTTTCAGGAAGGCGGGCGGACAGCGCGATCAGCCGTCCAACCGCCGACCTGTCAATGGCCAATTGAGGCCATTGACAGGATAATTAAAACAATTAAAGGACCTGCCCGACCAACCTTAAGGTTGGTGAACAGTCCAGGAGCCCCGGCGGGAACTAGAAAAAACATGAAACCTCATCCACCGGCGGGATGAGGTTTCATGTCTGTTTTAAAAAACTTTAATAAAGTTTATGTGATATTTCTTAACATGTTCCATCTCATGTGACATTGTCACATGAGGGGGACATGTTAATAACTTTTTAATTTTTCTATTTTTCATCTTTCAAAAACTGTCAGTGATCTCCCTGAGGCAGCATTTAGTCTCAGGGGGATGTGCGCTCTTTCACTCTGACAGCTGGGGAATCCCTTCACCCCGTCGGGCGGCCCGCTGGGTGGGCCTTACTTGGTCCGACCACTCAAAATGGTGGTGGGCCCTGTTTCAGCAGCGGCGATCAGCTGCCCGCCCCCCACCGAGCCGGTGGGGCCTGCCCGCCCATCGAGGGCAACATTCTGCCTCAGGGGTAGTGCATTTATGTGGATGGACAAGATCATAAACATTTCAGACAACACATTCTATATGCTTCAAAAGCAAATACATTTTACTGAAGCTCATTATAAGTTGTAGCTTATACATTAAGTTATAAATGATAACTAAAGCTGACATAACATGTAAATAATGTGGTCTTAAATACATGGAATGTATAAATATACCTTATCAGCAAATATTGCTGCATAACTCAAACAAACAGTAACAATTAATAAAGTTAGTTACTCACAAATTCAATATGGTTACATTGAATTTTGATATATCTCTGTCTCAACCCAGGGAAATTCTCCAAAGGGAACTCTGACCCTTTATGTTCCAATGATGTCTGACTGACCTAACGCTAATGGTGTGTACTTTAAAAGACAGTGGGTGGAATCGTCCGTACCCTCTGGCGTTGTGAAACCAGTTTGCGATTGTCTGCTCAGCCCGTCGATGGTGGCTGCATTTCGTTCCATCGGACGTTGGGAACATCATTGTGGTCCATCTGCACATCATCATAAGGCTCGCCCGGCGGACTCATTCCCCCTGCTGCTGGACCGGCCGCCCACGCCGATGCGTTTCACAACAGCAGATAAAAGGCGTGCACTTGGCGGGCTGCACTTTGAGGGGAACTCGGAGGTGAGTGCACAGAAACATTGCAGAGCACTCGTGAGGGACGCCAGGTAGAGTTCAAGGCTGAGGCGTGTTTTGGGGTGCGTTGCAAAGGCTGCCCTGCAGTTGAAGGAAGTGCACTGCCATGTGCGAGCTGTGGGAGGGTTGGTGGACGAGGGAAGCAGCCACAAATTATGGACGCCTTGTATAAATTGACCATCCCTCTGCAGCTGAGACAGTTCAGGCGCAGCCACATTAATATGATTGGAGTTGGGCCTCGAGCTTATCTGCCCGCCCAAGCAACACAGAGGCATCAAAGTGCCACCAAGTGCTCCAGCGCTTTTCACCACTGGGTCACAGATTGTAAACTAATGAGCGTTTTAATGGACTGCAGAACAGTTGGACGACTGGGCATGTTGTACAATCTCCTTGCTAAAGCTGGTCACGGAGCAGTCGCTGGTGGAGGTGCTCACAGCCCCTTGTAAAGTCATCATCCCGGTTTGGACCAGTCTCCCCCATGGTACAAGCTAACAGGGCAGTTTTGCAGCGCGGTTTAGGGGAATGTCTGCACCTGAGCTGACAGCACAGCGTTCAGTCCAATGGGCAAAGCTGCCGCCAATCGGTCGGGTGGAGCGGGGTGGTGGAAGGTGGGGTTTCGGGCAGCCATGCAGCTCAATAATCTCTGGCCATCCAAGTGGTGGCCAGAACTCTCCAGGATGCATTAAGGAGCCTTCAGAAATAACTAAGACAGGTTCTTATTGCATCCACGTCTCTCTATCTCTCTTTAATCCTGCAGGAGGAGTACATCAGGATCATGGAGCCTGGTGAACTAGCTGTATGCCTCGTGGCTTACAGAGAGCAAAGACAATGGAGATGAGAGTGACTGAGGCTCCTGGCTGTGCAGAGAGAGGAGCAGCACCCTCTGGAAGAAGGGGTGGCTGGTGTTCCTGCACAATGCTGCCGAGCCATTGCTGGTGGTGCCTAGCTGGATCCAGGGTTTATAGACACTGTCTTTCATTCCTGCAGATGACCAAGAACCAGTGTTACCGAAGCCTGCACATGACTAGCGAACTGATCGGTCACATGCCGGCTACTGCAGGATTTGGCACCACGTGGACATGGAGGGCATCCACTGCCAGTGGTGGTGAAATTGACAGCAGCGCTCAACTTCTACGCCAGTTGTTCCTTTCAGCGCTCCACAGCTGCCCTCTGTGGGATATCACAAGCCTCCACCCACAAATACATCAATGAAGTCATGGATGCCATCTTCACGAGGGCACAGAGCTTTGTGCATTTCGCCCAGGACAAGGAGATCCAGGATGCAAGAGCGATTGGATTTGCACAGACCTCGGGTTTCCCACAGGAACCATTGACTGAAATCACGTGGCACTCAGTTCCCTGTCACAGCACATGGTCACCTACGGCAACCGCAAGGGATTCCATTCGCTGAATCTGCAGTTGGTGTTCATCCTGCAGGTCTGCGCATTGTTTCCAGGGAGTGTCCATGATTCCCACATTCTCAGTTGGTTACAGGTTACTGACGTCTTCCAGGGACCACAGAGGCTCCAGGGATGGCTCTTAGGGGACAAGGGCTACCCACAGAGGACGTGGCTGATGACACCCGTGCGGCAGTCTCAGACTGCAGCAGAGTGAAGGTATAACAAGGGTCATGCTGCAACTCGCAACTTGGTGGAGCAGACCATTGGGATGCTGAAAGTAAGGTTCTGGTGCCTGGGCCGGTCTGCTGGAGCCCTGCAATACAGTCCACAGAGGGTGTCACGCATCGTTGTCACCTGCTGCGGGGAAAGGAGCTGGCTGAGAAGGAGATGCAGGAGCTGGAGGTCTCCTCCGATAAGGAGGACATTGACAGTGATGAGGGTGAGGAGGTCCTTGAAGGTGATGATGACAGGTTGAGGTCCTGCCTGGCCAGGCGAGGAAGGCGTGCCCGGGAGGCCCTCATAGCTGCTAGACTTGTGGAGGATGATGACAACATGCAGTGAGGAGACACCATAAGATCCTTGCATTGCATCTATGAATGTTTGACTCCAGTATGGCTTATGGCAGTGCACATGCCCTCTCTGATAAGTCTCCTGTCAGGGAGATGCAGTGGAGGCCCTTATGGTCGCTCGATTGCAGGAGGATGATGATGACATGCAGTGAGGACACTCCATAGATCTTCACATAGCCTCTGAGAATGTCTGACTCCTGCTTGGCTGAGGGCAGCTCGCTTGCGCTCTGTGATCATAGTCAGATCATAGAGACGCAGCCATAAACTTTTAAAGCACCTGATGTTTTGTCCACCTTCAGCACCTGAGCCCTTCAGGAGCACAGCGTCACTGCTCACAGATGCTGAGGAGATGGGGGCCAGCCCCACCTTAAAGGTGCTGAGAACACACAGAGAGAATGACAGATCTCTCTGATGCCTGTGCATAACATTCTGGCAGCAATGACAAGCACCATCGAGGTGCAGGCATCAGTGATGTGTCTATGAGGCCGGATCATTACTTTGGTCTGAAAGCTGCACAGAGCATGGGGAAGAGGCCCTGGACTGAGACACCTGCCCTTATCTTGTGCAGAAAGGTTTCACATCCGAGTGACAAGAACACTGTTCATCAGAACAAGGAGCCATAGGCAGGGAGACATTCTTGTGTGTTTATTGACAATAGTGAACAGTACATACAATTGATTAATACCCATACCCAGGCTGTGCAACTACATCTTCTTAACCTTCCTAACTCTGCTGCTACATCTTGGTGCTCCCTGGGCTTCCACAGCAGAGGTGGAGGCAGCCTGCTGACTGCTATGCCCTGTCTGTGATGACCTTGGCATGCATCCTCTGGAGGGCTGAGACCTGGAGGAGCCCAGCCTGCTTTCAGGGTCCTGCTATGTGGCAATGACACCCTACTTGGCCTGTGGAGCTGAGCTGCTGAGGTCACAGGTGGAGGGGATTCAGATGGGCTGGACACTCCCGGAGTCACCTGGATGGATGGCCCCAGGTCAGTGCACCTGCTGATCCTCCTCCCTCTGGGTGCCCAAAGGCCCCTGGGTGACTCCTTGAGGAGAAAGGGTAGCTGGAGTGAGATTGGGCTGCCCCGCACCCACATTCCTCCACTGGCCTGCGACCTCTCCCTCTTGTTGTGTGCCAGCTTGTCCTGCATAAATAGAGGTGGAGAGTGTATAAGCTGGACATCCGCCAGGCCAGATGATAAGTATGCCTGGCATGTGTGGGTTGTGAGTGGTCCCATGGACACGATGAGGACAATGAAGGTGTGTGTGAGAGAGAGAATGGTGATGTCCCTCGAACTGGCAGTGAGTGAGATCCCTGTGGATGTGTGATGGATTTGTGAGTGTGTGAGTTGAGAGTGATGAAAAGAGTGACTAAGCCTGGCAAAACGGAGGGGACCATTCATCCTCTTGTGGCATTGGGTGGCTGCCCTCTTTAGCAGGGCGTTGGCGCTGACCACAGGTGTCACCGACTCCCGAGCCGAATTGGTAATGTTGCTGCCCATCCTGAGGCCAGAGCGGGTGTAGAGGACATTGTGGCGAGTCTCCACTGCATCCAAAAGGCACTGGAGGGACACCACATTGAACCTAGGGGCTGCAGTCTTTTTGCCTTTCGGGACCATGTCTTCTTTACAGCAGTCATGCGGGAGGATGTAATTTAAAAATGGCGCCCGGCGTGATGAAGCGGTGAGATGATGGTGTGGCGGTGAATGAGAGCCCGCCCGCCATGGATACAAAGTGTTTCCTGGGAATGCAAAATAATTGCGGCAGGTTTGGGACGATACGGCGTGAAAAGCCGCCATTGCGGTTGACGGATAAAATGACATTTTACCCGCCTGTAACCACACTTAATGCCACTCTGGGATGATTCCACCCAGCGTCCACAAAGACCAAACAAGCTCCTATTGTCTATTTTATTAATAAATCTTATCAATTGAAGAATTAGTGAAGGCTAAATGTTTTCTTCCCAACCTGTGTAATGGGGTGTTTTGAAGTGACTGGCTGGTTGGCTCCATTCCAAAAGTAATTTAGCTTCAGGGTTTAGCTGTACTCTGTGCTTCTTTCAATTTTTGCTTATACAAATGAACATACAAATTAGGAGCAGGAGTAGGCCACTCAGCTCCTCGAGCCTGCTCTGCCAATCAATAAGATCATGGCTGATCCAAATGTAAACTCAACCCCACATTCCTGTCTACCCCTGATAAACTTTTCACCCCCTTGCTAATCAAGCATCTATCTAGCTCTGCCTTAAAAATATTCAAAGTCTTTGAGGAAGAGAGTTCCAAAGTCTCACAACCCTTTGAGAGAAAAAAATTCTCCTCATCTCTGTCTTCAATGAGCGATCCTTATTATTAAACAGTGACCCCTAGTTCTAGATTCTCCCACAAGAGGAAACATCCTCTCCACATCCACCCTGTCAAGACCCTTCAGGATCTTAAAAGTTTCAATCGAGTTACACCTTACACTTCTAAATTCCAGTGGATACAAGCCTAACCTGTCCAGCCTTTCCTCATAAGACAAGCTGCCCATTCCTGGTATTAGTCTAGTTAACCTTCTCTGACCTGCTTCTAACGCATTTACATCTTTCATTAAATAAACAGTATTCCAGGTGAGTCCATCACCAATGCCCTGTAAAAGTGAAGCATAACCTCCCTACTTTTGTAATCAATTCCCCTCACAATAAATGGTAACATTCTTCTAATTTCCTCATTACCTGCTGTACCTGCATAATAACCTTTTGTGATTGACGTACCAGGACACCCAAATCCCTCTGAATCTCAGAGCTCTGCAATCTCTCACCATTTAGACAGCAAGCTTCTTTTTATTGGCAGCATCGGCGGAGAAGAATAAAGTTAACGTTTCGAGTCCATATGACTCTTCAACAGAACTAACTAAAAATAGAAGAGAGGTGAAATATAAGCTGGTTTGGGGGGTGGGGGTGGGTGCGGGGGGTTCCTGGCGGGGTGGGGGGGGGAGGGGGGGGTGGAGGGGGTGGGGGTGGGGGGTTGCGGGGGAGGTGGTGGGACAAGTAGAGCTGGATAAGGGGCCAGTGATAGGTGGAGGTAGCCAGAAGATGTCAGACAAAAGGACAAAGAGGTGTTGAAGGCGGTGATATTACCTAAGGAATGTGCTAATTAAGGGTAGAAAGCAGGACAAGCAAGGTACAGATAGCCCGAGTGGGGTTGGGAGGGAAGGAATAGAAATAGGCTAAAAGGTAGAGATAAAACTATGGATGGAAATACATTTTTTTTCCAATAATACCGTTCTTTCAGGTCCAACCCTAACATTGTCATCAAACCCGCTGACAAGGGTGGTGCTGTTGTTGTTTGGTGCACTGACCACTACCTCGCGGAGGCAGAGTGTCAACTCGCAGACACTTCCTCCTACCTCTCCCTGGACCATGATCCCACCACTGAACATCAAGCCATTGTTTCCAGGACTGTCACTGACCTCATCTCCTCTGCAGATCTTCCTCCCACAGCTTCCAACCTGATAGTCGCCCAACCTCGGATGGCCCGCTTCTACCTCCTACCCAAAATCCACAAACAGGACTGTCCCGGCAGACCGATTGTGTCAGCCTGTTCCTGCCCCACGGAACTCATTTCTCGTTATCTTGACTCCCTTCTCTCTCCCCTTGTCCACACCCTCTGTGGACTGTATTGCAGGGCTCCAGCAGACCAGCCCAGGCACCAGAACCTTACTTTCAGAATCCCAATGGTCTGCTCCACCAAGTTGTGAGTTGCAGCATGACCCTTATTATACCTTCACTCTGCTGCAGTCTGAGACTGCCGCACGGGTGTCATCAGCCACGTCCTCTGTGGGTAGCCCTTGTCACTTAAGAGCCATCCCTGGAGCCTCTGTGGCCCCTGGAAGATGTCAGGAACCAGTAACCAACTGAGAATGTGGGAGTCGTCGACACTCCCTGGAAACAATGCGCAGACCTGCAGGAAGCACACCAGCTGCAGATTCAGCGAATGGAATCCCTTGCGGTTGCCGTAGGTGACCAGGTGCTGTGACAGGGATCTGAGTGCCACATGATTTCAGTCAATGGTTCCTGTGGGAAACCCGAGGTCTGTGCAAATCCAATCGCTCTTGCATCCTAGATCTCCTTGTCCCGGGCAAAATGCACAAAGCTCTCTGCCCTCGTGAAGATGGTATCCATGACTTCATTGATGTATTTGTGGGTGGAGGCTTGTGATATCCCACAGAGGGCAGCTGTGGAACGCTGAAAGGAACAACTGGTGTAGAAATTGAGCGCCGCTGTCAATTTCACCACCACTGGCAGTGGATGCCCTCCATGTCCACGTGGTGCCAAATCCTGCAGTAGCCGGCATGTGACCGATCAGTTCGCTAGTCATGTGCAGGCTTCGGTAACACTGGTTCTTGGTCATCTGCAGGAATGAAAGACAGTGTCTATAAACCCTGGATCCAGCTAGGCACCACCAGCAATGGCTCGGCAGCATTGTGCAGGAACACCAGCCACCCCTTCTTCCAGAGGGTGCTGCTCCTCTCTCTGCACAGCCAGGAGCCTCATTCACTCTCTTCTCCATTGTCTTTGCTCTCTGTAAGCCACGAGGCATACAGCTAGTTCACCAGGCTCCATGATCCTGATGTACTGCTCCTGCAGGATTAAAGAGAGAGAGAGACGTAGCTGCAATAAGAACCTGTCTTGATTAGGTCTGAAGGCTCCTTAATGCATCCTGGAGAGTTCTGGCCACCACTTGGATGGCCAGAGATTATTGCGCTGCATGGCTGCCCGAAACCCCACCTTCCTCCACCCCACTCCACCAGGCCGATTGGCGGCAGCTTTGCCCATTGGACTGAACGCTGTGCTCTCAGCTCAGGTGCAGGCATTCCCCTAAACTGCGCTGCAAGGCTGCACTGTTGGCTTGAACCATGGTGGAGACTGGTCCAAACCGGGATGATGACATTACAAGGGGCTGTGAGCGCCTCCACCAGCGACTGCTCCATGACCAGCTTTAGCAAGGAGATTGTACAATGTGCCCAGTCATCCAACTGTTCTGCAGTCCATTAAAACGCTCATTAGTTTACAATCTGTGACCCAGTGGTGAAAAGCGCTGGAGCATTGGTGGCACTTTGATGCCTCTGTGTTGCTTGGGTGGGCAGATAAGTGAGAGGCCCAACTCCAATCATATTAATGTGGCTGAACTGTCTCAGCTGCAGAGGGATGGTCAATTTATACAAAACGTCCATAATTTGTGGCTGCTTCCCTCGCCCACCAACCCTCCCACAGCTCGCACACGGCTGTGCACTTCCTTCAACTGCAGAACAGCCTTTGCAACGCACCCCAAAACACGCCTCAGCCTTGAAGTCTAAGAGGCACCCCTCACGAGTGTTCTGCAACGTTTCTGTGCACTCACCTCCGAGTTCCCCTCAAAGTGCAGCCCGCCAAGTGCACGCCTTTTATCTGCTGTTGTGAAACAAATCGGCGTGGACGACCGGTCCTGCAGCGGGGGGAATGAGGCCTGTTCACCCACCTTTAGGTTGGACGGTCAGGTCCTTTAATTGTTTTAATTATCCTGTCAATGGCCTCAATTGGCCATTGACAGGTCGGTGGGTAGACAGCTGATCGCACTGTCCGCCTGCCTTCTTGAAGATTTAAATGGGGCGGTATGACGTTGAGGGTTCCGCCTGACCTCATCCCGCGTCATTTTCGCGTCGGCGAGTGGGACCCGCCCCCAACTCGCCGATTGAAAAATTCTGCCTCTGAATGTATTTGCTTTTGAAGCATATAGAATGTGTCATCTGAAATATTTATTATCTCGGCAATCCACATAAATACATCACTCCTGAAGTCTTAGGACGATTTCCAAGAGCTGATATTGGTAAATTTTCAAAGAAGTTGGTCCACTAAGACATGCCTCAATATATGTCCCGTCCAAAGATAATCATGTGGGCTTTGAGAGTTCTGGAGGAGAGGGCTTGTATTTGAAGACCCAATCCAAGACTTTGTTCCTTTAATGCTTAAAATCTCTTTTAGTTGAGACTTTAAGCTAGCAATAAGTTGAAGGCATTTGGCTTACCTTACCGGGAACTAAAAGTAGTATAACCATAAAAAAAGCCACCACTTGAGGCCGGAGCGAATTCCCTGGCATTGAGAAAGTAAAAGTGGTCAGGGAAAACATTTGGAAGTGAGTAGAATTCGGGAAGGTGAAGGGATGCCTGTAGCGGAGGGTGGACAAATGTTTTGAGTGGATCCTGGAGTGACACTCATATAGACCGGAGGGCCTGAATGGAAGGACAATCTTGAGGGGTTGCGCTATCTTTTCCTGTCCTCTTTGTCCACTAGGGAGCCTTCAAAACATTAAAAAGATGCACATGTCAGGGCTGCTGCTTATTTTTACACTGTGCCCCCTCGTTCCAGGTTCCCTTTCACCCCTGTCAGTCCGTGTCAGGGAAATTGCACCCCAGTGAGAGTCAGTGTCCAGGAAACAGAAACCCAGTGAGAGTCAGTGTCCAGGAAACAGAAACCCAGTGAGAGGCAGTGTCCAGGAAACAGAAACCCAGTGAGAGTCAGTGTCCAGGAAACAGAAACCCAGTGAGAGGCAGTGCTAAGGAAGCTGAACCCAAGGCTGTGTCCGAAACTGGACTTCAGTGGGAGTTGTTACCAAGGGTTATGAACCTCAACCAGTCTCAGTTTCCTCAGGAGAGGAGGGGAAGAAACAAACAGGAACAGTGTGAAATGCTCAAGTCATTGGGCAATGACACTCTCACCAGCTTCACCTACTCAGTGAGGAAATGGTGGTGTGTCCCGCGGTTGGAGTGCAGCATGGCCACTGGGTTCCCACTTTCTGCCAGTGCAGGAAACCCAAGAAATGAAACTGTGCAGACATGAAACCCGAATGTGAAATTGTTTTCTCCCGGGTCACTAACACCAGCGACCGGCAGATCAATCTTCCATTCCAGGCTACTCCCAAACAGGGAGGGTTGACAATCCTGAGTGTGTGAATGGGAATCAATTGTAAAATAGCTTCCCGAGTGTTCAGACTTCCCGGGAACCGGCACTCAGAGAGTTAATGGTTATAACTTCAAGTAACATTTCCATAATGAATCAGCTAGTGCGTTTCTTCAACACATGATGTTCCTGCCTGCAGCTTAACTTTATTCAAAATCATCTTCATAAAACAGTATAAAAGACCTGAGCTCTCTGCTCAATCTGCAGATCCACCTGAAGGTGCTGAGAGTCATTCAGTACATTCACCAGTGACCTGAGCAGACACCAGGATGCTGAGACTCTTCCTAACTGTGTCTGTCCTCTTCTGGCAGCAACTTGCTGCGCAGGATGAGGTGGACATCTTCTGTCATGAAAATGACTGCGCTGAGGCCTCAGAAGTCATTGTGGACAAGGTAAGTATAGCTTAGAGTTTACTGTGATCTGTAATGTTTGTACCAGGGGACATTATTCAATGCCCTAACCCCAACCCTGAAACATGAGGCTGGACTGAAATTTGTACTTGGGTCTCAGTAACATTTTATACATGAGCTGCTGTCGGCTGATTGGTCTCCACTGCCAGCTTGTGTAGTGAGAATATCAGGGTTTCCGTCTCCAGCAGTGGGTCAAGAGAGGGGTTGGGGTGGTAAGAGAGAGGTTAGAGGGACGATGCCAAGGACTGTAGAATCGGGAACATTCCTGTTACTCCTGTATTCACTGAATTTAACCCAATTCCGGAAATTTATATCAGATTTAAGTTCACTATGTTACATCTGTAAGAAGCCAAGTCTTGCTTTAGGAGATACCCCCACACCACAGATACCTGCAAAGTCACATCAATACAGTAGTGTCCTTAAAGCAGGTTTGGCTGTGAGAATTACACAACATCCTTGTTAGGGTAATATAAATTGGCCCAGAACTTCTGATCTCTGGGGAGTTTTACCCAGGAGGTTCCCCTGAAGATGTGCTTGGGACACCCGCGAAGTTCCCATGCAAGGACTTCACGGGATTTGCCTGGGAATGCTCAAACTTCCGATGGGCAATTATCCTGTACTGGAAACTATCCGATGCTCTGACTTAAATCAATGACTTTGGATGGTTCCGACTCTCTCAGCAGAATAGTTGCCCAGGAAATGTTAGGCAGATTAAAACCACTTCTAACTCTGAGCTACCCCCTGTGGTACTGACCATCCAACTCCCCACTGAAACCACTGCCACCCCCCACCCCACCCCCGCCAATGCCCCCACCCCCGCCCCCTGCAACTCGACTACCAGGGAATTGGTGAGAAGACTTTGAGCCGTTTTGGTCTCCTTATTTAAGGAAAGATGTAAATGTGTTGGAGGTGGTTCAGAGCCAGTTTACTAGATTGACACGTGGAATGAGTGGGTTGTCTTATGAGGAAAGTTTGGACAGAATGGACTTGTTTCCACTGGAGTTTAGGAGAGTGAGGAGCGATTTAACTGACGTATACAAGATGCTGAATGGCCTTGACAAGGTGGACATGGAGAGGATGTTTCCTCTTGAGGGTGAGTCAGATCTAGGGGGCAATCTTTTAAAATTAGGGGTTACCCTTTTAGGACAGAGATGAGGAGAATATTATTTCTATCAGAGGGGTGTTAGAGACTGGCATATAACTCTTGGCAGCAGAACAGACAACACAACCTTCGGAACACACTGCCTGAGCTGCAGAGAAGAGTATCGACACACCGAACCGAACCCTAGGATGTAAACTATCAAGTACAGGGAATTGGTCAGATTTTACTCCCATTAGATTCTCTAGTACTTTGTTTCTTCTGTATCAATTTCTTTAAATTCCACGCTCTCTTTCGCCCTTTGGTTCCCCATTATTTTATGTGGTAAGCTGTGGGTGGACCAGTATTCCTGCAGAATTTATTGTTTCTCGATGGAATGTGGTTTCACTGAGAATTTCGAATTATTTCTCTAAATGTTTACCACTGTTTATCAATCTCCCATAGCTCTGTCTGTCCATTATCCAATCCCCTATTCATGTTAATGGCTCACAACATCCGGGGCGTGACAATCACCTTCAGATTTCCACACTGCTCCTTTTCACTCACCCAGGTGTGGGGGAGGGTCAGGATGTCATGAAGGGTAGGGAGTAATGAGGGGAGGTGGGGGTATTTGGCGGGGTGGTGTGGGGTGTCATGTGGTAGTCGGGGGTACAGCTGGGGTAAATGGGCCGGAGTGGGGGTAATCTTGGGGCATGGTTAGGGGATAGTCAGGGGGTGGGGTGCACTTGGATTGTTTTGTGTTAGTCAGGGATTGGAGGAGAGCTGGGAGTGTCCTGTGGCGGGGGTTAGTCAGGGTGTGGCGGTTAGTCGCGGGTGTTGTGGGGTTTTCAGGGAGTGGGAGGGTCATGGGGTAGTCGTGGGGATGGGGAGTAGTCGGGGTGGGGTCAGGTGACCATAGTGTGGGGGAAGGATCAGTGGTTTGGGTGGTGGGGTTGGGATGCAGTCAGGGGTTTGGGGTAGTTGAGGTGGTGGGGTAGTTTGGGGTACAGGATAGTGAGGTGTGGGAGGTTGGAATGGTAATTGGGATGTAAGGGGTAGATAGGGGTGGGTGGTAGATTGTGGCAGTCATTGGAGAGGTGGAGGTAATTGGGGGTGGGGGATGGTGGTTGGGGGTAGTGGGATTAGTCAGTGGTGATAATTGGTGGGGTGGGGACAGACAGGGGAAGGGAGGGTTAGTCAGGTGGGTGGGTAGATAGGGGTTGGGGATGGGGGTAGCTGGGGTGCTGGGGGTGTTCAGGTGATATTCGGGGTGACTGGGGTGCAGGCAGGGTGGAGTCCTCGGGGAAGGCAGATGGGAGACATGTCAGAAGCACCAATTTGGAAGGCGGCATCAACAGAACAGATGCGACGGAGGCGAAGGAACTGAGAGAATGGGATGGAGCCCTCACAGGAAGCAGGGTGTGAGGTGCTGTAGTCGAAGTAGCTGTGGGAGTGGGTGGGCTTGTACTGAATGTTGGTGGACAGTCTATCACCAGGAGCAGAGACAGAGGTCAAGGAAGGGAAGGGAAGTGTCAGAGATGCATCATGTGAATGTGATAGAGGGGTGGAAATTGAAAGCAAAACTGATAAAAATTTTCCAGAACCGGATGTGAGCATGAAGCAGCCCCAATACAGTCATCGGTGTACCGAGAAAAGAATTGTGGGAGGGGTCCTCAAGGTGCCACCGTCTAAAGTGGCACATCTGACATGAGTTCCTTCCTACTTAACTGAGGGTTTCCCCCCAAACTGTGATTGAAAGGACCTCATCTGAGTCCGACCTATCTCCTGCGTCTCTGCCCTCTCCCCTTTCCTTCCCTCCCAGAACAATGATAGGGTCCCCCTTGTCCTCACCTTTCACCCCACCAGCCTCCACATTCAAAAGATCATCCTCCGTCATTTCTGTCAACTCCAGCATGATGGCATCAGAAACAAATCTTCCCATCACCAGCCCCTGTCAGCATTCCGTAGGGACTGTTCCCTCCGTGACACCCTGGTCCACTCCTCGGTCAGCTCCAACAGCTCATCCTCTTCCATGGGACCTTTCCTTGCGATCGCAGAAAGTGCAACACCTGCCCCTTTCCCTCCTCACCGTCCAAGTGCCAAACATTCCTTACAGGTGAAGCAGTGCTTCATTTGTACCTCCTTCAAGTTGGTCCACTGCATTCGCTGCTCCCAATGCGGTCTCCTCTACATTTGGAAGACCAAATGCGGACTGGGTGACTGCTTTGCGGAACACCTTCGGTCTGTCCGCAATCATGCCCAGACCTCCCTGTCATTTGCCATTTCAACACCTCACCCTGCCCTCAGGCCCATATATTTGTCCTTGGCCTGCTGCAATGTTCCAGTGAAGCCCAACGCAAACTGGAGGAACAGCAGCTCATCTTATAATTAGGCACTTTACAGCCTTCCGGACTGAATATTGAGTTCAACAACTTCAGACCAAGAAATCTCTCTTCCATTTTTACCTCTTTTTTAATCCATTTTTAAAATGTATTTTTTTTTCAAAAGTTTATTATTCATTTATTCATTGTTTTGCCCCTTTTTTAGTGAAGGAAATCTGCTTGGCTACATGTGACTCCAGACCAAAACAAAGTGGTTGACTCTTAACTGCCCCCGAAAGCAATAAATGGTGGCCTAGCCAGCGACACCCACATCCCATGAACCAATAAATACAAGTGCATCGACAGAGTGAAGGTGCCTCTAGGTAGCAACAACCACAATCTGATTGAATTTTAAACCCAGTTTGAAAAGGAGAAGAAAAAAGCAAAAAACTGCGGATGCTGGAAATCCAAAACAAAAATAAAAAGAAAAATACCTGGAAAAACTCAGCAGGTCTGGCAGCATCTGCAGAGAGGAACACAGTTAACGTTTCGAGTCCGTATGACTCTTCAACAGAACTAAGTAAAAATAGAAGAGAGGTGAAATATAAGCTGGTTTAAGGGGGGGTTGGGTTGGGACAAGTAGAGCTGGATAGAGGGCCAGTGATAGGTGGAGATAGCCAAAAGATGTCATAGACAAAAGGACAAAGATGTGTTGAAGGTGGTGATATTATCTAAGGAATGTGCTAATTAAGGGTAGAAAGCAGGACAAGCAAAGTACAGATAGCCCTAGTGGGGGTGGGGTGCAGATAGCCCTAGTCAGGTCTAAGACTAGTATTTTAACTTAAATGAGGGTAACTACATGGGCATGAAAGCTGAGCTAGCTGAAGTGAACTGGGATACTCGACTATGGGCTAGATCAATAGAGAAGAGTGGCTGACATTTGAAGAGGTATTTGAAAGGGGCATTTGAAGGCCTTTATCCACAGTGCATGTTACTCCTTCAAAGAGCTCCAAAAAATTGGTTAAACATGATTTCCCTTCCTCAAAACCATGCTGAGTCTTCCCATTTACCTTGAGTTTCTCTTAGTGCCCAGATATAACCTCCTTAATGATCAATTCTAACACCTTCCCCATGACAGGGGTGAAGCTAACTGGCTTATAGTTTCCTATTTTCTGCCTCCCTCTCTACTGGAATAGAAGGGTTAAATTTGCTACTTTCCTGTCTGATGGAACCTTTCCAGAATCTAGCAAATTGTGTAAAATAAGCACCAACACATCTATTAGCTCATTAGCCACCACTTTTATGACCTGAGGGTGAAGTCCATCAGGACCCGGAGACTTGTCAGCCCGCAGCTCCATCAGTTATCTCAGTACCGCTTCCCTAATGATTGTAATTTCACCAAGTTCCCCTCTCCCTTCCACATTCTGATTTACAACTATTACTGGAATGTTTGTTTGTATCTTCTATAGTGAAAACAGAGCAAAACATTTCTTCATTTCATTCACCATTTCCTTATTATTTACTATTAACTCCCATTCTCACTCTCTGGAGGACCAACACTCACTTTACCTAATCTTTTCCTTTCTAAATACCTGTTGAAACATAAGAACATAAGAACTAGGAGCAGGAGTAGGCAATTCAGCCCATCGAGCCTGCCCCGCCATTCATTACGATCATGGCTGATCACATTTCAGCCTCAAATCCAAATTCCCGCCATCTCCCCACAACCTTCCAACCAATTACTAATTAAAAATCTGTCTATCTCGTCCTTAAATTTATTCAGCGTCCCGGCATCCGCTGCACTCTGAGGTAGTGAATTCCACAGATTCACGACCCTTTGAGAAAAGTGATTCCTCCTCATCTCTGATTTAAATCTACCATCCCTTAGCCTAAAGCTATGGCCTCTCGTTCTAGAATGCCCCACAAGGGGAAACATCTGCTCCACGCCTACTTTGTCTATCCCCTTTAGCATCTTATATACCTCAATTAGATCTCCTCTCATCCTTCCAAACTCTAGCTAGTTTCGGCCTAAACTTCTCAATCTCTCTCCATAAGACAAGCCCTACATCTCTGGAATCAATCTAGTGAACCTCCTCTGAACCGCCTCCAGTGCAACTACATCCTTCCTCAAGTAAGGGGACCAAAACTGTGCACAGTACTCCAGGGGTGGTCTCAGCAATGCCTTGTACAGTTTCAACAACACTTCCCTACTTTTATACTCTATTCTTTTCACAATAAATTCCAAAATTCCATTTGCCTTCCTTATTACCTGCTGTACCTGCATACTAGCTTTCAGCGATTCATGCACAAGGATACCCAGATCCCTCTGTACTGAAGCCTTCTGAAGTTTCTCTCCATTTAAATAATAAGTCGCCTTTTTATTCTTCCGACCAAATTGGATAACCTCACACTTATCCAAGTTAAACTCTATCTCCAAATTTTGGCCCATTCACCTAACCTGTCCATTTCCATTTGTAAATTTCGTATTTCTTCATTGCAATTTACTTTCCCAACTATTTTGGTGTCATCTGCAAATTTAGCTATAGTACCTTCTAACCCTGAATCCAAGTCATTAATAAAGATAGAAAATATTTGGGGCCCAAGGATGAACCCTGTGGCACCCCTCTAGTTACAGCTTGCCCTCCAAAAAAGACCCATTTATCCCGAGTCTCTGCTTTCTGTTAGTTAGCCAATCCTCGATCCAAGCTAATATATTACTCCTAACTCCGTGTGATTTTATCCTGTGTATTAATCTTTTGTGCGGCACCTTATCAAAGACCTTCTGGAGGTCCAGATATACTACATCCACAGGATCCCCATTATCCACGTTGCTTGTCACATCTTCAAAGAACTCTAGCAAATTAGTCAAACTCGATTTACTCTTCATAAAACCATGCTGACTCTGATGGATTGCATTTTGACTTTCCAAATGCCCCATTACTACTCCCTTAATAATGGATTCCAACAATTTCCCAACGACAGATGATAAACTAACTAGTCTTTGGTTCCTACTTTCTGCCTTCCCACTCCACCACCCCTGCCCCCCCCTTACTTTATGAATAAGGGTGTTATATTAGCATTTTCCGGATCCAATGGAACCTTTCCAGAATCCAGGCAATTTTGGAATGTTATAGCCAATGCATCCACTATCTCTGCCAGCACATCCTTTAAGACCCTGGGATGTAGGCCATCAGTTCCTGGGGACATGCCAGTGGTTAATCACAATACTTTTTCTCTACTGATGGTGATTGTTCTAAGTTCCTCCTTCTCTATATCCTCTGCACTACCTGTTACTATTGGGGTGGTACTAGTGTCCTCCACTGTGAAAACTGAGGCAAAATATTGATTAAGCGTCTCTTGTGTCTCGTCGTGAAGACTTGGAGTATGGTTGGAGGAAGGAGTTGTTCATTTCCTCTTTCTACCATTCTCAGCCCATACAAATTGGTTCTTGCCCTATTAAGGATGGCAGGGCAGGTGCTGTGTCAAGGCTGCAGAATGTGGGAACTCCTGAATAACATTGTGATCCACGGCAAAAACATCTGAGGTGAGTGTTTGTGCCTTGAGAAACTTCCGCTCAGAGTCATTGATCTGGAGGCTGAGCTGCAGACTTTGCAACACATCAGGGAGGGGGAAATTTACCTGGATGCTTTATACCAGGAGGCAGTCACACCACTTCGGATAGGGTCTTGTGATTTGGTCAGTGGCCAGGGACAGAAGGGTATGACTATGAGTGAGGCAGGCAAGCGGACCCAGAGGGCAGGAGTGTGAGTCTCTGCAATCGTCAAATAGGTTTGCAGTTCTCTCAGTTTATTTGGATGAGAGTGGAGGCTTCAGGTGGATGAGCAAACTGACCATGGCACCGTGGTACTAGGAGCCATTCAAGTGGGGGAGCAAAAAGGAATGTAGTGGTAGTAGGGACAGTATATTGAGGGGGATTGACACTGTTCTCTGTAGCAAAGAGTGAGAGTTCAGACAGCTTTGTTGCCTGCCTGGTACCAGGGTTCGAGACATCTGCTCAGGGCTAGAGATGAACTTTCAATGGGAGGGGGAGGATCTAGTGCTCATGGTCAATGTAGGTACCAACAACTTAGGCATTCATAGCAAAGCAGATGAACTGATAGCGCAAATAGAAATAAATAAGTACAATCAGATAGCCATTATAGAGACATGGCTATGGGATGTCAAATTTTGGCAACTGAATGTTGAAGGGTACGTGACATTTAGGAAGGACAGGAAGTTAGTAAAAGGTGGAGGGGTGACTCTGTTAATTAATGATGGTGTTAACACATTAGAGAGGGATGACCAAAGTTCAGGAAACCAGGATGTAGTAGTGGTTTGGGTTTAGATGAGGAATGTTAAAGGCAAGAAGTCACTTGTGGAATTGGTGTACAGGCCTCCTAATTGTAACTACACACTAGGACAGAGCATAAAAGAAGAGATAATGGGAGCTTGTCAGAAAGGAACAGCAATAATCATGGGGGATTTTAATTTGCATAAAGACTGGAAAATCAAATGGGCAAAGGTAGCATAGATAAGAGTTCATAGAATGTTTTCAAGATAGTTTGTTCGAACAGTACATTCTGGAGCCAACCAGAGACCAGGCGATACTAGACCTGATATTGAGAAACAAGATTGAATTAATTGATAACCTCCTAGTGAAGGCACCCTGGGTAGCAGCGATTATATGATTGACTTTTACGTTCATTGTGAGGGGGAAACGAGTGCGTAGAAGACGAGTATTTCAAACTAAAATAACGGCAATTATGGGGGCATGAAAGCAAAGGTAGCTAAAGTGAACTGGCAAATGAGGTTAAGGGATTGGTCAATAGAAGTTCAGTCGCAGACATTTAAATGGATATTTCAGATACACAGAATATAAATACATTCCAATGAGGGAAAAATTCCAAAGGGAGGGCCGACCTTCTGTGGTAAACTAAAAAAGATAATGACAGTATCAAACTTAAAGAAAAAACATATAATTACGCAAAAACGTCTGACAGGTCAGAAGATTGGAAAGAGTATAAAGAACTGCAAAGTATGACAAAAAGTTTAAGGAGGTAAAATTAGAGTATGAGAGAAAGCTTGCTGATAATATAAAGACAGATAGTAAGAGCTCCTTTCGATATTTAAATAAGAAAAGAGTTAACAAAGTGAGCATTGGTCCGATAGAGAGTGTGTCTGGGGAATTGATAATGGAAAGTTGGGGGATGTTGGATGAATTAAACAGATATTTTGCTTTGCTCTTCACTATCGAGGACACAAGTGACATTCCGGAAATAGCTGTAAATCAGGAAATGTAAGGGAGAGAGGAACCCGGGAAATTACAATCACCAGGGAAGTGGGATTGAGCAAATTTTTGGGGCTGTGGGTTGACCAATCCTCAGGTCTGGATGGAGCTCACCCTAAGGCCTTGAAAGAAGTGGCTAATGAGAGAGTTTATGCATTAGTTTTAATTTTCCAAAATTCCCTAGATTCGGGAAGGTTCCATTAAATTGGAAAATAACAAATATAACTCCTTTATTTAAAGAGGAAGGGACACAGAAAGCAGGGAACTATAGGCCAGTTAGCCTAACATCCGTCAGAGGAACATAAGATGTTATTAGGAAAGATATAATAGCAGCGCACTTAGAAAAATTCAAGGCAATCAGGTAGAATCAACATGGTTTTGTAAAAAGGGAAATCATATTTAACCAATTTATTGGAATTGTTGGAACGAGTGGCAGATGGAATTTAACCCTGAAAAATGTGAGGTGATGCACTTTGGAAGAAATAATTTGACAAGGAAGTATTCAATGAATGGCATGGCACTAGGAAGTTCTGAGGAACAAAGGGACTTTGGCGTGTGTGTCCATAGATCTCTGAAGTCAGAGGGGCATGTTAGTTGGGTGGTGAAAAAAGCATATGGGACACTTGCCTTTATCAATCAAGGCAAAGATTACAAAAGTAGGGAGGTCATGTTGGAGTTGTATAGAAACTTGATGAGGCCACAGCTGCAGTACTGTGTGCAGTTCTGGTCGCCACATTATAGGAAGGATGTGATTGCACTGGAGGGGGTGCAGAGGAGATTCACCATGATGTTGCCTGGGATGAAACATTTAAGTTATGAAGAGAGGTTGGATCACTTGGGTTGTTTTCGTTGGAGCAGAGAAGACTGAGGGACGACCTGATTGAGTCGTACACGATTATGAGGGGTATGGACAGGGTGGATAGGGAGCAGCTGTTCCCCTTAGTTGGAGGGTCAGTCACAAGGGGACACAAGTTCAAGGTGAGTGCCAGTAGGTTTAGGGGGGATGTGAGGAAAACCTTTTTTAACCAGAGTGTGGTGACAGTCTGGAATGCACTGTCTGGGAGGGTGGTGGAGGCGGGTTGCCTCGCATCCTTTAAAAAGTACCTGGATGAGCACTTGGCACATCATAACATTCAAGGCTATGGGCCAAATGCTGGTAAATGGGATTAGGTAGGTAGGTCAGGTGCTTCTCATGTGTCGGTGAAGGCTCGATGGGCTGAAGGGCCTCTTCTGCACTGTGATTCTGAGTCACGTGCTGTGGATAAAGGGGTAAATGTATTGTACTTATATTTTCCAAAGGCATTTTATAAAGTGTCACTACAAAAGTTATTGCAGAAAATAAATGCTCACGATGTCGGGGGTAACATATTGGCATGGATAGAAGAAGCTAACAGGAAGCAGAGAGTTGGCATAAGTGAATCTTTTTCTGGTTAGCAGGGTGTGACAAGTGGTGTGCCACAGGGAGCACTGTTGGGGCTCAACTTTTTACAAATTATGTAAATGACTTGGATGAAGGGGCCGAAGGAATGGTTGCTAAATTTGCTGATGGCACAAAGATAGGCAGGAAAGTCAATTGTGAAGAGGATGTAAGGAGGTTACGAAGTGCCATGGATAGGTTAAGTGGGTGGGCGAAGATCTGGCAAATGGAGTATAATGTGGGCAAAAATGAAATTGTCCATTTTTGGTAGGAAGACTTAAAAAGAAACTTTTACCTAAATGGTGAGAGATTGCAGGGTTCTGAGATTCAGAGGGATTTGGGTGTTCTAGCACATGAATCATTAAAGTTTAGTTTGCAGGTAGAGCAGGTAATTAGGAAACATAATCGAATGTTATTTATTGTGAGGGGAGTTGATAACGAAAGTAGGGAGGTTATGATTCAGTTGTACAGGGCATTGGTGAGACCACATCTTGAGTACTGTGTACAATTTTGGTCTCCTTGTGTAAAGAAATATGTAAATGCGTTCCAAGCAGTTCAGAGAACATTTACTGCACTAATGCCAGGAACGGGCAGCTTGTCTTATGAGGAAAGGCTGGACAGGCTAGGCTTGTGTCCACTGGGATTTACATGAGGAAGAAGCAAATTTATTGAAACTTAAAGATCCTGAGCGGTCCAGACAGGGTTGATGTGGAGACGATGTTTCCTCTGGTGGAGAATCTAGAACTAGGAGTCAGTGTTTAAAAATAAGGGGTCGCTTATTTAAGACAGATGAGGAGAAAAGAGGGTTGTATGTCTTTGAAACTCTTCCTCAGAAGGCAGTGGAAGCAAAGTCTGAATATTTTTAAGGCAAAGCTAGATAGATTCTTGACTAACAAGGGGGTGAAAGGTTATCAGCGGTATGCAAGAATGTGGAGCTGAAGTTACATTCAGATCAGCCATGATCTTTTTGAATGATGGGGCCGTTTCGAGTGGCCTACTGCTGTTCCTAATTCTTAAGCTCTTATGTTCATATGTCTGACTGACAAATCCTTGGATAGTTTTATTAGCATAAAATTGGCAGATGTCATGTGAGGTGTACTGTGATTTTGTGCCAGAAAAGTCAGAATGGTAAGGTTGTATTAGTTACAGAGTTGAATTGCTTTGTAAATGAAGTGATTTTTTTGTAGCCACTTGCCTGACACCAGTTGATTGCTCTGTGATTAATTATCCCCAGAGAATCAGCATTGGACCTCCAATATCACTATTGCTCCAGTTCTCTGCCTACTGCATGCTGGTGTAATGAAAGAAAGACAAAAGCTGCATTTACACAGCACCTTGCACAAAGTCTCAAATCTTCTCATTGTCAACTAAATGCTTTTTCATTGTTGTCACTGTGATGATTTAGGGAATGTTATTAAATGGCAGAGCAGGCTCAACAGGCCAAATGGATCACTCCTGCTCCTAACAGTATGTTTGTGCCATTCTGGACTGATCAGATGAGCTAGTCTAGATGGCCTTTGTCATCCATAATTACCTTGCGTTCAGAGTATTGAATAATTGCTGGAGATCTGTTTAGTTTTTGGTAATGGTTCTTTATTGTGAGCAAGTTTTGTGGGGTGAAATTATAAGGACACAAGAGGACCATGAGCTCATCGTGAATCATTAACTTGTTTTACGGTCTACATGATTCTCAAGGTTCTTTTCCATTTTGTCTACTCACCTATTAGCTCACTCTATCCTGGTGCTTTTATGGCTTCCTGGAAGCATTGAAATATTGTGATAAAGTTGTGTTGCATACCAGATATTAAAAATAAAGAGTAATAAGAAGCAGCAATCAGACTTGATGATCAAGAAACCAAATACAAATGTGAACCATTCAGTCATTGACCCCTGGCCTCTTAAAAGATGTGTTACAAAGAGACACGTTAGGGCATCAATGCTTATCACTGAAGGTGAAGACTGATGTTGTTCAATCATTTCACTTTGTTCCTCAGGAGTTATTTGACATTTCTAGTCTGTGAGATCACAGGTAAAGTAGAATCCAGTTATACCTCTTGTGTGAAATAATTATATTGAATAATATCATGCACCCAAGGCAGGATAAATTCTTCTACATCTTCTATGGAATGGGGAAGATCTTGTGCACTTTATCTGGGTAGCAAATTTTGAATCTTTCCCCTAAATATTAATTTACTGTCACTGCTTCCGTAATATGCAAAGCGCAGAATATGTTCATGAGGTCTGAGGCAGTGAACAAAATCAGCGTTATCATCCGCAGTGTTATAAATAAATAATGGGATATATTGCATGATGCTGTTACAGTAAAATTTGTACTCTCTGGTCTGTTTAATGGTCATGGTGGGATCACCTTTCGGGTGCACGCAAACTAACACTGCATTGTATCATTGTAGCTCAATATTATGGACCCATGCTGCATAAATATCAGTCGATGTTAGCATCTGGCTGCAAATAATGGGAGCTTTCATTTTACTGGGACCTTTCTGTGATTGTTTGGTGAATGTTGAATGGGGATAAATGACCTGCATGATTGAGTGGGGAGAGTGTCGTTGGAGGGGAAGCACGTGAGGTGTAGGTGGGGGTGGGATTAAGGGGCCCGGAGAGAGGAGGAGCACTTGTGCTCATGGCTTCTCTCTCCGACCCTGAGAACACTCAGAGGGAATTGACTCAGTGTAGAAGGCTGACAATAACACTCTGTTTTTTATTCAATACCCAAGGGGAGGAGCAAGGCCAATAGTGCAGGGCAACGCCAAAGTTGAAAGAGTGAACGAGAAAGGAAAATGAACCAGGAAGTGTTAATGCCAAGAATTCCATCAAACCTCCTAACTCTCTTTCAATCCCAGCCCATCCAGGGCATGAATGCTGCTACCGCACCTGGGAAACCAGGATGTCCTCTCATCACTGGTGCTTTAAGATGTAGCTCAGTTGTGTCATATGATAATACATTCTGCTCTTTCTGTTTTAGAATTATGAAGAGAAAGAATTCCGACATGCCCAATGGGTTGAAACAACGGTTCATGGAAAGGATATAAATCGTGCAATAGAGACCGGCCTGGAGAGACTTTTCAATTATTCACATTTCTCTAATGCTGCAGGTACATCAAATGTTCCATCAAGGTAACAACAGACTAGAAAACAGCCCTTCAATCTTTGATATCTCTTGTTTAAACCTTTGGCTTGGATTTTCTGTGCCCGCTGGTATCGGGCGTGTTCGGTGGCGTGACCGGACAATATGGCGTGACCGGCTTCACAACCGCGTGAAACCCTTTTGCGATTGTTCCCCAGCCCACCCATGGCGGGCCGTGTTCCCTGCCATTGGACGTCGGGAACCTCATTGTGATAGATCAGCAGATGTTTATAAGCCCAGCCGGCCGAAATCATCCTCCCCCGCTGGATCGTCAGCCCATGTTGGTTGGAAAACACACTGAAGTGTTTCACAACAGCACATAAGTGATGTGCATCTGGCAGCCTCCACATTGTCTGGATTTAAAGGATTGTTTGCCTTCCTTGCTTTGGGCACCACTCGTAGTCATCAGCGCCAGGCTTCACCGACAGCACCACATCACTTTTAGTGGGGGTCATGGGTAGGTCTCGGTCTACCAGATCAGCAAGATGTTGGTGGCTTTTCAATGGCTGCAGGGCTAGGACTTGCTTGAGGAAGGGGGAGAAGTGTCCTCAGGCAAGGGGAGAGGCTGCAGGATGAGAGCTGCACTGGGGAAGGAGGGTATCCCAGGGTGTGTGTGAGGGCACATTTTGATCTGTGCAAGTGGCCTCAAGATGGTGAGGGCTGAGGAGACAGTCTCCAGAAGAGATGAGCCCAGATGGACATATGAGGGTCTGTGTGTGAGAATGGGTGATGATGTTCCTTGAGCTGACAGTGAGTGAGATGCCAGTGAATGTGTGATGGGCCTGAGGGTGTGAGTTTAAAGTGATGAGATGGTTCCCATACCCTGGCTGAGTTCATTCATCCTCCATCTGCATTCGATGGCCAACCTCTTCTATGCATCAATAGCACTGATCGCCACTGCCATTGCCCACCAGGCCGGAGTGCTAATGTAGCTGCCCCTCCTGCGTCCAGAGCAGGGGTAGAGGACATCACTGTGGGCCTCCACAGTGTCCAAAAGGCACTCGGTACTGCAGTCTTTTTGCCTTTAGGTGTCCTGTCTTCTTTGCTGCAGTCCTGAGCTGGAAGCACTGAGTGCGGCTGTACTTTAAATGTGGTGCCTGGTGTGATGAAGCAGCAAGGTGATGGCGTTGCAGGTGAATGAGAGCCTGCCCGCCATGGAAACGGTGTGTTTCCCAGAAATGCATTAGTAATGCGTTGGGCGTGGGACGATACGGGTTGAAAACCTGCCATCGCGGCCGGCAGGTAAAACGTCATTTTATTCGTCCGCTACTGAACTGAGGGCAAATCTGGGACAATTCTGCCCTTGGTGTATAGACAGACACACTGACCACGCTGACAGACACACTGTTCCCCCCGATGTCATTCCACGTCATTTTCGTGCCGGCGAACGGGCCCCGTCCCCAGCTCGCCGACGGAAAAATTCGGCCCACGGTCTCACCAAGGCCCAGTACAGCTGGAGGAAAACTTCCTGACTTTTATATTCCATTCCTCTTACAATAAACACCAACATTCCATTTGCCTTCCTAATCACTTGCTGTACCTGCACACTAACCTTATTTGATTCATGTATGAGGTCACCGAGATCCATCTTTACAACCAGGTTCTGCAATCTCTCTCCATTTAAATACTATACTGATTTTCTATTCTTCCTGCCAAAGTGAACAAGCTCACATTTACCCATGTTACACTCACTCTGCCAAACTTTTCCCGCTCACTTAATTTGCCTATATCTCTTTGCAGATTTACAACCTCCTCTTGACAACTTACTTTCCTACATACCTTGGTGTGATCGGCAAATTAAGCTGCCATACATTTGTTTTCTTTTTCATTTACAAGATGTGGGCATTGCCAGCAATGCCCGCATTTATTGTACATCCCTAATTGCCTTTGAGAAGGTTGTGGTGAGCTGCCTTTTTGAACTGCTGCAATCTGTGTCACGTAGCTACACCCACAGTGCTGTTAGGGAAGGAGTTCCCGGATTTTGACCCAGGGACAATGAAGGAACTGGGTTCACGTTCGTTAACTTCAAGCAAGTCATTGATATAGATTGTAAACAGTTGAAGCCCCAGCACTGAACCCTCTGACACTCCACTAGTTACAGTTTGCCAATCTGATAAAGACCCATTTATCCCTACCCTCTGCTTCCTGTTAGTCATCCAATCTTTTATCCATGCTAAAATGCTACCCCTACAGCATGTGCTCTTATCTTGCATAGTCACCTTTTGATGTGATACCTTATCAAATGCCTTTTGGAAATCCAAGTATACCACTTCCACAGGTGCCCATTATCCACCTTGAATCTTACTTCATCAAAAAATTCAAACAGATTCATTAAAAACAATTTCCCTTTCACAAAGCCATGTTGACTCTGTCTGCTCAATGTCCTTAATAATAGATTTGAGCACTTTCCCTACGACAGATGTTAGGCTAACTGGCCTGTAGTTTGCTGCTTTCTGCCTCCCTCCTTTCTTGAATAAAAGTGTTACTTGAGTTGTTTTCCAATCTGCTGGATTCTTTCAGAATCTAAGGCCAGGATTTGGCTCTCGTCGGGCGGGCTCAGCCTGGGCGACAGGAGCGGCCACGAAAACGACAGCTGCCCTGCCTGGGTGGGGTGGGGGAGGAGGGCGAGCATGGAAGTTCGTGCTGGTGTGCGCAGGAAAAGCTCCCTGAAGCACAGAGCTGCCTCAGAGAGATGAAGATTTTTGAAAATAAAAAAATGAAGATTTTAAAAATATTAACAACATGTCACCTCATGAACAAGGACATGTTTGAAATTAGTTTAAACATTTTAATTTTTTTTGATGACTGAACAAAACCTCATTCCGCCTGTGGATGAGGTTTTGCAAGAAACCCAAAGGCCACTTTGCCTTTTCGCCTGCCCGCCCGCTAACTGAGGTTGGATGGACAGCAAAAGCTTGCATTCAATTAGATCTTCAATGGCCTTAATAGGCCTGTTAAATGTCGGCGGATGCACTTCCGACTCCTACACACGCCCTGCGACCGAAATAGTGAGGACGATCGCCCAACATCATCACGCGTCATTTTACCCTGGTTCAGGTTAGGTGTGCGGCCACCCGATGGGAGGAAAATCCTGCCCTGAGGAATTTTACAAGATTATAACCAATGCATCTGTTATCTGCGCCAACACTTCTTTTCAGACCTCTGGATGTAGGCCATCCGTTCCTGGGGACTCCTCAACCTTTAGGTCTTGTTTCAGCTGCAGCTGATGTTGATGCTCAGCAAACCAGATCTCAGATTGAAACCTGCCTCAGCTGATCATAATTTATTTTTCCGTATTGTAGAAACGAGGAGGGAAAGCTACAGAACACAAATGTACAGAACTTCAGTTATTACTTTTAAAAATTGTAAGAATTAACATGTTTATTAAAAGAAAAAAAGAAAACATGAAACTTAAACACAAGATACAAGATACAGTTAGAAAATAAATCTTACAAAATAATACCCTTTATCCGTAAAATCCAGGGAATTTTCCCCAAACTGAGAAATTGCTTTCGCTTTAAACAGAAGTACAACCCATGGCTTCCCAGAACAAATCCACACTTATGTGGCTCTTCCAAAGCGAGAGTTCGAACAAACTGTATCTCAGGACACATATTCTCTTGGCTCAAAACTTTGTTGCTTTCTTCAATTAAAAGATTTTCAGAGCTTTTCTGCACACTCCAAAACACTGGGGACGTCCCCCACAGCAACTGCTACAGCTGAAAACCCATTTGTATAAATACCTTTTCACCCCTTTCATCTTCATTCTCCGTTGCCTTTAATTATCTCTATGAAAACTCAATCTCCCAAATATCAAAATCTTGCATGTTCCTATTTTCCCTCTATTTCGGGTCCATAAAATTTAAAACGCCTGCCCCTGTTTACTCACAAACCTCCTGTAAAATGCAAATGTTCTTGTAATTTTGAGACACCTTTGAAATGCAACAACTTCAAATCAATTTCAAAACTTATCCCCAAATGCTCATCTCAGACGTAATCTGTTTCCTTGTAAGTTAACACCCACTATAAGTTCTTATTACCAAATGCAAGAAGACAACACCTTTAGTCTTTTGTGCCTTACACTCTACAGAAAATCTGACTCCAACAATCTCACTTTGATTAACCCTGGACACAGACAGACACAAATTACCCTTACCTGCACAGAATATACATGTAAACATGGGAATATAAAAATGTACTCCTATCACCATAGCCTAATAGTTTAAAAGCAAAATATTGAGGATACTGGAAACCAAAACTAAATTCAGAGAATGCTGGAAAAATGCATCAGGTCTGGCAGCATCTGTGGCGAGAGAAACAGAGTTAACGTTTCGAGTCCGTGTGATTCAGCTCTGACAAAGAATCAGACAGACTCAAAACATTAACTCTGTTTCCCTCTCCACAGATACTGCCAGACCTGCTGAGTATTTACAGCATTCTCTGTTTTTATTTTAGGTCAAATGATTTTCCCAGCACCTTTTCCCAGGTGATGGTGATTGTATTATGTTCACCCCTCCAGATCATCTCTTGATTTTCAAGACTCTTTGGAAAGTTTTCTAAGTTCTCGACTGCGAAAACAGACATAAAATACATGTTCAACGTCTCCACCATTTCTTTGTTTTCTGCTACCAATTCCCCAGAATCACTCTCTAGCTTTAGCTTTGCTACTCAAATACGTGTAGAAACTTTTACTGTCTGTTTATCGATTATTAGCTAGCTTTCTCTCATACTCTGCTTTCTGCCACTTCATTGCCTTTTAAGTCAATCATTGCTGGTACTTAAAATCTGTCCAGTCCTCTGACCTACAACTAATTATTTCATATTTGTACAGTTTTTCTTTCAATGTAAAACTATCCTTTAAATATCTTGTTAAGAATTTGACACTGCAACTTTACTGTACTACGTTTTAACCTAGTTTCCCAGTTCACCTTAGCTAGCTCTGACTTCATACTCTCACAGATCCTTTCATATAGGTTTAAAATACTAGTCATGGACCCACACTTCTCCACTTCAAACTGAACATGAAATTCCACCATGTGATTGCTGTTCCTATTCATTTATCCTGTGTCACAGATCTTGCCTGTTCCCTGGATGGCCCTCGAATCTACTGCTCTAAGGAATTGCCCCAAAAACTCCTGGTTCCAGGCTACCTTTGTCAATCTGATTTTCCCAATCTACATGTAAATTAAAGTCACCCATGATTATTGCAGTACCTTTTCATTGGAGAAACCAAACGCAGACTGAGTGACCGCTTTGAAGAACACCTTCGGTCTGTCTGCATAGATAGACTTGGATTGTTTTCGTTGAAGCAGAGAAGACTGAAGGGAGACCTGATCGAGGTGTACAAGATTTTGAGGGTCATGGACAGGTTGGATAAGGAGCAGCTGTTGCCCTTAGTTGAAGGGTCAGTCACAAGGGGGCATAAGTTCAAGGTAATGGGCAGGAGGTTTTGGGGGGATGTGAGGAAAAACCTTTTTACCCAGAGGGTGGTGATGGACTGGAATGTGCTGCCTGGGAGGGTGGTGGAGGTGGGTTGCCTCACATCCTTTAACAAGTACCTGGATGAGCACTTGGCATGTCATAACATTCAAGGTTATGGGCCAAATGCTGGTAAATCAGATTAGCTACGTAGGTCAGGTGTTTCTCACGTGTCAGTGCAGACCCGATGGGCCGAAGGGCCTCTCCTGCACTGTGATTCTGTGAATGAGATAATATGATCTAGAGAGCACTGCCTGAACTGGTGGTGAAGCAAATTCAAAAGACAATTGTTGAGATGATGTGGAAAATCTTTGTGTGCCTGTGGGAAATGTGGAGGTCAGGGTGATTAGTGGGATAAGTTCACCAAACAACACAGGAGCAGCCTGCCTCTAGGCTGTATCATTCTGTGTGTCTACAATTCAATGCCCACATCAGTGTTTTCCACATCTCAGTTTATTCATCTCAGCTTGCACCTTCCAAACCGATGACCACTATCATCTAGGAGGACAAGAGCAGCTGGTAGATGGGAATATCCACCAACTGGAAGTTCCCCTCCAAGTCACTCACATTCCTGACTTGGAAATATATCGCCATTCTTTCATTGTCGCTGGGTCAAAAGCCTGGAACTACCTTCCTAACAGCACTCTGTACCTACGCCACATGGACTGCACTGGTTCAAGAAGGCAGCTCACCACGATCTTCTCAAGGGCAATTAGGGATGGGTAGTAAATGCTGGCCCTGCCAGCGAAGGCCACATCCCGTGAATGAATAAAAGAAAAGCAAAGTCACCCTGTCCCCTCACCTGTAATTTCTGATTCACCATGAGAAATGCTGTAACAATGTGTTTCTTTGTCTACAGGTACAATTGTTCCCATCTCTGCACCTTGGGGAGCTCATGGAGTCATTACAAATGGCAAAATGGACCAGACATTCAGGGTATATGTTATGATTGTTCCTGAAGTCATCAGTCCACCGGAACCAACAGATCAAACGGTCAAAATAGCAAGAGGACCTATTAGTTCGTTCTATATCAGGTGAATTTAGTTACTGATATATTGTGTTTGACATTTCTTTATGTCAGCTCTTGTGCCAACATCACTCAACCTAGAGTCGGACTGTGATTATTGGGCTCATCCGGGTGCAGGGGAACATTGGTCAATATTTATTGTATAATGGAGTGATTCATATCTCACAATCTGCAGTTCCTTCTTCTGAGAACACAGCGAGACCTCCCCATTCACATTAGTCAGGTTCATATGGAGTTGGCTCCTGTTTTTCTGACATTCTCGCATCCACCACGTTGTGTATTTTTGATAGACCACTTTCACATCTTTTAATCAGTGCCTCAGCCAAAATAAAACATCAGCTCATTGAGATGTTTGATGTTCTTTCTACTGTAATTATTTTAAATGTCTCTTTACTGCTCTTTCTGTGCTTAGTCATAAATTACACAGTTCCAATGTTACTGGTCCCCCTCCCATACCCTTTGGAGGGGATATTTTCCTCATAGGTGTCTGGACGATGAATGACAGTGTGATTTGCTGACCTCAGAGAGGATCAAGCTAGGCCCAGTCCATTCCTCACTCAACTCTCACAACTCACCAGCTCACAGTCCCAGTGAGAGCCCCGAGACAGGATGATCTACAATTTGGACATTGTCTTCCTGCCGTAATGAACTGTGATGCTATTTTGTCATCTGTAGAGTTTGCACATTGAGCTTTCACAGTGAGCAATTGTGATCACAGAGATTGCTGTTTAGGATAATTACGGTCTAGTTTTCACTCTGTTTAAATTATTGACAGAAATTCAGGGACTTGGGGCCTGTGAGTTCCCAATCAGTGAGCCCTGTGAACAACAATTCACTCCAGGAACTCACGATCAGGGATTCTGTCCGCATATTTTAAACAGTCAAAGAAAGTGGAAATATTCCCTTCAAGGAGCAGAAGTTGGGGTGGGAGGAGTTTCTGAGATATCAGCTGGGTGTGGATCATCCTTGAGATGGGTTGGCAGTATGTGGTAGAGCTGTAGAGAGCAGGACATGCTGCAGGCGATTGGTGCACAGCAAGATCATACAAACATACAAATTAGGAGCAGGAGTAGGCCATCAGCCCCTGGAGCCTTCTCTGCCTTTCACTAAGATCATGGCAGATCCGATTGCGGCCTCAATGTCACTTTCCTACCTGTCTCCTATACCTTTGACTCCTTTAATAGTCAAGAATCTATCTACCTCTGCCTTAAAACTATTGAATGACCCTCTTTTGCTATCTGGGGAAGAGAGTTCCACTGAGTCAAGACCCTCTGAGAGAAAAAAAAACTCCTCATCTCCATCTTAAATAGGAGAGCTCTTATTTTTAAACTTTGGACCCAGGTTCAGGTCTCTCCAACAAGGGGAAACATCCTCTCAGCATCCACTCTGTCATGACTCTCCAGCATCTTCTATGTTTCAATAAGATCACCTCATTCTTCTAAACTCCAATTGGCCCAACATGCCCAACCTTTCCTCATAAGTGATCTCGTCCCAGGAATCAGTAGAGTGAACCTTCTCTGAACTGCTTCGAAGGCAATTATGTCCCTTCCTAAATAAGGAGACCAAAACTGTGCACAGTACTCCAGATGTGGTCTCACCAATGCCCTGCAGAACTGTAGCAAAGATCCCTAATTTTATATTCCAGTCACTTTGCAATAATGATAACATTTCCCTTCCTAATCACTTGCTGTATCTGCATACTAACTTCTTGTGATTCATCTACCAGGACACCCAGATCACTCTGTACCTCAGAGTTCCGCAATCTCTCTCCATTTAAACAATCTGCTGCTTTTCTATTTTTCCTGACAAAGTGGACAAGAGTTATTGCATTCCCTATTTTCCAGTCAGAAGGGAGCCTTCCAGAATCTAGGGAATTTTGAAAAACCAAAACCAATGCATCTACTATCTCAGCAGTCACTTCTAAGACTCTAGGATGAAGTCCATCAGGGCCTGGGGACTTGTCAGCCTTTAATTCCAATAATTTTCTCAATACGATTTCCATGGTGATTGTAATTGTTTTAAGTTGCTCCCTCCCTTTCACCTCTTGATTCACAATTATTCCTGGGATGTTACTTTTTTCTCTGTAGTTAAGACAGATGCAAAATAACATCTGTTAAATTCATCTGCCTGGTCCTCCATTTTTCATTATTAATTGCAGACTCACTCTCTAGAGGACAAACATTCACTTTAGTTATTCTATTCCTTTTTGAATACTTGTCGACACCATTACTGTATATTTTTATATTCCTAGCAAACTTTCACTCGTACTTTAATTTGCCCTCCTTATTCTTTTAGTCATTCTTTGTTGTTTATATACCCAGTCTAATTTTCTGATCTTCATGAAATTCTATGCTCTTTCTTTCAATTTGATGCTACCTTTAACTTCCATAGTTAGCCATGGATGGTGTGTTCCTCCCAGAGAATTTCTCTTTCTCACTGGAATGTATCATTACTGAGGGTTATGGAATATCTCCTGAAATATCTGCCACTGCATCCCTACAGACCTATCTCTAAACCTATTTCCCCAGTTCACTTTAGCCAGCTCTGACATCATGCCCTCATATTTGCCCTTATTTAAGTTTAAAACATTAGTCTTAGACCTACTGGCCCATAACTCCCGATCTCCGGGCCGTCGTATCTGTAAGGTGCCCTTGGATCTCCCTATGCAAGGACTGTATGGGAATTCCCCAGGAAGCTCAAACTTCCCTTTGGCAATTACCCTGCACAGGGAACCATTCCTTACTCCACTTTAAATCGGAGACTTCAGAAGGTTCCAAAATAGTTACCCAGAAAAAATTAGAAGAATTAAATCCACATCTGAATCCTGGATAATGATCGTACTGTCCACCTCCGCCTGACCATCTAGGGGCCTCTTCCAACACCCTCACCCATCCCCCAACTAGCCCCTCAAAGTCTTGACTACCTCCCACCCGCCCCGAAACTACTCACCAACACTCTGACCGCCAACCACCTTCCCATTGCCCGAATGCCCTTCTGAACCTAAGACCACACCCCACTCCCAAACCCCTGACAACCCCCTCCAGCACCCTGGCGACAATCCCAACCCACCAACTGAACCCTAGCCTCCACAATTACCCTTCCAACCCACCAACAACCTCCCACCACCAACACAACTACACCCCTGACCTCCCGAATAACCCCCACCCCACCAAATAGCCACCCAACACACCCTACTACCCTCCTCATCCCATGACCAACCCCCAACCCCCTCAACTCTCTTCCCATTCCCCCAATAACCTCAGACCCATTCAACCTCCACACTGCCTCCCCACTGACCACTCAACAACTCCCTATCCTACCCACTTACATTGCACATTTACCTTCCCCCTGGCTTCTAAAAAGTGGCTGGGTATTTTAAATTTAGCTGCTTTATGGCAGCTAGTGCCATAAACAGGGGTGTGGCCTCCTCTCACCTGACTCTGCTGCCCTTGACTGAAGGCCTCGGGAACTCGCTGCAATGCGCATTTCTCACCCGGCCCGAGGCGGAAGCTCGGCTGAGGAAGGTACCCACATGGACCAGAACCACTAGATCCTCCATCTCCCACTGCAAATTCCCCTCCAGCCCTGATCAGGTGTCCTGAACCCTGGCACCAGGTGGCAATCCAGCCTTCTGTACTTTCACTCTCAGCTGCAGGAAACTGTGCCTAACCCCCTGACTATCCTGACGCCTACACCCACTACATTCCTATTCACTCCCCCTATTTGACTGGCTTCCTGTACGATGGTGCCATGGTCAGTTCGCTCAGCCTTGCTGCAGTCCCCACTTTCATCCCAAGAAACTGCAGGAACTCAAATCTGTTGAACAACTGCAACGGTTGAGGCTCCTCCACTTCTACCTTCTCGATCCCTTATCTGCATCACTCATAGCGACACCGTCCTGTCCCTGACCACTGACCAAATCAGCTGATCCTATCCCAAGGGGTGTGATTGTCTCCTGGAATGAAGAGTCAATGTAACTTTCCCCCTCCCTGATGCCTCGTAGTGTCTGCAGCTCGGCCTCCAGCTCAAAGACTCTGAGCCGAAGCTCCTCGAGTCTCTGGCTCTTACTGCAAACATGTTTCCCCTGGATCACACACGTGTCCAAGAGCTACCGCATTCTGCAGTCGCAACACGTAGATCTCACAAAAGGTCCCACAAGGGGCATTCTCTCAATTTCTTGAAAGTACAAAACTCCCTCTATAAACTGGGAATAAACATGTGATTCCTTCAGGGAACTTTTAAAAAAAAATTGCTGTCCCAAGATTCACGTTTGCAAATCAGATGTTGGAGAAGGAAACATGTGACTGGGTTTTTTTTCCAAAGGTGGTGCTATAGTAAGTAAATAGAGTAGAGGTGTGGATTATAGACTTATAAGGCGCTATTTCAATGGAGGCGATGGGGATCTCAGCTAAATAGCTGTTGAGGGCCCAGCATCACCTCATTTAGGGAGGGTCTGCTGCATTAAGTGACTTCCAGGCGGCCAATGACAGGCCTTCCCTGGGACCAAGGACCCCAGGGGGCAGAGGCCTCACTCTCCAAAAGCTGCTGGCCAATCAGAGGCCAGCAGATCTCAGTGCTTGTCAGGGTCAAGAAGGTGTAGTGGCTGCTGTTGGCTCTGTTCCTGAGAGGCCTAGGATAAGTGCTGGATCCCAGGATAACAGGTGAACGATGGCAGCAAGAGGATCGCAGCAAAGGGACTCACGGGGGAGGGGGTGAGTGTGTAGGGAAAAAGTGCAAAGGGGCGGCTTCCTGCGGCTCTGCTCATCTTCCTGATGCCAGTCCCTCGACAACAAGGTGCTCCCTCCCACAGAAAGCAACCCGAGTAGTGATAGGACCTCCTGCCTCTGGGTTAATGCCTTTGGCAGCGATAAGAGGCTCTTAGGTTGACATGAATTGTCCATTTAAGTGCCTCCATTGATGGAGGGTTGGGAAGAGTTGGGATGGCCGCCCACGAGCGTCCCCGCACTGGATTTAACCTTGATGGAGGCAGCAAGGCAGCAGGGTGCCCGCCTGCCACCCTCACATACAATTAAATGCCCTGTTCATGACCAAACTTGCCTGAAGGGAGCATAGTAAATTTGGCCTATAAATTCCTGATGGCACAGAAGGAGGCAATTCAGCCCATTGAGTCCATGCTGGCTATATAGAGCAATCCAATCAGTGCCATACCCTCCCTTTAACACAGTGACCCTGCACATTTATTCCCCTCAAATGCCCATCCAATTTCCTTCTGAAATCATTCATCATATCTGCTTCCTCCGCACTAATAAACAGTGAGTTCCAGATCATTACCACTCGCTGCATAAAAAGGTTTTTCCTCAGGTACCCCCTGAATATCTTGCCCAAAGTCTTCTATCTGTCTCCCCTAGTTCTTGTACCATCAGCTCATGAGAACAGCTTTTCCTTTTCTGCCTTATCGAACCCTGTCAGGATGTTGTACAGCTCTATCCAATCACCCCTCAAACTCCTTTACCCCAAGGAGAACAACAGCAGCTTCTCCAACCCAACCCTGTCACTAACATCCCCCACCCGGGGAACTGTTCGAGTAAGTCTCCTCTGCACCCCCTCAAGGAGCCTCACATCCCTCCAAAAGTGTGGTGACCATCAATAGATGCAGTTATCTATTTGTGGCCTCTCCAGAGCGTAATAAAGGTTCAGCATCACTTCCCTGCTTTTGTATTCAATACCTCTATCCATGAAACCCAAGTTCCTATGTAGGTTGTGAAACATTTTCTCCATATGTGTTCTCAACTTCAAAGATCCATGCACCCCAAGGTCCCTCTGTCCCTGTGCACTCTTTAGAATTGTTCCATGCCTTCTCTATTGCCTCTCCCTATGGCTTGTGCAAAATGCATCAGTTCACTTTGTTGTTGTTTCATTCATGCAGTGTGAGTGCTGCTGGCTAGGCCTGCATTAATTGCCCATTCCTAATTACCCTTGAGAAAGTGATGGTGAGCTGCCTTCTTGAACCACTGCACTCTATGTGGTATAGGTACAACCACAGTGCTGTTTGGGAGGGATCTCCAGGTTTTTGACCCAGCTATAGTGAAGAAATGGCCATATATTTCCAAGGCAGGATGGTGAGTGGCTTAGAGGGGAACTTCCAGGCATTGGTGTTCCCAGGTATCTGCTGCCCTTGTTCTTCTAGATGGTGGTGGTTTTGGAAGATGCTGTCCAAGGAGTCTTGGTGAGTTCCTGCAATGCATCTTGTAGATGGTACATTCTGCTGCCACTGTGGGTCAGTGGTGGAGAGAGTAAAAGTTTGTGAATGTGGTGTCAATTATTCAGGCTGCTTTGTCCAGGATGATGTCAAACCTCTTGAGTGTTGTTGAAGCTGTACTCATCCAGCAAGTGGAGAGTGTTCCATCACACTCCTGACTTGGGCCTTGTCGATTGGTGACAGGCTTTGAGGATTCAGGAGGTGAGTTACTCATCACAGGATTTCTAACCTCTGACCTGCTCTTGTAGCCACCATATTTATATGGCTAGTCCAGTTCTGTTTCAGGTCTATAGTGACACTGAGGATGCTGATAGTGGGGGATTCAGTGATTGTAATGCCATTGAATGTCATTTGTCTGTATTGAATCCAACCTGGCAATTGTCTGCCCATTCAGCTAGCTTATCTATTATGTTACTGCAGCTGTGGATGAACTGAATGGTGGAGGGTCCTCAGTGGGCTGAATGACCAACTCCTGTTCCTATTGTCCTGACAATCGACTTGGATTGCAGACAGGATTTGTCCGGAGGAATAAAAATGAAAATTATATATTCTTAATTCTGTTGCAGGACTATTGACAGGAAAGTTGATGAGCAACAATATGAAGAACTCATGAATAAATTCCAGCAGGACTTGGAACAAGACAATCAACACTTTTATCCATTTTTTTTCATTGCTTTATATAACTCACATGGGCTCATGCAAATAGGCTTCTTAAAGAAATAAAATCCTCTTGGGTAGGTTTTGTCACCTCTGTAGACATCAACAGTGAGATGTGCTTAACTCTATTCTTAAACGGATTGAACCTTCCACAAGTTACACTTTGGATTTAAGCTGGAGTACTGTGCAAAGTTCTGTTCTCCTTTCCTGAGGAAGGATATATTTACCTTAGAGGGAACGCAATGACTGTTCATTAGACAGATTACATATATGTGCTGGTATTGGGGTTTTGAACAATTCCACCAATGACACATTCAGCACTGAGACCCTGTTAGAAATATTGCCCTCTAGTGACAGTATATTCTGACTCTCACACACACTGATGCATTTAATCTTTATTCAAAATTATACCAACAGCTGAGCATCAAAAGTGAGCAGTTGTTCCCCACTTACATTCAGTGGTTCCTTTAGTTGTTTAGTTCCATCATTACAAACAATGGATCTTTCCAGGTGTCCAGTTCAATGTCTCTCCACATTGTCCTGTGACAGACAGATCTTGTTTCTCACCAAATTTGACGAAAAACAGGGGCTCTTCAACCTTGTTCCACCATCCATAAAGATCAGAGCTGATCGTCTACCTTAACTCCACTGTCTAAACAATGGCTCTTTCCAGGTGTCCAGCTCAATGTCTTCCACACTATCCAGTGAAAGACAGATCATGGTTCTCACCAGGGGCTGTCCCTCCTTGTCTTTCCCAAAGTCAAATAAAACAGAGGCTCTTCAACCCTGCTCCACCATTCAGTAAGATCATGGCTGATCTTCTACCTCAATTCCACCTTCCCACACTATTCCTCGAGTGTATAATGTGTCTAATAAACAGGCATTGCAGTCCCTTTAAGGAAAGTTCATCCCTTAGGTAAGGAGAGCAAAATGACTGTTTTACCCACCTCAATAACTGAAGTAAAATTTCATTGCTCTTTGCTCCCTTTGTAATAAAGGCTAAGATACCATTTGTTTCCCTGATTGCTTGTTGTAACTGCATATTAACTTTCTATGCTGCATGTGTAAAGACACCCAAGCCCCTCTGAATACCAACATTTTCCAGTCACTCACCCGTGCAAAAGATTCCACTTTTATATTTTTCCTATATTTGACTGACTTCACACATCCCCAAATTGTATTCTGTCTGCCACATTCTTCCCCATTCACTTAACCAACCAAATATGGTGAAGCCACATGGTCTTCTTCCCACACGTTAACCAGACATGAGGATCCAGCCCTGGCAGGTCTGACTGTCCCTGACAGAGGAGCCCTGACTGCTGCTCTTGGATTTCTTATTGTTTACAATTAGGTTCCTCCTTCACTTCCAAATTATTTGCTAATGTTTCAGGTTCATTTCTGACAAAACCACCTCTGTGGGCAGCAATGGTGAAATGAGTCTAACATCTCCGCACTGCACATACACAGGCCTAATCCCAGTTGGACATGTGTAGTGGGCTCTCCATTGGGGAACAGGGATTAATCACTGCAGTAATTTGCATTTTCTATAATCTTGCTTTAATTGAATCATGAACAGACTGAGATTGAGATTGTCCTAGTGCCTGATATAGTTCCAGAATGTTCTATCTTGACACAACAATGGATTGTATTTATGTTTATCACAGTCATGCTGATCAGAATGTTTAAAGGTGAAGTGAAAAGATCGCAGTGAAAATGGGATGTGTTTCAGAGCAGAGAGAATTGAAGTTGTTACAAATGAAATTATGGAGTGGTCAGATTTGGCATTGTACCTGAGCTCAGGGAGGGGAGCATGAGAATGGCAGCTTGCATTGAGGCCCAGGACCAGCACGAGTGACTCATTGGTGGAGGGGTATGTGGAGTTGAGTCGGGGGTTGGGGGTATGCAGAAGTTAATAAGTGTGTGAGGTGCTCGGTAATAGAAACAGCCAGAAACACCTAGAATTAAAGTGCATGAGCAACATTGCTGCTTTTATTAAAACATATTCTTCAGACTCTCCACTTCTTCCTGCAGACTCCCTCTGTGGGTATAATTCTGCAAGGAAGCCTCCAGTGAACAATATGTAGAGATTGAAATTTCAAAACAGTAATCAATGACAGAGAGATCCAAGGAGGGCAGAGGGTGGAGTTGGGGCAGCGAGGAATGAAATAAGAGGGGCCTGGCATCTTGGGTCTGTTGGGGTGGGGGTAGGGGTGGTGGGGAAAGGGAGTTTTTGATCACAAAATGAGGGACCTAAAGGACAATGTCAGGACATGTGGATCCATTTCTAATTGTTGGTTGGCTGAGTCCTTGAGTTCACCTACAACATTCCAATTATCCCTGCGGAGAGTGATCACCGACAATCTCCTTTACAATGCATAGAAGGGAGAGCCAGCTGAGCCGGTAACCTCAGCCATGTTCTACAGAGCGGTGAGTGCAACACTGGACACTAACATGAACATTCAATAAAGAGTGAACCAAAAAACACCGTTATTGTGGAAGAGACAATATTGTATCTCCCTAATTGTTCTGTTGCCATCAAGGTGTGCCAACTATGAGTTGTGACAGGACATTGAGCTTTCTGATTAAATTAGTTTCAATAAATAACGATGGTGCCGACATGAATAAAGAGAAACCAATGTAATTGAAATACTTACAAGTGAAGTTTAAATTTGAAAAACACGCAGTCCACCTTTGTGCTCTCAATAATTGTCCTGTTAGTAGCAATGGAGCTGGGCAGGGAAGTTGTGGTCATGATGAAGATCCTCCCTGTTTCTACAGGAGACTCCTTTATAACCCACTTGTACCTGCTGCATCATCAGCTGACAACCGTATTTACCACTGAAAAGCTTCCCCGCAGCATGGTCATACACGTCTCACATGCACACAATCAGCACATTAAATTTTCATTAGAATCGTGAGGAACCTGCAGTGGAAACTTAACTGCTTAAAACTGAGAAAGAATCCCAATCTAAAATTAGAATCCAGAGACTGAACATGGAATAAAGTTCAGATTCCCATCTCCTCACACCCGTACTAGGTGCTCACAGTCGGAACATCGACAGTCTGAATCTGTGATTGAGAACATGATCTATTCAGGTATTACCCCTGTTAACAGGTGACCCATTCACAGGCTTCTCTCATGGAGTAAATTAGCCATTGTCTTCTTGCCTTTGTTTGTCTTTTAATTTTCAAACTGCTGGGAATGTATTCTCACTGTGAAATAAAGAGGGTGATGCATTTCAACTTTTGGTGTCACGTTAGATTCTTACACAGAAACAAATCTGGGTCACTCATTGGCTATTTCTGAGGAGATAGTGGCGTTGTGATAATATCACTGAACTAGTAATACAGAGACCCAGGTTAATGCTCTGGCAGCACGTGTTCAAATCCCACAATTGCAGCTGGTGAACATTAAATTCAGTTAATGAAATCTGGAATTGAATACTAGTTTCAGTAATAGTGACTCTGAAAAAATCATTGATTGTTGTAAAAATCCATCTGCTTCACTAATGCCCTTACCTGGCTTGGCCTACAACTGACTCCAGGTCCACAGCAATGTGGCTGACTCTTTACTGCCCTCTGAAATGGCCTAGCTAGACTCTTAGATCAAGGGCAATTAGGGAATGGGCAACAATATTGAGCCTTGCCAGCAACACCCACATCCCATGAAAGAATAAATAAAAATATTAGATAAACTCTCTGCATTTCAGTGAAATGATTCTGTCAAAATATTGAGATGTAAAAGGAAAGAATGAAGAGACAGAGAGTAATTTCTTGAGAGATGTGACACTTGGAGAGTGAGCTCCATATTCTCCAGGTGACAGCTCACACCCCGTGCAGCCTGACACTTCAACCTGTCAAACTCCACTCTGAACAGGGTTTAAAACTCTCTCAATGGGATTTCACTGATAAACTCCCAGGATAGACAGATTCCAACAGATAACAATTCATGGATCAATCATCGGCCGGGTGTTGTGAAATTCTTCTTTCTTGGAAAATCTCCCAATCTGGGCAGGTAAGGGAGGATTCTGGGGAGGGACCTGGTTAAACTGGTCTCATTCCCCATTCCTAACTTGTCCAAATTTCCATCCAAGAAGTGTCCGGAACTCTTTCCCTCCACAATTTCCATTGCAGGGGTCACAGGAAGAGGTTGAACGGGAGAATCTCATCAATTGGGATTTCTTTGAGTTCCACCTCCATTGTGTGAAAGCTGCTTCTCCCTGTAGGAAACTGGGAGACTAGCATTCCAGGGCCTGATCCTGGCTTGAGTGAGACCTGCTTTCTATCTAAGGGACACTTTCCCTGCTGCAAAAACAGAACATTCAAAATCAGACGTTTTTTTTAAGGGTCTTTGTTCCCGGGAAGAGGCCCCACTTACATAGCAGCAAGATCACACAATGATATCCCTCCAAACCCCACTCAGACTGACACACCAGTTAGTGAGGAAATCATAGCCACTGCCCCAATATATTCCATTCGTTCTGATCCTGGAATTCCAGGCAGGGGCAGCCGCAAATGCATGGGGCAGCCTGATCGCCTGCTCCATGATGATCCTTCCCAGGAAGCAAGCACTGAATTGAAGGATGAATCCCCGAAGTTGGGAGCCAGGGTTCTCACAATTGTGTTTATAGTGTCGCCTCCGACAAGGTCAAAACTGTTTCAGGATGAAGTGGATTATGATCCTAGCCCCTCTTTGGGGCTATTCTGGGTCAGATGTACTGCTCGGATGATCACTCTCACTTAAGGTAGAGAAAAACAGGCCTCACAGATATTTAACTGTGCCTGAAGAACTGATCTATCTGTCCCCAAAGGAAAGGAATTAACAGAGATTATTACCATGCTCCAGATAGCCTTTTTAACAAGTTTAAAGCTAGATTATAACAACCTGGATATTACTGGAGTCCGGGCATCTCTCCTCAACAATATACCTCTCCTCTGAAGATTGCATGGAGATGGGTTTTCGAGTTTGATGTAGAAGACCATATGAGACAATACAGTTTCAAAATTATATTAAAGTTGTTTTTGGAACTGAAAATGCAATTCACTTTTTGTGGTAAATCAATCACAACATTGACAGTTCTAGGAGAAGTAAGTATAGTCTTTACTATAATAGAGAATCCAGATCTTATTCATGTTACAAAAAAAAATTGATATTTATTAATATTTGTAGTTCTTTTGAAGTAGAGAACATGATTATTGCTAAAACAGAAACATGTCAAAGTTTTTCGTATTGCACTCATCAGGACACTCCTCAAGAATACCAATATAAGGGTAAAACAACTGTTTATACTGTATGAGAAGAGAGTGCTGATGGATTGGCAAGTGGACACTGTTTGGTAGAGGCATTGATATTATGTGAATCAGCATTCATTGAACTTATGAACTTGGCAACTTATGCAGTTGAGTTCAGTTTTAACCACGCCATGCATACCCAAATAGATGGTGTAGCCATACGATCCCCTCTAGGCCCAGCTTTCATGAACATTTTTGTTGGGTTCTATGAGAAACATGTCTTTGATGTAATGACACCTAATCAACTACCCCTCCCACATTTCTGATATGTGGATGATACGTTTGCCACATTTAAATCTGCAGCTGCATATAATAATTTCCTGACCCATGTTAATGGAATCCACCCCGTGCTCTGATTACCCTGGAAAGGCAAGTTATCCCAATAATTTGTGCAGCAGCAATAAGAGTGGTATTTGCTAGTAGCAGGATGCTGCCAAGAATGACACCTAATTGAAGATTGTCAGTTGAGCTCACAGTGTGGCACTTTTACATGAACTGGAAGCTACACATATTAATACACAGGGCCCTGCTCATTGCAGACAGAAAGAAGATGTACACATGGTGAGGTGATGGTGTTGTGGTATTTTCACTGGACTAGTAATCCAGAGACCCAGGGTAATGCTCTGGGGACCCAGGTTTGAACCTGCCAGCGCAGATGGTGGAAATTGAATCCAAAAACAATCTGGAATTAAAAGTTTAAAGATGATCACAAAACCATTGTCGATTGTTGTAAAAAAACAACTAGTTCACTGAAGCAATTTCGGGTAGGAAATCTGCAATCCTTACTTGATCTGGCTGACATGTAACTCCAAACCCACAGCAACGTGGTTGACTCCTAAATGCCCTCTGAAATGAAGCCACTCAGTTGTATCGAACTGCTACAAAGTCTCAAAAATGGAATGAAAACTAACGGACCAGTCGGCATCAGCTAAGCAACAGCCTGACATAGTCATACTCACGGAATCATACCTTACAGATAATGTCTCAGACACCAGCAGCAGAGGTGGTGGCACAGTGGTATACAGGTGGGAGGCAGATGCCCTGGGAGTCCTCAACTTCAAGTCGGGACCCCATGAAGTCTCATGGCATCAGGTCAAACATGGGCAAGGAAACCTTCTTCTGATTACCACGCACTGCCATCCCTCAGCTGATGAATCAGTGCTCCTCTATGTTGAATACCACTTGGAGGAAGTTCTGAGAGTGGCAAGGGCACAGGGTATTCTTTGAGTGGAAGACTTCAATGTCCATCATCAAGAGTGGCTCAGTTGCACCACTAATGACTGAGCTAGGCGAGTCCGAAAGGGCATAGCTGCTAGACTGGGTGAGCAGCAGGTGGTGAGGGAACCAACAAAAGGGAAAAACAGACTTGATGCTCACCAACACAGCTGCATCCGTCCATGACAGAATAGATAGTAGTGACCAACGCACAGATTTTTTGGAGACGAAGCTTCATCTTCACATTGACGATACGCTCCAGCATGTTGTGTGGCACTACCACAATGCCAAGTGGGATAGATTTCGAACAGATCTCGCAACTCAAGACTAGGCATCCATGAGGCACCCAAGAGCAGCTGCAGAAACATGTTAGAACACAACCTGTAACCTCCATGGCCCGGCATATCCCCCACTCTACCATTACCATCAAGACAGGGAATCAACCCTGGTTCAATGAACAGTACAGGTGGGCATGCCAGGAGCAGCACCAGGCATGCCAAAAAATGAGGTGTCAGGCTGGTGAAGCTAGAACACAGCACTACTTGCATGTCAAACAGCATAAGCAACAATTGATAGACAGAGCTAAGTGATCCCAAAACCAATGGATCAGATCTAAGCTCTGCAGTCCAGCCACATCCAGTCATGAAGAGAGGTGGACAATTCAACTACTCATTGGAGGAGGAGGTTCCACAAATATCCCCATCCTCAACGATGGGGGAGCCCAGCACATCAGTGCAAAAGATAAGGCTGAAGCATTTGCAAAAATCATCAGCCAGAAGTGTCCTCTGAATGGTCATTCTTGGCCCCTCCGGAGGCCCCCAGCTTCATGGATGCCAGTCTTCGGCCAATTCGATTCACTCCACATCTGAAGGCACGAAATAGTGCAAAGGCTGTGGGCACTGAAAATATTCCGGGCATCGTCCTAAAGACTTGTGGCCAAGAACATGCCATCGCCCGAGCCTAGATGTTCCAGTGCACCTCCAATGCTGGCATTTACCCAGCAATGTGGAAAATTACCCAGGTATGCAAGACAAATCCTACCCGGCCAATTAATGCCCCGTCAGTCTGCTCTCAATCATCAGTAAAGTAATGGAAGGAATCATCAACAGTGCTATAAAGCAGCACTTACCTCACAATAACCTGCTCAGTGATGCCCAGTTTGTGTTCCTCCAGGGCCACTCAGATCCTGACCTCATTGGAGCCTTAATTCAAACATAGACTAAAGAGCTGAACTGCTGAGTTGAGGTGGAAGTAACTGCCCTTGACATCAAGGCCACTTTTGACCAAGTGTGGCATCAATGAGCCCTAGCAAAACTGGAGTCAATGGGAATCAGGGAGGATATTCTCCACTGGTTGGAGTCATACCTCACACAAAGGGAGATGGTTGCGGTTGGTGGAGGTCAGTCATCTCAGCTCCAGGACATCACTGCAGCAGTTCCTCAGGGTAATGTCCTCTGCCCAACCATCTTCAGCTGCTTCATCAATGAACTTCCATCATAATGTCAGAAGTGGGGATGTTCGCTGAAGATTGCACAATGTTCATCACCATTCATGACTCCTCAGATACTGAAGGAGTTTCATGTCCAAATGTAGTAAAACCTGCACAATATCCAGGCTTGGGCTGACAAGTGGCCATAAGACCATACGGTGTAGGAGCAGAAATTGGCTATTTGGCACATAGAGTCTGCTCTGCCATTTAATGAGACCATGGCTGGTCTGATAATCCTCAACTCCACCTTCCTGCCTCTTCCCCATAACCCTTGATTCCATAACTTATTAAATATCTGTGTATCTGAGTCTTGAATAAACTTAACAACCTAGTCCCTACAGCCGTCTGGGGTAAAGAATTCCACAGATTCACTAGCCTCTGAGAGAAGAAATTGCTCCTCATCTCTGTCTTAAATGGGCGGCCCCTTACTCTGAGATTATGCGCTCTGGCCCGAGACTCTAGCACAAGGGCAAAAAATCTCTCAGCATCTACCCTGTCAAGCCGACTAAGAATGTTATCTGTTTCAATAAGTTTGCCTCTCATTCTTCTAAACTCCAATGAGTACAGGCACAACCTACTCAACGTCTCCTCAGAAGAAAATCCCTCCATACCCGGGATCAACTTAATGAACCTTCTCTGGGCTGCCTCCAATGCCAGTATATCTTTCCTGAGATAAGGGGACCAAAACTGTTTATAGCATTCTAGGTGTGGTCGAACAAGGGCCTTGTATAGTTTTAGCCAGACTTCCTTATTTTCAAACTCCAATCCCTTTGAAATGAAGGCCAACAGTCCTTTTGCCTTTCCTATTACTTGCTGAACCTGTACGCTAGCTTTCTGTGATTAATGCACGTGGACCCCAAATCCTCTGTGCTGAAGATTTCTGCAGTCTCCCTTCATTTAAATAATATTCAGCTCCTCTCTTCTTCCTGCCAAAGTGCATAACCCCACATTTTCCCACATTATATTCCATTTGCCAAGTTTTTGCTCACTCCCTTAACCTGTCTATATCCCTCTGTCGAATATTTGTGTCATCCTCACCACTTACCTTCCACATTATATTGTGTCATCTGTAAACATGGTGATAGTGCATTCACTTCTCTCATCCAAGTCATTAATGAATGTTGTAAATAGTTGTGGCCCCAGCACTGATCCCTGTGTTACAGGTTGTCATCCTGAAAATGCCCCCCTTGTCCCAACTCTCTGTCTTCTGTTCGTTATCCAATCCTCTATCCATGTGAATATACCATGCCAAACACAATGGGCTCTTATCTTATTAAGCAGCCTTATGTGCGGCACCATATCAAACGTCTTTTGGAATTTCAAATAGATTACATCGACTGATTCCCCTTTATCTCTCCTGCTTGTGACCTCAAAGAATTCCAATAAATTTTTCATCCATGGATTCGTCTTCATGTAGCCATGTCGCCTCTGCTAGACTATATTATACATTTCTAAATGCTCTGCTATTACATTGTTTATAATGAACTCTAACATTTTCCCAATGACAGATGTTAAGTTAACTGGCCTTTAGTTACCTGTTTTTTCTCTACGACACTTTTTGAATAAGAGTGTTACATTGGCAGTTTTCCAACCCTCTGGGACTTTTCCAGAATCTAAGGATTCTTGGAAGATTGCTATCAATGCATCCATTATCTCTGTTGCTATTTCCTTTAATATCCTAGGATGAAACCCATCATGTCCAGGCTATCAGCCTTTAGCACCATTAGTTTTCCTATTACTATTTGATAGTTATTGTATTCATTTCCTCCCCTGCTCCCCCGCTCCCCTCTTTTCCCCTTGATTATTTAGTATTTTTGGAACGCTATTAGTGTCTTCTAACGTGAAGACTGATGCAAAGTATTTATTCAACTCTTCTGCTATTTCCCGGTTCCCCATTATTTTTTCCTCAGCCGCATTCTCTAAGGGACCTATGTTCACTTTGGCCTCTCTCTACCTTTTTATATATTTAAAGAAGCTCTTCCAGTCCATTTATATATTACTTACTAGTATACCCTCAAAGTTTATTTTCTTCCTCTTCATTTTGTTTTGGTCATCTTTTCTGTTTTTTAAAGCTCTCCCAATCCTTTGCCTTACCACTAATCTTTGCCACATTGTATGTTTTTTCTTTCAATTTGACATTTGGGATTGGGACATGTTCATCATTCTCTTGTAAAGGGAGGTGGCTTCGAGCATCGGTATTTGCTTTATGAATCACTGGTCTACGTACAAAGGTTTATTCATATGCCTCCAGAATTCGGACCCATCTCTGTATTCTTGCAGAGGCTATGGGTGGTATTAGGTTTTCCTCGCTAAGCAGACCCAAAAGTGGTTTGTGTTCTGATGCTATCATGAAATGTCGCCCGTGCACGTATTGGTGTCATGTTTTTACACCAAAAATAATCGAGACCTTCCATTTTGATCTGAGTATATCTTTTTTCCACATTTGTGTCCTGGGCACACAGCCTATCGGTCTCTCTGTGCCATCGTCCATTTTGTGAGATTAAGTGTGCTCTTCAACAGGTAGGGGAAGGACAGATGGTCCAGGCTTAGATAGGAAGGCAGTTCTCTGCCTGGGTGAAAGTAGGGTCAGATGATGCATGTCCCTTTGTACCCTTTGTTACCAGGGACGTGTCTGTATAATGTAAACCTATATGTTGATAAGATGGGAATCTGGAGGATGTTCTTATATTTGACCAATAATGTAAAAATATGGTGAACACTTGTAGCTTAGCAGAGTGCTGTCTCAAGCTGTATTGAGAAGGTGCTCTCCTTGCAATTGCTCGAATAAACGATCGTAACCTGTACCTGAGTCTCCTGTGGTCCGTTTATCAAAGATACCACATCACTATCCACCTCGGCCTTAAAAATATTCAAAGACTCTGATTCCACCACTTTTCCAGGATGAGAGTTCCAAAAACTCACCACCCTCTGAGTGAAAAAAAAATTGTCACATCTCTGTTTTAAATGGGTGATCCCTTCTTTTTAATCAGTGACCCTTAGATCTAGATTCTCCCACAAGAGGAAACATCCTCTCCACATCCACCCAATCAAGGCCCCTCAGGATCTTGACGGGTTCTCAAAATTCCCACATTTTTCATCTCACCAACAAGGATATGACTTTTGGACTTTTATGGCAGAGGACCCAACTGCTGAGTTAAGTGTAGAACCCTGCAGACAGGAGGCTAGGCCCATGAAGGCCTGGGACTGGACCTGCCCGGGCTTGTTGAGTGCAATGTGGACTGTTGCCTGGAACCAGCCAACGAGAGACAAAATACGCATTCTTCCCTTTAAAACAATCAACCTAGTGAAAGACTTCATCTTCCACGAAGCTAAAACCCATCAAAGTCTTGCATAAATAATCGTGACTAACTATTAAGGCAGCAATCAATGCAATTATGCGAACCTATCAATACTCCACATATACAATAGCTTGCAGTTCATGACTAGTGACGGGGGCAAGAAGCCAATGATAAACAACATAAAGTGACCCTTACTCTGCAGCTGAGACAGTTCAGGAGCAGCCACATTGATATGAGTGGAGTTGAGCCTCGAGCTTATCTGCCCACTCAAGCAACATAGAGGCATTAAAGTGCCACCAAGTGCTCCAGAGTTTATTACAGCTCGGGCACAGTCTGTAAACTAATGAGGGTTTTAGTGGACTGCAGAACAGTTTGACGACTGGGCACATTGTACAATCTCCTTGCTAAAGCTGGCCATGGAGCAGTCACTGGTGGAGGTGCTCACAGCCCTTTGCATTGTCATCATTCCGGTTTGGACCAGTCTCCCCCATGGTACAAGCTAACAGTGCAGTTTTGCAGCATGGGTTAGGTGGATGCCTGTGCCTGAGCTGAGAGCACAGCATGCAGTCCAATGGGCAAAGCTGCCGCCAATCGGCCGGGTGGAGTGGGGCGGAGGAAGGTGGGGTTTCAGGCAGCCATGCAGTGCAATAATCTCTGGCCATCCAAGTGGTGGCCAGAACGCTCCGGGATGTGTTAAGGGGACTTCAAATTTAACCGAGAGGTTCTTAGTACACCCATGCTGACCCACGCATCTCTCTCTTTCATCTTGCAGGAGGAGCACATCAGAGTCATGGAGCCTGGTGAACTAGTTGTATGTCTCATGGCTTACAGAGAGTGAAGACAATGGAGAAGAGAGTGACTGAGGCACTGGCTGTGCAGAGGGAGGAGTAGAACCCTCAGGAGGAAGGGGCGACTAGGACTCCCGCTCACGCCGCTGAAGGGCCACAGTGAGCCATCACTGGTCGGCACCTAGCTAGACCTAGGGACTATACGAGAACCAGGATGCAAGAGTGATTAGATTTGTCCAGGTCTCAGGTTTCCCACAGGTGCAGGTTGCCATCGACTGCACTCATGTGGCGCTCAGATCTCCGTCGTTACACACGGTCCACTATGTGAACCATAGGGGATTCCATTCCCTGAATGTGCAGCTGATGTGCAACCGCCCCAAACACATCCTGCAGGTCCGTGCACCGTTTCCAGGGAGTGTTCACAACTCCTAGATTCTCAATCAGTCACAGATCCCTGATGTCTTCCAGGGTCCACAGAGGCTGCAGGGATGGCTCCTCGGGGACTAGGGCTACCCACAGAGGACGTGGCTGATGACACCCGTGCGGCGGCCTCAGACTGTAGCAGAGCAACGCTATAGTGAGGCTCATGCTGCAACCTGGTGGAGCAAACCATCGGGATGCTGAAAAGGAGGTTCCGGTGCTTGGACCGGTCTAGAGGAGCCCTGCAACACAGTCCCCAGTGGGTGTCTCCCATCATCGTCGCCTGCTGCACCCTTTACAACCTGGTGCTGCAAACAGGAGAGGAGCTGGCTGAGGAGAAGATAGAGGAGCTGGAGGTCTCCTCCTCCTCCATCACCTCTGAGGACATCGACTGTGATGAGGGTGAGGAGGGCCTTGAAGGCAACCATGACTAGGATGAGGCCTTCACACTGGCCAGATGAGGCACATGTGCTCGGGAGGCCCTCATTGCCTCTAGACTTGAAGAGGATGATGACAACATGCAGTGGAGAGACACCATAAGATCCTCACATTACATCTATGAATATTTGAATCCAGTCTGGCTTATGGCAGGACACATACCCTCTGTGATACTGCTCCTGTCATGGAGATGCAGTGGAGGCCCTAATAGTCACTTGATTGCAGAAGGATGATGATGACATGCAGTGAGGACTCGCCTAATATCTTTACATAGCGTCTGAGAATGTCTGACTCCTGTTTGGCTAAGGGCAGCTCGCTTCCGCTCTGTGATCAGGGTCAAATCAAAGAAACAAAGCCCTGAAACTTAAGGAGCATCTGATCCTTTGTTCACCTTCAGCAACTGAGCCCTTCAGGAGCACAGCGTCACTGATAACAGATGCTGAGGAGATGGGGGCCAGCCTCACCTTAAAGATGCTGAGAACACACAGAGAGAATGACGGATCTCTGGGATGCCTGCCCACGACATTCTGGCAGCAATAACAAGCACAGCCGAGGTGCAGGCATCAGGAATGTGTCCAGGGAGCGTGAGGATACACCATTACTTTGGTCTGAAGGCTGAACAGTGTACAAGGAAGAGGCCATGGACTGAGACTCCTGCCTTTATCTTGTGCAGAAAGGTTTCATATTTGACTGACATGAACAGTGCTCGTCAGAACAAGGAGACAGAGGATTGGCTTCCTCTGGAGGCTGAGACCTGGAGGGCCCCAGCCTGCTTTCGGTGTCCTGCTGTGTGGCAGTGGAACCCTCCTGGCCACAGGAAGAGGGGATTAAGATGTGCCGGACACTCCCGGAGTCACCTGGATGGATGGCCTCAGGGTGTGCACCTGCTGATCCTCCCCCCTATGGGTGCCCAAGGGCCCCTGGATGACTGCCTGCAGAGACAAAACAAGCTCCTATTGTCTATTTTATTAATAAATCTTATCACTGAAGAATTAGTGAAGGCTAAATGTTTTCTTTCCAACCTGTGTAATGGGGTATTTTGAAGTGACTGGCTGATTGGCTCCCTTCCAAAAGTAATTTAGCTTCAGGGTTTAGCTGTACTCTGTGTTTCTTTCAATTTTGGCTTATACAAATGAACATACGAATTAAACCAGTTCACAGTTGCCCACATTATACTCCATTTGCCAGATCTTTACCCACACACTTAACCTACCTATGTCACTTTGTAGCTTCTTTACATTCTCTTCACAATTTACTTTCCTATCTATCTTTGTGTTATCAGCACATTTAGCTACTATTCCTTAGGTCCCTTCATCAAAGTCATTTATATAAATTGTGATAAGTTGAGGCTCCAGCACTGATTCCTGTGGCACAAGAAACATAGAAACTAGGAGCAGGAGTAGATCATTCGGCCCTTCGAGCCTGCTCCACCATTCACTATAATCACTGCTGATCCTCTATCTCAACACTTTCTCTCCATACCCCTTGATACCACTAATATCCAAAAAATTATCAATTTATTTCTTGAATATACTCAGCGGCCTGGCCTCCACACCCTTCTGTGCTAGAGAATTCCACAGATTGAGCATCCTCCGAGGGAAGGCATTTTCCCTTCTTTCAGCCCTAAATGGCCTGCCCTGTATCCTGAGAGTGTGGTCCCTGGATTCCCCAACCAGGAGAAACATCCTCTCTGCATTCAGTCTGTCTAGCCCTGTTAGAATTTTATATGTTTCAATCAGATCCCCTCTCATTCTACTAAACTCTAGTGAATACAGTCCCAGTCGAACCAATCTCTTCTGATGCGACTGTCCTGCCATACCCGCTATCAGTCTAGTGACCCTCTCCTTCACTCCCTCTATGGCAAGTATATCCTTTCTTAGGTAGGGAGACCAAAACTGCACACAACACTCCAGGTGTGGTCTCACCAAGGCCTTGTATAACTGTAGTAAGTCTTCCCTACTTCTGAACTCAAATCCTCTTGCAAACCTCATCCCGCCCGATTGCTTGCTGCACCTGCCTGTTTAGTTGCATTGACTGGTGTACAAAGACACCTAGATCCCTTTGTACATCTACATTTCCCAATATATCACCATTTACATAATACTCTGCCTTTCTCTTTTTCACACCAAAGTGTATAACTTCACATTTATTCACATGATCCTGCATCTGCCATATGTTTGCCCACACACACAACTTGTCTAAATCACCCTGAAGCCTCCTTGCATTCTCCTCACAACTCACAACTCCGTCCAGTTTTTGCCATCAGCAAACTCGGAAATATTGCATTTGGTTCCCTCATCCAAGTCATTTATATTTCTTCTGAATATCTGGGGCCTAAGCACTGATCCCTGCAGTACACCACACGTCACCGCCCGCCATCCGGAAATAGATCAATTTATTCCCACTCTCTGTTTCCAGTCCGTCAACCAATTCTCAATCCATGCCGGTATATTACCAACAATCACATGTGCTTTAATTTTGCCCACTAGCCTCATATGTGGGACCTTATCAAAAGCCTCCTTGAAATCCAAATGCATCACATCCACTGGTTCTCCCTTATCTATTCTACTAGTAACATCCTCAATAAACTCCAGTAGATTAGTTAAGCATGATTTCCCTTTCATAAACCAATGCTGACTTTGTCCATTCCTGTTAATACTTTTCAAGTGTTCTATTTACATGTCTTTTATAACAGACTTTAGCATTTTCCCCACTAATGATGTTACGCTAAATGGTCTGTAAATCTCTGTTTTTTCTCTCCCTCCTTTTTTAAATTGTTACATTTGCCACCCTCCAATTGTAGGAACTGCTCCAGACTCTATAGAATATTGAAAGGTCACTTCCAATGCATCTAACATTTCCAGGGCCACTTCCTTTAGTACTCTGGGATGTAGATTATCAGGCACTGGGCATTTTCAGCTTTTAAATCCATTTATTTCTCTAGCACTATTTTTTTTACTAATCCTGATTTTCTTCAATTCCTCCCTCTCACTAGACCCTTGGTTCCCTAACATTTCTGGGAAATTATTTGTGTCCTCTTTAGTGAAGACAGAACCAAAATGTACGTCTAATTCTTCTGCTATTTCTTTGTTCCCCATTAGAATTTCCCCCGTTTCTGACTGCAAGGGACCTACATTTGTCTTTGCTAAACTTTTTCTCTTCACATGTTAGAGAAGCTTTTACAATCAGTTTTTATATGCCCGACAAGTTTACTCTCATACTTCATTTTCCCCTTCTTGATCAATCTTATTGTCCACTTTTGCTGAATTCTAAACTGCTCCCAATCCTCAGGCTTGTTGCTTTTTCTGGCAATTTTATATGTCTCCTCCTTGGATCTGATACTATCCCTAATTTCTTTTGTAATCCATGTTTGAGCCACCTTTCCTGTTTTATTTTTGCACCAGAGAGAAATGAATGACTGTTGTAATTCATGCATAGGTTCCGTAAATATTAGCTATTGCCTATCCACCATCAAGACTTTTAGTAAGGTTCCCCAATGCATTATTGCCAACTTGCACCCCATACCCTCATATGTCCATTTATTTAGATTCACGACCATAGTTTCGGATTCAACTTCTTCACTCTACGTCTTAATGGGGAATTCCATCATTTTATGGTCACTCTTCCCAAAGGGATAAGATTGTTAATTAAACCATTCTCAGTGCACAATACACCTGCTGCCTAGATGGTTCCTCAATGTTTGATCTAAGAAACCATCATGTATACACTCCAGGAAATCCTCCTGCACAGCCTTATTACTATTTTTATTAGTCCAATCTATATGTAGATTAAAGTCACCCCTGATTACAGTTGTACCCTTATTTCCTGTTTAATGCCTTTCTGCATTTCTGTTTGGGGGCCTATAGACAACCCCCACCAATGTTTTCTGCCCTTTGGTATTTCTTATCTCCACTCAAACAGATTCCACATCATGATTTTCTGAGCCAATATCCTTCCTCACTATTGCATTGATTTCATCCTTTACTAACAATGCTCCCCCAGCTCCTTTCCCTATTTGTCTGTCCTTCCAAAATATTGAATAGTCCTGGATGGTCACTTCCCATCCTTGGTCACCCTGTAGCCATGTCTCGGTAATTGCAGCTATTTCAGAACTGTTTTTATCTATTTGCGTTGTTAATTCATCTACCATATTGTGAGCACTCCGTGCATTAAGAGACAATGCCTTTAGACATGTCTTTCTAACCTTGTTAGTCATCTTAGATTTATTTTGCACCATTTGTTTTACGCCCTTGTTTTTTCGGCCTTCCACTTTTGTTTCGTACTTTTCTGTCTTTGGTTTCTATCCTTGTTTCCCCCTCCTCTGTCTCCCTGCTCAGGTTCCCATCCCCCTGCCATTCTAGTTTAAACCCTCCCTGACCACATTAGCTAACACACGCCAGAGGACATTGGTCCCGGTCCTGCCCAGATGCAACCCGTCCTGTTTGTACTGGTCCCACCTACCCCCGAACCAGTCTCAATGGAATCCCAGGAATTCCTTCGGCCACATATTCATCCGATATATCCTGTTATGTCTATTCTCGCTAGCATATGGCACTGTTAGTAATCCTGAAATTCCTACCATTGAGGTCTTTCTTTTTAATTTACGTCCTAACTCCCTATATTCAGCTTGTAGGACTCATCCCTTTCCTTCACCTATGTCGTTGGTGCCTATATGTACCACGACCTCTGGTTGTTTTCCTTCCTCCTTCAGAATGCCCAGCAGCCTCTCTATGACATTCTTGACACAGGCACCAGGAGGCAACATACCATCCTGGAGTCTCTTCTGCGGTCACAGAAATGCCCGTCTGTTCCCCTTACAATGGAATCCCCTATCACTATAGCCCTGCCACTCTTCTTCCTCCCCTCTTGTGCAGCGTAGCCACCAGTGGTACCATGGACTTGGCTCCTGCTGCTTTCCCTTGAGAAGTTGAATCCCACAACAGTATTCAAAAAAGTATATCTGTTAGAGAGGTGGATAAACATGGGGCTCTCCTGCACTACCTGCCTTCCTCTACACTGCCTGGTGGTGACCTATCCCCTTTCTGCTTGTTTAGTCTTTACCTGCGGTGTAACCATCTCAATGAATGTGCTGTCCACACAATATCAGCATCGTGCATGTGCCACAATGAATCCGCCTGCAGCTCCAGCACCAAAATGCAGTTAGCCAATAAATGCAGCTGGACGCACTTCCTGCACACATGGTCACCAAGGACACTGGAAGCATTCATGTCTTCCCACCTAGTGCAGGAGGAGCATATCACGGGTGTGAGCTCTGCTGCCATGACTTCCATTTCAATTAAGCTCGTTAGTTGCTCCCTTTAAAGAATACTAACTATGCTAGGGACCTTATTCTACCGAAACACTCCCACTACAGCCCAAAGTCCCCATCTTATTTTGTTTAAGCTAATGAACTGCAGTAGTTTAATTAGTAGAAAAAGTAGAAGTAGAAGTGTTCACCTGACCCTACTTACCAATCAGCTGCCTCCGCTGTGTCGTGTCACTTTTTGAATCCTGAAGTCACTTTGAAATCCACTGCCTGAAGGTCCTGAGGGGACAGCTCTCCTCTGTGGTCTTGGTCTCTGTTTCTCATGCCCTTTTATATTGTTGTTGCTGGCCTCTCCTCTCCTGTCTAAAACTCACCTTCCTCTAACCTGAACAGCAACTTTTAGTTAATTGTTAAATTAAAGAAAGACGAAACTGTAGATAGAATTTTACCCTTAATTTAACCCTTATACTCCCTCAGTCTCCAATCTCCAACTGAAGCTCTCTACTGCAGCCAAACACAGCACTCCAGTGCAGACAAAAGACCACTCGTCACATCCTGCCAACCAGAAATAGACCCATTTATGCCAACTCTCTGCTTCCTGTTAGCTAGCCAATCTTCTATCCATGCCAATATATTACCCCCTACACCATGAGCTTTTATTTTCTGCATTATCCTTTGATGTGACACTTCATCAAATGCCTTCTGGAAATCTAAGTACAGAACATTCACCAGTTCCCCTTTTCCACAGCACATGTGACTCCTTCAAAGAACTCCAATAAATTGGTTCAACATGGTAACATGATTTCCCTTTTACAAAACCATGTTGACTCTGTCTGTTTGCCTTGAATTTTTCGAAGTGCCCTGTTATAGCATCTTTAATAACAGCTTCTAACATTTTCCCTATGACAGAGGCTAGGCTAACTGGCCTTTAGGTTCCTGTTTTCTGTCTCCCTCCCTTTTGGAATAAAGGAGTTATATTTGTTATTTTCCAATCGAATGCAACTTTCCCCAAATCTAGGGAATTTTGGAAAATTAAAGGCAATGCATCAGCTATCTCACTAACCACTTCTGTCAAGACCTCACAGTGAATTCCATCTGTACCTGGGGATTTGTCAGCCCGCAGCCCCAACAATTTGCTCAATACCACTTTTCTGGTTATTGTAATTTTCACGAGTTCTTCCTCCCTTCCATTTCCTGATTTACAGCTAAGGCCAGGATGTTACTTGTGTCCTCTATAGTGAAGATCAAAGCAAAATATCTGTTTAATTCATCCGCCACCTCCCGACTTTCAATTATCAATTCCCCCGACGCACTCTCTAAAGGACCAACACTCACTTTGTTAACTCTTCTTATTTAAATATCCATAGAAACACTTACTACCCATCTTTATATTACAAGCTAGCTTTCTCTCATTCTCTCATTTTTCCTTCCTTATTAATCTTTTTCACATCCTTTGCTGTTCCTTATATTCTTTCCAATCTTCTGACCTTCCAGCCATCTGTGTGTAATGATATGTTTTTTCATTAAGTTTGATGCTGTCTTTAATTTTTTTAGTTAACCACAGATGGTGGGCTGTCCCTTTGGAATTTTTCTTTCTCATTGGAATGTATATATTCTGTGTATTCTGAAATATCCCTTTAAATATCTGCCATTGAACCTCTATTGGCCTATCCCTTAGGGGGTGGTGAGGTGCCAGAGAGAATCACAAAGGTACAGAAGCCCAATCGGATGACTTGTTTTGAGGTTTTGTCTTATACGCCAAAGGAGAATGGGCCGGAGTCAGAAAAAGTGTATAAACGTCAGAGCCCAAGAAGACATCAGCACTGCAGGCGGAGGATAGGAGCCTGGTCACTAACTGGGAGACGTGGGGAGACATCGTCCAGTGGGCTGACCACCTGAAGGATGACCCCGTGCACGGGGAGTCACCAAGCACCTGGTATAGTGAGTACGAGCTGCCACTAGTGAATGAATAAAGGTTTCCCACCTCAAGTAGAATATGCATCCATACATGGCTTTGTGTTGTTGATACCCAGAGAACAGGTCCAGAACATTGTGCACTCCCTGCTTCTAGCGTCTTACACCTCCAGGACAGCCGTTGCAGTTCAGAGCTGCGTACTGCAGACCTGGACAACACCCTGGCTTGTCTGATGAGGGGTAAAGAAATTTCATGCCCTACAAGTGCCAGGCTGTGACCATGAACGATGGCATCACCATTACTGAGACCCAAGCATCAACCTCCTGGGTGTCACCATTGCGCAGAAACTGAAGTGACCAACCTCACAAACTCTGTTTCTATTAGCCCAGATTAGATACTTCATACTGGATTACCTCCTGCACACCCAATCCTCACTGCAAGGCAGACGTCTGAGTGTAATGAAATACTCACCACTTTCCCGGACGTGTGAAGGTCCAGCAACACTCCAGGAGCTGACACAACCGTCCACAACAAATCAATCCCTTTAACCAGCACCACATCTATTAGCTTAAATATCCACACCCTCCACCATCGGTATGTTGTAGCTACAGGCTGTAATCTCTACAAGATTCACTGCAGAGAGTTACTAAAATTTTTAGTTCGGTGGGTGGGAGCGAGACCCACCCGCTCGAGCGTGAAACGACACTCATTGATTTCAGCCAAACGTGCCGACGTCAACGCACAGTTACGCGATGGTTTGGTCAGCGGGTACACAGCGGAGTCGGCAGCACGCCCGCTGACAATGGAAAAGCTGTTAAAGAATCAATTAACTTATATTTTTCACTGACCATCCAACCTTATGGTTGGCGGGCAGGCAGAAAGGCCAAGCGGCCTTTGCACTTTTTTGGAAACCTCATCCACGTGCAGGATGAGGTTTCCAAAAGCAAGTAAAAAATAAAAGTTTTAAAATTAAATCAATAACATGTCCCTGCTCATGTGACCAAGTCACAAGAGGGGACTTTTTAATTGCATTTTTCAAATCTTTACTGATTTTTTAAAAAACTGTTAGGGGGGAATATAGGGTTAGAGTAAGAATTTATTGAAAGGGAATGAATTACTTAAAATCTCCAAGCAGCCAGTGCTACCAAGCACATTAACAGTTAAAGGTTACCAGATGAACCTTGCACAGCCATAGGGCCTGCAAACAACACAAAGGCTTTGGGAACCAGACTGGAGTCAAAGGATGGCAATAACATAGATTAAGTGTGCTCTTCAACAGATAGGGGAAGAACATATAGTCCTAGTTTAGATAGGAGGGAACGTCTCTGCCTGGTTGAAAACAAATAGAGACATTCGGTGCATGTACCTGTTACCAGAGATGTCTTTTTAATGTAAACCTATATGTTGACGAGATCGGAATCTGGAATCTGTTCTTGTACGTGACCAATAATGTATAAATATGCTGAACACTTGTAATTTAGCAGAGTGCTATCTCAAGCTGCATTGAGATGGTTCTCCCTTTGCAATTACTCGAATAAACGATCGTGACCTGTACCTGAGACTCCTGTGGTCTGTTTGTCAAAGTGACCACAACAAAATGATAATGAGAGATGAAGAAAAACAGCATCACAAGACATAAAGTGACTTCATCTGGACCTGGGCAAAATAAATACTTGAATTTTAATAACTGGAGATTTTACAACCTGAGACACAAAATGTACCTGTAATTCTGTCAGGCTCTTTATTCCCTGGATTAGTTACAAAGCTTGTAGTCAAACCCGAATCTAGCAGACATGAGGAGGTGGGCGGTGGGTAGCAGTGCGATTGCACACGGCATGAGGCTGTAAATTCAGTTAAAGATCAGGTGGCAAATCTAAGATTTTAAATTGTTAATCCCAGGATTAGCAGCACCAGATTAGCAGTATCAGGTTAGCAACATAAAAAGGCAGAATTGACTTTAACTACTTAAAATGGTTGATAACTTGAATTCTTGCCAATGTAACAGAAGAACATAAGAACAAAAGAAATAGGAACAGGAGTAGACCATTCGGCCCATCAAGCCTGCTCCGCCATTCAATAAACTCATGGCTGATTTTCTTGTGTTTCGAATTCCACATTCCCATCTACCCCCGAAAATCTTTGTTTCCCTTGCCTAACAAGAATCTATTTACAGCTGCCTTAAAAATACTCAATGATCCCGACTCCACCACTTTCTGAGGCAGAGAATTCCAAAGTTGCACTACCCTCTGAGAGAAAAAAATTCTCCTCATCTCTGTCCTAAAATGGCACCCCCTAATTTTAAAACAGTGCCCCCCAGTTCTGGACACACCCACAAGAGGAAACATCCTTTCCCCACCCAGTCAAGGCCATTCAGGATCTTGTCCACTTCAATCATATTAGCCCTCAATCTTCTAAACTCCAGTGGAAACAAGCCCAGTCTGTCCAACCTTTCCTCATCAGACAAAGGAAGCTTCAGATGGTGAGAAATTAGAATGTAGCCAAAGTAGACATCTACGCTCAGAGTCAGTCTGAACATGAAATCACTTCAGATAAGCAAACATTTTTTAAAAGTACAGCTAACCCTTGAAGTGAAATTACTTTTGGAAGGTAGCCAACCAACCAGCAATTTCAAAACACCCCATTACACAGTTTGGAAAGAAAACATTTAGCCTCCACTAACTCTTAAATTGATAAGATTTATTAACAAAATAGACAATAGGAGCTTGTTTCGTCTCTGCAGACTGTCTATAAAAAGTACAGACCATTAGCTTTTGGTCAGTCAGCCATCTTTGGAACATAAAGGGTCAGAGGGCAGTCTTTTGAGAATTCCGCTGGGTTGAGACAGAGATATATCAAAAGTGGATATGACCATAGTGAATTTCTGAGTATATATCTTTCTTAATTAGAAAGCCCTCTACACCTCCATCCCCCACCAGGATGGTCTGAGGGCCCTTAACTTCTTCCTCGAACAGAGGCCCGAACAATCCCCATCCACCACTACTCTCCTCCGTCTGGCTGAACTTGTTCTCACACTGAACAATTTCTCCTTTGACTCCTCTCACTTCCTCCAAATAAAAGGTGTGGCTATGGGTACCCGCATGGGCCCCAGTTATGCCTGTCTCTTTATGGGGTATGTAGAACATTCCTTGTTCCAGTCCTACTCCGGCCCGCTCCCACAGCTCTTTCTCCGGTACATCGATTATTACTTCGGTGCTGCTTCATGCTCTCATCGGGACCTGGAAAAATTTATTAATTTTGCTTCCAATCTCCACCCATCGATCATTTTCACATGATCCATCTCTGACACTTCCCTTCCCTTCCTTGTCCTCTCTGTCTCAATTTCTGGTGGTAGACTGTCCACCAATATCCATTACAAACCTACCGACTCCCACAGCTACCTCGACTACAACTCCTCACACCCCGCTTCCTGTAAGGACTCCATCCCACTCTCTCATTTCCATCGCCTCCGTCGCATCTGTTCTGATGATGCTACCTTCAAAAACAGTTCCTCTGACATGTCCTCCTTCTTCCTTAACCGAGGTTTTCCACCCATGGTCGTTGACAGGGCCCTCAACCGTGTCCGGCCCATCTTCCCCGCATCCGCCCTCACGCCTTCTCCTCCCTCCCAGAATCATAATAGGGTCCCCCTTGTCCTCACTTATCACCCCACCAGCCTCCGCATTCAAAGGACCATCCTCCGCCATTTCCGCCAACTCCAGCATGATGCCACCACCAAACACATCTTCCCTTCACCCCCCCTGGCGGCATTCCGTAGGATTCGTTCCCTCCGGGAAACCCTGGTCCACTCCTCCATCACCCCCTTCTCCTCAACCCCCACCTATGGCACCTCCCCATGCCCACGCAAAAGATGCAACACCTGCCCCTTCACTTCCTCTCTCCTCACCGTCCAAGGGCCCAAAGTGAAGCAGCATTTCACTTGCATTTCCCCTAACTTAGACTACTGCATTCATTGCTCCCAATGTGGTCTCCTCTACATTGGAGATACCAAAACGTAAACTGGGCGACCGCTTTGCAGAACAGCTGTCGTCTGTCCGCAAGAAAGACCCAAACCTCCCTGTCGCTTGCCATTTTAACACTCCACCCTGCTCACTTGCCCACATGTCTGTCCTTGGCTTGCTGCATTGTTCCAGTGAAGCCCAACGCAAACGAGAGGAACAGCACCTCATCTTCTGACTAGGCACTTTACACCCTTCCGGACTGAATAATGAATTTAACAACTTTAGGTCTTGAACTCCCTCCTCCATCCCCACCCCCTTTCCGTTTCTTCACCCTTCCTTTTGTTTTTTCCAATAATTTATATAGATTTTTCTTTTCCCGGCGGGCGAGCCTTATGATGATGTGCCGATGGACCACAATGAGGTTCCCAACGTCCGATGGAAGGAAATGCAGCCGCCATTGACTGGTTTAGCAGATAATCGCAAACTGGTTTCACAACGCCAGAGGGTACGGACAATTCCACCCACTGTCTTTTAAAGTACACACCATTAGCGTTAGGTCAGTCAGACATCATTGGAAAATAAAGGGTCAGAGTTCCCTTTTGAGAATTTCCCTGGGTTGAGACAGAGATATGTCAAAATTCAATGTAACCATATTGAATTTGTGAGTAACTAACTTTATTAATTGTTGCTGTTTGTTTGAGTTATCCAGCAATATTTGCTGATTAGGTATATTTATAAATTCCATGTGTTTAAGACCACATTATTTACATGTTATGTTAGCTTTAGTTATCATTTATAACTTCATGTATAAGCTACAAGTTATAATGAGCTTCAGTAAAATGTATTTGCTTTTGAAGCATATAGAATGTATTGTCTGAAATATTTATTATCTCGGCAATCCACATAAATACACCACTCCTGAAGTCTTAGGAAGATTTCCAAGAGCTGATATTGGTAAATTTTCAAAGAAGTTGGTCCACTAAGACATGCCTCAAAATATGTCCCGTCCCAAGGTAATCATGTGTTCTGGAGGAGAGGGCTTGTATTTGAAGACCCAATCCAAGACTTTGTTCCTTTAATGCTTAGAATCTCTTTTAGTTGAGACTTTAAGGTGGCAATAAGTTAAAGGGAATTGGCTTACCTTGCCGGGAACTAAAAATAGTCGAACCATTAAAAATGCCACCACTTGAGGTTGGAGAGAATTCTCTGGCATTGGGAAAGTGGTCAGGGAAAAGTTTTGGAAGTGATTAGAATTCGGGAAGGTGAACGGATACCTTTAACGGATGGTGGACAAAGGTGTTGAGTGGATCCTGGAGTGATACTCATATAGACCGGAGGGCCTGAATGGAGGGACAACCTTGAGCGGTAGTGCTATTTTTTCCTGCCCTCTTTGCCCACTAGGGAGACTTCAAAACATTAAAAAGATGCACATGTCAGGGCTGCTGCTTATTTTTACACTGTGCCCCCTCGTTCCAGGTTCCCATTCACCCCTGTCAGTCCGTGTCAGGGGAATTGCACCCCAGTGAGAGGCAGTGTCTAGGAAACAGAAACCCAGTGAGAGGCAGTGTCCAGGAAACAGAAACCAAGTGAGAGGCAGTGTCCAGGAAACAGAAACCCAGTGAGAGGCAGTTCCAGGAAAACTGAACCCAAGTCAGAAACTGGACTTCAGTGGGAGCTGCTACAAAGGGTTATGTACCTCAACCAGTCTCAGTTACCTCCGGAGAGGAGGGGAAGAAACAAACAGGAACAATGTGAAATGCTCAAGTTATTGGGCAGTGAGACCCACACCAGCTTCACCTACTCAGTGAGGAAATGGTGGTCTGTCCCACGGTTGGAGTGCAGCATGGCCACTGGGTTCCCACTTTCCGCCGGTGCAGGAAACCCAAGAAATGAAACTGTGCAGACATGAAACCCAAATGTGAAATTCTTTTCTCCCGGGTCACTAACACCAGCGACCGGCAGATCAATCTTCCATTCCAGGCGACTCCCAAACAGGGAGGGTTGACAATCCTGAGTGTGTGAATGGGAATCAATTGTAACATAGCTTCCCGAGTGTTCACACTTTCCGGAAACCGGCACTCAGAGAGTTAATGGTTTCTAATGGAATCAGCAAGTGCATTTCTTCAATACATGATGTTCCTGCCTGCAGCTAAACATTATTCAAAATTATCTTCATAAAACAGTATAAAAAGACCTGAGCTCTCTGCTCAATCTGCAGATCCACCTGAAGGTGCTGAGAGTCAGTCAGTGCGTTCACCAGTGACCTGAGCAGACCCCAGGATGCTGAGACTCTTCCTAACTGTGTCTGTCCTCTTCTGGCAACAACTTGCGGCAAAGGATAAGGTGAACAACTTCTGTCATGAAAAGCACAGCATTGAGCCCACAGAAATCATTCAGCACACGGTAAGTATAGTTCAGATAAAAGCAAAAAACTGCGGATGCTGGAAATCCAAAACAAAAAAAAAAATTGTTCCAGTGAAGCTCAACGCAATCTGGAGGAACAGCACCTCATCTTCCAACTAGGCACTTTACAGCCTTCCGGACTGAATAATGAGTTCAACATTTTTCGATCATGAACTCTCTCCTCCATCCCCACCCCCTTTCTGATCCCCCTTTTTTTCCCAATAATTTATATAGATTTTTCTTTTCCCACCTATTTCTATTATTTTTAAATGTATTTCCATCCATTGTTTTATCTCTACCTTTTAGCCTGTTTTGATTCCTTCTCTTCACCCCACCCCCACTAGGGCTATCTGTACCTTGCTTGTCCAGCTTTCTACCCTTAATTAGCACATTCCTTAGATAATATCACCACCTTCAACACCCCTTTGTCCTTTTGTCTATGATCTCTTTTGGCTATCTCCACCTATCATTGGCCCTCTATCCAGCTCTACCTGTCCCACCTTCCCCTTAAACCAGCTTATATTTCACCTCTTCTCTATTTTTACTTTGTTCTGTTGAAGAGTCATACGGACTCGAAACGTTAACTGCGTTCCTCTCCGCAGATGCTGTCAGACCTGCTGAGTTTTTCCAAGTATAGTTCAGAGCTTACTGCATTCAGTCATGTTTGTATCAGGGGAAATTATACAATGCCTGTTTTTGGGGTAAAGAACCTGTGGTGGACCGACAGCGCACACCTCAGCCCTGAAACATGAGACTGGACTGAAATTGGTCCTTGGGTCTCAGTAACGTTTTATACATGAGCTGCTGTCGGCTGATTGGTCTCCACTGCCAGCTTGTGTAGTGAGAATATCAGGGTTTCCGTCTCCAGCAGCGGGTCTAAAGTGGGGTTGGTGTGGAAACAAAGAGGTTAGAGGGATGATGCGAAGGACTGTAGAGTCGGGACACATTCCTGTTACTCCTGTATTCACTGAATCTAACCCCATTTCTGAAATTTATAACAGATTTAAGATCACTATGTTACATCTGTAAGAAGCTCTTTCTGTCCATAATCCAATCCCCTATTCATGATCATGGCTCACAACATCCGGGGAGTGACAATCACCTTCGGATTTCCACTCTGCTTCTTTACACTCACCCAGGTGTGGGGGAGGGTCAGGATGTCAGGAAGGGTAGGGAGTAGTGAGGGTTGATTGGGGTATTCGGCGGGGGGGAATGGGGTGTCATATGGTAGTCGGGGGTACAGCAGCCATGACTCATCACCTATCCTGCCTTCATCATATGTTTTAATTAACTGCTTAATTATTTTATTCAATGATGTATTTTATTTTATGTATTCTATTAATCTTACCAGGTTCCTATACGAGTTGAAAACTTGGGAATAGAAAAGACCTGAACCACTGACCAGATCCTCACCAAACAGCCAGCTTATTCACCTGCAGTAGAGCAAGAGCCAGTTCCTACAGCTGAAAATGTTAGAAAAAGCAGAGGAGCACCTCCCTCACCTCCTCACCAAACTTCCAGCACTCCATTGAGGTCGCCCTCCAGTGCAAGGTCACACTGAAATGTTTGAATCTATGGGCTCTGAAAAGAAAGGTACTAGCTGAGCCCAGGAACTGAAAAACAATTTCAAGCTAATTTCCTTAATTAACTATCTACAGCTGCACCCCAGTGGATAGCTGCTCTCTCACTGTTCGGGTCCCTGGATGAGATTTAGAATGTTAAATGTTAAATGTTAAAAACAAAAATGTTAGACATTTAGAAAGAGATTTAATGTTCCCTCAACTCACCAAACTCTCAGCGCTCTGCTGAAGTCGCACTCCAGTGCAAGGTCACACTTATAATTGTTGTCAGTTTTTTTGCTTTTGGAGTTTCTTATTTATTAATTACATTTTTCCACTTAATTTGCCTGGTTCTGTCACAGCTCAAAAGCGATTTAAAAAAATACTATTTGCACATTTATTTAGTACAAATGAAATGCAACATCATATTGAACCTGTGGATAGGTTGTAAATTCAGTGCTCAACACAACTTGTACGACAGCTTCTGGGGGCCGGGAAATCAATCCAGTTCTTGAGTGATGGCCGTACTGAATGTACCATGTATCATTCTTCTCTGAAACATTCAGAACAACGATTCTCTCTACATTTTTTCTGAGCTGCTGGACAAACAGGTGCAATCGACTAACTGAGTGAAGACTTGGGCCTCAATTTTGCCCTTGTTGGGCGGGCATGGCGGGCAGGCCCGGGAGTGTCAATGAAACCGACTGCCACCCACGATCAGGCCCCGACTGTAATTTCACTCTGGTGGCCCAATTAAGGCCCGTCCAGCATGAAACGCGGCTCAGCACTGGTCAGGAAGGGCCGAGTGGAGGCGGGGTCCTGTCGGCTGCTGGGTCCAATGGTGACCCGGAAACCTGTTTAAAAACAGCCCAGGCAGCCCCTGGAAGGCTGGCTATTGAAGGACGTCTGTTCTGTGGTGTCAGTATGGAAGTTATGAAGTTGAGTGTGGCTGGACACGGCAGGTAGGAGGGCAGGTTGGGTGGGAACTCGGCCGACAACTTTTCCGATGAGTGTCTCACCATCCTGCTGGAGGAGGTGACTCCCAGATGGACACCCTTGTCCCCAGAGATCGGAGGGGGAGGCCACCGCACCCCACGAAGAGGGCATGGAATGGGTGGCAGCTCGTGTGAGCAGCCATGATGCGGTGCAGCGCACACGGGTGCAGTGCCAGAAGCAATCTGAAGTGCTCAGGAAGGTGAGTACCATGCTGGCATGGGTCAGTGTGCAGATGTTTTAAGGGCTGGCCGTACCCCTGTGCACCACAGCGGTGCTAGAGTCTGAGTGCCAACTGTCAATGATGCCAGAATTGGCCAAGGGGGTGAGCCCTAGCTGCTTGGATTGAGTGCCTTGTGGCTGGAGGGCCATGACTCGGATGTGCCCTGTGAGGGGTTCCTCAGCTGGGGTTGGCCAGGCTGCATTAGAGCTGCAGGTAGAGAGTGGACTGATCAATGCTCCTCTGTCCGTTCAAGAGAAGACAATCCATTACCAAGCAGAGTGGTCACGTACAGGAGGAGGCCTGTCCAACCTGCTGCTGCCCTCCCGGTTCGAGCAGGACACCCTTGAGCTGGAGAGCCAGCACACACCCGTGCAACCGGGCATGGAGAGGCGAGGGCGCCAGATGAAGGTAAGAACTCAGTGCACAGGGTGGTCCAGGTGACAGCAGCAGCTTCTCCGCCCTTCCACCAGTGACCATGGCACCAGGTGAGGCTGTGGCGATTGGAGAGGTGCCAGCTGTGGCACTGTACACTCCATCCCAGGCGGGGTCAGCATGGGTGCCACTGGCCTGAGGACAACCGATAAGGTCATCAAGGGAACAGGGCGGCAGGGTCAACAGGCTGTCTCCGATACCAGTACCAGCGAGGGGGGAGCACCGAGAGTGAGCACTCACAAGTGTAAGTTAAAGACACATGAGTACAAGAGGGACAGGTCATGGTTGATTTTATGTTCATTTATGTTTAGTTAATGTATCCTGGTCTGGGACATAAGACCAGAGGGTTTCATGTAAGTAGCCTGTACTTGTCAAAATGATATAAATCTGGTTTTGTCATCATGGCCTGAGTATCTTCACCTTTTTAATTCATTGGTGTGGGGAACGCCAGGATGTAACTCTGGACATAGGTGGCTGAGAACTTTATTGCTGAGTGTTCTTTGTGTTGAAATGAAAGGGTCCTTTCAGACATCCGGGTTGGAGGAGGCAGCCCTGGCATGAATTTGAAGCTGATCTTTGGTAGCCTCGCTGAAGGAGCGTTGGATCAAGGCATCCCTGCTGTCTCTGCCTTCCTGGGGGTTACCGAGGTCAGGCTCCACACCCACAGCATTCTCCTCTCTGTGCTCTTCTTCCAACTCACCACTGGACACATCATCTGTGGCTTATGCAGCTGAATCAAGATCCCTTTCCTTCAGTGTGTCCCCCACTTGCTAGTGCCAAACCACAGTCCCCATTAGCAGAGTAAAGGAAGGCTGTCTGATACCTGGAAAGGTCCACATGGTTTGAACCCTCCTGGCAGACAGCAATGAGTCCTGAAATGAGGCCGGGAAATGCTAAGAATGAGGCCCTGAACAGAGATGAAGCTGCCAAATACCAATAAACAACCAGCTGCAAACTATCTCCAAAACTCCTCACTACCCACACTGGCAATGCTGCTGACCCTTTTTATCCCGCCCTTAGATGAGGTTTGAGGAAATGTCAGCTGGCCACCTGCCTGTTTTGCCCATGCAATGAGCAGAAAATCGCTCGGGCAATGAAAAATCTCAGACAATTACATTGTTCAGGGCCTTGAGTGTCTTGTTAATTAATGGTGGGCACCGCTCTGGCACCCGCACGCACCCACCGGGTGAATGATCGCGAGAGTGCGCGGTGACGTAGGGAGGCTAGCCCAGGAGGGAAACATTCTGCCCTTGGAGTTTGGTGAGAGGGGAGTTTTAAGTATTAATTTTGTTCTTAAATTTTGCTCTGAGAATTGAATCTAGTCGGTAATTAGCAGTAACTGGAAAGTGCTGTGCAAGTAGGCTAAGTTCTTTCTTGCAGTTTAGACAGGGTAAACTCACTCTCGGCTGTAGGAGCTGAGTAGTTAATTCGCTAACTGGTTCAATCTGGTTACTGTTGGCCCTGTTCAGTTTACTATAAATTCAGGGTTCTTTCATGTAGCTGACAAATTGAGTGAAGACTTGGAGTTTGGTTGGAGGGAGGAGTTGTTCATTTCCTTTTCTATTGGTTCTTGCCCTACTACAGGGAGAGGAGCGAGCTGTTTGGTGAGTATCTGGTAAGTGGGTCAGTTCTATTCTATGGCTAATGTTTAAAATAGTACATAATTTGTTGGTAAAGTTAATCAAATAAGTAAGAAAGCCACATTTAACAAGTAATTAATGTAATTATTTAAAACATATTCAGGGCGCAGTATGAGGGAGCTCCTTGATAACATTGGGATCCACGACAAACACGGTTGCTCTGTGATTAATTATCCTTAGAGAATCAGCATTGGACCTCCAATATCACTATCGCTCCAGTTCTCTGCCTACTGCATGCAGGTGTAATGAATGAAAGACAAAAAGCTGCATTTACACAGCACCTTGCACAATGTCTCAAATCTCCTTATTGGCAATTAAATGCTTTTTCATTGTAGTCACTGTGATGATTTAGGGAATGTTATTAAATGGCAGAGCAGGCTTAATAGGCCAAATGGCTCACTCCTGCTCCTAACAGAATGTTTGTGTTTCATTCCGGACTGATCAAATGAGCTAGTCTAGATGACGTTTGTCATCCATAATTATCTTGCGTTCAGAGTATTGAATAATTGCTGGAGATCTGTTTATTTTTTTGCTAATGGTTCTTTACTGAGCAAGTTTTGTGGGGTGAAATTATAAGGACACAAGTGGACCATGAGCTCATCATGAATCATTAACTTGTTTTACGCTCTACATGATTCTCAAGGTTCTTTTCCTTTTTGTCTACTCACCTATTAGCTCACTCTATCCTGGTGCTTTTATGACTTCCTAGAGGCATTGAAATATTGTGAAAAAGTTGTGTTGCATACCAGATATTAAAAATAAAGAGTAATAAGAAGCAGCAATCAGAAGAGTCTTCAGACTTGTTGATCAAGAAACCCAATACAAATGTGAACCATTCAGTCTTTGTCCCCTGGCCTCTTAAAAGTTGTGTTACAAAGAGACACATTAGGGCACCAATGCTTATCACTGACGGTAAAGACTGATGTTGTTCAATCATTCCACTTTGTTCCTCAGGAGTTATTTGACATTTCTAGCCTATGAGATCACTGGCAAAGTAGAATCCAGTTACACCTCTTGTGTGAAATATTTATATTGAATAATATCATGCACCCAAGTCAGGATGAAGTCTTCTACATCTTCTATGGAATGGGAAAGATCTTGTACACTTTATCTGGGTTGCAAGTTTTGAATCTTTCCTCTAAATATTAATTTACTGTCACTGCTTCCATAGGATGCAAAGTTCAGAATATGTTAATGAGGTCTGAAGCACTGAACAAAATCAGTGTTATCGTCCGCAGTGTTATAAATAAATAACGGGATATATTGCAGTAGAATTTGTACTATCTGGTCTGTTTAATGGTCATGGTGGGATCACCTTTCGGGTGTGCACAAACTAACATTGCATTGTATCATTGTAGCTCTTAATATTAATGACCCATTCTGCATAAATATCAGTCAATCTTAGCATCTTCCTGCAAATAATGGGAGTTATCATTTTAATGGGACGTTTCTGTGATTGTTTGGTGAATTTGAATGAGATAAATGACCTGCATGATTGACTGGGGAGAGTGTTGTTCGAGGGGAAGCACGTGGGGTGTAGGTGGGTGTGGGATTAAGGGGCCCGGAGACAGGAGGAGCACTAGTGCTCATAACTTCTCTCTCTGACCCTGAGAACCCTCAGAGGGAAGTGACTCAGTATAGAAGGCTGTCAATAACACTCTGTTTTTTATTGAATACCCAAGGGGAGGAGCAGAGCCAATAGTGCAGGGCAACGCCAAAGTTGAAAGAGTGAACGAGAAAGGAAAATGAACCAGAAAGTGTTAATGCCAAGAATTCCATCAAACCTCCTAACTCTCTTTCAATCCCAGCCCATCCAGGACATGAATGCTGCTACCACACCTGGGAAACCAGGATGTCCACTCAACACTGGTGCTTTACAGAGGTAGTTCAGTTGTGTCATATGATAATACATTCTGCTCTTTTTGTTTTAGAATTATGAAGAGAAAAAATTTCTAAAACTCCATTTGGTTCAAACAAAGGTTCGTGGAATGGATGTGAATCATGCAATAGAGATCGGCCTGGAGAGACTTTTCAAATATTCACATTTCTCTAATGCTGCAGGTACATCAAATGTTCCATCAAGGTAACAACAGACTAGAAAACAACCCTTCAATCTTTGATATCTCTTGTTTAAAACTTTGGCTGGGATTTTCCGTGCCCGCTGGTATCGGGCGTGTTCGGTGGTGTGACCAGACAATATGGCGCGATTGGTTTCACAACCGCGTGAAACCCGTTTGCGATTGTCCGCTCAGCCCACCCATGGCGGGCCGTGTTCCCTGCCATTGGACGTCGGGAACCTCATTGTGATAGATCAGCAGATGTTTATAAGCCCAGCCGGCCGGCATCATCCTCCCCCGCTGGATCGTCAGCCCATGTTGGCTGGAAAACTCGCTGAAGTGTTTCACAACAGCACATAAGCGATGTGCACCTGGCAGGCTCCACATTGTCTGGATTTAAAGGTTTGTTTGCCTACCTTGCTTCGGGCAGCACTCGCAGTCATCAGTGCCAGGCTTCACAGACAGCACCACATCACTTTTAGTGGGGGTTATGGGTTTGGATTTAAAGAACAAAGAACAAAGAAAAGTAAAGCACAGGAACAGGTCCTTCGGCCCTCCAAGCCTGCGGCGATCATATTGCCCATCAAACTAAAACATTTTGCACTTCCGGGGTCCGTATCCCTCTATTCCCATCGTATTAATGTACTTGTCAAGCTGCCTCTTAAACACCACTATCGTACCTGCTTCCACCACCTCCTCTGGCAGCGAATTCCAGACACTCACTACCCTCTGCGTAAAAAACTTGCCCCGCACATCTCCTCTAAATTTTTCTCCTCTCACCTTAAATCTATGTCCCCTAGTAACTGACTCTTCCGCCCTGGGAAAAAACTTCTGACTATCTACTCTGTCCATGCCACTCATTTTGTAATCTTCTATCAAGTCGCCCCTCAATCTCCATCGTTCTAGTGAGAACAATCCGAGTTTCTCCAACCTCTCCTCATAACTAATAACCTCCAGACCAGGAAAAATCCTGGTAAACCTTCTCTGCACCTTCTCCAATGCCTCCATATCCTTCTGCTAATGTGGCGAACAGAATTGCACGCAATATAGGTTTGTTTGCCTACCTTGCTTCGGAGAGCACTTGCAGGCATCAGCACCAGGCTTCACAGACAGCACCACATCACTTTTAGTGGGGCTCATGGGTAGGTCTCGATCTACCAGATCGGCAATGTGTGGGTGACTTTTCAATGGTGCAGGGCTAGGGCTTGCTTGAGGAAGGGGGAGAAGTGGCCTCAGGCAAGGGAAGAGGCTGCAGGGTGAGAGCTGCACGGGGGAAGGAAGGTATCTCAGGGTGTGTGTGAGGGCACACATTGATCTGTGCAAGTGGCCTCAAGATGGTGAGGGCTGAGGAGGCAGTCTCCAGAAGAGATGAGACCGGATGGACATATGAGGGTCTGTGTGTGAGAATGGGTGATGATGTTCCTTGAGCTGGCAGTGAGTGAGGTGCCAGTGAATGTGTGATGGGCCTGAGGGTGTGAGTTTAGAGTGATGAGATGGTTCCCATACCCTGGCTGAGCTCATTCATCCTCCATCTGCATTTGATGGCCAACGTCTTCAGTGCAGCAAGGGCACTGATCACCACTGCCATTGCCCACCAGGCCGGAGTGCTAATGTAGCTGCCCCTCCTGCAGCCAGAGCAGGGGTAGAGGACATCACTGTGGGCCTCCAGTGTCCAAAAGGCGCTCGGTACTGCAGTCTTTTTGCTTTTAGGTGTCCTGTCTTCTTTGCTGCAGTCCTGAGCTGGAAGCACTGAGTGCGGCTGTACTTTAAATGTGGTGCCTGGTGTGATGAAGCAGCAAGGTGATGGCGTTGCAGGTGAATGAGAGCCTGCCCGCCATGGAAACGGTGTGTTTCCCAGAAATGCATTAGTAATGCGTTGGGCGTGGGACGATACGGGGTGAAAACCTGCCATCGCGGCCGGCAGGAAAAAACCTCATTTTATTCGTCCGCTACTGAACTGAGGGAAAATCTGGAATGATTCCGCCCTTGGTGTATAGACAGACACACTGACCAAAGAGCTCCACCATTGTCAATCTCTGAGGGATACTCGTTCACATGTTACCAGGGGGCAGAAATCCCACTTGGGCTGCTTCTTTTATACTCCCAGAATCTGACAGTTTCCCACATGTGGTGGGATGGGATTCCAAACTCATGTTCCTACTCCAGCAGTGGCTGCTGAATTTTCCTAGTATAATAAAGGCTCCATATGCCAGGCATGAATCCCACTACTGCAGTCGACATGTACCCTTGTGGAAGCTGATACATTGCATCTCTCTCAGGTTACTGGATGCTGCTGGAATGCTGGGTCCAGACTGAGGCTCAGTGGCAGGAAATTCTGTCTTGTTACAGATAAATCGTGTTTGACTAGCTTCATTGAGATATTTAATGGTTAAAGGTGGATGAGGGTACAGTTGATATGATGTATACACACTTTCAAAAGATGTTTGACAAATTACTATATAATAGACTGTTAGCAAATTAAAGCCCATGGGATTAAAGAGATTGGCAGACAAGATACAGAATTGGTTAACAGACAGAACACAGAGAGTAGTGGTGGACAGTTGTTTTTCAGACTGGAAGGAAATATACTGTGGTGTTCTCCAGGGGTCAGGGACTATCACACTTTTGAAATCGAGGACTATTACACTTTAATAAATATTAATGATTTGGAATTGGGTATGCAAGGCAGAATGCCAACATTTGCAGATGGTAACAATTTTGGGAAATGTAGAAAAAAATGAGGAGGATTCTAACAGGATATCCAATAGGAACATAGGAGCAGGAATAGGGGAGGAATTTGGCACTTTGAGCCTGTTCCACCATTCAATAAGATCATGGCTGATCTGGTTGTGGTCTCAGTTCCACTTTCCTGTCTACCCCTCCATAACCCTTGACGAACAGAAATCTTCTAACCCTGCTTTAAATAACTTCAAAGACGCAGCCTCCACTACTCACTGGGGAAGAGAATGCCACACACCAATGATCCTTTGGGAAAAAAAGTTTCTCCTCATCTCTGCCTTCAAAGGGAGACCCCTTATTTTTAAACTGTGTCCCCCAGTTTTAGTCACCCCAAAACAGGAAACATTCTCTGGGTATCCACCTATCATGTCCCCTCAGGATCTTGTAGGTTTCAATAAGATCAACTCTCAATCTTCTAAACTCCACTGGTTATAGGACTAACCTGTTCAACCTGTCTTCATAAGACAACCCATTTCTGGAATGAAGGAGATCAGTGAACCTTCTATGAACTGCTTCCAAAAAAATTATATACTTTTTTAAATAAGGAGACCAAAGCTGCCCAGTGCTCCAGATATGGTCTCACCAAGGCCCAGTACAGCTGTAGTAAAACTTTCTGACTTTTATATTCCATTCCTCTTGCAATAAACACCAACATTCCATTTGCCTTCCTAATCACTTGCTGTACCTGCACACTAACCTTATGTGATTCATGTATGAGGACACCTAGATCCCCTGTACGACTAGATTCTGCAATCTCTCTCCATTTAAATACTATCCTGCTTTTCTCTTCTTCCTGCCAAAGTGAACAAGCTCACATTTACCCATAGATAAAAACAAAAAGCTAAAAGCTACTGCGGATGCTGGAAATCCAAAACAAAAACAGAATTACCTGGAAAAACTCAGCAGGTCTGGCAGCATCGGCGGAGAAGAAATCAGTTAACGTTAACTGATTCCTTCTCCGCCGATGCTGCCAGACCTGCTGAGTTTTTCCAGGTAATTCTGTTTTTGTTTCACATTTACCCATGTTACCCTCAATCTGCCAAACATTTCCCACTCACTTAATCTGTCTATATCTCTTTGCAGACTGACAACCTCCTCTTGACAACTTACTTTCCTACATACCTTGGTGTCATCAGCAAATTTAGCTACTATATATTTGTTTTCTTTTTCATTTATGGGATGTGGGCATTGCCAGCAATGTCCGCATTTATTGTACATCCCTAATTGCCTTTGAGAAGGTGGTGGTGAGCTGCATTTTTGAACTGCTACAGTCCCTGTGGTGTAGATACACCCACAGTGCTGTTAGGGAGGGAGTTCCTGGATTTTGTCCCCGAGACAATGAAGGAACTGGGTTTGCATTCATTTCCTTCAAGCAAGTCATTGATGTAGATTGTAAACAGTTGAGGCGACAGCACTGAAACCTCTGGCACTCCAATAGTTACAGCTTGCCAATCTGATAAAGACACATTTATCCTACCCTCTTCTTCCTGTTAGCTATGCAATCTTTTATCCACGCTAATGTATTACCCCCTACGGTATGTGCTGTTATATTGTGTAGTGACATTTGATGTGGTACGTTATCAAATGCTTTTTGGAAATCCAAGTACACCACATCCACAGGTTCTCCTTTATCCACTGTGAATGTTGCTTCATCAAAAAATTCAAACAGATTCATTAAAATCAATTTCGCTTGCACAAAGCCATGTTGGCACTGCCTGATCAACATCCTTAATAATAGATTTGAGCTGTTTCCCAATGACAGATGTTAGGCTAACTGGCCTGTAGTTTGCTGCTTTCTGCCTCCCTCCTTGTTTGAATAAAAGTGTTACTTGAGTTGTTTTCCAATCTGCTGGATTCTTTCACAATCTAAGGCCAGGATTTGGCTCTCATCGGGTGGGCTCAGCCTGGGCGAGAGGAGCGGCCACGAAAGTGACAGCTGCCCTGCCTGGATCGGGGAGGAGGTCGAGCGTGGAAGTTCGTGCTGGTGTGCGCAGGAAAAGCTCCCTGAAGCACAGAGCTGTCTCAGAGAGATGAAGATTTTTGAACATAAGAAATGAAGATTTAAAAAATATTAACAAGATGTCACCTCATGAACAAGGACATGTTAGAAATTAGTTTAAACATTTTAATTTTTTTTGATGACTGATCAAAGCCTCATCACGCACGTGGATGAGGTTTTGCAAGAAACGCAAAGGCCACTTTGCCTTTTCGCCTGCCCACCCGCTAACTGAGGTTGGATCGGCAGCAAAAGCTTTCATTTACTTAGATCTTCAATGGCCTTAACAGGCCTGTTAAATGTCGGCGGACACACTTCCGGCTCCCACACCCGCCCTGCGACCGAAATAGTGAAGACGATCGCCCAACATCATCACACGTCATTTTACCCTGGTTCAGGTTGGGTGTGCGGCCACCCAACGGGAGGAAAATTCTGCCCTGAGGAATTTTACAAGATGAGAACCAATGCATCCGTTAACTGCACCAACACTTCTTTTCAGACCTCCGGATGTAGGCCATCCGGTCCTGGGGGCTCCTCAATCTTTAGGTCTTGTTTCAGCTGCAGCTGATGTTGATGTTCAGCAAACCAGATCTCAGATTGAAACCCGCCTCAGCTGATCATAATTTATTTTTCCGTATTGTAGAAACGAGGAGGGAAAGCTACAGAACACAAAAGTACAGGACTTCAATAATTACTTTTAAAAATTGAAAGAATTAACATCTTTATTAAAAGAAAACATGAAACTTAAACACAAGATAAAAGATACAGTTAGAAAAGAAATCTTACAAAATAACACCTTTTATCAAAGGTACTCAATAAAACTATTTTTTTCACAACAGCCCTGAAAGATTCTGAAACATAACATCCAGGAAATATTCCCCAAACTGAGAAATTGTTTTCGCTTTAAATAGAAGTACAATCTATGACTTCCTAGAACAAATCCACGCTTATGTGGCTCTTCCAAAGGGAGAGTTCGAACAAACTGTTTCTCAGGACACATATTCTCCTGGCTCAAAACTGAGTTGCTTTCTTCAATTAAAAGGTTTTCCGAGCTTTTCTGCACACTTCAAAACACTGGGATTGGCCTTCGGTGGGACGTCCCCCACAGCAACTGCTACAGCTGAAAACCCATTTGTATAAATACCTTTTCACCCCTTTCTTCGTAGTTCTCCATTGTCTTTAATTATCTCTTTGAAAACTCAAGCTCCCAAATATTAAAACTTTTCATGTTCCTATTTTACCTCTATTTCGGGTCCATAAAATTTAAAACGCCTGCCCCTGTTTACTCACAACTCTCCTGTAAAATGCAAATATTCTTGTATCTTTGAGACTCGTTTGAATTGCAGCAGCTACAAATCAATTTCAAAACTTATCCCCAAATGCTCATTTCAGACCAACTCTGTTTCCTTGTAATTTAACACTCACTATCAGGTCTCATTCCGAAATGCAAGAAGATAACACCTTTAGTTTTTTGTGCCTTACACTCTGCAGAGTATCTGACTCCAACAACCTCACTTCGATTAACCCTGGACACAGACAGACACAAATTACCCTTCCCTACACAGAATATACACATAAACACAGATATGTAAAAATGTACTCCTATCATCATAGTTTAAAAACAAAATATTGTGGATGCTGGAAATCTGAACTAAAAACAGAGAATGCTGGAAAAATGCATCAGGTCTGGCAGTATCTGTGGAGAGAGAAACAGTGTTAACGTTTCAAGTCCGTATGATTCAGCTCTGAGAAAGAACCATGCAGACACAAAAGGTTAACTCTGTTTCTCTCTCCACAGATACTGCCAGACCTGCTGAGTTTTTCCAGCATTTTCTGTTTTTATTAAAGGTTGAATAGTTTTCCTAGCACCCTTTCCCAGGTGATGGTGATTGTATTATGTTCTCCCCTCCCGATCATCTCTTGATTTTCAAGACTCTTTGGGAAATTTTCGAAGTCCTCGACTGTGAAAATAGAGACAAAATACCTGTTCAACGCCTCCACCATTTCCTTACTTTCTGTTAACTATTCCCCAGAATCACTCTCGACCTTTGGTCATACATTTGCTATTTAAATACGTCACTGCAACTTTGCTGTAATACGTTTTAACCTAGTTTCCCAGTTCACCTTGGCTAACTCTGACTTCATACTCTCATAGTTACCTTTATTTAGGTTTAAAACACTAGTCATGGACCCACACTTCTCCACTTCAAACTGAACATGAAATTCTACCATGTGATCGCTGCCCCTATTCATTTATCCTGTGCCACAGATCTTGTCTGTTCCCTGGTTGGCCCTAGAATCTACTGCTCTAAGAAATTGTCCCAAGAATTCCTGGTTCCAGGCTACCATTGCCATTCTGATTTCCCCAATCTACATATGGATAAAAGTCACCCATGATTATTGCAGTACCTTTCTTAAACACCCTATATATTTCTTCCTGTGTGCTCTATCATACAGATCTTTGTCATTGGTACCTATATGGCTCACAACCATTGGGTCATCACCCTCCCACTGCAAGTACTCCAGCCCAGGCAGGCAACACAACTATCTGGATTCATGCTCTCAACTGCAGAGAACTGTATCTATCCCCCTGATGATACTGTCTCCTATCACTACCGCATTCCTCTCTGCTCACCCACTTGAATGACATCCTTCACCATGGTGCCATGGTCAGTCTGCTCATCCAACTTGCAGTCCTCCTGCTCATCCACACAGATCGCAAGCACCTTGTACCTGTTGGATGACTCCACTGGGAAACTCTTCTATGCACCATCCTCTAGTTTCTGTTTCCTGTCACTCAGACAATTTTCTATCCATGTTGCTATTGTCCCTTTTATTCCAGAAGCTAAAGCTTTGCTCAGCAGTCTGGTGTGTGACACTCTGTCAAATGCCTTTTGGAAGCCTATGTACACAACACCAAAACCATTATCCTCATCAACACTTTCTGTTACTTCATCGAAAAACTCAAGTAAGTTAGTTAAACACAATTAGTGCTTAACAAATCTGTGCTAGCTTTCCTTCATTAACCCCACTTGCATTAACCCACTGCTATGGGCTAGACTGCTGGCTGTTCACTCTTCCCCATCAGGGTGCTCAGCAGTGGCCAGTGACATCATTGACCCTGGCACCAAAGAGGCAATTTAACATCCAAATTCATGTCTGCTGTCACAGAAACACTTATCTGCCCCCTAACTATTGAATTTCCTATTACTATTGCTCTTCCCGTCTTCTTCGTGTGCCCCTGTACAGCTGAGCTGCTGGTGGTGCTATGGACTTGACTGTACTCCCCAGTTAAACCATCACTTTCATCAATATTCAGAATTGAATACTGGTTGGAGAGTGGGGTGCGCTCAGGGGACTCCTGCCTCTTTTTTCTTGACTGCCTGGTGGTCACCCATCACCTCTCTCTCTGCATACTCTTAAGCTTTGGAGTGACTACATCTATAAACATGCTATCGCAAAGCTCTCTAACTTACAGATGTGCCATAGTGATAACAGCTGATGCTTAAGCTCTGAAACCTGGAGCTCGAGCTGCTGCAACTGATGACAATTCCTGCATAAGCATCCTGGAGTTCCTACGTAGCGCAGGATGTGCATTCAAGAGGTCAGATCTGCCCTGCCATTCCTCTATCTATTAGGTAAGAAAACGTACTACCACAAATAAAGCTTACTACTTAAAACAATAAAGACTCACCAGCTCTTCAATTCCCATCTGCTGTTGTCATTTAAACATAAGGAAGGTGACCAAATGTTTTATTTAAACCTAATTGCCTTTCTTATTTATTTTTTGTTTTTTGCAGTTATTAATTTCCCAGCTGCTTAAACTATCTCCTTAACTTTGGAGATAGGGAAATAAGCTACAGTACTCACCAGGCAATCAATTCATAATTTCCAGTGATGTGATATTTTGATTCATTTTTTCTTACATTTTATTTCAAACTCCAAAATGCCCAGCTCCACTGCTCCTGACCAGACCCTCCATGTGAAATGGAATGGAATATAAAAGTAGTGATGATTTTCATGGGGCTGAATTTTAACCCTGTCAGAGAAGAAGTTGAATGGTGGGTGCGCACAGCTGCGCTTCCGGTCGGTGCCCACGAGCAGGAGCGCGCCGCCATTTTACGTGTGCAGGCCATTTAAGGCCCCCCCCAGCATGACGTCAGCATGGAAACACTATGCGCTCCCTGTCCGAGCAAGGAGGGGAAATCTCAAAACCGTGAGTGTGCACTTTCATTCACGAAAGATCGCACTCATCTCCTTGAGGCTAGGTGCTGCCTCAGAGAGATCAGCTGTAAATGTCAAAGATAAGAATAGAAAAATATAATTTCCATAACATGTCCCCTCATGTGACAATGTCACATGAGTTCGGATGTGTCCATAATTTTCAGGAAAACTTTATTAAAATATTTTAAAAGCGACATGAAACCTCATCCCACCTGTGGATGAGGTTTCATGCTTTTTTCGAATTCGCGCCGGGGCTCCTGGTCTGCCCGCAAAACTTAAGGTTGGTCGGGCAGGTTCTATAATTACTAAATAGCCTCTGTCAAAAGCCTCAATTGGCCATTGACAGGCCAGTGGTCGTGCAGCTGATTTCTTTGCGCCCTCGTCTTCCTGAAAATTTAAATGGGGCGCAGCAAGGTTGGGAGTTCCCCCCGATGACACCGCACGCCATTTTACTCGTCGGTGAGTGGGCCCCACCCCCGCTTGCTGACATGTAAAATCCTGTCCATATAGTTTTACAGAGCATTAGTGAGATCACATCTCGAATACAGTGTACAGCTTTGGTCTACTTATTTAAGAAATTACATCATTGCATTAGAAGAAGTTCAGAGAAGGTTCAGACGACTGATTCCTGGGCTGAGGGGGTTATCTTATGAGGAAAGGTTGGGCAGGTTGGGACTGTGTCCATTGAAGTTTAGACTGAGTTGATTTTATTGAAACATATAAGACCCTGATGAAGCTTGGCAGGGTGGATTTTGAGAGGATATTTCCCCTTGTGAGAGAGACCGGAACTAGGGGACACTGTTTAAAATTAATGGGTCTCCTATTTAAGAGAGAGATGAGGAGAAGTTTTTTCTCTCAGAGGGCCGTGAGTCTATGGAACCCTCTTCCCCTGAGACCGGTAGATGCAGGTGATTAAATATTTCTAAGGCAGAAATAGATAAATTCTTTACATACAAGGGAGTCAAAGAGTGCAGAGAGTAGGAAGGAATGTGGAGTTGAGGCCTAAATCAGGTCAGCCATGATCTTACTGAATGGCGGAGCAGGCTCGAGCAACCAAATGATTTACTCCTGCTCCTAATTTGTATGTATGAATGTAAGTAAGATAAGGCGATTGCTTTCCAAAACACATCCCTTCAGTCTTCAAGCCTCTGGTCACCTGTCATTTTAATTCTCCATCTTGCTTCCATGCTGATCTTGCTGTCCACAGTCTCCTGCCATGTTCCAATGTCTCTCATCAGAACCTCTGCCTCCATTTCCTTTCCTTTCTCTTTGCTGGTTTCCTTTTTTCTCTCTTGTTTTGCTCTTTTTGTTTTCAGGTGGTAGCTGTTCAGATTCTGTCAATAGCACCTCCTCTCGGCATATCTTTGTTTCTTTACAATAGGAAGGAGATCAAGGCCTTGGAGAGGGTGCAGAAGAGATTTACTAGATCGATAGGAGTGTGGATGGGCCTCAGTTACATGGAGAGGCTGGAGAGGTCGGAGGTCATTTCCTCAGAGCAGGAGAGTTGAGAGAGGTTTGCACAACCAGGAACGGATTTGACAGAGTAAATAAGGAGAAACTGTTTCCATTGGCAGAGCAGTCGATAACCGGAGGACATAGAATTGAGATAATTGGCAACAGAACAGGATGCAACATTTATTTAAACAATGAGTCGCTGTGATCTGGACAGCACTGCCTGAACTTGTAGTTAAGCAAATTTAATAGTAAAATTCAAAAGACAATTGTTGAGATAATGGGAAATATTTTTGTGTGTCTGTGGTAAAAGAGGAGGTCAGGGTAATTAGTATGATAAGTCCACCAAACAACACAGGAGCAGCCTTCCTCTAGGCTGTATCATTCTGTGTCTATAATTCAATGCCCACATCAGTGTTTTCCACATCTCAGTTCATTCATCTCAGCTTTCACCTTCCTAACCCATGACCGCTCCCATCTAGAAGGACAAGAGCAGCAGATTGATGGCAATGCCACCAACTGGAAATTCTGCTTTAAGTCACTCACCAATCTGGCTTGGAAATATATCACCATTCCTTCACAGTCGCTGGGTCAAAATCCTGGAACTACCTTCCTAACAGCACTGTGGGTGTACCTACACCACATGGACTGCTGTGGTTCAAGAGGGCAACTCACCGCCATCTTCTCAAGGGCAATTAGGGATGGGTAGTAAATGCTGGCCCTGCCAGCGAAGGCCACATCCTGTGAATGAATAAAAGAAAAGCAAAGTCACCCTGTCCCCTCACCTGTAATTTCTGATTCACCATGAGCAATTCTGTAACAATGTGTTTCTTTATCTACAGGTACAATTGTTCCAATCTCTGCACCTTGGGGATTTTTTGGACGCTTGGGAAGTGGCAAAATACAAAAGTTACTCAAGACATATGCTACAATAGTTCCTGAACTCATCAGTCCACCGGAACCAATGGGTCAAATGGTCAAATTAGCAAAAGTACCTGCTGGTTCGTACTATGTCAGGTAACTTTAGTTACTGATATATTGTGTTTGACATTTCTTTACATCAGCCCTTGTGTCAACATCACTCAACCTGGAGTCGGACTGTGATTATTGGGCTCATCCGGGTGCAGGGGAACATTGGTCAATATTAATTGTATAATGGATTGATTCATATCTCAAAATCTGCAGTTCCTTCTTCTGAGAACACAGCGAGACCTCCCCATTCACATTAGTCAGGTTCATATGGAGCTGGCTCCTGTTTTTCCGACATTTTCACACCACCACCTTGTGTATTTTTGATAGACCACTTTCACATCTTTTAATCAGTGCCTCAGCCAAAATAAAACATCAGCTCATTGAGATGTTTGATGTTCTTTCTACTGTAATTAGTTTAAATGTCTCTTTATCTGCTCTTTCTGTGCGTAGTCATAAATTTCACAGTTCCAATGTTACTGGTCCCCCTCCCATACCCTTTGGAGGGGTCATTTTCCAGATAGGTGTCTGGACGATGAATGACCGTGTGATTTGCTGACCTCAGAGAAGATCAAGCTGGGCCCAGTCCATTCCTCACTCAACATTCACTAACTCACACTATCAGTGAGGGTCACTACACAGGACGCTCTCCAATGTGGACATTGTCCTCTTGGTGTAAACAACTGTGATGCTATTTCATCATTTGTAGAGTTTACACGTTGAGCTTTCACAGTGAGCAATTGTGATCACAGAGATTGCTGTTTAGGAAAATTACGGTCCAGTTTTCACTCTGTTTAAATTATTGACAGAAATTCGGGGACTTTGGGCCTGTGAATTCCCAACAAGTGACCCTTGTGAACAACAATTCACTCCAGGAACTCACAATCAGGGATTCTGTACTCATATTTTGAACAAAGAAATTGGAATGTTCCCTTCAAGAGCAGAAGTTGGGGTGGGAGGAGTTTCCGGGTTATCAGCTGATGTGGGTCATCCTTTATATGGGCTGGCAGTCTGTGGTAGATTTGTAGAGAGAAGGAAATTCTGCAGGCGATTGGTGCACAGCAAGATCATACTAACATACAAATTAGGAGCAGGAGGAGGCCATCAGCCCCTGGAGCCTTCTCTGCCATCCACTAGGATCATGGCTGATCTGATTGCAGCCTCAATGTCACTTTCCTGCCTGCCCCCTATACCTTTCACTCCCTTAATAGTCAAGAATCTATCTCCCTCTACCTTATAACTATTGAATGACCCTCTTTTGCTCTCTGTGGAAGAGAGTTCCACTGAGTCAATACCTTCTAAGAGGAATAAAAAAATTCTCCTCATCTCCATCTTAGAAGAGCTCTTATTTTTAAACATTGGCCCCAGGTTCAGATATCTCCAAGGGGAAATATCCTCTCAGCATCCACTCTGTCATGTCTCTCCAGCATCTTCTCTGTTTCAATAAGATCACCTCATTCTTCTAAACTCCAATTGGCCCAACATGCCCAACCTTTCCTGATAAGAGATCTCGTCCCAGGAATCAGTAGAGTGAACCTTCTCTGAACTGCTTCTAAGGCAATTATGTCCCTTCCTAAATAAAGAGACCATAACTTTACCTCATCTTTTAATTTTCCCTCCTTGTTATTCTTTTGGTCATTCTTTGTTTTATACACTAAGTCCAATTTTCTGATCTTCCTGGAATTCTATGTTCTTTCTTTCAATTTGATGCTACCTTTAACTTCCTTAGTCAGCCACGGATGGTGTGTTCCTCCCAGAGAATTTCTCTTTCTCACTGGAATGTATCTTTGCTGAGGGTTATGGAATATCTCCTAAAATATCTGCCACTGCATCCCTACAGACCTATCTCTAAACCTATTTCCCCAGTTCACTTTAGCCAGCTCTGTCGTCATGCCCTCATATTTGCCCTTATTTAAGTTTAAAACATTAGTCTTAGACCCACTGGCCCATAACTTCCGATCTCTGGGGCGTCATATCTGTAAGGTGCCCTTTAATCTCCCCATGCAAGGACTGTATGGGAATTTGCAAGTAAGTTCAAACTTCCCTTTGGCAATTACCCTGCACTGGGAAGCATTCCTTACTCCACTTTAAATCGGAGACTTCATAAGGTTCCAAACAAGTTACCCAGGAAAAATTAGAAGAATTGAAACCACATCTAAATCCTGGATAACGATCGTACTGTCCACCTCCGCCTGACAACCCAGGGGCCTCTTCCAACACCCTCACCCATCCCCCAACTAGACCCTCAAAGTCCTGACAACCTCCCAACTCCCCCAAACCACTCCCCCACTCTCTGACCGCACGTCACCTTCCCATCCCCCCAATGCCCTCTTGAATCTAAGACCACACGCCACTCCCAAACCCCTGACAACCCCCTCCAGCACCCTGACAAAAATCCTGACCCACCAACTAAACCCTTGCCTCCACAATTACACTTCTGAACTACCAACAACCTCCCACCACCCACACAACTACACCCCTGACCTCCCGAATAACCCCCACCCCACCAACTACCCACCCAACACCCCCTACTGCCCTCCTCATCCCATGACCAAACCCCAAGCCCATCAACTCTCCTCCCATTCCCCCAACAACCCCAGGCCCATTCTACCACCACACTGCCTCCCCACTGACAACTCGACAACTCCCTATCCTATCCACTTGCATTGAACATTTACCTTCCCCCTGGCTTCTCAAAGTGGCTGGGTATTTTAAACTTAGCTGCTTTATGGTAGCTAGTGCTGTAAAAAAGGGTGTGGCTTCCTCTCATCTGACTTTGCTCCCCTTGACTGAAGGCCTCGGGAATTCGCTGCAATGCATATTTCTCACCCGGCCCGAGGCGGAAGCTCGGCTGAGGAAGGTACCCACATGGACCAGAACCGCTAGATCCTCCATCTCCCACTGCAAATTCCCCTCCAGCCCTGATGAGGTGCCCTGAACCCTGGCACGAGGCAGCAATCCAGCCTTCTGGGTTTCACTCTCAGCTGCAGGAAACTGTGCCTATCCCCCTGACTATACTGTCCCCTACACCCACTACATTCCTATTCACTCCCCCTATTTGACTGGCTTCCTGTACGATGGTGCCATGGTCAGTTCGCTCAGCCATGCTGCAGTCCCCACTTTCATCCCTACAAACTGCAGGAACTCAAATCTGTTGGACAACTGCAAGGGCTGAGGCTCCTCCACTTCTAGCTTCTTGATCCCTTATCTGCCTCACTCACAGCGACATCCTCCTGTCCCTGACCACTGACCAAATCAATTGACCCTATCCTAAGGGGTGTGATCAGATCCTGGAATGAAGAGTCAAAGTAACTTTCCCCCTCCCTGTTGCCTCATCGTGTCTGCAGCTCGGCCTCCAGCTCAAAGACTCTGAGCCGAAGCTCCTCGAGTCTCTGGCACTTACTGCAGACATGTTTGACCTGAATCACACACGTGTCCACGAGCTACCGCGTTCTGCAGTCGCAACACGTAGATCCCACGAGAATTCCCACAAGGGGCATTCTCTCAATTTCTTGAAAGTACAAAGCTCCCTCTATAAACTGGGAATAAACTTGTGATTACTTCAGGACACTTCTTAAAAAAAATTGCTGTCTCAAGATTCACATTTGCAAATCAGACGTTGGAGTAGGAAAGATGTGACTGGGATTTTTTTTTCCAAAGGTGGTGCTAAAGTGTGTAAAGAGAGTAGAGGTGTGCATTATAGACTTATAAGGCGCTATTTCAATGGAGGCGATGGGGATCTCAGCTAAATAGTCAGTGAGGGCCCTGCGTCACCTCCTTTAGGGAGGGTCTGCTGCATTAAGTGCCTTTCAGGCGGCCAATGACAGGCCTTCCCTGGAACCAAGGACCCCAGGGGGCAAAGGCCTCATTCTCCAGAAGCTGCTGGACAATCAGAGGCCAGCAGCTCTCAGCGCTTGTCATCATCGAGGAGGTGAAGTGGCTGCTGTTGGCTCTGTTCCTGAGAGGCCTCAGATCAGTGCTGGATCTCTGGATATCAGGTGGCCTATGGCAGGAAGAGGATCGCAGCAAAGGAGGTCACGAGCGAGGGGGTGAGGTGTATAGGAAAAAAGGGCAAAGGGGCGGCTTCCTGCAGCTCTGCTCACCTTCCTGATGACAGTCCCTCGACAACAAGGTGCTCCCTCCCACGGAAAGCAACCCGAGTAGTGATAGGACCTCCTGCATCTGGGTTAATGCCTTTGGCTGCGATAAGAGGCTCTTAGGTTGACATGAATTGTCCGCTGAAGTGCCTCCATTGATGGTGGGTTAGGAAGGGTTGGGATGGCCACCCACGAGCGTCCCCGCACTGGATTTAACCTTGGTGGAGGCAGCAAGGCAGCAGGGTGCCCGCCTGCCACCCTCACATACAATTAAATGCCCTGTCCATTACCAAACTTGCCTGAAGGGAGCATATTAAATTCGGCCTATAGAATCATGACTGCACATAAGGAGGCTATTCAGCCCTTAGAGACCATGCTGGCTATATGGAGCAATCCAATCAGTGCCATACCCTCCCTTTAACACAGTGACCCTGCACATTTATTCCCCTCAAAAGGCCATCCAATTTCCTTCTGAAATCATTAATTATCTCTGTTTCCTTTGCCCTAATAAACAGTGAGTTCCAGATCATTACCACTCACTGCAAACCAAAGTTTTTCCTCAGGTGCCCCTGAATCTCTTGCCCAAAGTCTTCTATCTGTCTCCCCTAGTTCTTGTACCATCAGCTAATGAGAGCAGCTTTTCCTTTTCTACCTTATCAACACTGTCAGAATCTTGTACAGCTCTATCCAATCACCCCTCAACTTCCTTTGACCCAAGGAGAACAACCCCAGCTTTTCCAACCCAACCCTGTCACTAACATCCCCCTCCGGGGAACCATTCGAGTAAGTCTCCTCTGCACCCCGTCAAGGTGCCTCACATCCCTCCTAAAGTGTGGTGACCATTACTGGATGCAATACTCTAGTTGTTGCCTCTCCAGAGCATAATAAAGGTTCAGCATCACTTCCCTGCTTTTGTATTCAACACCTCTATCCATGAAACCCAAGTTTCTATGTAGTTTGCTAAACATTTTCTCAATATGTACTCTCACCTTCAAAGATCCATGCACCCCAAGGTCCCTCTGTCCCTGCACACTCTTTAGCATTGTTCCATGCCTTCTCTATTGCCTCTCTCTATAGCTTGTGCAAAAAATTCATCAGCTCACTTTATGTTTGTATCATTCATGGAGTGTGGGTGCTGCTGGCTAGGCCTGCATTTATTGCCCATTCCTAGTTACCCATGAGAAAGTGATGGTGAGCTGCCTTCCTGAACCACTGCACTCTATGTGGTGTAGGTACAACCAAAATGCTGTTTGGGAGGGAGATCCAGCATTTTGACCCAACTACAGTGAAGGAACAGCTATATATTTCCTAGTCAGGATGGTGAGTGGCTTGGAGGGGAACTTCAAGGCGTTGGTGTTCCCATCTATCTGCTGTCCTTGTCCTTCTAGATGATGGTGGTTGTGGGTTTGGAAGATGCTGTCCAAGGAGTCTTGGTGAGTTCCTGCAGTGCATCTTGTAGATGGTACATACTGCTGCCACTGTGGGTCAGTGGTGGAGGGAGTGAAAGTTTGTGGATGTGGTGTCAATTAAGCGGCCTGCTTTGTCCAGGATGTTGTCAAACTGCTTGAGTGTTGTTAGAGCTGTAGTCATCCAGGCAAGTGGAGAGTGTTCCATCACACTCCTGACGTGGGCCTTGTAGATGGTGGACAGGCTTTGAGGAGTCAGGAGGTGAGTTACTCATTGCAGGATTTCTAACCTCTGACCTGCTCTTGCAGCCACCATAATTATATGGCTAGTCCAGTTCTATTTCAGGTCAATAGTGACCCCCAGGATGCTGATAGTGGGGGATTCAGTGATGGTGATGCCATTGAATGTAATTTTTTTGTATTAAATCCAATCTGGCAATAGTCTGCCCATTCAGCTAGCTTATCTATTATGTTACTACAGCGGTGGATGAACTGAATGGTGGAGGGTCCTCATTGGGCTGAATGGCCAACTCCTCTTCCTATTGTACAGACAATCGACTTGGTTTCCAGACAGTTTTTGTCAGGAGGAATAAAAATGAAAATTATATATTCTTAATTCTGTTGCAGGGCTTTTGAGAAGAAAGTTGATGAGCAACAATGTGAACAACTCGTGTCCAAGTTCCAGAAGGACTTGGAACAAGACAAACAAAACTTTACTCATAGATTTATTATTGCTTTCTATAACACACGTGGGCTCATGCAAATAGCTTTCAGAAAGAAAGAAAAGCCGCTTGGGTAGGTTATGTCACCTCTGTAGACATCAACAGTGAGATGTGCTTAACTCTATTCTTAAACTGTTTGAAGCTTCCACTAATTACACAATGGGTTTAAGCCGGAGTACTGTGCAAAGTTCTGGTCTCCTTTCCTAAGGAAGGATATATTTACCGTAGAGGGAACGCAATGACTGTTCATTGGACAGATTACATATATGTGCCGGTATTGGTGTTTTGAACAATTCCACCAATGACACATTCAGCACTGAGACCCTGTTTAGAAATATTGCCCTCTAGTGACAGACAGATCTTGTTTCTCACCAAATTCGACTAAAAACAGGGGCTCTTCCATCTTGCTCCACCATTCAGTAAGATCATGGCTGATCGTCTACCTTAACTCCACCTTCCCACACTATCCCTCGAGTGTGTAATCTGTCTAATAAACAGGCATTGCAGTCCCTCTAAGGAAAGTTCATCCCTTAGGTAAGGAGAGCAAAACGACGGTTTTACCCACCTAAATGACTGAAGTAAGATTTCATTGCTCTTTTCTCCGTTTGTAATAAAGGCTAAGATACCATTTGTTTCCCTGATTGCTTGTTGTAACTGCATATTACCTTTCTATGCTGCATGTGTAAAGACACCCAAGCCCCTCTGAATACCAACATTTTCCAGTCACTCACCCATGCAAAATATTCCACTTTTATATTTTTCCCATGTTTGACTGACTTCACACGTCCCCAAATTATATTCTGTCGGCCACATTCTTACCCATTCACTTAATCAACCAAATATGGAGAAACCACATGGTCTTCGACCCTCATGTTAACCAGACATGAGGATCCAGCCCTGGCAGATCTGACTGTCCCTGACAGAGGAGCCCTGACTGCTGCTGTTGCTTTTCATATTGTTTATAATTAGGTTCCTCCTTCAATTCCAAGTTATTTGCTCATGTTTCAGATTCATTTCTGACCACCCAACTCTGTGGGCAGCAAAGGTAAAATGAGTCTAACATCACCGCACTGCACATACACAGGCCTAATCCCAGTTGGACATGGGTAGTGGGCTCTCCATTGGGTGACAGGGATTAATCACTGCAGTAATTTGCATTTTCTATAATCTTGCTTTAATTGAATCATGACCAGACTGAGACTGAGATGGTCCTAGTGCCTGACATAATTCTAGGATGTTCTTTCTTGACACAGCGATGGATTATATTTATGTTTATCACAGTCATACTGAACAGAATGTTTAAAGGTGAAGTGAAAGTATCTCATTGAAAATGGGATGTGTTTCAGAGCAGAGAGAATTGAAGTTGTTACAAATGAAATTATGGAGTGGTCAGGTTTGGCATTGTACCTGAGCTCAGGGAGGGGAGCATGAGAATAGCAGCTTGCACTGAGGCCCAGGACCGGCACGAGTGACTCAGTGGTGAAGGGGTTTGTGGAGTTGAGTCAGGGGTCGAGGACATGCAGGAGTTAAAGAGTGTGTGAGGTGCTCGGTATTAGAAACAGCCAGAGACACCTAGAAATAAAGTGCATGAGCAACATGGCTCCTTGTATTAAAACATCTTTTTCGGACTCTTCACTTCTTCCTGCAGGCTCCCTCTGTGGGTATAATTCTGTAAGGAAGCCTCCAGTGAACAATATGCACAGATTAAAATTTCAAAAGAGTGATCAATGACAGAAAGATCCAAGGATGGCAGAGGGTGGAGTTGGGGCAGAGAGGGGTGAAATAGGAGGGGCCTGGCATCTTGGATCTGGTATGGGTGGTGGTGAAAGGGAGTTTTTGATCAGAAAATGAGGGGCTTAAAGGATAATGTCAGGTGGATCCATTTCTAATTGTTGGTTGGCTGAGTCCTTGAGTTCACCTACAACATTCCAATTACCCATGCGGAGAGTGATCACCGACAATCTCCTTTACAATGCATAGAAGGGAGAGCCAGCTGAGCCAGCAACTTCAACCATGTTCCACAGAGCGGTGAGTGCAACACTGGACACTAACATGAACATTCAGTAAAGAGTGAACCAAAAAACACCGTTATTGTGGAAGAGATAATATTGTGTCTCCCTAATTCTTCTGGAACCATCAAGCTGTGCCAACTATGAGCTGTCCCAGGACATTGAGCTTTCAGATTAAATTAGTCTCAACAAACAACGACGGTGCCGACATGAATAAAGAGAAACCAATGTAATGTGAAATACTTACAAGTGAAGTTTAAATTTTAAAAACACGCAGTCCACCTTTGTGCTCTCAATAATTCTCCTGTTAGTAGCAATGGAGTTGGGCAAGAAAGTTGTCGTCATGATGAAGATCCTCCCTGTTTCTGCAGGAGACTCTTTTATAACCCGCTTGTACCTGCTGCATTGTCAGCTAAGAACAATATTCACCACTGAAATGCTTCCCCGCAGCATGGTCACTTACGTCTCCCATGCACACAATCGGCACATTAAATTTTCATTAGAATCGTGAGGAACCTGCAGTGGAAACTTAACTGCTTAAAACTGAGAAAGAATCCCAATCTAAAATTAGAATCCAGAGACTGAAAATGGAATAAAGTTCAGATTCCCATCTCCTCACACCCGTACTGGGAGCTCACAGTCGGAACATCGACAGTCTAAAGCTGTGATTGAGAACATGATCTATTCAGATATTTCCCCTATTAACAGGTGACCCATTCACAGGCTTCTCTCATGGAGGAAATTAGCCATTGTCTTCTTGCCTTTGTTTGTCTTTTATTTTTCAAACTGCTGGGAATGTATTCTCACTGTGAAATAAAGAGGGTGATGCATTTCAACTTTTGGTGTCACGTTAGATTCTTACTCAGAAATAAATCTGGGTCACTCATTGGCTATTTCTGAGGAGATAGTGGCGTCGTGATAATATCACTGAACTAGTAATACAGGGACCCAGGTTAATGCTCTGGCAGCATGTGTTCAAATCCCACCATTGCAGCTGGTGAACATTAAATTCAGTTAATGAAATCTGGAATTGAATACTAGTTTCAGTAATAGTGACTCTGAAAAAATCATTGATTGTTGTAAAAATCCATCTGCTTCACTAATGCCCTGACCTAGTTTGGCCTACATCTGACTCCAGGTCCACAGCAATGTGGCTGACTCTTTACTGCCCTCTGAAATGGCCTAGCTAGACTCTTCGATCAAGGGCAGTTAGGGATGGGCAACACTGTGTGAGCCTTGCCAGCAACACCCACATCCTATGAAAGAATAAATAAAAAATATTAGATAAACTCTCCGCATTTCAGTGAAATGATTCTGTCAAAATATTGAGATGTAAAAGGAAAGAATGAAGAGACAGAAAGTAATTTCTTGAGAGATGTGACACTTGGAGAGTGAGCTTCATATTCTCCAGGTGACAGCTCACACCCCGTGCAGCCTGACACTTCAACCTGTCAAACTCCACTCTGAACAGGGTTTAAAACTCTCTCAATGGGATTTCACTGATAAACTCCCAGGATAGACAGAGTCCGACACACAACAATTCATGGATCAATCATCGGCCGGATGTTGTGAAATTCTTCTTTCTTGGAAAATCTCCCAATCTGGGCAGGTAAGGGAGGATTCTGGGGAGGGACCTGGTTAATCCGGGTTTCATTACCCTTTCCTCACTTGTTCAAATTTCCACCCAAGAAGGGTCCGGAACTCCTTCCCTCCACACTTCCCATTGCAGGGGTCACAGGAAGAGGTTGAGCTGACGGGAGAATCTCATCAATTGGGATTTCTGTCACGTTCCACCTCCATTGTGTGAAAGCTGCTTCTACCTGTAGGAAACTGGGAGACAAGCATTCAAGGGCCTGATCCTGGCTGGAGTGAGACCTGTTTTCCATCTAAAGGACACTTTCCCTGCTGCAAAAACAGAACATTTAAAATCAGTCCTAGTTTTTTTAAGGGTCTTTGTTCCAGGGAAGAGGCCCCACTTACATAGCAGCAAGATCACACAGTGATATCCCTCCAAACCCCACTCAGACAGATACACCAGTTAGTGAGGAAATCACAGCCACAGCCCCAATATATTCCAATCGTCCTGATCCTGGAATTCCAGGCAGGGGCAGCAGCATATCCATGGGGCAGCCGGATATCCTGCTCCATGATGATCCTTCCCAGGAAGCAACCATTGAATTCAAGGATGAATCCCCGAGGTTGGGAGCTAGGGTTCTCACAATTGTGTTTGTAGTGTAGCCTCCGACAGGGTCAAAACTGGGTCAGGCTGAAGTGGATTATAATCCTAGACCCTCTTTGGGGCTATTCCAGATCAGATGCACTCCTCGGATGATCACTCTGACTTCAGGTAGAGAAAAACATGCCTCACAGATACTTAACAAAAACAGAATTACCTGGAAAAACTCAGCAGGTCTGGCAGCATTGGCGGAGAAGGAAAGAATTGACGTTTCGAGTCCTCATGACCCTTCAACAGAACTGAGTAAAGTTAGGAGCGGGGTGAAATATAAGCTGGTTTAAGGTGGGGGGTGGGGTGGGGGGAGAGAAGTTGGGGGGTGGGGCAGGTGGTAGTAGGGACAAGCAAGCAGTGATAGGAGCAGAAAATCAAAAGATGTCACAGACAAAGGAACAAAGATGTGTTGAAGGTGGTGATATTATCTAAACGAATGTGCTAATTAAGAATGGATGGCAGGACACTCAAGGTACAGCTCTAGTGGGTTTGGGGTGGAAAGACTGACAGGGCATTACACGTATAGATTTAAAAATAATGGAAATAGGTGGGAAAAGAAAAATCTATATAAATTATTTGAAAAAACAAAAGGGAGGGAGAAGAAATGGAAAGGGGGTGGGGATGGGGGAGGGAGTTCAAGATCTAAAGTTGTTGAATTCAATATTCAGCCCGGAAGGCTGTCAAGTGCCTTGTCTGAAGATGAAGTGCTGTTCCTCCAGTTTGCGTTGGGCTTCACTGGAACAATGCAGCAAGCCAAGGACAGAAATGTGGGCAATAGAGCAGGGTGGTGTGTTAAAATGGCAAGCGACAGGGAGGTTTGGGTCTTTCTTGCAGACAGACCGCAGGTGTTCTGCAAAGCGGGCGCCCAGTTTACGTTTGGTCTCTCCAATGTAGAGGAGACCACATTGGGAGCAACGAATGCAGTACACTAAGTTAGGGGTAATGCAAGTGAAATGCTGCTTCACTTGAAAGGAGTGTTTGGGCCCTTGGACGGTGAGGAGAGAGGACGTGAAGGGCCAGGTGTTGCATCTTCTGTGTGGGCATCGGGAGGTGCCATAGGTGGGGGTTGAGGAGTAGGGGATGATGGAGGAGTGGACCAGGGTGTCCCGGAGGGAACAATCCCTACAGAATGCCACCAGGGAGGGTGAAGGGAAGATGTGTTTGGTGGTGGCATCATGCTGGAGTTGGCGGAAATGGCGGAGGATGATCCTTTGAATGCGGAGGCTGGTGGGGTGATAAGTGAGGACAAGGGGGACCCTATCATGTTTCTGGGAAGGAGGAGAAGGCGTGAGGGCAGATGCGCGGGAGATGGGCCAGACACGGTTGAGGGCCCTGTCAACGACCGTGGGTGGAAAACATCGGTTAAGGAAGAAGGAGGACATGCCAGAGGAACTGTTTTTGAAGGTAGCATCATCAGAACAGATGCAACGGAGGCGATGGAACTGAGAGAATGGGATGGAGTCCTTACAGGAAGTGGGGTGTGAGGAGCTGTAGTCGAGGTAGCTGTGGGAGTCGGTAGGCTTGTAATGGATATTGGTGGACAGTCTATCACCAGAAATTGAGACAAAGAGGTCAAGGAAGGGAAGGGAAGTGTCAGAGGTGGACCATGTGAAAATGATGGAGGGGTGGAGATTGGAAGCAAAATTAATAAATTTTTCCAGGTCCCGACGTGAGCATGAAGCAGCACCAAAGTAATCATCGATGTACCGGAGAAAGAGTTGTGGGAGGGGGCCGGAGTAGGACTGGAACAAGGATTGTTCCACATACCCCATAACGAGACAGGCAGAGCTGGGGCCCATGCGGGTACCCATAGCCACACCTTTTATTTGGAGGAAGTGAGAGGAGTTAAAGGAGAAACTGTTCAGTGTGAGAACAAGTTCAGCCAGACGGAGGAGAGTAGTGGTGGATGGGGATTGTTCGGGCCACTGTTCGAGGAAGAAGCTAAGGGCCCTCAGACCATCCTGGTGGGGGATGGAGGTGTAGAGGGATTGGACATCCATGGTGAAGAGGAAGCGGTTGGGGCCAGGGAACTGGAAATTGTTGATGTGACGTAAGGTGTCTGAGGAATCACGGATGTAGGTAGGAAGGGACTGGACAAGGGGAGAGAGAAGGGAGTCAAGATAACGAGAAATGAGTTCCGTGGGGCAGGAACAGGTTGACACGATCGGTCTGCCGGGACAGACCTGTTTGTGGATTTTGGGTAGGAGTGAGAAGCGGGCCGTCCGAGGTTGGGCGACTATGAGGTTGGGAGCTGTGGGAAGATGATCTCCAGAGGAGATGAGGTCAGTGACAGTCCTGGAAACAATGGCTTGATGTTCAGTGGTGGGGTCATGGTCCAGGGAGAGGTAGGAGGAAGTGTCTGCGAGTTGACGCTCAGCCTCTGCGAGGTAGAGGTCAGTTCGCCAGACAACAACAGCACCACCCTTGTCAGCGGGTTTGATGACAATGTTGGGGTTGGACCTGAGAGAACGGAGTGCAGTAAGTTCAGAGAGAGACAGATTAGAATGGGTGAGAGGGGCAGAGAAATTGAGACAACTAATGTCACACCGACAATTCTCAATGAAAAGATCAAGAGAAGGTAAGAATCCAGAGGGAGGGGTCCAGGTCACAAATACTTAGCTGTGCTTGAAGATTTAATCTAAGTCTCCCTGAAGGAAAGGAATTAACAGAGATTTTCGCTGTGCTCCAGGTACATTTATTACCAAGTTTACGCTAGATTACAACAACCTGGCTATTACTGGAGTCTGGTCATCTCTCCTCAACAATATACCTCTCAACTGAAAATTGTACGGAGGTGGGTTTTCGAGTTTGTTACTGAAGACTATATAAGACAATATACTTTCAAAATTGTATAAAAGTTGTTTCAGGAACTGAAAATGCAATTCACTTTTTATGGTAAATCAATCACAACATTGACATTTCTAGTAAGTATATTCTTGACTCTAATAGAGAATCCAGATCTTATTCATATTACAAAGAAATAGTTGATATCTATTAAATATTTATCGTTGTTTGGTTGTAGAGAACATGATCATTGGTAAAATAGAGACATATCAAAGCTTTTTGTCTTGCACTCATCAGGACACTTCTCAAGAATACCAATATAAGGGGAAATCAACTATTTATACTGTATGAGAAGAGAGTGCTGATTGTTTGGCAAGTGGACTCTGATTGGTAGAGGCTTTGATATTATGTGAATCAGTATTCATTGAGCATATGAACTTGGAAAATTGTGCAGTTGAATTCAGTTATAACCACGCCATGTTTGCCCAAACAGATGGTGTTGCCATAGGATCCCCTCGAGGCCCAGCTCTCATGAACATCTTTGTTGGGTTCTATGAGAAACGTCTCTTTGATGTAATGACACCTAATCATCTACCTCTCGCACATTTCTGATATGTGGATGATACGTTTGTTATATTTAAATCTGCAGCTGCATATAATAATTTCCTGACACATGTTAATGGAATCCACCCCGTGCTCTGATTACCCTGGAAAGGCAAGTTATCCCAATAATTTGTGCAGCAGCAATAAGAGTGATATTTGCTAGTAGCAGGATGCTGCCATCAAGCCAAAAGGTCATTCTGCCTATCACACAAATGAGTGATGTGGTATATGATTCCTCGTGCCAGTGCGATGCTAGGTATGTAGGCCGGACGTGCCAAAGACAGGGGATCACATCAAACAGCATGTCCCAGCCGCTGTTCACAACGGGCAGGGTACAGGCCGTATCCAACCAGCCCTTTCTTGCAAAAATCAAAACACAGTGTCCAACATTAGATGTGATTCGGCGAATGGACAACATTTGCTAATTAATCCTCAGTGTGCTAAAAATGACGCTGACAACCAATTGAAGATTGTCAGTTGGGCTCACAGTGTGGGCACTTTTACATGAACTGGAAGCTACACATATTAATACACAGGGCCCTGCTCATTGCAGACAGAAAGAAGATGTACACATGGGGAGGTGATGGTGTTGTGGTACTTTCACTGGACTAGTAAACCAGAGATCCAGGGTAATGCTCTGGGGACCCAGGTTTGAACCTGCCAGCGCAGATGGTGGAAATTGAATTTAAAAATGATCTGGAATTAAAAGTCTAACGATTACCACAAAATCATTGCTGATTGTTGTAAAAAACCGTCTGGTTCACTAATGCCGTTGAGGGAAGGAAATCTGCCGTCCTTAGCTGATCTGGCCTACATGTGACTTCAAACCCACAGCAATGTGGTTGACTCCTAAATGCCCTCTGAAATGGAGCCACTCAGTTGTTTCAAACTGCTACAAAGTCTCAAAAATGGAATGAAAACTGACGGACCAGTCAGCATCAGCCAAGCAACAGCCTGACATATTCTTACTCACGGAATCATACTTTACAGATAATGTCCCAGACACCAGCAGCAGAGGTGGTGGCACAGTGGTATACAGGTGGGAGGGAGTTGCCCTGGGAGTCCTCAACATCAACTCGGGACCACGTGAAGTCTCATGGCATCAGGTCAAACATGGGCAAGGAAACCTCCTGTTTATTACCACGCACTGCCCTCTGTCAGCTGATGAATCAGCGCTCCTCTATGTTGAATACCACTTGGAGGATGTTCTGAGGGTGGCAAGAGCACAGAATGTACCCTGGGTGGGAAACTTCAATGTCCATCATCAAGACTGTCTCAGTTGCACCTCTAATAACTGAGCTAGGCGAGTCCTAAAGGACATACCTGCTAGACTGGGTCTGCGGCAGGTGGTGAGGGAACCAACAAAAGGGAGAAACACACTTGATGCTCACCAACACAGCTGCATCCATCCTTGACAGTATCGATAATAGTGACCAATGCACAGACCTTTTGGAGACGAAGCCTCATTTTCACGTTGAGGATACCCTCCATCATGTTGTGCGGCACCACCACAATGCCAAGTGGGATAGATTTCAAACAGATCTCGCAACTCAAGACTAGGCATCCATGAGGCATCCAAGAGCAGCTGCAGAAACATGCTAGAAAACAACCTGTAACCTCCATGGCCCGGCATATCCCCCACTCTACCATTACCATCAAGACAGGGGATCAACCCTGGTTCAATGAAGAGTGCAGGTGGGTATGCCAGGAGCAGCACCAGGCATGCCAAAAACTGAGGTGTCAGGCTGGTGAAGCTATAACACAGGGCTACTTGCGTGCCAAACAGCATAAGCAGCAAGTGATAGACAGAGTTAAGGGATCCCACAACCAATGGATCAGGTCTAAAATCTGAAGTCCTGCTACATCCAGTCATGAATGGTGATAGACTATTAAACAACTCACTGGAGGAGGAAGCTCCACAAATATTCCCCTGCTCAATGATGGCAGAGCCCAGCACATCAGTGCAAAAGATAAGGCTGAAGCATTTGCAACAACCTTCAGCCAGAAGTGCCCTGTAAATGATCATTCTTGGCCCCTCCAAAGGCCCCAGCATCACAGATGCCAGTCTTCAGCCAATTCGATTCACTCCACATCTGAAGGCACTTTATTGTGCAAAGGCTATGGACCCTGACAATATTCCGGCCATTGTACTAAAGACTTGTGCTCAAGAACATGCCATGCCCCTAGCCAAGATGTTCCAGTACAGCTCCAACACTGGCATCCACCCGGCACTGTGTAAAATTGCCCAGGTATGCTCGACAAATCCAAACCGGCCAATTAATGCCCCGTCAGTCTACTCTCAATCATCAGTAAAGTAATGGAAGGGATCTTCAACTGTGCTATCAAGTTGCGCCTGCCTAGCATAACCTGCTCATTGATGCCCAGTTTGTGTTCCTCCAGGGCCACTCAGATCCTGACATCATTATAGCCTTGATTCAAACATGGTCAAAAGAGCTGAACTGCTGAGGTGAGGTCAGGGTGTCTGCCCTTGACATCAAGGCCACGTTTGACCAAGTGTGGCATCAAGGAGCCCTAGCAAAGCTGGAGTCAATGGGAATCAGGGGGAAAATTCTCCACTGGCTGGAGTCATACCTCGCACAAAGGAAGATGGTTGTGGTTGTTGGAGGTCAGTCATCTCAGCTCCAGGACATCACTGCAGCAGTTCCTCAGCGTAATGTCCTCAGCCCAACCATCTTCAGCTGCTTCATCAATGACCTTCCTTCCATCAGAAGTGGGGATGTTCGCTGATGATTGCACAACGTTCATCGCCATTCACGACTCCTCAGATACTGAAACAGTTCCATGTCCAAATGTAGTAAAACCTGTACAATATCCAGGTTTGGGCTGACAAGTGGCCATAAGACCATACGGTGTAGGAGCAGAAGTTGGCCATTTGGCCCATCGAGTCTGCTCTGCCATTTAATGAGATCATGGCTGATCTGATAATCCTTAACTCCACTTTCTTGCCTCTTCCCCATAGCCCTTGATTCACTTGCTAATTAAGAGTCTGTCTATCTCAGCCTTGATTATACTTAACAACCCAATCTCTACAGCCGTCTGTGGAAAAGAATTCCACAGATTTACTAGCCTCTGAGAGAAGAAATTTCTCCTCATCTCTGTCTTAAATGGGTGGTCCCTTTCTCTGAGATTATGCCCTCTGGCCCGTGGCTCTCCCACAAGGGAAACAATCTTTCAGCATCTACCCTGTCAAGCCCCCTAAGAATGTAATATGTCTCAATAAGTTCGCCTCTCATTCTTCTAAACTCCAATGAATACGGGCCTAACCGACTCAACCTCTCTTCATAAGAAAATCCCTCCATACCCGGGATCAACCTAATGAACCTTCTCTGGGCTGCCTCCAATGCCAATGTACCTTTCCACAAATAAGGGGACCAAAACTGTTCATAGCATTCTAGGTGTGGCCTAACTAGGGCCTTGTATAGTTTTAGCAAAACTTCCTTATATTTATACTCCATTCCCTTTGAAATAAAGACCAACATTCCATCTGCCTTCCCTATTACCTGCTGGACTTGTATGCTAGCTTTCTGTGATTCATGCACAAGGACCCCAAATCTGCATCTTTCTGTGGTCTTTCTTCATTTAAATAATATTCAGCTCCTCTATTCTTCCTCACATTTTCCCAAATTATATTCCATCTGCCAAGTTTGTGCTTACACCTGTCTATATCCCTCTGTAGACTCTTTGTGTCAACCTTACCACCTTCCCACATATTTTTGTGTTATCTGCAAACATGGCGATAGTGCATTGACTTCTCTCATCCAAGTCATTAATGTATATTATAAATAATTGTGGCCCCAGCACTGAACCCTGTGACACTCCACTAGTTACAGGTTGTCATCCTGAAAATGCCCCCTTATCCCAACTCTCTATCTTCTTTTAGTTAGCCAATCCTCTATCCATGCTAATATACTACCCTCTACCCCATACTACACTATGGACACATCTTATTAAGCATCCTTGTGTGCGGTACCTTAGTGGACGCCTTTTAGAATTTGAAATAGATTACATCTACTGGTTCTCCTTTATCCATCCTGCTTGTGACCTCCTCAAAGAATTCTAATAAATTTGTCAGGCATGATTTCCCCTTCATGAAGCCATGTCGACTCTGCTAGATTATATTATGCATTACTAAATGCTCTGTTATTTCATTGTTTATAATAAACTCTAACATTTTCCCAATGACAGATGTTAAGTTAACTGGCCTTTAGTTACCTGTTTTTTCTCTCCGACCCTTTTTGAATAAGGGTGTTACATTGGCAGTTTTCCAACCCTCTGGGACTTTTCCAGAATCTAAGGATTCTTGGAAGATTGCTATCAATGCATCCATTAACACTGTAGCTACTTCCTTTAATATCCTAGAATGCAACCCATCATGTCCAGGCTATCAGCCTTTAGCCCCATTAGTTTTCCTATTACTATTTGATAGTTATTGTATTCATTTCGTCCCCTGCTCCCCCTGCTCCCCTCTTTTCCCCTTGATTATTTAGTATTTTTGGAATGCTATTAGTGTCTTCTAACGTGAAGACTGATGCAAAGTATTTATTCAACTCTTCTGCTATTTCCCGGTTCCCCATTATTATTTCCCCAACCTCGTTCTCCAAGGGGCCTATGTTCACTTTGGCCTCTCTCTTCCTTTTTATATATTTGAAGAAGCTCTTACAGTCCATTTATATATTACTTGCTAGTTTACCCTTGGCATTTATTTTCTCCCTCTTTATTATTTTTCATCATCTTTTGTTGGTTTTTTAAGCTCTCCCAATCCTTTGCCTTACCATTAATCTTTGCCACATTGTATGCTTTTTCTTTCAATTTGATATGATCTGTTACAGAATTGATCTTCAGACAGCTTTTCTTCGTGGAAACATTTTACTTTATACACAAGACAGCAGCAGCAACTGCACGTGTGCATCAAACTCCATAACTAAAGAAGAACTCTACTGTAGAGCTTCCCCGCGCTGCTAACATATTGGTTTACACAGATCATGTGATCTTACAACACAAGATTAATCTTAAAGCTACAGCCCAACATTTCTCAAAACTATAATTACTATATTCCTCCCCCTTTAACTTTTCTGCACATTTTGTATTTACAAGGATTTTTATCTCATGACATTACAATGTTTACACAGGTTATGAAATTACAAGTTCAGTTTTTCAGGTGGTTTCCTGATCCGTGTGGACAGTCGCAGATCCACAGCTTCAGATTCTTTTGTAGGAAACACATTCTCTGGAACCGCATTAACATCAGGTACCTCATTATGCACTTGCAGTTCAGTGTCTTCCACTCCGACAGAGACATCAGGCATGTCTGTCCTTGATTGAGCAACTTCAACAGGAAACACTGGCTCAGTAATGGTTACAAGTGGAACATCATTTTGTTGGGGTATCTCTCTATTTCTTAAATGATCCACATGTTTATGGGTGATCCGGTCCTCCACTTCCACATGGTACAACAATGATCCGGTAACAGAACTCACTTTACCAGGTAACCACTTCAGTCATCCACCAAAAATCTTTACATATTTTGCTTCTCCAACCGTAAATTGTTGCTCATGACTACGCAAATCATGAGCCACTTTTTGGTTCCCTTGGCATTTCTTAGCTTCCCCTCCAAATTGGGAAGTATTAGGCTTAGTCTTGTCCGAAGACGGCGCCTCATCAGTAATCCGGTCGGTGCTGCTCCTGCCGTAGTGTGGGGGGCTTGTTCTGTTGTGAAATAGAAAACAAGCAAGTTTGGTCTCCAATGAATCTGCTGTTAACTCTTTCATTCCCGCCTTAAATGTTTGCACTGCCCTTTCCACCAGTGCGTTTGATGACGGATGGTACAGTGCAGTCTTCATTTGGTTGATACCGTTGAGGCTGATAAATCTTTGGAACTCAGCGCTTGTAAATGCCGAACCATTATCTGAGACGATTACCTCTGGCAGTCCATGGATGGTGAAGCTCTGACGTAGTTTTTCTATAGTAGTGCCTGATGTTGGCGACTTTACCTCATAAATGTCCAAACACTTGGAATGAGCATCTATAATCAGTAGAAACATGGTTCCAAGGAAAGGACCCATGTAATCAATGTGGAATCGCACCCAGGGTCTACCAGGATACTCCCATGGGTGTAATGGGGCTGCCAAGGGCAACTTTTGTAGCCATTGACACTGCACACAGTGTTTAACCACCTTCTCAATATCACCATCCATCCATGGCCACCAAAGATAACTCCGCGCTTTCATCTTCATTCGGGAGATCCCTGGGTGGGCACTGTGTAGCTCTACTAAAAATGGTTCCCTTCCTTGTGCAGGAATTACTAGCCGTGCACCCCATAATAGAAAACCATCATGACTGCTCATCTTCTGTCCGCGGTTGAAAAACAGCTTCAAATCATCAGAGACTGGTTCCTGGGGCTAACCCTGTAACACTTGGTCTCTCACTCGAGGCAGGACAGGATCATGGTTCATCCAGTTTCTTATCTGCCTGGCACAGACTGGTGAGGAATCTAGAAAATCCATCACTAACATGAGCTCCTGTGGGATTGGGACATGTTCATCATTCTCTTGTAAAGGAAGGTGACTTAGGGCATCGGTATTTGCTATATGAATCCCTGGTCTTTATACAAGGTTGCATTCATGTGGCACCAAAATTCGGACCCATCTTTGTATTCTTGCAGGGGCTATGGGTGGTATAAGGTTTTCCTCGCTAAGTAGACCCAAAAGTGGTTTGTGGTCTGATGCTATCATGAAATGTCGCCTGTACAGGTATTGGTGTAATTTTTTTACACCCAAAATAATGGAGAGACCTACCTTTTTGATCTGATGATATCCTTTCTCAGCTGTTGTAAATGTCTTGGATACATAGCCTATCAGCCTCTCTGTGCCATTATCCATTTTGTGAGATAGTCCCGCTCCCACTCCATAGGGGGACACATTACAGGTTAGCACCAATCCCTTCATCTGGTCACAATGCACAAATAAATTTTAGGAGCGTGAGAGCTGTTTTACTTTCCTGAAGGCTTCTTTTTGAGGTGCCTCTCAAAACCAACACTGCTTTTTCCTTAGCAGTGAAAGTAGAGGGATTAGAATTGTGGACAAGTTTGGTAGAAATCGCCCATAGTCATTTATCATCCCTAAAAGTGATTGAAGTTCAGAGTTGTTCTTGGGCCTCTCTGATTGTGTTAACCCAATCTTCAACCAGGTGCAACCCTTGGGTATCTACCTGGTGGCCTAAATAAATGACGTCATTTTCTTGAAAAGTGCATTTTTCCTTCTTCAAGCGCATTCCTGCTTGTAGAAATCACTTCAGGATTTCATCTAAGTTAACCAAGTGTTCCCTTTCAGTGAATCCAGTTATCAGTACATCATCTGGGTAGACTACAACCTGAGGCAGTCCCTGTAATAAGCTCTCCATTGTCCTCTGAAAAATGGCACAGGCTGAGGAAACACCGAAGGGCAGGTGTGCGTATTGGTATAACCCTTTGTGGGTACTGATGGTTACAAATTCCCAGGAGGTGTCATCCAGCTCCAGTTGCTCATGTCAAGCTTTGTATACATTGTCCCTCCTGCTAGTTTGGCATTTAATTCTTCAGTCTTGGGAATAGGGTAACTGTCCAGTTTGGCTGCTCTGTTGACATTTAGTTTATAATCCCCACACATCTGGACGTCTGGTCTGACTTAAGGGCAATGACTATGGGTCCTGCCCACTCTGAGAACTGAACTGCTTTTCTGACACCCAGCCTCTCTAGCCGCTTCAGCTCAGCATCAACCTTCTCTCTCAGGGCATGTGGCACCAGTCTTGCTTTCAAAAAGTGAGGGGTTGCTTCTGGGTCCACATAAATCATGGCCTGTAGGCTTTAGATTTTTCCCAGTTTATCCTTGAAGATGATGTCATTTTTTTTGGCAGCCCTCGTATTCCACCTGCTCACAACTGGAAGATTTCAGACCAGTTTAATCTAATCTCCTTCAACCAATCATGCCCTAGAAGGCTTGGCCCTTCACCTTCTACCACCATCACTGGGAGCTGTACCGATTGGTGTCTAGAATGAACAGTTACTCTGGTGATAGCTTTTACTTGGATTTCTTCATCTGTGTACGTTTTCAACTTTGCAGATGTTTGTTTCAAATTTAATTGTTCATCACCTTTATTTAAATATCTGAAAGTGTGTTTTCCTATTCCAGTGTTAGAAGCACCCGTGTCTCCGTCCACTTTTAATGATTTACCATTCACTTACGCTGTAACAAATATTGGCTCTGTCTTCCCAACTCTAATGTTGAATAATGAATAAATGTCAGGATTGGTTGTTTCTGCCTCTTCTACACTAAAGAGGTCATTGGATTTTGGTTGTTGTTTGGAGGCCTGTTTAAATCTTGCTTTGCACTATCTCATTATGTGTCCACATCTGTGACAAAAATAACATTCTACTTCTTTAAATTGCCAATTGCTAGAAGACTGATTGTTTCCACATCGATGAAAGTTATTTTATGATTTAATTGCTGAGCTGTTTCCTCTCATTTTTTGGTGAGCAGGGGCTGTTTCCCGCTTCGCCGCGGTCCCGGCTTTTTGTGACAATTTCGGCTGATTGTTCCCGCCCGACTAGGAGAACAGAGCCATTTTCGCCCCTTGAATTGCTTGTGAATCCCTTACAGCGCTTTCCATCACCAGCGCTATTTCTAATGCTAGTAATCTTCGTTGAATAATGTCTTTCCGCACGCCACATAGGAAACGAGCTCGGAGCATGTCATTCAGGGTTTCACCCAAATCACAATATTCCATTACTTGTTATAATTTCGGCAAATCAGGAGCAATTATCACCCCTGGGGCTCTATTCCATGAATTGAACCTGAACCTCTGCATTGGGACTGAGGTCTTGGGTTGAAAATGTCCCTTAACGAGGTCAACTAATTCACTGAAAGTCTTCGAATCTGGGGCATTGCAGGGATTCACCAAGGCTCCTTAGACAGCACCTTCCAAACCTACGATAACTAACATCTGGAAGGACAAGGGCAGCAGATACACGGGAACATCACCAAAAGGAATTTCCCAGCCAAGCTACTCACCATCCTGACTTGGAAATATAACACCGTTCCTTCACTGTTGCTGGGTCAAAATCCTGGAACTCCCTTCCTAATGGCGCTGTGGATGTATTTACACCACATGGACTGCAGCAGTTTAAGAAGGAACAGCACTACCTTCTCAAGGGCAACTTGGGATGGGCAATAAATGCTGGCCCAGCCAGCGAGGCCCACACACACTGCATAAGAAAACACATTGTGCCCGTTTCAGCTAAACAAGATAAGTGACTCAATCGCTGTCTCATTCTTCAAGGCAATGCCTTGACAAATCAAGGTCAAGTTGCCTGGTTAAATTTCAAACTATGTTTGGCAGTTAACTGTCAGTCACCATCACTAGTGCATCCTTCATGGCAATGCCTCTACCAATCGGAGTCCACTTGCCAACCAGTCAGCACTCTCTTCACATTTATTCATATTTATATTAATATTTACCTTAAATCCCCAAGCAGAAAACTACCAAGTCTAGCAAGATGCCTCGATCCAAGTTAAGGGGATAACTATCATCACTACACTATAGCAGCATACCTTCACCTTGAGACATGCTGGAGTGAATACAATAAATATAAATATCCTACTGTGTAGTTCCAATATATATACATGAACATACGGACAAGGAACAGGAATAGGCCATTTTAGCCCCTCGAGCCTGCTCTGCCATTTAATAAGATCATGGCTGATCTGATAGTAACCTGAAATCGGCATCCCCCATACCGCCGATAACCTATCAACCCCTTGCTTATCAAGAATGTATCCATTTCTGCCTTAAAAATATTCAAAGACTCTGATTCCACCACTTTTCCAGGAAGAGAGTTCCAAAGACTCACGAATCTCTGAGTGAAAAATGTTTTGTCTCATCTCTGTTTTAAATGGGTGACCCCTTATTTTTAATCAGTGACCCCTAGATCTAGATTTTTCCATAAGAAGAAACATCCTCTCCACATCCACCCGATCAAGATCCCTCAGGATCTTATATATTTCAATCAAGTCACCTCTTACTCTTCCAAACTCCAGCGGATACAAGTCTAGTTTGTCCAACCTTTCCTCATAAGACAACCCACACATTCCAGGAATTAGTCCAGTAAACCTTCTCTGTACTGCTTCCAATGCATTTATATCTTTCCTTAAATAAGGTTACCAATACTGTACACAGTGCTCCAAACGTGGTCTCACTAGTGCCCTGTAGAACTAAAGTATAACCTCCCCTCGCAATAAATGATAACGTTTCAATTGCTTTCCTAATTACTTGCTGTAGCTGTATACTAGCCTTTTGCGATTCATGCATGAAGACACCCAGATCCCTTTGCATCTCAGAGCTCTGCAATCTCTTGCCATTTAGATAATATGCTTCTGTTTTATTCTTCCTGTCAAAATGGACAATTTCACATTTTCTCACATTATACTCGATTGGCCAGATCTTTGCCCACTCACTTAACCTACCTATATCTTTTTTATAGCCTCCTTATGTCCTCTTCACAGCTTACTTTCCTAACTATCTTTTTATCATCAGCAAATTTGTCAACCATCCCTCCAATTCCTTCATCCAAGTCATTTATATAAATTGTAAACTGAGGTCCCAGTGGTACACCATTCATTACAACCTGCCAACATGAAAGAGACCCATTTATGCCTTCTCTCTGCTTCTTATTGGCCAGCCACTCTTCTATCCACGCCAATGTGTCACCCCCTATACCATAAGCTCTTATTTTCCGCAATTACTTTTGATGTGACACTTTACCAAATACCTTCTGGAAATCTAAGTAAAGTACATCCATCAGTTCCCCTTTATCAACATGTTTCTTCCTGAAAGAACTCCAATAAATTGTTTAAACACGATTTCCCTTTCACAAAACCATGTTGACTCTACCTGATGACCTTGACCTTATCCAAGTGCCCTGATATCTTCAAAGGTATTCAGCAGCAACTACACGTGTGCTTTCACTTCAAACTCTCTCTCTACGCAACTAACTAGTAACTACAGAGGAAGCCTGTGCTAGTCTCCTATTGGGTCTTAAAGATCATGTAATCTTCCTTAACAAACATTCTTCTTAATGGTATATTACACATTAGAGAAAGCCACAATTATCACACCCCTCTAGTTCTTTGTTACTTATCTTCAAACTATGCGGGCTGGTACCCAACCGTGCCTCCAATGCAAACAATTTCCTATTTCAGGGAATCATACTGCACTGATGGAGGCCACTTGACCCATTGTGTCTGTGCCAGCTCTTGGAAAGCACAATCCAATTACTTCCACTGACTCTGGCTTTCCCTGTAGCCCTGCAATCTTTATCTTTTCAGTGCATGTCTGAATCGTATTAGAATATAAAAGCTGCTTCCACCATCCTTTCAGACAATGTATTCCAGAATATAACTCACTGGGTAAAAAATAAAATGGTGTGCGTCTCTCCTCCTGTTCTGTGAAAATAAAAATGTGATTCCGGTGTGACTCTGTGATTGGACAACACTTAATAAACAATCGCAATTATTCTAAGAGTTACACTAATTTCCAATTTAAAATAAAATTTGTGCTTACAGTGTGGTTCACTTACGCAGGCTAGAAGCTACATATATTCACAGATAGAGCCCCCTCCTTTTCAAACAAAAATAAACATGTCCATGCATTGCACGTTTTTCAACTAAGCAAAAGCTTGAGGGACAGTCATTCCCTGGTTCATTCCCATGGCAACACCTGACCAATCAGTGCTGACTTGCCTGGTTTGAATTTAAACAGAATTTAAACAGAACAGATAACTGTCCTCGACTTTTTATGGTGTATTCTCTATGGAAATGCCTCCACTAATCAGATTCCAATCAGCACCCTTTTCTCATGTAGTATAAATTGTTGTTCCCTTTGAAATTTGGAATTCTTGCACCTGTCCTATGTGTGCAGGACAAAAAGCTTTGACAGCAGGTCTCTTTTTTTGCAGTGCTGAAGCCACTAAAGTTAGGAAAGGAAGAAAAGGGGGAGGGGTGACAATATTGATTAAGGAGAGCATTGCAGGGCTGGAAGATGTCCAGAGGAGCCAAGGACACAATCAATTTGGCTGGAGGTAAGGAAAAAAATGATACAATTGCTTTGCTCGGTGAAGCCTGTAGGCTACCAACTATTGGGAAGGATGTAGAGGAACAAATTTGAAAGAAAATTACAGAGAGGCACAAAAATTATGGGGCAACATCTTCCGGTCGGCAAACGGTTAGGGTGGGGGGGGGCAGGGGGGGTTTGTTGGCGGGGTGGGGGGGCGGGGGGGTGGGGTGGGAGGAAGCCCACTTGCCAATGTATAAAATGATGCGAGGATACATCAGGCGTGTGTCCCAACATCACCCCGCATCATTTAGATTTTCAGTTCGGCGGGTGCATAGCCGAATTGGCTGTGTGCCTGCTGAACTGTCAAAGGCCTATTGAGGCCATTAAAAAAGTAATTAACCTGACTGATTGAACTGTCCATCCAACCTTAAGGCTGGCGGGCAGGCCGGGAGCCCAGGAGAGCCTTGGAAAAACCATGAAACCTCAACAACAGGCGGGATGAGGTTTCATGAAGGTATCTTAATTTTTATTCAAGGTTTCAATAAAAGTTATGGACATGTCCCAACTCATGTGACAGTGTCACATGAGGGGACATGGCATGGAAACTTTTTACATACCTTTATTTAAAGTTTCAAATCGGAGACGATGTCCTTGGGCAGCACTTTGTCTCAGGGGGATCTCTGCGCTCTTTCGCATGTGTGCGATAAAGCGCACTCCTGGCTGAGGGAATCCTCCCCCAGCCATCACAGGAATTGGACTTCCTGGCGGACGTCACGCTGGGCCAGCCTTAATTTGCCCGCCCACGCAAAATGGTGGCGTGCCCCCCAAGAGGGGATGCCGATCGGAAGGCTGCACACCCACGGCCGGTCCCACATTACTCCAGATGTGGCTTCACATGTGCCCTGCACAACTGAAGCACAAGCTCCCTACTTATGTAATCAACTCCCCTCACAAAAAACAATAACATTCTGTTGACTTCCCTAATTACCGGCTGTACCTGCATTCTAGCCTTTTGTGATTCATGCACTTCGACACCCAGATCCCTCTGCATCTCAGAGCTCTGCAAACTCTCACCATTCTGATAATATGCTTCTCTTTTATTCTTGCTGCCAAAATGAACAATTTCACATTTGCCCACATTATCCTCAATTAGCCAGAACTTTGCCCACTCACGTAACCTATCAAAATCACTTTGTATCCTCCTTATATCCTCTTCACAGCTCACTTTCCTACCTATCTTTGTGTTGTTAGCAAATTTAGCAACTATGCCAAATGTGCCTTCATCCAAGTCATTTATATAAGTTGAAAAAGTTGAGGTCCCAGCACTGATCCATGTGGCCACCACTCACCATATCCAGCAACCAGAAAAAGATTGAATTATGCCAACTCTCTGCTTCCTGTTAGCTAGCCAATCTTCTATCCATACCAATATGTCACCACCTACTCCATGAGCTTTTATTTTCCACAATAACCTCTGGTGTGGCAATTTATCAAATGCCTTCTGAAAATCTAAGTGCAGCACATCCATTGGTTCGCTTTTATCTATAACACATGTGACTCCCTCAAAGAACGCCAATAAATGTTGACTCTGCCTGACTGCCTTAAACATTTCTCAGTGTGTTGCTATAAGATCTTTAATAATAGTTTCAAACATTTCCCTCTGACAGATGTTCGGCTAACTGGCCAGTAGGTTCATTTCTGTATCCCTCCCTTTTTGAATAAAGGGGTTACATTTGCTATTTTCCAATCGAATGGAACCTACCCCAGGTCTAAGGAATTTTGAAAAATTAAAACCAATGCATCAACTATCTCACTAGCCACTTCTTTAAAGACCTTAGGATGAAGTCCATCAAGCCCTGAGGATTTGTCAGCACACAACTCCAACAATTGAGGGTGGCAAGGACACAGAATGTACTCTGGGTGGGGGACTTCAATGTCCCTAACCAAGAGCGGCTCGGTAACACCACTACTGACCGAACTGGTTGAGTTCTAAAGGACATACCTACTAGAATGAACCTGTGGCAGGTGGTGAGGCAACCAAGAGGGAAAAACATACCTGGCCTCATCCTTACCAACCTGCCTGCCACAGATGCACCTATCCATAACAGTATTGGTAGGAGTGACCACCGCACATTTCTTGTGGAGACAAAATCCGTCTTCACATTGAAGATACCCTCCACTGTGTTGTGTGGCACTACCACCATGCTAAATGGGATAAATTTCAAACAATTCTAGCAACTCAAGGCTGGGCATCCATGAGGTGCTGTGGGCCATCAGCAGCAGCAGAACTGGACTCAATCACAATCTGTAACCTCATGGCCTGGCATATCTCCCACTCTAACATCACCATCAAGCTAGGGGATCAACCTGGTTCAATGAAGACTGCAGTAGGGCATGCCAGGAGCAGTAATAGGCATACCTAAAAATGAGGTGTCAACCGGTGAAGCTATAAGAGAGGAAAACTTGTATGCTAAACAACATAAGCAGTAAGTGATGAACTGAGCTAAGGGACTCTATAACCAACAGATCAGATTTAAGCTTTGCACTCCTGCCACATCCAGTTATGAATGGTGATGGACAATTAAACAACTCGCAGGAGGTTCCACACATATCCCCATCCTCAATGAGGGGGAGCCCAGTGCATCAGCACAGAAGATAAGGCTGAAGCATTTGCAACAATTTTCAGCCAGAAGTGCCGAGTGGATGATCCATTCTGGTCTCCTCTGAGTTCTCAGCATCACAGATGTTGGTCTTCAGCCCATTTGATTCACTTCATGTGATATCTTGAAATGGCTGATGGCTGTGGATACTGCAAAGGCTATGGGCCCTGACAACATTCTGGCAATAGCACTGAAGACTGCTCCAAAACTTTCCGTGCTCCCAGCCAGGCTGTTCCAGTACAGCTACAACACTGTCATCTACCCAGCTTTGTGAAAAATTTCCCAGGCAGGTCCTGTACACAAAATCAGGTCTAATCCAACCCAGCCCTATCAGTCCATTGTCGATCATCAGTAAAGTAATGGAAGGGGTCATCAACAGTGCTATGAAGGGGCACTTGCCTCACAATAACCTGCTCACTGAGGCCCAGTTTGGTTTCCACCAGGGCCACTCAACTCCTGACCTCAATACAGCCTTGATTTAAATATGGAGAAAGGAGCTGAACTCCCAAGGTGAGGTGAGAGCGACTGCCTTTGACATCAAGTCAGTATTTGACTGACTGTGGCATCAAGGAACCCTAGCAAAACTGGAGTCAATGGGAATCAGGGGGAAAACTTTCCACTAGTTGGAGTTATAACTAGCACAAAGGAAGTGGTTGTTGGAGGTCAGTTATCTGAGTTGCAGGATATCACTGCGGGAGTTCCTGAGGGTAGAGTGTTGGCACAAACATCTTCAACTGCTTCATCAATGACCTTCCTTCCATCATAAGGTCAAATGCGGGGATGTTGGCTGATGATCGCCCAATGTTACATACGAACAAGGAGCAGGAGTAGGCCATTCGACTGCTTGAACCTACTCTGCCATTTAAAAAGATCATGGCTGAGCTGATCGTAACCTGAAATCTGCATCCTGTCTCCCCTGGAACCTATCACCCCCTTTCTTACCAAGAATCCTATCCACCTGAGCCTCAAAAATATTCAAAGACTCTGCTTCCACCGCCTTTTCAGGAAGAGAGTTCCAAAAACACACCACCCACTAAAAGAAACAAAATTGGCCTCATCTCCATTTTAAATGGATGGCCCCTTATTTTTGAACAGTGACACTAACAGTGAATCTATTCTAGATTCTCCCACAAGAGGAAACATCCTCTCCACATCCACCCTGTTAAGACCCCTCAGGATCTAACATGATTCAATGAAGCTGTCTCTTACTCTTCTAAACTCCAGCGGATACAAGCTGAGCCTGTGCAACCTGTCTTCATACGACAACCCACCCATTCCAGGTGTTAGTCTGGTAAACCATCTCAGAGCTCCTTCCAATGGCATTTACATTCATCCTTAAATATGGTGACCCAAACTGTAGACAGTGCTCCAGATGTGGCCTCACGAGTGCTCTGAAGAACTGAAGCATAACCTCCCTACTTTTGTATTCAATTCCCCTTGCAATAAGTACTTGCTGTAGTTGTAGCTGTATACTAATCTTTTGCGATCCATGCACTCTGCATCTCAGAGCTCTGCAATCTCTCACCATTTAGATAATATGCTTCTCTTTTATTCTTCCTGTCAAAATGGACAATTTCACATTTGCCGACATTATACACCATTTGCCAGATCTTTGCCCACTCACTTAACCTATCTAAACATTTTTGTGGCCTCTTTATGTCCTCTTCACAATTTAATTTCCTACCTGTCTTCGTGTCATCAGCAAATTTAGCAACCGCCCCATCCATCCCTTCATCCAAGTCATTTATATAAGTCGTAACAGTTGAGGGCCCAGCACTGATCCCTGTGGCACACCATCCCGCCAACCTGAAAAAAAGAACCATTTATGCCTATTCTCTGCTTCCTATAAGACAGCCACTCTTCTATCCATGCCAATATGTTACCCCTGTACCATGAGCTTTGACTTTCTGCAATAACCTTTCATGTAGCACTTTAACAAATGCCTTCTGGAAATTTAAGTATAGTACATCCACTGGTTCCTTTTTTCCACAGCACATGTTATTTCCACAAAGAACTTCAATAAGTTGGTTAAACATGATTTGCCTTTCACAAAACCATGTTGACTCTGCCTGATTACCTTGAACTTACCCAAGTGCACTGCTATAGCTTCTTTAATAATATCCTCTAACGTTTCCCCTATGACAGATGTCAAGCAACCTGGCCTATAGTTTCCCGCTTTCTGTCTCCCTCCATTTTTGAATAATATTGTTACATTTGCACTCTTCCAATCTAATGGGACCTTTCCCGAATATAGGGAGTTTTGGAAAATCAAAGCCAATGCATCAACTATCTAATTAGACACTTCTTTTAAGACCCGAGGATGAAATCCATCAGGACCAGGACACTTGTCAATCTGCAGCTCCAACAATTTTTTCACTACCACTTCTCTAGTGATTGTCATTATCCTGAGTCTCTCCCTCGTTTCCATTTCCTGATTTATCACTGTTACTGGGATGTTACTTGTACCCTCTATTGTGAAGACCGATGCAAAATACCTGTTCAGTTCATCTGCTATTTCCTTGTTTTCCATTATCAGTCCTCCAGACTCACTTTCTACAGGACCAACACTCACTTTGTGAACTCACTTCTTTTTAAAATATTTATAGAAACTCTTCCTTACTTTTTTAATATTTCTGGCTAGCCTTCTCTCGTACCCTAATTTTCCCTCATTATTAATCTTTTTGTCATCCTTTACTGTTCCTTATATGCTGTCCAATCTACCTTTGCCCATCTGACTTTCCCAATCTAAATGTAGATTAAAATCTCTTATGATTATTGTTGTGCCTTTCTGACAAGCTCCTATTATATCTTCCTTTATGCTCCATCCTACCTTGTAGTTACTATTAGAGGACTTGCACATGACTCGCACAAGTGACTTCTTGCCTTTACCGTTTCTCACCTCTACCCAAACCATTTCCACACCCTGGTTTCCTGAGCTTAAGCCATCTCTCCTTATTGTGCTAATAACATAATTAACTAACAGAGCCACCCTTCCACTTTCCCTTACTTCTTGTCCTTCCTAAATATCTTGTAACCTATAATATTCAGGTCCCAATTCTTGTCCTCCTGCAGCTATGTCTCTGTAATGGCTATCAAACCAAACTTATTTATTTCTATGTACACTCTCAGTTCATCTGTTTTATTTCAAATGCTTCCTGCATTCAGATACAGAGCCTTTAGATTCATCCTTTTATTCTTTTTATAACCTCTTGTCTCATCTGTTGATTTATTGTTAGATTTGCACTCTCACTCCCTTTCTCTCATGGTCTGCTTTTCATTTCCGGTAATAATACCTTTCATTTCAGTTTTGTCTCTACTCTTTGATTTACCACATCTTCCCAATTTTGTACCCTTGCCCCCACTACTTAGTTTAAAACCCTCAGCACCATTCACGACACTTCAGATACTGAAGCAGTCCCTGTTCAAATGCAGCAAGACCTGGACAACATCCAGGCTTGGGCTGACAAGTGGCAAGTAACATTCACAGCGGAGAAGTATCAGATAATTACCATCTCCAACAATAGAGAATCTAACTATCGCCCCTGACATTCAATGGCATTGCCATCACTGAATCCCCCACTGTCAACATCCTGGGGGATACCATTGACCAGATACTGAACTGGACTAGCCATATAAATACTGTGGCAACAACAGCAGGTCAGAGGCTTGGAATCCTGAGGCAAGTAACTCACCTTCTGACTTCCCAAAGCCTGTGCACCATCCACAAGGCACAAGTTAGGAGTGTGATGGATTACACTCCATTTGTCTGGATGAGTGCAGCTCTAACAACATTCAAAAAGCTTCACACCAGCTAGGACAAAACAGCGCACTTGATTGGTACCACATCCACAACCATTCACTACCCCCACCACCGACCACAATACCAGCAGTGTGTACCATCAACAAGTTGCACTGTAGAAACTCACAAAGGCTCCTGAGACAGCACCTTCCAAGCACATGACCACTATTATCTGGAAGAACAACGGCAGCAGATAGATGGGAACACCACCACCTGGAAGCTCCCCTCCAAGCCACTCACCATCCTGATTTGGAAATATATCACCGTTCCGTCACTGTCACTGGATCAACAACGCCCTCCCTACAGTACTGTGGGTTTATCTACATCACATGGTGAAATGGTTCAGGAGAGCAGCTCACCACCATCTTAAGGGCAATTGGAGATGGGCAAGAAATGCTGGCCTAGCCAGCGCTGCCCAGGGGGTTGTACTGTACTGTGCAGGCCGATTGTAAAAGGGGAAAATCTCAAGGGTTATTTAAAGGGGACTATGAGATAGTATGTGGAGAAGTTTGGGTGTGACATACCCCCACTAGCTGAGCATTTGAGTAGGTTATGAGAGGAGATAGATAAGATCCAGGAAAGCATATTATCAAATATGACCTGTTAAACATCAGATTTTGCAAAGAATTAAAGATATCCCAGAAAAATCTTGGTGAGATGCTGGGACTATTTTTGTAATATGTTCCTGCATGAATATAATATTGTATGTTCTGGTATTGGTACAGCTTTGAATTGTAATGTATTTAGTAGGCAAATCTTGTACTTAGTCTGTCAGGAGTGTAATAATGTTCTCAGGTGAAATTATACACTTAAGGATGGATGCTGTAAGCCAACGTATCATTTACCTTTTGAATGTACAATCACTTTTTAATGATGTAACAGTTTATTTCTTTTATACTGATTAACGGATACCAGTTGTGGTATAACCCTGTGTGTGGAGTCTGCCTCATGGTGGAGACATAGAACATCAAGGCAATAGAAGAACCCAGACAAAGGATACTTCCAAAGAGGTGTATTGAACTGATCTGTGTGCTCAAAATGCAAAGCATGATGGTTAATTTAGTCAAGTCAAATCCTTGCCAGAATCAGTAAGTTCTGCAAAATGACTTAACCTGTAGAAGTGCTCGTACCAGAGAAGATAAACGGACTGAACTTCATTAAGGGACAACAGATTGGCCACCTTCTCCCAGCTCTGGGGATTGATAACAGTGTTGGAGATAACAAAGAGAAGTCAAGCTGGTTATGGTGCCTCAAGTGTGACCTTCAAAGGAGGCCTAGCCAAGGATTAGCTGGAGAAAACATGGAGATGATCAATGGTGTAATTAACAACCAATTAAAAGGATGAAAAGCAGGCTTTACTTTTTATGGCACAGGAACATAGCAAAAAAAATATAATGAAAGAGCCCACAGAACCATCTCTACTGCAATGGTTAGAGCAATTTGGCCAGTTGGTCAGAAGACACACACGGAGGATTCATCATTGGATTGGCCACTGAGACAGACTCCGGCTCACATGGAAGCTAAACAACCGGTATTATTGTGAGTGTGTGGACTTGCTTAGTGGTTTAATAAAGGGGAAATTTTGGTGAAATTTCATCCAAGTTGTTGAGTGCTGTTGATATCCAAGACAAAAACCTTTAGACTTGGAGCATGGTATTACAATGGAATACCTTCCACTTTCCTGGATTAATTCAGCTCCAACAACAATCAAGAGGCTGGACACCATCCACGACAAAGCAGCCCACTTGATGGGCACCCATCCACCAGCTTCAACATACACTCCCTCCACCACCAACACACAGTGGCAGCAGTGTGTACCATGTACATGTTGCACTGCAGAAACTCACCAAGGCTTCTTCAGCAGCACCTTAAAAACCCGCAACCTCTTTTACCTCGAAGGAAAAGGGCATAAGATACATGGGAACATCAGCACCTGAATGTTTCCCTCCAAACCGCACACCATCCTTACTTAGAAGTATACAGCTGTTCCTTCACTGTCGCTGGGTCATAAATCCTGGAACTCCCTCCTAACAGCATTGTGGGTGTACCTACACCACAAGGACTGCAGGTGTTCTTCTGTCTTTGTCCTTCTTCTCCTGCACACATATGCAGTGAACCAAATTTTATGCCACACATTATTGACTCTCATGTGACCTTATCAAAAGGTCTTGATGTCTTTGATTATCCCTCTACATATGGTCCTGATGAGTTGTGTGTTGGCAAGAATATCAAATTCAGTTCTCTAAAAAAAAACATAGACAAGGACAAAAATATCACCAACTGAAAGCTATCAACTTCCGAGCCTCATCTCTGCTTTCCTTTCACTAGAAAGTACATCAGTACCAGATTGAAATGTTCCATTGAATTACACCCAATATAGATTATTTCAATTCTCATTTGGTGCTGTGTTCTCTTGTCTCCATCTTCCGCCTTCAATTACTTCCTCTCATTCAATTTCACACATCCCACTAGTTACTACCCTATCTCATTCATGAGCCCTGGAGAAATTTGCAGTCCAATAAAATATTCTCATATCTTTCAAACAGAAATCGAACATTTCTGTTTGATTCAAGGCATTAATATGTTTTGCTTCTTTGTTCTGTATCTTAGATGACATCATAGTTTTACAGAAGTAACTTGCTCAATTAGACGGCACTATTCACATCTCAAAATTGCCCCAAATCCAAACAATTGGGCTAACAGATTTCCTTTCACATTTAATTTGTCTCTTCTTCAAATAAAACCTTGGGCAGAATTTTGCCCTTGATGGGTTGGCGGGACCGACTGGCTCGGCGGTGGGCGGGCAGCCAATCGCCGCCGCCGAAACGGGCCCCGCCGCCATTTTGAGTGGGCTGCAGATATGGATTGGGACCTGAATATTAAAAGGTATTAAATATTTTGGAAGGAGAGTAAGCGATGAAAAGGAGAAGGGGTGCCTCTTAGTTAATTATGGTATTAGCACAATAAAGGGAATGAACTAAGTTCAGGAAACCAGGATGTGGAAATAGTTTTGGTAGAGATGAGAAACGGTAAAGGTAAGAAGTCACGTGTGGGAGCCATGTACAAGACCCCTAATAGTAACCACATGGTAGGATGGAGCATAAAGGAAGAAATAATAGGAGCTTGTCAGAAGGGCACAACGATAATCATGGGAGATTCTAATCTACATATAGACTGGAAAAGTCAGATGGGCAAAGATAGTCTTGATGAGGAGTTCATAGAATGTCTCCGGGATAGTTTCTTAGAAGAGCATGTTCCGGAGTCAACCAGAGAGGAGGCAATACTCCACCTGGTGTGCAATGAGATGGGATTAATTAACAACCTCATGGTGAAGGTGTCCCTAGATAGCAGTGACCATAATATGATTGAATTTTACATTCAGTTTTTGGGTGTGAGGAGCGGGTCTAAGACTATGTTGTTAAACTTAAATAAGGGTATTTATGAGGGCATGAAAGCAGAGCTGGCTAAAGTGAATTGGCAGATTAGGGTAAAGGTTAGGTCAAAAGAGATAAACAGTGGCTAATACTTAAGGGGATATTTCACAGAATAGATACATTCCAACGAGTAAGAAAAATTCCAAGGGACGGACACACCATCAGTGGTTAACCAGAAAGGTTAAAAATAGTATCAAACTTAAAGAAATGGTATATCATTGTACAAAGATAGGTGGAAGACCAGGAGTTTCTACAGAATACAAGGAACAGCAAAGGGTGCCTAAAAGATTAATCAGGGTGAAAATTTAGAATACGAGAGAAAGTTAGCCCGAAATATAAAAACTGATGGCAAAAGTTTCTATAAATATTTGAAAAGAGAAACGAGTTAACAAAGTGAGCATTTGTCCTATTGTAAGTGAGTCTGGAGAATTGATAATGGAAAACAAGGAAATGGCAGATGAATTGAACAGGTATTTTGCATCAGTTTTCACTAGGGAGGATAAAAGTAACATCCCAGAAGCAGCTATAAATCAGGAAGTGGAAGACAAGGAGGAACTCAGGAGGCTACAATAAGTTATAGATAGGTTAAGTGAGGGGGCAAAGATCTGACAAATGGAGTATGTTGTGAGAAAATGTGGAATTGTCCATTTTTGGCAGGAAGAATAAAAGAGAAGGATATTATCTAAATGATGAGAGATTGCAGAGCTCTGAGATGCAGAGGGATCTTGGAGTCTTAGTACATGTATTGCAAAAGTTCACTATGCAGGTACAGCAAGTAATAAGGAAAGTTAATGAAATGCTGTCCTTTATTGTGAGGGGAATTGAACAGAAAAGTTGAGAAGTTATGCTTCAATTAAATAGTCCACTGGTGAGACCACATCTGGAGTACTGTGTACAGTTTTGGTCACCATATTTAAGGAAGGATATAAATGCTTTGAAAGCAGTTCAGAGAAGGTTTACTAGTCTAATAACTAGAATGGGTGAGTTGTGTTATGAGGAAAGGTTGGACAGGCTAGGCTTGTTTCCGCTGGAGTTTAGGAGAGTAAGAGACAGCTTGATGGAAATATGTTTGATCCAGGAGGGTCTTAACAGGGTGGATGTGCAGATAAAGTTTCCTCTTGTGGGAGAATCTAGAATAGGCGTCACTATTTAAAAATAAAGTGTCATCCATTTAAAATGGAGATGGGGTGATTTTTTTTCTTTCAGATGGTCATGAGTTTTTGGAACTCTCTTCCTGAAAAGGCGGTGGAAGCAGAGGCTTTGAATATTTTTAAGGCTCATGTGGATAGATTCTTGATAAGCAAGGTGGATGATAGGTTATCGGGAGTAGGTGATGTGCAGATTTGAGGTTATTATCAGCTCAGCTGTGATATTTTTGAATGGCAGAGCAGGCTCAAGGGGCTGAATGGCCTACTCCTGCTCCTTGTTCAGATGCTCATATGTAACATTGTGTAATCATCAGGGAACATCCCCACTTCTGACCTCATGATGAAAGGAAGGTCATTGATGAAGCAGCTGAAGATTGTTGGGCCGAGGACACTATCCTGATGAACTCCAGCAGTGATGTCCTGGAACACAGTTGAAAGACCTCCAACAACCACAACCTTTTTCCTTTGTGCTAGGTATGACTCCAACCATTGGAGAATTTTTCCCCTGATTCCCATTGCCTCCAGTCTTGCTAGGGCTCCTTGATGCCACACTCAGTCAAATGCTGCCTTAACATCAAGGGCAGTCTCTCTCACCTCACATCTGGAGTTCAGCTCTTTTATCCATGCTTGAACAAGGCTCTAATGAGGTCAGAAGCTGAGTGACGCTGCTGGAAAGCAAACTGAGCATCAGTGAGCAGGTTATTGCTGAGCATGTCCCACTTGGTAACACTGTAAATGACCCCGTCCATCACTTTACTGATGATCGACAGTTGACTGATGGGACTGTAATTGCTTGGGTTGGGTTAGCCCTGATTTTTATGGACAGGACATATCTGGGCAATTTGACACATTACCGGGTAGATACCAGTGTTGTAGCTGTATTGGAACAGCTTGACTAGGGGAGCGGCAAGTTCTGGAGCACAAGAATGCCTTCCTCTTACACATAATCGCATCTCCCCTATACAGGTTTCTCCCTTTTTAATGAAAATCCTGTTGTCCCAATATGCCTTTCTACTCTATCTTTCCAATAAAAATCTTTTTTAAAGATCTTTCACAGTTCCAATTTTATCAGTAAGCTTTGGGGAAAATAAACACACTGTTTGGCTTCTTCTGGTTAAGAATAACATTTTAACGCCAATTTTGAAATTCAAACTACTCTGGTTTATCTAAAATTGCAAATTTCCCTTTACACCTCACATTCTAAAACTTCAGCCATGTTTAACTATTTATAATTTCAAACCCGGCTTCACTTCTGTTACATCAAATCCTTCAGACCAGCTATTTTTAATTCAATTAAGTCCTACCTTACAATAAATTGCGATACCATTCGAAAAATTATTATAACAAAAGCAAAATACTGTGGATGCTGGAAATCTGAAACAAAAACAAAAATAGCTGGAAAAACTCAGCAGGTCTGACAGCATCTGCGGAGAGGAATACAATTAACGTTTCGAGTCCATATGACTCTCCATCAGATAAAATTATTATATTTTCCTAACTAGGGGTAGGAGGTTCGGTGTCACTCCATCAAAGACACGTTTCTCATGGAAACCAAAAAAGATGTTTGAGAGAGCTGGGCCTCGAGTTGACCCCATAGCAACACCATCTATTTGGGCTTACATGATGTCATTAAATCTGAACTCAACTGCGCGAGTTGTCATGTTCATAAGTTCAATGAAAACTGATTCACGTCTTGGCAACACCTCTACCAGTCAGAGTCCACTTGCCAATCAATCAGCACTCTCTTCTCATACAGCATAAATTATTGTTTTCCCCTTATATTGCTATTCTTGAGAAGAGTCCTGATGAGTATAAAATGAAAAGCTTTGACATGTCCCTGTTTTCAGCAATAATCATGTTCCCTACTACCAATAATGCAATATTAGTAAGACTGCATTCCCAATTAGAAACAAGATTATACAAAGTTTTCCTCGAAGTGTAAATGTTGCGATTGAATTACCATAAAAATGAATTGCATGCTCAGTTCCTGAATAAACATTTATATAATTTAGAAAGTATATTGTCTCATATCACCTTCTATATCCAAACCCGGAAATACATCTCTGTACAGCCTTCAGTGGAGAATTATAATGTTGAGGAGAGATGCCCGAACCTCAATAATATCTGGGCTGTTATAATCGAGTTTAAACTTGTTAAAAAGGCTATCTGGAGGACAGCAATATTCTCTGGTAGTTCCTTCCCTTCAGGGAGAGTTCGATCAGCTCTAAATATCTGTGAGGCCTCATTCTCTTAACCCGAAGTGAGAGTGATCATCCGAGGAGTGTGTCTGATCCGGAATAGCCCAAAGAGGGGCTAGGATTATAATCCACTTCATCCTAAACCAGTTTTGACCCTGTTGGAGGCTACACTATAAACAAAATTGTCAAAATCCCAGCTCCCAACCGCTGGGATTCATCCTTGAATTGAATGGTTGCTTCCTGGGAAGGATCATCATGGAGCAGGATATCCGGCTGCCCCATGGATATGCTGCTGCCCCTGCCTGGAATTCCAGGATCAGGACGATTGGAATATATTGGGGCTGTGGCTGTGATTCCCTCACTAACTGGTGTGTCTGTCTGAGTGGGGTTTGGACGGATATCACTGTGTGATCTTGCTGCCATGTAAGTGGGGCCTCTTCCAAAGATCCTTAAAAAAATAACAAGACCTGATTTTAAATGTTCTGTTTTGGCAGCAGGAAAAGTGTCCTTTAGATGGAAAGCAGGTCTCACTCCAGCCAGGATCAGGCCCTGGAATGCTAGTCTCCCAGTTTCCTACAGGGAGAAGCAACTTTCACACAATGGAGGTGGAACTGACAGAAATCCCAATTGATGAGATTCTCCTGTCAGTTCAACCTCTTCCTGAAAATTGTGGAGGGAAGGAGTTTTGGACCATTCTTGGGTGTAAATTTGAACATGTGAGGAAAGGAGAATGAGATGCAGATTAACCAGGTCCCTCCCCAGAATCGTCCCTTACCTGCCCAGATTGGGAGAGTTTCCAAGCGAGATGAATTTCACAACACCCGACCGATGATTGATCCATGAATTGTTGTGTGTTGCTCTCTGTCTATCCTGGGAGTTTATCAGTGAAATCCCATTGAGAGAGTTTTAAACCCTGTTCAGAGTGGAGTTTGACAGGTTGAAGTGTCAGGCTGCACGGGGTGTGAGCTGTCACCTGGAGAATATGGAGCTCACTCTCCAAGTGTCACATCTCTCAAGAAATTACTCTCTGTCTTTTCATTCCTTCTCAGTCTTTCCTCTTACACCTTAATATTTTGACAGAATCATTTCACTGAAATGTGGAGAGTTTATCTAAGATTTTTATTTCATCTTCCATGGGATATGGGTGTTCACAGAATGACAGAATCACACAGTGCAGAAGAGGCTCTTCGGCCCATCGAGTCTGCACCGACACTTGAGAAACACCTGACTTACCTACCTAATCCCATTTACCAGCACTTGGCCCATAGCCTTGAATGTTATGATGGGCCAAATGCTCATCCAGGTACGTTTTAAAGGATATGAGGCAACCCGCCTCCACCACCCTCCCAGGCAGCGCATTCCAAACTGTCACCACCCTCTGGGTAAAAATGTTTTTCCTCACATCCCCCCCACTATTACCACAACACCACTATCTCCCCAGAAATAGTAAATGAGTGACCCAGATTTATTTCTGAGTAACAATCTAACATGAGACCAAATGTTGAAATGCATCACCCTCTTTATTTCACAGTGAGAATACATTCCCAGCAGTTTGAAAAACAAAAGACAAACAAAGGCAAGAAGACAATGGCTTATTTGTTCCATGAGAGAAGCCTGTGAATGGGTCACCTGTTAACAGGGGTAATATCTGAATAGATCATGTCCTCAATCACAGGTTCAGTCTGTTGATATTCCAAATGTGAGCTCCCAGTGTGGGTGAGGAGATGGGATTCTGATTTTTATTCCATATTCAGTCCTTGGATTCTAATTTTAGATTGGGGTTCTTTCTCAGTTTTAAGCTGCTTCAAACTAGAGTCGTAAAATCTTCCACTTCAGGTTCCTCACGATTCTAATGAAAACTTAATTTGCCAATTGTGTGCATGGGAGACGTGTGTGACCATGCTGCGGGGAAGCTTTTCAGTGGTGAACACTGTTGTCAGCTGACATATGAACAGGTATAGGCGGGTTATAAAAGAGTCTCCTGGACAAACAGGGAGGATCTTCATCATGACCACAACTTTCCTGCCCAAATCTATTGCTACTAACAGGAGAATTATTGAGAGCAGAAAGGTGGACTGCGTGTTTTCAAATTTAAACTTCACTTGTAAGTATTTCACATTACATTGGTTTCTCTTTATTCATGTCGGCACCGTCAATCAGCCAATCAACAATTAGAAATGGATCCACATGTCCTGACATTGTCCTTTAAGCCCCTCATTTTCTGTTCAAAAACTCCTTTTCCCCACCACCCTTACACCCACCTCTACCAGACTCAAGATGCCAGGCCCCTCCTATTTCACCCCTCCCTGCCCCAAGTCCACCCTCTGCCCTCCTTGGATCTTTCTGTTTTTGATTACTGTTTTGAAATTGCAATCTGTACATATTGTTCACTAGAAGCTTCCTTCCAGAATTATACCCACAGAGGGAGCCTGCAGGAAGAAGTGGAGAGTCTGAAGAAGCTGTTTTAATACAAGGAGCCATGTTGCTCATGCATTTTAATTCTAGTTGTCTCTGGCTGTTTCTATTACCGAGCACCTCACACACTTTTTAACTTCTGCATGTCCCCGACCCCTGACTCAACTCCATATACCCCTTCACCACTGAGTCACTCGTGCCAGTCCTGGGCCTCAATGCAAGCTGCCATTCTCATGCTCCCCTCCCTGAGCTCAGGTACAATGCCAAACCTGACCACTCCATAATTTCATTCGTAACAACTTCAATTCTCTCTGCTCTGAAACACATCCCATTTTCAATTAGATACTTTCACTTCACCTTTAAACATTCTGATCAGCATGACTGTGATAAACATAAATATAATCCATCGCTGTGTCAAGATAGAACATTCTGGAACTATTTCAGTCACTAGGACCATCTCAATCTCAGTCTGGTCATGATTCAAGTAAAGCAAGATTTTAGAAAAGGCAAATTACTGCAGTGAATAATCTCCGTTACCCAATGGAGGGCCCACTACCCATGTCCAACTGGGATTAGGCCTGTGTATGTGCAGTGCGGTGATGTTAGACTCATTTTACCTTTGCTGCCCACAGAGGTGGTTGGTCAGAAATGAACCTGAAACATGAGCAAATAACTTGGAATTGAAGGAGAAACCTAATTATAAACAATATGAAAAGCAACAGCAGCAGTCAGGGCTCCTCTGTCAGGGACAGTCAGATCTGCCAGGGCTGGATCCTCATGTCTGCTTAACGTGTGGGAAGAAGACCATGTGGTTTCTCCATATTTGGTTGGTTAAGTGAATGGGTAAGAAGGTGGCAGACGGAATCTCATTTGAGGACGTGTGAAGTCAGTCAAACATAGGAAAAATTTAAAGTGGAATATTTTGCATGGGTGAGTGACTGGAAAATGTTGGTATTCAGAAGGGCTTGGGTGTCTTTACTCATGAAGCATAGAAAGGTAATATGCAGTTACAACAAGCAATCAGGAAAACAAATGGTATCTTAGCCTTTATTACAAAGAGAGTAAAAAGAAAATAAATTTTACTTCAATTATATAGGTGACACCACAACTGTAGTTTTGGCCTCCTTACCTAAGGTTGGATGAACTTTCCTTAGAGGGACTGCAATGCCTGTTTATTAGACAGATTACACACTCGAGGGATAGTGTGGGAAGGTGGAATTGAGGGAGAAGATCAGCCATGATCTTACTGAATGGTGGAGCAGGATTGAAGAGCCTCTGTTTTATTTGACTTTGGGAAAGACAAGGAGGGACAGCCCCTGGTGAGAACCATGATCTGTCTGTCACAGGATAGTGTGGGAGACATTGAGCTGGACATCCGGAAAGAGCCGTCGTTTAGAATCACTGAACAAAACAACTAAAGGGACCAGTTTATGTAAATGGGGAAGAAAGGCTCACTGTTGATGCTAACGTGTTCGTATAATTTTGAATAAAGATTAAATGCAGCAGTGTGTGTGGGAGTCAGAGTTATCTGTCAGTAGAGGGCAATATTCTAAACAGGGTCTCAGTGTTGAATGTGTCATTGGTGGAATTGTTCATAACCCCAATACCAGCACATATATGTAATCTGTCTAATGAACAGTCATTGCGTTCCCTCTAAGGTAAATATATCCTTCCTTAGGAAAGGAGACCAGAACTTTGCACAGTACTCCAGCTTAAACCCAATGTGTAATTAGTGGAAGGTTCAATCAGTTTAAGAATAGAGTTAAGCACATCTCACTGTTCGATGTCCATAGAGGCAACAAAACCTACCCGAGAGAATTTACTATCTTTCTAAAAGCTATTTGCATGAGCCCATGTGTGTTAAAAAAAGCAATGATAAATCTTGGATCAAAGTGTTGATTGTCTTGTTCCAAGTCCTGCTGGAATTCTGTCACGAGTTTTTCATATTGTTGCCCATCAAGTTTCTGGTCAAAATCCCTGCAACAGAATTAAGAATATATAATTTTCATTTTTGTTCCTCCTGACAAAGCCCGTATGGAAGCCAAATGGATTGTCAGGACAATCAGCCCACTGAGGACCCTCCACCATTCAGTTCATCCACAGCTGTAGTGACATAATAGATAAGATAGCCCAATGGGCAGACAAGTGGCAGATTGGATTTAATACAGGGAAATGACATTCAATGGCATTACCATCACTGAATCCCCTACTATCAACTTCCTGTGGGTTACCGTTGACCAGAAACGGAACTGGACTAGCCATATAAATACTGTGTCTACAAGAGAAGGTCAGAGGTTGGAAATCCTGTGGTGAATAACTTACCTCCTGACTCCCCAAAGACTGTCCACAAACTACAAGAATGTGATGGAATACTCTCCGCTTGCCAGGATGAGTGCTGCTCCATCAACACTTGAGCAGTTTGACATTATCCAGGACAAAGCAGCGCACTTGATTGCCGTCCCATCCACAAACATTCACTCCCTCCACCACTGGTGCACAGTGGCAGCAGTGTGTATCATCTAAAAGATGCACTGCAGGAACTCACCAAGGCTCCCTAGACAGCATCATCCAAACCCACAATCACTACCATCTAGAAGGACAAGGGCAGCAGATGGAGTTTAGAAGGATGAGGGGGGATCTGATTGAAACTTACAGAATACTGAAATGCCTGGATAGAGTGGACGTGGGGAAGATGTTTCCATTAGTAGGAGAGACTAGGACCCGAGGGCACAGCCTCGGAGTAAAGGGAAGACCTTTTAGAACAGAGATGAGGAGAAACTTCTTTAGCCAGAGAGTGGTGAATCTATGGAATTCAATGCCACAGAAGGCTGTGGAGGCCAGGTCACTGAGTGTATTTAAGACCGAGATAGATAGGTTCTTGATTGGTAAGGGGAGATGGCGGGAGAATGGGTTTGAGAAACTTATCAACCATGATTGAATGGCGGAGCAGACTCGATGGGCCGAATGGCCTAATTTCTGCTCCTATGTCTTATGGTCTTATGGTCTTATGGTGTGGGAGAATTGGGTTTCGATTCATGGTCGCTGGCACCAGTATTGGGGAAAGTGGGAGCTGTGTTGCTGGGACAGTTTTTATCTGAATTGTGCTGCGACCAGTGTTCTGGCGAGTCATGTAACTAGGTTGGCAGCTAGGACTTTAAAATAATTCGTGGGGCCGAGGGATCTAGTACAGGAGGATGTGATGAGAGAAGACAAGGCGGGAGAGCAAGGAATCAATAGGGGAAACGATAGAGTGTGGCAGGAAGGGACAGAGTGTAGAAACTTATATGTGCGCCAGCAGATAAGGCTGGAGGTTGTGGAAATAGAAAAAGCATAGAACTAAAGGCTCTGTATTTAATTGCATGGAGCATTCACAATAAAATGAATGGATTGAGCGTCCAATCATAAATAAATATGTATGATCTGATAGCCATTGCAAACACATGGCTGCACGATGGCAATGCCTGGGACATGAATATTCGAGGGTATGTGACAAGTCAGAAGGACGGGAGCTGGGAAAAATTGGAGGGTTAACTCTGTTCCTTAAGTTTGGCATTAGTACTTTAGAGAGAGATGACTTTAGTTCTAAAAATCAAGATGAAGAATCAGTTTGGGAAGAGATGGAAGTCATTTATGGGACTGGTTTATTGGCCCCAAACAGTAACCACACTGTAGGAGCGGGTATCAGAATGGAATAACAGGGGCTTGTGACAAAGGTACAGTGATAATCATGGGTAATTTTAATCTACATATAAATTGGATGAATCAGGTTGGCAAGATGTGCTCAGAGAGAGTTTTTGGGACAGTATCTTAGAGCAGCACATTCTACAGCCATCCAGAGAGCAGACGATGCTACACCTGGTCATGGGCAGCAAGACAGGATTATTTAATGAACGTAACAGTAAAGGCACATCTAGGCAGCAGTGACCATAATATGATTGAATTTTGCTTTCAGTTTGTGGCAGAGAACTTGGGCCAGAACTTCCGTGAATTGACAACGACTATTTGATTGCCACTCTGCTCCTTTTTCCAACCTTACTCAGGAGCTGCACCTTCCTCTCCTGACCTTTCACCTCGGGCCAGGTGAGAAATGTGCACTGCAGCGTGTTCCCGAGGCCTTCAGTCGAGGGCAGCAGAATCATTCGAGAGGAGGCCAGACCCCTTTTTATGGCACCAGCTGCTATAAAGCAGGTAAGTTTAAAGTATAATGAGCTGGAGAGGCTGGGCCGCAAAATACATTCAAGGCTGAGATAGACAGATTTTTAATCAGTAAGGGAATCAAGGATTATGGGAAAAAGCAGGAAAGTGGAGTTGAGAATTATCAGGTCAGCCATGATCTCATTGAATAGCAGGGCATGCTTGATGGGCCAAATGGCCTACTTCTGCTCCTACGTCTTATGAACTTTTGGACCCAGCCATTTTGAGAAGCCAGAGAGAAGGTAAGTGTGCAAGGTAAGTGGGTAGGATCGGGGGATGCCTGGTGGCCAGTGAGGGTGGTGGGATTGTAGGGTGAGCCTGGGGCTGGCATGGGAATGGGAGGGTATCCGCGGAGGATGGGAGTTGGTCATGGGATCGGGAGGGTTCAACCAGTTGCTGGGTGAGTAGTCGGGGAGGGTAGGGAGTAGGTTGGGCATGTTGGGCCAATTGGAGTTTCGAAGAATTAGGTGACCTTATTGAAACATAAAAGATGTTGAGGGGGCTTGACAGAGTGGATGCTGAGAGGTTTTTTCCCTTTGTTGGAGAGACCTGAACCTGAGAGCAAAGTTTAAAAATAAGAACTCTCCTATTGAAAATGGAGATGAAGTGAACTTTTTTTCTCTCAGAGGGTCTTGAGTGAGTGGAACTCATTCAATAGTTTTAAGGTAGACGGAGTTAGATTATTGACCAGTAAGGGAGTGAAAGGTATAGGGGGTAGGCAGGAAAGTGAAATTGAGGCCGCAATCAGATCAGCCATGATCTTAGTGAATGGCAGAGAAGGCTCCAGGGGCTGATGGCCTACTCCTGCTCCTAATTTGTATGTTTGTATGATCTTGCTGTGCACAAATTGCCTGCAGAATTTCCAGCTCTCTACAAATCTACCACATACTGCCAACCCACATAAAGGATCCACATCCAGCTGATGTCTCAGAAACTCCTCCCACCCCAATTTCTGCTCTTTGAAGGGAAAACTTCCACTTTCTTTGATTGTTTAAAATATGAGGACAGAATTTGTGATCGGGAATTCCTGGAGTGAATTGTTGTTCACAGGGGTCACTGGTTGGGAATTCACAGGCCCCAAGTCTGAATTTCTGTCAATAATTTAAAGAGAGTGAAAACTAGGCCGTAATTTTACCAAACAGCAATCTCTGTGATCACAGCTGCTCACTGTAAAAGCTCAATGTGCAAGCTCTACAGATGACAAAATAGCATCACTGTTCATTGCAGCAGGAGGACAATGTCCACATTGGAGATTGTCCTGTGTAGTGACCCTCACTGATAGTGTGAATTGGTGAATGTTTAGTGAGGAAAGGACTGGGCCCAGCTTGATCCTCTCTGAGATCAGCAAATCACACCGACATTCATTATCCAGACACATATGAGGAAAATGTCCCATCCAAAGGGAATGGGAGGGAAGCCAATAACATTTGGAACCGTGCCAGTTATGACTAAGCACAGAAAGAGCAGATAAAGGGACATTTAAACTAATTAGAATAGAACATCAGACATCTCAATGAGATGATGAAATGAAATGGTTTTGGGTGAGGCACTGATTAACCATAGAACCATAGAAAAGTTACAGTGAAGAAACAGGCCATTCAGCCCATCATGTCTGCACCAGCCAAAAAAGAGGAAAACAAAACTAACCACTCATTTTAATCCCACTTTCCAGCAATAGGTCCGTAGCCTTGCAGGTTACAATGTTTCAGATGCAGGTCCAGGTACCATTTAAAAGAGTTGAGCTTTTCAGCCTCAACCACCAACTTAAGCAGTGAATTCCAAAGTTTTTCCACATGTTCCCTCTAATACTCCTACTAATCTCCTTAAATCTATGTCCTCTGCTAATTGACCCCTCAGCCAGGGGAATCAAGTCTTTCCTGTTTACCCATTCTCGGCCCCACATCACTTTGTACACCTCAATTAGGTCACTCCTTAGTCTCCTCTGTTCTAAGGAAAACTACCTGAGCCTATCCAATCTCCCCTCATAGCTGCAATTTTGAAGCCCTGGCAAAATTCTTGTAAATCTCCTCTGCACTCTCTCCTGAGCAATTATATCCTTCCTGTAATGTGGTGACTAGAACTGTGCACAGAATTCCAGCTGTGGCCTAATCAGCATTTGATAAAGTTCCATCATTATATCCTTGCTTTTATATTAAATAGCTCGCCTGATAAAGTTAACCATCTTGTCTACCGGTCCTGCCACATTCAAGGACCTGTAGACATGCAGTCCAAAGTCTCTCACTTCGTCAAACCCTCTCAATAATTTCCCGTTTATTGAATATTCCCTTGCTTTGTTTGCCCTCTCCAATTGCATTTCCTCACACTTTTCCGGATTGAATTCCATTTGCCATTTCTCCTCCCACTCAACAAAACCATTGATATCATTCTGGAGTCAACAGCTGTCCGCTTCACTATCATCTGCACAGCCAATTTCTGTGTCATTTACAAATTTCCCAATGATGCCTCCCACGTTAAAGTCTAATTCATTAATAAATACAATAAACAGCAAGGTCCCAACACTGAGCCTGATGGAAAACCACTGGAAACCCTTTGTTTCCTGTCACTGAGCCAATTTGGGATTCAACCAGCCACCTTCCCCTGTATCCAATGGGATCTCACTTTTCTGAACAGTCTGACATGTGGGACCTTGTCAAATGCCTCATTAAAATCCATGTAGACAACATCCACTGCACTACTCTCATCAATCCTCCTTGTTGCTTCCTCAAAAATTTAATTAAGCTAGCAAGACACAATATTCCCTAACAAAACCAGGCTGACTATCCATGATCGATGCGTCCCAGTTCATCCTGTCTCTCAGAGTTGTCTCCAATAATTTGTCCACTACTGAAGTCAGACTGACTGGCCTGTAATTTTCTGGGATATCCTTCACACCCTTTTTAAAAAATGGTACGACATTTGCAGGCCTCCAATCCTATTGAGGATCGGAGAGTGATCCTCAGAGCATCTGCGGTTTCTTCCCTGGCTTCATTCAAAAACCTGGATACAATCCATCCGGCCCTGGTGATTTATCCACCTTCAAGGATGCCAGTCCCTCCAATACTTCCTCTCTCACTATGCTTATTGTATCTATATAAAACAAGGATGTGAATTTGTTCTTCCAAAAATAAACAATGTGGTGGATGTGAGAGTGTCAGAAAAACAGGAGCCAACTCCACATGAACCTGACTAATGTGGACGGGGAGGTCTCGCTGTGTTCTCAGAAGAAGGAACTGCAGATTGTGAGATATGAATCACTCCATTATACAATAAATATTGACCAATGTTCCAATGTACTCGGATGAGCCCATTAATCATAGCCTGATTCTAGGTTAGGTGATGTTGACACAAGAGCTGAGTTAAAGCAATATCAAACTCAATGTATCAGTAACTAAATTCACCTGACATAGTACCAATCTGTGGGTTGAATCCCTAGTTGAACTGTTGGATCTGTTGGTTCTGGTGGATTGATGACTTCAGCAACTATCATAACAGATGTCAAGAGTGCCTGTCCCATTGTGCCATTTTCCATGTATCCAGAAACTACCCAAGGTGCAGAGATGGGAACAATTGTACCTGTAGACAAAGAAACACATTGTTACAGCATTGCTCATGGTGAATCAGGGTGACTTTGCTGAGATGTGGAAAACACTGATGTGGCTACATTGAATCATAGACACACAGAATGATACAGCTTCCAGGCAGGCTGCTCCTGTGTTGTTTGGTGGACATATCCCACTAATCACCCTGACCTCCTCTTTTCCTACAGACACACAAAAATGTTTCCCATTATCTCAAGAATTGTCTTTTGAATTTTAATATTGAACTTGGTTCACCACCAGTTCAGGCAGTGCTCTCCATATCACAGTGACTCATTGTTTAAATAAATGTTCCACCTGATCCTTTTGCCAATCATCTAAATTCTATGCACTCTGGGTATCAGCTGCTCTGCCACTGAAAACAGTTTCTCCTTATTTACTCTGTCAAAACCCTTCCTGGTTCTGAAAACCTCTCTCAAATCTCCTGGCAACTTTCTCTGCTCTAAGGAAATGACCTCCGACCTCTCCAGTCTCTCCATGTAACTGAGGCCCATTCACACTCCTATCATTCTAGTAAATCTCTTCTGCACCCTCTCCAAGGCCTTGATGTCCTTCCTAATGTAAAGAAACCAAAGATGTGCCTGGAGCAGGTGTGATTGACAGAATCTGAACAGCTACCGCCTGAAAACAAAAAGAGCAAAACAAGAGAGAGAAAAGGAAACCAGCAAAGAGAAAGGAAAGGAAATGGAGGCAGAGGTTCTGATGAGAGTCATTGGAACATGGCAGGAGACTGTGGACAGCAAGATCAGCATGGAAGCAAGATGGAGAATTAAAATGACAGGTGACCAGAGGCTTGAAGACTGAAGGGACGTGTTTTGCAAACCAATCGCCTGATCTCACTTTCATAAAAACATACAAATTAGGAGCAGGAGTAAGTCATTTGGCTCCTTGAGCCTGCTCCACCATTCAGTAAGATCATGGCTGAGCTGATTGTGGCCTCAACATTCTTGCCCACCCCCTGTACCCTTTGACTCCATTGTTGGTCACAAATTTATCTATTTCTGCCTTAAAAATATTCAGTGACCTGCCTCTACCCATCTCAGGGGAAGTGGGTTACACAGACGCACAACCTTCTGAGAGAAAACAAAATTCTCTTCATCTCTCTCTTAAATGGGAAACCCATTAATTTTAAACTGTCTCCCCCAGTTCTGGTCTTTCCAACAAGGGGAAATATCCTCTCAACATCCACCCTGTCCAGCCTCCTCTGGGTCTTATATGTTTCAATAAAATCACCTCCGTCTTCTAAACTTCAATGGATACAGGCCCAACCTTTCCATTATTTCCTCATAATATAACCCCCTCATCCCAGGAATCAGTTGTTTGAACCTTCTCTGAACTGCTTCTCACGCAATTATGTCATTTCTTAAAAAAGGAGATCAAAACTGTACACAGTACTCTAGATGTGGTCTCACCAATGCCCTGTAAAACTACATGAAAAGCATCACTACCTTTATATTCAACTCCATTACTCAAGGAGAGTCTGGGCAGGAGGAGTGGGCCTGGGCATGCTGGAGTTTGAAATTAAATGTGAGAGAAAAAATAAATCAAAATGTCACATCACTGGAAAGTATGAATTAATTGGCTGGTGAGTATTGTAGCTTGTTTCCCTATCTCCAAAGTTAAGGAGATAGTTTAAGGAGCAGGGAAATTAAAAACTACAAAACAAAATTAAGAAAGTCAATGAGGTTTAAATAAAACATTTGGTTACATTCCCTATGTTTCAATGGCATCAGTAGAAAAGAAGTGAGCTGCTGGTGAGTCTTTATTTTTTTTAAGTAGTAAGCTGTATTAGTAGTAGTAAGTTTTCTTATCTAATAGATAGAGGAATGGAAGGGCAGCTCTGACCTCTTGAATGCACATCCTGCGCTACGTAGGAACTCCAGGATGCTTGTGCAGGAATTGTCATCAGTTGTAACAGCTCGAGCTCTGAGTTTCAAAGCTTGAGCAGCAGCTGTTATCACTATGGAACATCTGTACATCAGTAAGTTTGAGAGCTTTGCGATAGCATGTTGTTAGATGTGGTCAACCCTCAGTTTAAGAGTGTGCGGGAAGGAAGAGAATGGGTGACCACCAGGCAGTCAAGGAGAAACAGGCAGGTTGTGCAGGAGCCCCCTTTGTGCACCCCACTCTCTAACTAGTATTCAGTTCTGAATACTGATGAAAATGATGGTTTATGTGGGGAGTTGAGTCAACCCAGAAAGAAAAAACAGTAAAAACTGGGAAATAAGAATACTGGTCTGAACTGGTCTTGTGTACCTTAAAATGGAACACCAGCAAAACTAGGAAATAAGAGTACTGGTCAAAACTGTTTTTACCTCCTAGGAAGTCATGAGCACCACCATTGGCCCAGCTGTAGAGGGACACATGAAGAAGACTGAAAAATTCAATAGTTTGGGGACAGATTGTTTTTTTTCTGTGACTGAAGAGGTGAATTTGGATGGTATATTGCCTCCATGGTGCCAGGGTCAAAGATGTCATGGATCAGCTGCTGAGCACCCTCCTGGGGAAGAGTGAACAGCCAGCAGTCTGGCCCAAAGCAGTACCAATGGCACAGGTAGAAAGAGGAATATAAAGCCCTCCCTCCTGCTCCATCTTTCCAGCTACGCGCTCATCTGCTCTGTCCTCTCATCAAATGTGGTACTGTGAGTCATCCGGAGATTGCTACTCTTGAGGTCCTGCTTGCTATCTTCCGACCTGGCTCCCTAAATCCTGACTGTTGGGTCATATTCCTATTTCTACCTCTTCTCTATTCTTCTATTCTCTTCCAGTATTCTTCATCTGTCCCTCTACAGCTGAGCCAATGATGGTTTTAATGAATTCCCAGAAGGTAAAAACAGTTTTTCCAGCATTCTTATTTCCTAGTTTTACTGGTGTTCCATTTTAAAGTATACAAGGTGGGTTCAGAGTAAGGGGGAGAGTAATAATGTCTAAACCAATGTTACTGTGCATGCATGTGAACACATGGAGTGTGGTTAATAAGATTGGTGAGTTACAGGTGGAGATAGCCTCATGGAAATGTGATGCTGTGGCCATAACGGAGACCTGGCTCAAAGAAGGGCAGAAGTGGGTATTAAATATTCCTGGATACAAGGTGTTCAGGAAAGATAGGGAAGGGGTAAGTGTAGCAGCATTGATTAAACAGAACATTGCAAAGCTGGATGGGATTGTGTCCCAGAGGGATCAAGGACAGAATCTATCTGGCTAAAGCTAAGGAAGAAAAAGTCTTGTCAGTACATTGTCTGATGCAGTCTAAGGCCACCAACGAGTGGGGAACATGTACATTTTGCAAGGAAATTATAGAGAGATGGCAGAAATACAGAGTATTTATAATATAGAACTTCATCTGAATATGGACTGGGATAAAAGGAATGGAAAGGACAGTGAGGGGCAAGAGTCCCTAGATTGTGTTCAGGAGAATTTTCTACAGCAGTATTTTTCTAGTCCAACGAGAAAGGAGGAACTGCTAGATCTGGTTCTTGGGAATGTGAAGGGTCCAGTTGATCAGAAGGGGAACATTTATGTAATCATTGGGTTTAGGTTGATTATGGAAAAGGACAAAGAACAATCCATAGTCAGAATAATTACAGGGGGAAGCCATTTCAGTGGGGTAAGAATGGATCTGGCCCAGATAAATTGGAGTCACAAGTTAGCAGGTGATTGAACAACAGGCTGCCTTTAGAGAAGAGAGCGTTCAGTCACCATCAAGGTATATTCCCACAGAAGGGGAAATTAGAGCAAACAAATCCAGAGCTCCTTGGATGACGAAATGGATAGAGATTAAGCTGAAAGAGAAAAAGTGTGCACATGACAGGTGTCAGGTTGGCAATGCAGCTGTGAACCAGGCTGAATATAGAAGGTTCAAATGAAGCAAATGAAAGAACCAAAGGGAGAGTATGAGGTGAGGCTGGCAGCTAACATCAAATGGAATCCAAAAGCCTTCTGTTGGCTTTCATCTTTTATTTCATAATTGCATTTTGTAAGGAGGCCTTATAGTGGATGTTTACTTACAAGGAAACAGAGTAGGTCTGAAATGAGCATTTGGGGATAAGTTTTGAAATTGATTTGTAGCTGCTGCATTTCAAAGCAGTCTCAAAGGTACAAGAACAGGAGATTTGTGAGTAAACAGGGGCAGGCATTTTAAATTTTATGGACCTGAAATAGAGGTAAAATAGGAACATGAAAGGTTTTGATATTTGGGAGCCTGAGTTTTCACAGAGATAATTAAAGGCAATGGAGAACTAAGATGAAAGGGGTGAAAAGGTATTTATTCAAATGAGTTTTCAGCTGTAGCAGTTGCTGTGGGGGACGTCCCACCGAAGGCCAATCCCAGTGTTTTGGAGTGTGCAGAAAAGCTCGGAAAACCTTTTAATTGATGAAAGAAACTCAGTTTCGGGCCAGGAGAATATGTGTCCTGAGAAACACTTGTTCTAACTCTCCCTTTGGAAGGGCCACATAAGCGTGGATTTGTTGGATCTGGGAAGTTGTGGATTGTACTTCTGTTTAAAGTGAAAAACAATTTCTCAGTTTGGGGAATATTTTCAGGATTTTATGGTTAAGAATCTGTAAAGGCTGTTGTGAAAAAATAGTTTAATTGTGTAACTTTGATAAAGCATTTTGGGTGTCATTTTGTACGATTTATTTTCGTGCTGTAGCTTTTATCTTGTGTGTTTAAGTTTCATCTTTTCTGTTTTTTCTTTTAACAAACATGTTCATTTTTCAATTTTTAAAAGTAATAACTAGAGTCCTGTACTTTTGTGTTCTGTAGCTTTCCCTCCTCGTTTCTACAATACAGGAAAAAAAAATACAATCAGCCAAGATGGGTTTCAATCTGAGAACTGGCTTGCTGAGCATTAACATCAGCTGCAGCTGAAACAAGACCTAAATTGACAAGCCTCCAGTACCGGATGGCCTACATCCGAGGGTCTTAAAAGAAGACGTGGCATAGATTAGAGATCCATTGATTATAACCTTGTAAAATTCCTTAGATTCTGAAAAGGATCTAGTGGACTGGAAAATAACTCAAAGTAACACCTTTATTCAAGAAAGGAGGAAGGCAGAAAGCAGGTAACTATGGGCCAGCTAGCCAAACATCAGTCATAGGGAAAGTGCTAGAAACCATTACTAACTAGGCTGCAGCAGGATTCTTGATCAGGCAGAGCCAACATGGCTTTGTGAAAGGGGAATCGTTTTTAACAAATCTGTCCGAATTTTATGACAAAGCAACGCTCAAGGCAGATGAAGGGGAACCTGTGCATGTGGTGCACTTGGATTTCCAAAAGGCATTTGATAAGGGACCACATCAAAGGTTACTACACAAGATAAGAGCACTTGGTTTAGTGGTTAAAATATTAGCATGGATAAAAGATTAGATGGCTGACAGGAAGCAGAGGGTGCGGATAAATGGTTCTTTCTCTAACTGGTAAGCTGAAACTAGTGGAATGCCAGAGGGTTCACTGCTGGGACCTCTACTGTTTACAATCTATATCAATGACTTGCATGATGGGAATGAAATTGAATCCAGTTCTTTCACTGTGGCTGGGTCAAAATCCTGGAACTCCCTCCTTAACAGCACTTTGGGTGTATCTACACCACAGGGTCTGCAGCAGTTCAAAAAGGCAGCTCATCATCACCTTCTCAAGGGCAATTATGGATGGGCTATAAATGCTGGCCTAGCCAGCGATGCCCACATCCCTTGAAATAATAAACAAAATATGTATGTTAGTTAAATTTGCCAAGGTCACTAAGGTATGTAGGAAAGTAAGTTGTCAAGAGGAGGTAGTAAGTCTGCAAAGGGATATACACAGATTAAGTGAGTGGGACAAATTTGGCAGATGGAGTGTAACATGGGTAAATGTGAGCTTGTTCACTTTGGCAGGAAGAATAGAAAAGCAGTATGGTATTTAAATGGACAGAGATTGCAGAACCCGATCGTACAGAGGAATCTTGGCGTTCTCAGACATGAATCACATAAGGTTAGTGTGCAGGTACAGCAAGTGATTAGGAAGGTAAATGGAATGTTGGTGTTTATTGCAAGAGGAATGGAATATAAAAGTCAGAAAGTTTTACTACAGCTGTACTGGGCCTTGGTGAGACCATATCACTGGGCAGTTTTGATATGTTTAAAAATAAGGCATAATTGTTTTAGAAGCAGTTCAGAGAAGATTCACTGAACTCAATTCTGGAATGAGGGAGTTGTCTTATGAAGAAAGGTTGAACAGGTTAGTCCTATACCCAGTGGAGTTTAGAAGAATGAGAGGTGATCTTATTGAAACATACAAGATCCTGAGGGACATGACAGGTGGATACCGGAGAATGTTTGCTGTTTTGGGGCAATTAAAGCAAAGGAACATAGTTTAATAATAAGAGGTCTCCCTTTGAAGACAGAGATGAGGAGAACATTTTTCTCCCAAAGGATCGTTGGTGTGTGGAATTCTCTTCCACAGAAAGTAGTGGAGGGTGGATCTTTGAACTGATTTAAGGCAGGGTTAGAAGATTCCTGTTAGGCAATGGAGTCAAGGGTTATGGGGAGGCAGACAGGAAAGTGGAGCTGAGACCACAGCAAGATCAGCCAAGATCTTATTGAATGGTGGAGCAGACTCAAAGTGCCAAATGGCCTGCTCCTGCTCCCATGCTCCTACGTTCATGTTGGATGTTCTGTTAGAACCTCCTTATTTTTTACTGCATTTCCCAACATTAATATCATCTGCAAATGTTGGCATTATGCCTTGCATACCCGATTCCAGATCATTAACATTTATCAAAAGTGTAATAGCCCCTGAACCCTGGAGAACACCACTGTAAACTTCCTTCCAGTCTGAAAAACAACTGTCCACCACTACTCTCTGTGTTCTGTCACTTAGCCAATTCTGTATCTATGCTGCCAATCCCTTTAATCCCATGGGCTTTAATTTTAATAACAGTCTATTATATATTAATTTGTCAAACATCTTTTGAAAGTGTATAGACATAATATCACCTGTACTCTCATCCAGCATTAACCATTAAATATCTCAATGAAGCTAGTCAAACATGATTTATCTGTAACAAGACAGAATTTCCTGCCACTGAGCCTCAGTCTGGACCCAGCATCCCAGCAGCATCCAGTAACCTGAGAGAGATGCAATGTATCAACTTCCACAAGGGTACATGTCGACTCCAGTAGTGGGATTCATGCCTGGCGTATGGAGCCTTTATTATACTAGGAACATTCAGCAACCACTGCTGGAGTAGGAACATGAGTTTGGAATCCCATCCCACCATGGGCAGGATTTTCTGTGCCCGCTGGAGTCGGCATGATCGGTGGCGTGAACGGATAATATGGCGCGATTGGTTTCATGACAGCAGTAAACCAGTTTGCGATTGCCCGCTCAGCCCGCTAACGGACATCATTGTAACTCATTAGGAAACTCATTGTAATACATCTGCATATCATTATCAGGCCAGCCCGCCAGAATCGGACCCCCCTCCCCCGGGTCATCCGTCCATGTCAGCAGGATAGTCCGCCAACGTGGTTCACAACAGCACATAAAAGGAGTGAGCTTGGTGGCCTGCACTTTGAGGGGAACTCGGAGGTGAGTACACAGTAACTTTGTGCAGCTCTCGCCAGGGTCACCTGTTGGACTTCAAGCTTCAGGAGAATCAGTGGGGGTCGGGGTTAAGGGCAGCCACGATGCTCACAGCTCCTTGCAATGTCAGCATCCCAGTTTAGACCCGTCTCCCCAATTGCTCAAGCTAATAGGGCAGCCATGCAGCGCACTATTCTCTGACCATCCAGGTGGTGGCCAGCACTCTCCGGGAAGTGTTATGGGGCCATTACACTTAACCAGGACAGGTTCTTAGTGCACCCATGCTAACCACATGTCTCTCACTTTCATCCTGCAGGCTGAGTACATCAGGATCATGGAGCCTGGTGAACTAGCTGTGTGCCTGATGGCCTACAGGATGTCATGACGACGGAGGAGAGAGCGACTGAGGATCCTGGCTGCATAGAGGCAGGAGCAGCAACCTCAGGAAGAAAGGGCAGCTGGTGCTCCAACAAACATCACCCACGAGCCCCAGCGAGCCATTGCAGGCCAGCGCCTAGCCACACCCAGGGTCTATAGACGCTGCCTGTCATTCCTGCAGATGACCAAGAACCAGTGTTGCCGAAGACTGCACATGTCTAGGGAACTGGTCGGTCCCATCTGCCGGCTCCTGCAGGATTTGGTGCCACGGGGACATGGAGGGTATCCACTGCCAGTGGCCATGAAATTGACAGTGTAGCTCAATTTCTACGCCAGTGGCTCTTTCAGGGCTCCACGGGTGACCTCTGTGGGGTATCACAAGCTTCCACCCACAAATGCATCCATGAGGTCACGAATGCCATCTTCACGAGGGCACACAACTCTGTGCATTTCACCAGGGACCAGGACAGCCAGGAAGCAAGAGCGATTGGATTCACCCAGATCTCGGGTTTCCCATAGGTGCAGGGTGCGATTGACTGCACCATGTGGTGCTCAGGTCTCCATTGCAACATAGTGGACTATATCAACCACACGTGGTTCCATTCGCTGAATGTGCAGCTAGTGTGCGACCACCAGAAACACATCCTGCAGGTGTGCGCACGGTTTCCAGGGAGTGTGCACAATGCCTACATCCTCACTCAGTCACAGATCCCTGGAGTTTTGCAGGGCCCACAGAGGCTGCAGGATTAGCTCCTTGGGGACAAGGGCTACCCGCAGAGGCCGGGGCTGATGACACCCGTGCGTCAGCCTCAGACTGCAGCAGAACAACGGTATAATGAGGCTCATGCTGCAACTCGTAACTTGCTGGAGCAGACCATCGGGATGCTAAAGATGAGGTTCCGCTGCCTGGGTCAGTCTGGTGGAGCCCTGCAATACAGTCCTCAGAGGGTGACACACATTGTTGTCATCAGCTACGCCCTTTACAACCTGATCCTGCAACGTGGAGAGGAGCTGGCTGAGGACGAAATGGAGGAGCTGCACGTCTCCTCTGATGAGGAGGACGCCGACAGGGATGAGGGTCAGGGGGTCCTCAGAGGCGACGATGATGGGCATGAAGCCCTCGCACTGACTAGATGAGGCAGGCATGCTCAGGAGGCCCTCATAGCTGCTAGATTTGTGGAGGATGATGACGACATTCAGTGAGGAGACACCATAGTTCCTCACATCGCATGTGTTAATGTTTGACTCCAGTCTTGCTTATGGTAGCGCAAATACCCTCTGTGATAATGCATGGAGACGGAGAGGAGGCCCTAATAGTTGCTTGATTGCAGGAGGATGATGATGACATGCAGCGAGGACACTCCATAGATCTTCACATAGCCTCTGACAATGTCTGTCTCCTGTCTGGCTGAGGGGCAGGTCGCCTGTGCTCTGTGATCAGGGTCATATCATAGAGACACAGCCATGAAACTTCAGAAGCATCTGGTCCTTTGTCCGCCTTCAGCATCTGAGCCCTTCAGGAGCACAGCGTCACTGGTCACAGATGCTGAAGAGACGGGGGTCAGCCCCTCCTTAAAGGTGCTGAGAGCACACTGAGAGAATGAGCGAGCTCTGTGGCACCTGCCCACTACATTCTGGCAGCAATGACAAGCACTGTCGAGGTGCAGACATCAGTAATATTTCCCGGGGTAGAATTTTCCGTTCGTCGTGCGGGTGCGCGCCCGATCTGAACGTGTGTAAAATGACACAGGATGACATCAGGCGAGCATCCCGACGTCATCGCTCCCTCACGCGGTATTTCAGTGGGCAGGCGCGTGCAGCAGTCGGCAGCTCGCCCGCCGACAATTAACAGGCTCATTAAGGACATTAAAGGTCCAATTGAATGAAATGTTTCACTGCCCGTCCGACCTTAAGGTTGGCGGGTGGGTGAAAAGGCCAAGCGGCCTTTGGATTTTTTGTGAATCCTCATCCATGGGCGGGATGAGGTTTCAATCAATCATCGAAAAAAATTTAAATGTTTCAACTAATTTCTAACACATCCCAGTCCAGAAGCTCGTCATCTGACTCGGACTCAGCACATTTCTGGCCTCCAGCAGTCCTCCGAGTGCCAGAAACCTCGGAGGTCACTGCCTCCACCTGCTGTGCGATGTGCTCACCAGATTGTGATCCCGGGGCTGCTCTAAGGCTCGTTCCCACCGAAGTGTGTCTCTGCGCTGGTGAAGGGTGAGGGTCAGCACTGTGATGGGACTTCAGGGAGGGTGCCTCCAGATTCCTGCACAGAGGTTTCTTCGGGGCTTGTTTGGAGGCGCTGGGCTGTGGACTCCATTGGCTTTTTGGCAGATGTGCTTGCGCAAGCAAGGGGAGATAATTAGTGCATGGCAGTGGCCTGTGAAAGAGAACATATCATTCACAGCATAGTTGTCTGTTGTGAAGGGTTCTCAAAATTCCCACATTTTTAAAATCATCAACAGGTATATGACTTTTGGACTTTTAAACTGCTGAGTTAAGTGTAAAACCCTGCAGACAGGAGGCTGGGCCCATGAAGGCCTGGGGCTGGACATGCCCAGGCGTGTTGAGTGCAGTGTGGATTGTTTTGCCTGAAACCAGACAACGAGAGGAGACAGAATACTCATTCTTCCCTTTAATACAATCAACCCAGAGAAAAACTTCACCTCACACGAAACTGTAGCCCATAAAAATCTTGCATAAATAATCAAAGGCACAATCAATTCAATTATGCGTATCCATTAATACTCCACCCATACAATGGCTTTCAGTTTAAAACTAGTTACCAGGCAGGAAGACAATGATAAACATCATGCGAACCCATTAAAAACAATGAGACACCAATTACCTGGGGACTCCCACCAAAATCAAACAAAGAACTAACCTTCATTTGGATTCCGATAAGAAATTCGAAAGACAATATAACTGCCCAGTCAGTTACGAGAGGGAGAGAGGGAGAAACCAGCTAGCAGAATGGCAAGCGGTTTTGAAAGCTGACACAGGAGAGTGAGCAGTTGGGAGCTGTTGTAAGCAAGAAGATCTGGAGGTTTGCAGGCCCGCAGGCAACATCACGGCGAGGGGCATGGGGTGGCAGGTTCAACTGAAGACAACAAGGCCGCAACCGCAGCCCTCCACGAAGACCGACCACCCACAACCGCGCCCTCCACCCAACTGAAGAACCTTCGCAGATTCCACAGACCAGGACCACGTGGGGACGGCAGACCCCAGAGGACACAAAGATTGTACCCCAAAGCTGCAACCGGCTTACCTGGCTGGATTTCGAACTGTCAAGTGACCCTGGTTGGTGAGCATGATCCCTGACCTCTCCAAGATCAATTTTGTTAGGTTTTGGGGGTGGGACCAGGGTAAGGGGATTAGTAGCGTGATTTTTCCTCGTTATGCCGTGTGTTCCCCATTCTTATCTAAGTGTACTTTGTAAGTCTGTATAATCTCAGTGTAATTCTAATGTTATAAATTCATTTGTGACTTCAATAAACTCAGTTTTTTTTGCACCAAAACCAGTTGTCTGCTGCAACTTGTCACAACCCCCAAGTAAGTCCAAGGTCTAGAACCCAGGGAGTGGGAGCGATTCGGAACACTCAGAAGTCAGAGGTGAAGCTGACTCACACCACCACCTCCTACAGTTGGATGTTACACTGCTGGACCCTCAGTTGGTATAGCACCGCTGACCTCACCGTCAGCCAGGACCGGTCCAGATCATCACTGGCCAGCTGGACGGCTCTGTTTTCAAAGTCCATGAGGACCTTGATTTCGGGCAGTCCACCAGCGGTCTCTTGAACCAGCAGTGAGTGATGGCCCTGTGGGTCTGCGATGGGTTTGTGAGTGTGTGAGTTGAAAGTGATGAGAAGAGTGAATTGTCTATTTTTATTCGTTCATGGGATGTAGACGTTGCTGGCTAGGCCAGTATTTATTGCCCATCTCTAATTGCCCTTATTCAGAGGGCATTTTTAAGTGTCAACCACATTTTTGTGGGTGTGGAGTCACATGTAGGCCAGGCCAGCTGAGGACAGGAGATTTCCTTCCCTAAAGGGCATTACTGAACCAGATGGGTTCTTATGACAATTGACAATGGTTTCATGGTCATCATCAGAACTTCAATTCCAGATATTAATTGAATTAAAATTTCAAATTCCACCATCTGCTGCGGTGGGATTTGAACCGGGTCCCCAGAGCATTACCCTCGGGATTACCAGTCCAGTGACAATACCACTATACCACCACCTCCCCTAATTACCCTGGCAGAAAGAAGGAGATCTTTCATGCTCTTGTAGCACTGGGTGGCTGTCCTCTATTGAAGGGCGTTGGCACTGCCAACTGCTGCCACTGCCTCCCAAGCCGGGTTGGTGCTGTTGATGCCCTTCCTGTGGCCAGAGTGGGGGAAAGGACATCCCGGGAGCCCCTACGGCATCCAAACGGTGTTCGAGGGGCTCGTCGCTGAACCTGTGGGCTGCAGTCTTTTCCATTTCAGGGCCATGTCTTAGGTGCAGCAGTCGTAGTCTGGAAGCACTGAGATGTGTGCCTGCAGCTGGACTTTAAATGTGGCGCCCGGCGTGATGCAGCAGCGGGGTAATGGTGGAAGGGCGAATGACAGCCCGCCCACCATGGAAATAGCGTGTTTCCCAGGAGTACATAAATAATGTGGTGGGCTTGGGATGATACGGCGTGAAAACCCACCATCGTTTTACCTGCCTGCTTCCGCACTGAGTACGAATCTGGGATGATTCCGCCCCATATGTGGGAAACCTTCCGATTCTGGGAGCATAAAGTCTGCAAATATCAAAGAAATAGCCCAAGTGGCACTTCTACCCACTGGGAACAAGTGAACAAGGAAGCCCCTGGGATTGACAATGGGGGGATTTTTCAGTCAGTGTCTCAGTCTACACACTAAGTTTGAAACAAGACAGATCAAAGATCGAAAGGTTGTTTTCTATTGTTTTGTTATTTTGAGGGAACATTGGATGTACCTGCAGCATTAGAGAAATGTGAATAATTGAAAAGTCTCTCCAGGCCGGTCTCTATTGCACGATTCATATCCATTCCAGTAACCGTTGTTCGAGCCCATTGGAAGTGTTGGAATTCTTCCTCTTCATAATTCTAAGACAAAAAGGAGCAGAATGTATTACCCTATGACACAACTGAACTCCCTCTGTAAAGCGTCATTGTTGAGAAGGCACCCTAGTTTCCCAGGTGCAGTAGCAGCATTCATGTCCTGGATGGGCTGGGATTGAAAGAGAGTTAGGGGGTTTTGATGGAATTCTTGGCATTAGCACTTCCTGGTTCATTTTCCTTTTTCTTTCACTCTTTCAACTTTAGCGTTTCCTGCACTATTGGCCTTGCTCCTCCCCTTGGGTTTTCAATAAAAAAAAATAGAGAGTGTTATTGGAAACCTTTTACACTGAGTCACGTCCCTCTGAGTGTTCTCAGGGCCAGGGAGAGAAGTGCTTCTCCTCTTTTTGGGCTCCTTATTCCCAACACCACCAACACCCCACGTGCTTACCCCCACCACACCATTTCCCCCTCAATGATGCATGATCATTTATCCCCATTCAACATTCACCAATTCATTCACCAAACAATCACACAAAGGTCCCAGTAAAATTGTAACTCCCATTGTTGGCATCTGGTTGTAAATATCATCTGGAATTTTTCAGAATGGGTCATTAATATTAAGAGCTACAGTGATACAATGCAGTGTTAGTTTGTGGGCACCCGAAAGGTGATCCCACCATGACCATTAAACAGACCAGAGATTACACATGTTACTTTAACAGCATCATGCAATATATCCCATTAGTTATTTATAACACTGCAGACGATAACACTGATTTTGTTCAGCCCTCATTATAATATTCTGCATGTTGTACCTTATGGAAGTGGTGACAGTAAATTAATATTTGTGGAAAGATTCTAAACTTGCATCTCCGATAAACTGCACAAGATCTTTTTCATTCTATGGAAGCAGTAGAAGACTTTATTCTGCCTTAGGTGCATGACATTATTCAATATAATTATTTCACACAAGGGGTCTTACAGTCATAGAGTCATAGAGGTCTATAGCACAGGAAAAGGCCCTTCAGCCCATCTTGTCTGTGCTGGTCAAACAAGTACTTAAGTATTCTAATCCCAATTTCCAGCACTACGCTCTTGTATGCCATGGCATCGCAAGTGCACACCCAAATACTTCATAAACGTTATGATGGTTTCTGACTCTACCACCTTTTCAGGCAGTAAGTTACAGATTCCCACCACCCTCTGGATGAAAAAATTCTTCCTCACATCCTCTCTAAACATCCTGCCCCTTACCTTAATAGATTCTACTTTACCAGTAAACTCACAGGATAGAAATATCAAATACCTCCTTGTCAATAAAGTGGAATGATGGCACAACATGGTCTTCACTGTCAGTGAGAAGCATTGGAGCCCTAATGTGTCTCTGTGCAATGCAACATTTGAGAAGCTAAAGGACAAAGTCTGAATGGTTCACATTTGTATTTGTATTTTCTTGTTCAGCAAGTCTGAAGACTCTTCTGATTGCTGCTTCTTACTATGATATAGTTTAATATCTAGTATGCAATACAAATTTATCATGATATTTCAATGCCTCAAGAAACTCATAAAAGCACCAAGACAGAGTGAGGTAATAGGTAAGTAGATAAAAAGACAAGATTGAAGTCAATGGAAAAGACTTTTGAGAATCATGTAGAGTGTAAAATAGGTTACAGATTCACTATGAGCCCATTACCCTCTTGTGCCCTTGTAATTTCACCCCACAAAGCCTGCTCACAGTAAACTTCCATTGGCAAAAAAATAAACAGAACTCCAGCAATGATTCAACTTCCTGACGGCAAGATAATTATGGATGATAAAGGCCATTTAGACCAGCTTATTGGATCCATCCAGAATGACACACAAACATACTATTAGGAGCAGGAGTCAGCCATTTGGTCCATTGAGCTTGCTCTGCCATTCAACAACATTCCCTAAATGATAACAATAATTACAACTCAAAAGCACTTAATTGGCTAGAAAGTGATTTGAGACATTGTGAAAGGTGCTGTACAAATACATGTTTAACTTTTTTCATTACACCTGCATTCAGTAGGCAGAGTGACTGTAGCAATGGTGATATTGCTGGACCAATGCTGATTCTCTTAGGATAATTAATCTCAGAGCAATCAACTAGTGTAGGCAAAGTGGCTACAAAGAAAACATTACATTTACAAAACAATTCGACTCTGTAACAATATAACCTTGCCATTCTGACTTCGCTGGCACCAACTCATAGTATACTTTAAATGGCATTGGTCCCTTGTATGCTAATGCCACTATCCAAGGGTTTGTCAATCAGACATTTACCAGCAGCTCAGAAAAAAACGTATATTGAATCGTTGATCTGAATGTTTCAGAGTAGAATGATACATGGTACAAACATTCAGTACGGCCATCACTCAAGAACTGGATTGATTTCCCTGCCCCCAGAAGCTGTCGTACAAGTTGTGTTGAGCACTGAATTTACAGCCTATCCACAGGTTCAATGTGATGTTGCATTTCATTTCTACTAAATAAATGTGCAAATAGTATTTTTTTTAAAAATTCTACTTGCTTTTGAGATGTGTGAAAAACAGGGAAATTAAGTGGAAAAGTGTAATTAATAAAGAAGAATCTCCAAAAGGAAAAAAAAGTGACAGCAATTTTCAGTGTGACCGAGCACTGGAGTGTGACCTCAACAGAGTCCCGAGAGTTTGGTGAGTTTAGGTAACATAAATCTCATTCTAAATGTCTAATAATGTTTATATTTAGCATTTAACATTTAACTGCCAATTCTGTTTAAATTCTAAATCTCATTCAGGGGCCCAAGCAGGGAGAGAGTATCTAAACACTGGGTGCAGCTGTAGATAGCTTGCAATGTTTTTCTGTACCTGGGCTCAGCTAGTGCTGTTATTTTCAGAGCACATGAATTCAAATATTTCAGTGCAACTTAGCACTGGAGTGTGACCTCATCGCACTGCTGGGAGTTCAGTGAGGAAGGGAGGAAGGTGCAATTCTGCTTTTTCTCACTTTTTCACCTGTAGGAACTGGTCCTTGCTCTACTACATGGGAAGGAGGTAGCTGTTTGATGAGGATCTGGTCTGTGCTTCAGGTCAATTCTATTCCTAAGGTTTAAAATAGCATAGGAACTGGTGGTGAGATTAATAGAATACATAAAATAAAATAAATAATTCAATAAAATAATTAAGTAGTTAATTAAAACACATAAAGAAGGCAGCACAGGTGATGTGACACAGCTGCAGCATGTGGGATCTGGATACCACTGTCATCCAGGGCAAACACAAAGCCATTCAAGTGGAGGGAGCTAGAATGAATATAGTGATAGTCGGGGACAGTATAGTGAGCGAGACTGACACTGTTCTCTGCAGCAAAGAATGAGAGTCCAGGCTGCTGTGTTACCTGCCTGGTGTCAGGGATAGGGCTATTTGCTCAGGGCTGGAGAGGAACTTGCACTGGGAGGGGGAGAATCAAGTTGTCATGGTCCATGTACCAATGACATGAGCAGGAGAAGGAAGGAGGTATTACCTAGTAAGTGTGAGGAACTTGGCACCAAATTAAGAAGCGGAACTCCAAAGGTGATAATCTCTGGATTAATACCTGAGCAATGTGCAAATTGGCATAAAGGAAATAAGATTAGAGAGATAAATGTGAGGCTCAAAGACTGGTGTGGGAGAGGTGAGTTCCAGTTTGTGAGGCAATGGCATCAGTACTGGAGAAATTGGGGGCTTTATCGCTGGAAAGGCATACGTGCTGGGACAAGTGTTCTAGCGAGGCGCATAGCTAGGGAAATAGAGAGGGATAAGCTAAATAAAGGGGATGAGGGATCAAGCTTGGGTGGATGTTGAAAATTAAGGCATAGAGTGAAGGCAGGAGAGCCAATTAGCCACATGGGAAATGAGGGTTAGAGAATGGCAGGGACAGAGAGAAAAAAAACCTAAAATACACCAACAGTCAAGGCTGGATATTACAAAGATAACAAAAAGACAAAACTAAAGGCTCTGTATCTGAATGCACATAGCATTCAGCACATAGTAAATCAATTGATAGCGCACATTGAAGTAAATAAATATGACCTGAGAGTCATTATGGAAAATGGCTGCTGGGATGACATGGATTGGGTTCTGAATAAATTAAGGGCAAATGACATTCAAGAAGAATAGGAAGCTCGGTAAAGGTGGAGGGGTGGCACGGTTGATCAAGGATGGCATTGGTGCAATGGTTAGAGATGACCTTGGTTCAGGAGATCAGAATGTTGAATCGGTTTGTGTGGAGATGAGGAATAGTAGGGCAAAGAAGTCACTCATGGGACTGGTCTACAGGTCACCTAAAAGTAGCCACAATATAGGACAAAGTATACAAGAAGAAATATTGGGTGTTTTTGATAAAGGAATGGCAATAATCATGGGTGACTTCAAACTACATATAAACTAGAAAAATCAGACTGGCAGTATTAGCCTGGATGAGGAGTTCATGGAATGCATTCGAGATAGTATTTCAGAGCAGTACATTCTGGAATTAAACAGAGAACAGGTTATATTAGACCTAGCACCGTATAATGTGGTAGGATCAATTAACGACCTCAGAGTGAAGACACCCTGAGGTAGCAGTGACCACAATGATTGAATTTTACCTTCAGTTTGAAAGGGAGGAGAGTGGGTCTAAGACTCGTATTGTAAACTTAAATAAGGGTAACTACTTGGGCATGAAAACTGAGCTAGCTGAAGTGAACTGGGATATTAGGCTAAGGGATAGATCGATAGAAAAGCTGCGGCAGGCATTTAAGGGGATATTTCAGAATACTCAGAATAAGTATATTCCTACTCTAAGGAAAAATTCTCAAGGGAGGACCGATTGACCATGGTTAACTAAAGAAGTTAAAGAAAGCATAAAACTGAAGAAAAAAAGCCTATAACGGTACAAATTTGAGTGGCAGTCAGGTGATTGGTCAGAATACAAAGAATGGCAGCGAAGGCTAATCAGTCGAAAGAAATTAAAGTATGAGTGGAAGCTAGCTAGAAATGTAAAAATGGATAGCAAGATTTTCTACAGTAAAACAAAGGAAGGGGTTATCAACAGTGCTATCAAGTGGCACTTGCTTTGCAATAATCTGCTCACTGATGCCCAGTTTGTGTTGCACCAGTGGCACTCAGCTCCTGACCTCATTACAGCCTTGGTTCAAACATGGACAAAAGAGCTGAACTCCCGAGGTGAGGTGAGAGTGACTGCCCTTGACATCAATGCAGCATTGACCGAGTGTGGCCCTAGCAAAACTGGAGTCAATGGGAAACAGGGGAATCAGTCATACCGAGCACAAAGGAAGATGATTGTGGTTGTTAGAGGTCAGTCATCTCAGCTCCAGGACATCATTGCAGGAGTTCATCAGGATTATGTTCTAAGCCCAACCATCTTCAGCTACTTCATCAATGACCTTCCTTCCAGCATAAGGTCAGGAGTGGGGATGTTTGCTGCTGATTGCAAAATGTTAAGCACCATTCGCAACTCCCCAGATACTGAAGCTGTCCATGACTTTTGCGCTACACAATGACCATCTCCAACAAGAGAGAATCCAACCATTGCCCCCTGATGTTCAATGGCATTACCATCACTGAATCCCCCACAACTGTCAACAACCTGGGGGTTACCAATGACCAGAAACTGAACTGGACGAGCCATATAAATACTGTGGCTACAAGAGCAGGTCAGAAGCAAGGAATCCTGCAATGAGTAGCTCACCTCCTGATTCCCCAATGCCTGTCCACTACCTGCAGGGCATAAGTGAGGAGTGTGATGGAATACTCCCCACTTGCCTGGATGAGTGCAGCTCTCGCAACAGTCAGGAAGCCTGACATTATTCAGGACAAAGCAGCTCATTTGATTGGGATCACATCGACAAACATTCACACCCTGAAACATTGATGCACAATAGCAGCAGTGTGTACCATCAACAAGATGCATTGCAGTAATTCACCAAGGCTCCTTTGACAGCACCTTCCAAGCCCATGACCACTACCATCTAGAAGTACAAGGGAAGCCGACAGATGGGAACACCACCACCTGGAAGTTCCCCTCCAAGTCACACACCATCCTGACCTGGAAATATATAGCTGTTCCTTCACTGTTGCTGGGTCAAAATCCTGGAACTCCCTTCCTAACAGCACTGTGGGCGTATCTACACCAAATGTACTGCAGTGATTCATCACCTTCTCAAGGGCAACAAGGGATGCGCAATAAATGATGGCCCAGCCAGTGAAGCCCGCATCCCATTAATGAACATAAAATAAGCTTCAACAGAAAAGCTTTTGCAGAAAATAAAAATGCAAAGTGTAGCTGGTAACATATTAGGATTGAAAGAGGATTGGCTGGCTGACAGAAAACAGAGAGTATGCATAAATGGGTCTGTTTCTGATAGCAGGATGTGATGAGTGGGCTTCTGCAAATCTCTGTGCTGGGGCCTCAGCTTTTTATAATTTATCAATGACCTAGATGAGGGGAGTGAAGGCACGGTTGTTAAATTTGCAGGTGATAGGTAGAAAAGTATGTTGTGAAGAGGACACAAGGAGTTTGCAGAGAGATATATATACAGGTTGAGTGAGTGGCAAACTCTGGCAGATGGAATGTAATGTAGGAAAATATGAAATTGTTTAAATTTTGGCAGGAAGAATAAAAAAGCAGAGTGTTACTTAACTGGAAGACGGCTGCAGAATTCCGAGGTGCCGAGAGATCGAGCTGTTCGAGTGCGGGAGTCACAAATAGTGCGCAAATAAAGCAAGTAATTAAGAAGGCTAATGGAATGTTATCCGCTAATCCGAGAGAGGTTAAACATAAAAGTAATGATGTTTTGCTTCAGCTATACAGGGCATTGGTGAGACCACATCTCAAATACTGCTGCAGTTTTGGTCTCCTTATTTAAGGAAGGATGTAAATGCATTGGAGGCGGTTCAGAGGAGATTTACTAGATTAATACCTGAAATGAGCAGATTGTATTACGAGGAAAGGTTGGACAGACTGTCCTTGTTTCCAGTGGACTTTAGAAGAGTGAGGGGTGATTTGATTGAAGTATAGAAGATCCTGAACGGTCTTGATAAGGTGGACATGGAAAGGATGTTTCCTCTTGTGGGTGAGAGCAGAGCTAGTGGGCACTGTTTTAAAATTAGGGGTCGCCCTTTTAAGGCAGAGATGAAGAGAATTTTCTTTCTCTCAGAGGGTTTCTGGGATTTCAATTAACTTTTTTTTGCCAAAGCTACAACGAATGATCAGGAATAGTCCTCCCCTGGGACATTTTAGTCCCACAGTGTGACCACATTCTGCTAAATTTTAAACAGGATGGTGCAGGGTGGGATGAATCTAGGATGGAGCAGGGATTTGTAAAACCTTCCTTTAACCCAGGCTTGTCCAACCTTTCGGCTCCGGGGGCCACATTTGCATATTTTTCACACCCAAGAGGAGTATGAGCAAATTTCAGAAAGATAAGATTTGGCACAACAATAAAGTGATTTTTAAAAAAAAATCTGAAGTTTTAAGGAAAGAAACATTTGCTGAGCAGATTAGTGATAGCGACCACAACATGGTACAATTTAAACTTCTTATGGACAAAGAAATAGACAAGTTGCAAAAAAAAGTTTTGGATTGGGGGAGAGTGTATTTTAGTAAAATAAGGCAGGATCTGGCCAAGGTAGACTGGGAACAGTTACTTGTGGGGAAGTCTACAGAAGAGCAGTGGGGAGCGTTCAAAAAGGAAATGGGGAGGGTACAGGCCTCAAAATGTTCCCTCCATGCTGATAGGAAAAAGTAACAAGCCCAGAGAATCATGGATGACCAGAGATATTCAGGATACGATGAGAAGGAAAAGAGAGGCTTTTAGCAGGGACAAGGGGAGCAAATCAGCGGAGGCATTAGTGGAGTACAGAAAGTGCAGGGTGGAGCTTAAGAAAGCAATTAGGAGAGCAAAGAGGGGGTATGAGAAAGCTCTGGATAGTAAAAGTCAGGAAAATCCCAAGATACTTTAAAAGTATATCAATGGGAAGAGGATAACCAGGGAAAGAGTAGGATCCAATAGGAACCAAGCGGGCAATCTATGGGGGGAGCCAGAGGACATCGGTGGAGTGTTGAATGAACACTTCACATCTATCTTCACCCAAGAGAATGAGGATGAAGGTATCGAACTTGGGGAGAGAGACTGCGAGGTGCTTCAACAAATTGATATAGGGAGTGACAAGGTAATGGAGGTGTTGGCAAGCTTAAAAGTGGACAATCTCCAGGTCTGGATAATTTGTGTCCCAGACTGCTGAGGGAGGCATGGGGGGAGATCGCAGGGGCTCAGACCCAAATTTTTAATTCCTCTCTGGCCATGAGGAGGTGCCAGAGGACTGGAGAACAGTTAATGTGGTTCTGCTATTTAAGAAGGGTTGTAGATATAATCCAGGGAACTACAGACCAGTGAGTCTCACGTCAGTGGTAGAGAAACTATTGGAGAAAATTCTGAAGGAGAGAATCTATCTCCGTTTGGAGAGGTAGGTTTGATCAGGGATAGTCAGCATGACTTTGTCAGAGGGAGATCATGCCTAACAAATTTGACTGAATTTTTTGAGGAGGTGACCAGTTGTGTCGATGAGGGTAGTGTAGTTGTTGTAGTTTATATGGATTTCTGCAAAGCCTTTGACAAGGACCCACATGGGAGACTTATGAAGAAGGCAAATGCACATAGGATGCAGGGTAATTTGATAAGTTGGATTCAAAATTAGCTTAGTTGTAGGAGGTAGAGTGTGATGACAGAAGGATGCTTTAGTGACTGGAAGCCAGTGTCCAGTGGCATACCACAGAGATCTGTGCTCGGTCCCCTATTATTTGTCATTTATATAAATGACATAGATGACTATGTGGGGGGCAGGATTACTAAATTTGCAGATGACACAAAGATTGGCCGGGTGGTTAACAGTGAGGTTGAGTGTCTTGGGCTACAGGAAGATATAGACGGGATGTTCAAATGGGCAGATAAGTGGCAGATGGAATTTAACCCTGAAAAGTGTGAGGTGATACACTTTGGAAGGAGTAATTTGACAAGGAAGTATTAAATTAACAGCATGGCACTAGGAAGTTTTGAGGAACAAAGGAAAATTTGCCTGTGTGTCCATAGATCTATGAAGGCGGAGGGGCATGTTAGTGGGGTGGTGAAAAAGGCATATGGGACACTTGCCTTTATCTATCGAGGCATAGATTGCAAAATTAGGGAGGTCATGTTGGAGTTGTATAAAACTTGGTGAGGCCACAGCTGGAGTACTGTGCGCAGTTCTGGTTGCCACATTATAGGAAGGATGTGATTGCACTGGAGGGGGTGCAGAGGAGATTCACCAGGATGTTGCCTGGGATGAAGCATTTAAGTTATGAAGAGAGGTTGGATAGACTTGGGTTGTCTTCGTTGGAGCAGAGAAGACTTAGGGGCGACCTGATCGAGGTGTACAAGATTATGAGGGGCATGGACAGGGTGGATAGGGAGCAGCTGTTCCCCTTAGTTGAAGGGTCAGTCACGAGGGGACATAAGTTCAAGTTGAGGGGCAGGAGGTTTAGGGGGGATGTGAGGAAAAACTGTTTTACCCAGAGGGTGGTGACGGTCTGGAATGCGCTGCCTGGGAGGGTGGTGGAGGCGGGTTGTCTCACATCCTTTAAAAAGTACCCGGATGAGCACTTGGCATATCATAACATTCAAAGCTATGGGCCAAGTGCTGGTAAATGGGTTTAGGTAGGTCGGTCAGGTGTTTCTCACGTGTCGGTGCAGACTCGATGGGCCGAAGGGCCTCTTCTGCACTGTGTGATTCTGTGCTTCTGGAAGTACAGCAATGTCATGGCAATAAACTGTTAAGTTAAAGAAGAGTAAATAATAAAAATGACCAGAGTGTGAGAGCCAGTGTGTGTGCGTGTGTGTGCGTGTGTCCAGATCACTCCCAATCTCAGGGTTCTCACTCATTCACTCACCCTCACCCACTGTGAGAAGGTCAGTGTGTGTGTTTGTGTGAAGGTGAGAATGAGTGACATACTTGTGACTGAGTGAAAGTCAGACACCCACACACAAAAAAACACACACACAAACGCACACTCAGTCTCTTGGAGTCCAACTGCGCCCTCCACCCAACTGAAGAACCTTCGCAGATTCCACAGACCAGGACCATGTGGGGACGGCAGGCCCCAGAGGACACAAAGAGCGTACCCCAAAACTGTAACCGGCTTACCTGGCTGGATTTTGAACTGTCAAGGAGCCCTGGGTTGCTGAGCATGATCCCTGACCTCTCCTAGTTCAATTTAGTTAGGTTTTGGGGTTGGGACAAGGGTAAGGGGATTAGTAGCATGATTTTCCCTCGTTATGCCGTGTGTTCCCCATTCTTATCTAAGTGTACTGTGTAGGTCTGTATAATCTCAGTATAATCCGAATGATATAAGTTCATTTGTGACCACAATAAACCCAGTTTCTTTCTTGCACCAAAACCAGTTGTCTGCTGAACTTTGTCACAACCCCCAAATAAGTCCAAGGTCTCGAACCCAGGGAGTGGGAGTGATTCGGACCACTCAGAATTCAGAGGTGAAGCTGACACACACCACCACCCACTTCACTGCTTCAGTATCTGAGGAGTCGAGAATGGTGCTGAACATTGTGCAATCATCAGCGAACATCCCCACTCCTTACGTTATGTTGGAAGGAAGGTCATTGATAAAGCAGCTGAAGGTGGTTGGGCCGAGGACACTACCCTGAGGAACTCCTGCAGTGATGTCCTGGAGCTGAGATGATTCACCTCCAACTACCACAGCCATCTTCCTTTGTGCTAGGTATGACTCCAACCAGTGGAGAGTTTTCCCCCTGATTCCCATTGACTTCAGTTTTGCTAGGGCTCATTGATGCCACACTCAGTTAAATGCAGCCTTGATGTCAAGGGCAGTCAACTCTTTTGTCCATATTTGAACCAATGTTGTAATGAGGTCAGGAGCTGAGTGTCCCTGGCGGAACCCAAACTGGGCATCAGTGAGCAGGTTATTGCTAAGCAAGTGTTGCTTGTCAGCACTGTTGATGACCCCTTCCATTGCTTTACTGATGATGGAGAGTTGACTGCTGGGGCAGTAATCCAAAGATTCACAAGCCTATGAGTGAGGAAATTTCTCCTCCTCCTCCTCTCAGTCCTCAATGATTAACCTCTTATCCTGAGTCTGTCCCCCCGTGTTCTAGGTTTCCCAATCAGGGGAAACAACCTCCCTGTGTCTGCCCTGCCAAGCCCCTTCACAATCTTGTACGTTTCAATGAAATCACCTCTCACTCTTCTAAATGCCAGAGAGCATGCTCCAATTTATCATTCCTCTCATCATAGCACAACCCTCCGCATCCCAGAAATCACCCCCGTGAATCTTCATGAATCGCCTTTAAAGTGTGTACATCCTTCTTTAGATCAGGAAATCAAAACTACACACAGTACTCCAGGTGTGGTCTCCCTAAAGCCTTGTACAATTGGAGCAAGACTTCATTATTCTAGAACTCCAAACCCCTTTCAATAAAGGGCAACTTAATGTTTGCTTTTCTAATCATTTGTTATACCCATATAAAAACTTTCTGAGTTTCTTGGATTAAGATACCAAATGCTTCTAAATACCAAAATGGAAATGTTCTTTATACCAATTCAAAAGTTAGAGCCACAGAAAAAGGCCCTTCCACCCATTGAGTCTGCACAGGTCAAACAATTACCTAACTATTCTAATCCCATTTTCCAGCACTAGGCCCATAGCCTTGTATGCCATGGCATTGCAAGTGCACATCCAAATACTTCTTAAATGTTATGAGGGTTTCTGCCTCTCCCGCCCTTTCAGGCAGTGAGTTTGCAGATTCACACCACCCTCTGGGCAAAAAAATTCTTCCTCACATCTCCTCTAAACCTCCTGCACCTTATCTTAAATCTATGCCCCCTGGTTATTGATCCCTCCACCAAGGGGATGAGTTCCTTCCTGTCTACCATATCTATGCTCCTCAAAATTTTACGCACCTCAATCATGTCCCCCCTGAATCTCCTCTGCTCCAAGGAAAATAACCTCAGTCTATCCAAACTCTCCTCATGCGTAAACCTCTCCAGCCTAGGCAACATCTTGGTAAATCTCCTCTGCACTCTCTCTAGTGCAATCACATCCTTCCTATACCGCCGATTACAGAACTGTACGCAATACTCTAACTGTGGCTGAACCAGCATTTTATACAGTTCCAGCATAACCTCCATGCTCTTATATTCTATGCCTCGGCTAATAATGGCAAGTATCCCATTTGCCTTCTTAACCACCTTATCTACCTGTCCCGCTACCTTAAGGGACCGGTGGGCATGCACAGTAAGGTCCCTCTGGTCCTTGGTACTTCCCAGGGCCCTACCATTCATCGTGTATTCCCGTGCCTCATTTGTCCTGTCAAAGTGCATCACCTCAAACTTATCTGGATTAAATTCCATTTGCCACTGATCAGCCCATCTGACCAGCCTGCCTATATTCTCCTCACTATTTACCACTCCACCATTCTGATGACCCTCTGATTTTCTTCTTATCAAAGTGAATAGCCTCACACTTGCTCACAAAATATTCCATCTGCCAACTTGTTGCCCAGTCACCTAACTGGCATATATCTCTTGGCAGCAGAAAAGACAGCACAGCCTTCGGAACACCCGGTCATAGCTGCAGAGAATCGTATCGATCCACTGAACTGACCCCAAGGATGTAAACTATCAAGTACAGTGAATTGGTCAGCCTTTAGTCACATTAGTTTCTCTAGTGCTTATTTTCTTCTATATTAATTACTCCAAATTCCACACTCTCTTTCACCCTTTGGCTCCCCATTATTTTATGTGGTAAGCCTTGGATGGACCAGTATTCCCGGAAAATTTATTGTTTCTCAATGGAATGTGGTTTCACTGAGAATTTGGATTTATTTCTTTAAATGTTTACCACAGTTTATCAAAACCCCATAGCTCTGTCTGTCCATTATCCAATCCCCTATTCATGTTAATGGCTCACAACATCCGGGGAGTGATAATCACCTTCTGATGCCACTCCGCTCCTTTTCACTCACCCAGGTGTGGGGGAGGGTTATGATGTCAGGAAGGATAGGGAGCAGTGAGAGGCGATGGGTATTCAGGGGGGGTTTGGAGTTCAGGTGATAGTCGACGGGACTGGTAGGATAGTTAGTTCAGTGTGGGTTAGTCGTAGGGTCATCGAGGTAGGAAAGGGGTGTGGTGGTTTGGGGATAGTCAGGGGTGGGATGTATTCAGAGTGTTTTGGGATAGTCATGGATTGGAGGAGTGGGGGAGTATAGTGTTCGAAGGGGTGGGGTGTGGGGATTAGTCAGGGGGTTGTGGTGTAATCAGGGAGTGGGACGGTCAGAGGATAATGGTGGGGGGTGGTGGTGAGCGGTCAGAGTGATGCAAGGTCTTTCTGTCCTCTTTCTGTCCATTATCCAATCCCCCATTCGTGCTAATGGCTCACAAATCCACTTTAGACCCACTGCTGGAGACGGAAACCCTGATATTCTCACTACACAAGCTGACAGTGGAGACCAATCAGCCGACAGCAGCTCATGAATAAAATGTTGTGGAGGAATAAAATACATGTATAATTGTGCATGATTGTGAATGAAATGAAATACACGTATAATTGTGAATGAAATAAAATACACGTATAATTGTGAATGAAATAAAATACACCTATACTTGTGAGAGAAATAAACTTAAAATACATGTATAATGAAATTCCTGTAGAATGTCCCCAAACAGTCACGCAGCCAACACATAAATTAGCAAATCAAAGGGCCAGTGCTACCTTCCCAGACTAAGGGGCTCCGGATGTCAGATACGATGGCAAAATCTAAGAGGAAAAAAACTATTGTGTGTGCATTGCCCAGGATATGTAACCAATTAGCACTATCGATTTGCTGAACCATCGACATTGTCCTGTCTATTTGCTAAACCATTGACATTGTCCTGTCTAATCGTTAAATCATTAACACTGATCGCTATCCTTTGAAGCCATTTGAAACTATTGTAATTGCCCAAGTTTCTGTCACGAACCTTTTGCTGTATCAAAGTTTTGAGTATAAGGTTTGAGTTGAGATTTCTGGCAAAAATTGTAATTTGAAGGTAGTGTAAAGATAAAACAGGGCTTGCATTTGTTTGAGATGAACCAACCCTTGTACCACCCCCTTGCAGACTAGTAGGGAATAACCCTCATCACCAGCTTCCAAGCTGATTGGGATTAATACAACTGACGTTTCGGGTCCACATGACCCTTCAACAGAACTAAAGTATAGTTAGGAGAGAGGTGAAATATAAACTGGTTTAAGGTGGGGGGCGGGGGGAGAGAGAAATTGAGGGTGGGGTGGTTGTGGGGACAAGCAAGCAGTGATAGGAGCAGATAATCAAAAGATGTCACAGACAGAAGGATCAAAGAGGTGTTGAAGGTGGTGATATTATCTAAGAAAAGTGCTAATTAAATAATCTTCCGACTAGGCACTTTACAGCCTTCCGGGCTGAATATTGAATTCAACAACTTTAGATCTTAAACTCCCCCTCCTCCCATCCCCACCCCGTTTTTCCCCCTCCCTTTTGTTTTTTTCCAATAATTTATATAGATTCTTCTTTTCCCACCTATTTCCATTATTTTTAAATCTACAACTAATACCTTGTTAGTCTTTCCACCCCACCCCCACTAGAGCTGTACTTTGAGTATCCTGCCATCCAATCTTAATTAGCACTTTTCTTAGATAATATCACCACCTTCAACACCTCTTTAATCCTTTTATCTGTGACATCTTTTGATTATCTGCTCCTATCACTGCTTGCTTGTCCCCACAACCACCCCACCCTCAATTTCTCTCTCCCCCCGCCACCCACCTTAAACCAGCTTATATTTCACCTCTCTCCTAACTATACCTCAGTTCTGTTGAAGGGTCATGTGGACCCAAAACGTCTGCTCTTTTCTTCTCCACCGATGCTGCCAGACCTGTTGAGTTTTTCCAGGTAATTCTGTTTTTGTTTTGGATTTCCAGCATCCGCAGTAGCTTTTTGTTTTTATCTCTGGGATTAATACATGCAAGTTCATATTCTAAAATTTTGAGAAAAAGATATTACTTGAAATTCAGAAGGATTCTAGGAAAACCAAAAGACATAAACACAAGGTCTAGATGGTTCCAATGGATAAAAAGGGGTTTCTTTTGAAGAGATGAATTAAATATTAAAGGAATTCTGCTTTCCAAAAGCACTGGAATTTGAATTGGGGACAATCTTGAGGTGTAAAGTGCAGTGTAATTTAACAGGTTATTTTTGAATCACTAGGATGCTATCTAAGATAAAGAATGTGTCGATAAACATACGGAAATTATGACTTGGATACAAATCATTATACATGAGAAAGAGGTTGTTTTAATATTCATAGTGTAAATTACAGTTCTTACAAAGTTTAAAAATTTGAGGTTTGGTTCTTGATAAAGTTCTCAAAAGGGAATTTTCATTTTAAAAGGGTTGACAACAATTGGCACTAATTCAAATGCTGCAAGCTTTTGTGTTTGTAAGTCTGTTCCCAAAATATGAAGCTAAGCTCAAGACCTTGGCAAAGTTTGGCAGAAATCCAATTTTTGGCGGAGTTAATGAATCTGGGATAATTTTAAAAGAAACGGGTCAGACACAATTTAGTGAGTTACTTTTAAGACAATAAAATCTTTGAGAAGAAGAAAAGGAAGCAAAACATGTCAATACCTGATTTCTGTTTTAAAACTGTTATGAGAATACTTTATTGGATTGTAAAGTCTCTCCAGACAACCTGAACAAGATAAGATGGTAGCTGTTGCAAGTGTAAACTGGTCTGAGGAAAGTAGGAGAATGAGTCAGGGAAAGAGGACATAATGTACAAACTGTTTAAGGGAAATGAATTTGATAATCTGGCCATCAACTAAGGCATTGGAACTGCACAGGGGGAGATATGCAAAGATCTAGAGACAGAGATCCCCATTGAAATGGAATAGTTAATATGGCCTAAAGAGTAAGGAAACATTTTAAACAATCAAGACAATAGAGAAACTGAACTCAAGAGAACCTTAGGATGATCATGGTCAGGGAAGAAAACTTAGAGGTAAAACTATGAGGAATCTGTAGTTCAGGAATTGAAATGTAAGGAGAAATAATACTTAACAACAATTTACCCCAAGATGGATACAGGTAAAGGGAAAGCTGGAAAAAGGCTAAATAGATGTATTACTGATTACGTTAATGTGCCTGTGAGCTACAAAAAGTAAAACCATAGGATTAACACTTTGATGGTAGACAGAGTTAAGCGGTTCCCAGAGAGAACCATCACTGGAAGTGAAAATACTGAGACATTGAAAGATAGGATAAGAAGGTGCATTGTAGAGTTGTTTAAGGAATTGAGGTCTGACATGAAAGCAGCAGGAGGGAGTAAACTGGAAGGAGTGGGGGTGCCTGGATTCAGTTCAGGGAACTAATTTCACAGGGAGAGTCATTAAAGAAGTGTGCAATCTTATGGAGATTAAACAGAAATTCCATATTCCTTACCACTCCCAGAGTCCAGAGATGGTGCAAAGGATGAACTGAACTTTAAAAAAAAACATCAATCAAGAGACAGGGAACAACCCAATATTCTAATGCACTGTGGGCTACCCCAAGCAGGACCGACAGGTTCACCCCCATTTGAAATGATAACAGGTAAGGGCCATGCAGTTGCCTGAAGGTATTATAGTAGGAGGTGTAGGGCCACAGAAGGGAAAAATACAGGACAATGTAAGGGAATTAAGTAGGCAATTACATAAGTTGAGAGAGGAAGTTAGAGACTGACAGATGATTAAAGATATGGAAACAAGGCAAATCCAAAGAGCAACAATGGACCATACGAGGTAATTATGACACATTGATACATGCGCACTTGTAGAAATGAGAACAGGAAGTAAATGGAGGCATTACACACATTGAAAGATACATGACAATTGACCAAGCGGTAACCCGGAGAACGGGAGCTGATGTTAATGTCTCCACAGACCTACGATCCTGGTCGTGGGCCTATCAGTACTGGGAACAAGGTCGGGTATCATCAATGCTCATCCTGCACCGCAGGAGGAACTTTGGTACAGCATGGACAGTGCCGAATGCGACACGCAACGGGGAATGATAAATGTAACAGTAGGAGAACAAATGCTTTCAAATTGTAGTAAGGGTTGCTTCAGATCGAGCATGGGAGCTCTGCCCAAAAGAGCCACTACCCAGCCACCTCCCACCTCTACTTTCACAGTCTGAGTAGCGATAATTGAAGCCCCTCAAACCACACCGACTGATCCATCTTGTCCGACTAAGCATCCAGGACTGACGAATGGTTTGGTACTGGTTAATCAGAAGCTTTGTATGATAATGTACACCATGAGCTGGTACCCGTAGTCTTGAATGTATCCGGTGTCGTCCTGCCCCAATGGTACTCAACCCATACCCAAGCACTCTATACGGCTCTGACGCGCCAGTTGATGACTGAAGCAGTTCAGTTCAATGGCGAGATGCGATCAGGCTTGGGAGGGAACCGCGTTAAGCGCAGCCTGATAAATGATGCCGCTACAATATTCAATATAGGGACATCATTGGTTAATCCAAAGTCTGGCTACCGTGCTCGAAAGTCATACGGGGACTATCAATAAATTAATTGAAATAAGGAAAAATATTTCAGACAAAGCGAGCAGAAATGATGTATGCAACACCTATGGATCTTGGGCACTGGAACAAGCCCGAGAAAATTTAAGACAGACTAAAGAAGGGGTAGTCCCTTTATGGGTAACTAATGAGCATTTATTGAATCTCTCACGACACAGTAATCATGACTTGACCGGTTGCCAACTCAGGGGTTTAACACGTGTAGAATGAATGTTGAATGTATAGTGAATAGTAATATGCTAATAGGCATTGTATTAGTAATACCTGTCATACCTATGTCAATGACATAACCCAGGCAAGACGCCCACAGTGACTGCTGGTACAGGACCCTAGCCATGGGGCCCATTTGTACACCTACAAATGGACTTTATACAAATGGCTAAATGTATGGAATATAATTATGTTTTAGTTCTAGTATGTTTGTTCTCACGATGGGTGGAGGTGTATCCCACCCGACAAAATGATGCTGTTGTTGTTGTAAAATTGTTGTTCATTTTACTGCTAAAGTGAAAAAGGAACTGTTGAAGGCCTTACAATGCGACCATCACCTCCCTGCCCCCTAGTCTACTGGAGAAATGGAAAGACAAAATGGTATTCTGAAAAACAAACTAGCTAAATTATGTGAAGAAACCAGTTTGAAAGGGCCTGAAGCTCTACCCTTGGTGCTCATGACTGTGCTCTCTCACCCTAACTGTCTCAAGAGCTTGCATATAAAGGTAGTAGAAGCTCAGAAAAAGCCCACCATTGAAGATTGCCATCAATACCAGCCCGGAGACCTAGTCCTAGTAAAGACCTTCAGGAGAAAGAACTGTTTGGAACCTCGATGGGTAGGGCCTTTCTATGTCCTGCTCACCACCCAAATGGCCGTAAAGGTTGAAGGACGCCCTTGTGGATCCACGCATCACACGTCAAGCGGACGCTGACCTCGGACGGAAGTGCTTGTACAAGAATTTTAACTGAGCCGTCAGAATGCTGACTCTGATTTGGATCCTATCCTGCGTGGTCCTTGTGGGGGCCTGGAATACCAATTCTGCGGTTCAATGAATGCAGGCCGTAGCCTCGCAAGTTCATCGGACTAAATGTTGGATTTGTACTCATTTTCCTCTATGCAAAACAGCAGCTGAATTCCATGAGAGGGTGGAAAGGACTCTACCTTGTGCTGCTAACAACTCGAACGGCCCTGAAGACTAAAGGGAAGGAAGACTGGGTCCACGCCACTCGTTGTAAAAAACATTGTCCGGCAGTCCTATAACCATCGTTATCAGTGAACTAATTTGCATTATGTATTGGATACTGCTTTTTTCTATATTCTGTCTTTTTGCTATAATTTGTGGGGTGTACCCAAAGGATTCTCACCCCAACACCTTTTTGTCTTTATGCCGCACCTATGGTAGAGAGGTAGGACAGGACGCCTGTTGGATATGCGGCCAGACTCCCCAACATGGAGAGAGACGGGTAATTGGCGTGCTAAATGACACTGAGTATGCTGATGTTCGAGCTTTTAATATTATAACACTGCAGCACAATATGTTTAGGGGTTGGTTCCATCGCTCTCCACCTGCCAATGGGTGGAACTATACAGAACATGGGATTAGAATTAGAGCCCCACTAGAGCCGGTAAACACCACTTGTTGGTGTTCCAACCTTACACTCAGCACTTATGATCTGGGACGAAGCTCCTGTCATACTACAGTATCATACATCTTTGACCTATCTGTCCGAAAGCCCGCCGGTACTGAACATCCACCAGACCCTCTTAATGGTACATACTGGGTTTGTGGAGATAAAGCTTACCCCTGGTTGCCTGGGATGCCTCAACTATCCCTTTTCTCTAATGTGCCTGTAGGAAATTCGGAAAAGAACGAAACCACTCCCACCTGGAGGGGCTGTTGCTACCTAGCATACTTAAATCCCTATCTTCGCCATATAGGTAAATCAGATATGCACCCACATCGGCGCCTACATCGCCGTGGCATCTCGGAATCTGAACGATTCTGGATGATTGCTTTGCCCCCTTATGGATCGGCTCGTAATTCACGTGAAATTATCAACCTGGCAGCTGCGCTTGAAAAAGTCGCTAATTCAACGGCTGATGCTCTGATTAAAACACAGAAGCAGATCTCAGCCAGCACCACTGAAATGATAGCATTATGCCAAACCGTATTACAAAACAGGATGGCCCTTGACTTCCTTCTCGCTGAAAAAGGTGGCACTTGTGCTATGATAGGCGCAGGGTGCTGCACTTATGTACCCGATGTCTCTGAAAATATCACTGACTTGGGACAGCATGTCATGGACAAGGTACAAGAAATAAAGAAGGCGGGGGAAAGTTCGAGCAATTTTTATAAAAGAGATTCTCAATGGTCTACAATACTAGGCTGGTTTTCCGGTTGGGGAAGTTGGTTGTTATACTTTTTAATTGGGAGAGTCGGAGCATGTATCATAGGGTGCTGTGCATGTGTTACTTTACGGATTTGCTACTCTCAGATTATCAATAGTGACTCTACTGGATTAGGGGGTGCCCCAATCATTCCCCAAATGATGCGCACTGGCCCCAGCGAAGCCCACTGGTGGGGAGAGAAAGTTTACCCTTTCAGGGACCAGCCTTTTCCTCATGGTTATGAACCCCTGTATGATGATGAAGATATTATTCCTCACTGGTGTTAATCTAAAAGAAAAGATTAATGAGGAGGGACTGTGGAGGAATTAAATACATGTATAATTGTGAATGAAATGAAATACACGTATAATTGTGAATGAAATAAAATACACGTACAAATGTGAATGAAATAAAATACACCTATACTTGTGAGAGAAATAAACTTAAAATACATGTATAATGAAATTCCTGTAAAATGTCCCCAGTCACGCAGCCAGCACATAAATTAGCAAATCAAAGGGCCAGTGCTACCTTCCCAGACTAAGGGGCTCCAAATGTCAGATACGGTGGCAAAATCTAAGAGAAAAAAAACTATTGTGTGTGCATTGCCCAGGATATGTAACCAATTAGCACTACCTATTTGCTGAACCATCGACATTGTCCTGTCTACTTGCTAAACCATTGACATTGTCCTGCCTATTTGCTAAACCATTGACATTGTCCTGTCTAATCGTTAAATCATTAACACTGATCGCTATCCTTTGAAGCCATTTGAAACTATTGTAATTGCCCAAGTTTCTGTCATGAACCTTTTGCTATATCTATGTGTGTAAAGAGGTGTTAGTCAGAGACTGGTTCGCTCCGTTGTATGCGACTAGGCTCTCCGTCGATATCACGACTTTAATAAAGACTTCCTAGACAAACCTCCAGGGTCTGAGTGTTCACTCCGTTTTTGCGCGACAAATGTTACTGAGACCCAAGGACCAATTTCAGTCCAGTCTCATGTTTCAGGGTTGGGGTGTGCACTGTGGGGGCACCACAGGTTATTTACCCCAAAAACGGGCATTGAATAATTTCAACAAAAAGCTAAAAGCTACTGCGGATGCTGGAAATCCAAAACAAAATAAAAACAGAATTACCTGGAAAAACTCAGCAAGTCTGGCAGCATCGGCGGAGAAGAAATCAGTCAACGCTTCGAGCCCTCACGGCCCTTCAGCAGAACGGAATAATTTCCCCTGGTACAAACATGACAGTACGCAGTAAACTCTGAACTATACTTACCTTGTCCACAATGACTTCTGCGGGCTCAGTGCAGTCATTTTCATCACAGAAGATGTCCACCTCATCCTGTGCAGCAAGTTGATGCCAGAAGAGGACAGACACAGTTAGGAAGAGTCTCAGCATCCTGGTGTCTGCTCAGATCACTGGTGAACGCACTGAATGATCTCAGCACCTTCAGGTGGATCTGCAGATTGAGCAGAGAGCTCAGGTCTTTTTATATTGTTTTATGAAGATGATTTTGAATAAAGTTTAGCTGCAGGTAGCAACACCATGTGTTGAAGAAATGCACTAGCTGATTCATTATGGAAATGTTACCTGAAGTTAGAAACCATTAACTCTCTGAGTGCCGGTTCCCGGGAAGTCTGAACACTCGGGAAGCTATTTTGCAATTGATTCCAGTTCACACATTCAGGATTGTCAACCCTCCCTGTTTGGGAGTCGCCTGGAATGGAAGATTGATCTGCCGGTCGCTGGTGTTAGTGACCCGGGAGAAAACAATTTCACATTCGGGTTTCATGTCTGCACAGTTTCATTTCTTGGGTTTCCTGTAATGGCGGAAAGTGGGAACCCAGTGGCCATGCTGCACTCCAACCGCGGGACAGACCACCATTTCCTCACTGAGTAGGTGAAGCTGGTGTGGGTCTCACTGCCCAATGACTTGAGCATTTCACATCGTTCCTGTTGGTTTCTTCCGCTCCTCTCCTGAGGTAACTGAGACTGGCTGAGGTACATTACCCTTGGTAACAACTCCCACTGAAGTCCAGTTCGTGACACTGCCTTGGGTTCGCTGATGATTACACGATGTTCAGCAACATTCGCCGCTCCTCAGATACTGAACCAGTCCATGTCCAAATGCAGCAAGACCTGGATAATGTCCAGGCTTGGGCTGACAAGTGGCAAGTAATATTTGTGCCACACAAGTGCCAGGCAATGACCATCTCCAACAAGAGGGAATCTAACCATCGCCCCTTGACTTTCAATGGCATTATCATCACTGAATCCCCAATCAGCAACATCCTGACCAGAAACTGAACTGTACCAGCCATATAAATACTGTGGCTGCAACAGCAGGTCAGAGACGTGGAATCCTGCGACATGTTACTCACCTCCTGATTCCCCGAAGCCTGTCCACCAGCTACAAGGCACAAGTCAGGAGTGGGATGGAATACACCCCCACTTGCCTGGATGAGTGCAGTTCCCACAAGACTCAAGAAGCTTGACATTGTCCAGGACAAAGCAGCCCGCTTGATTGGCACCACATCCACAAACATTCACTCCCTCCACCATTGATGCACAGTAGCAGCAGTGTGTATCATCTACAAGATGCATTGCAGGAATTCATCAAGGTTCATTTCACAGCACCTTCCAAATCAACAGCCACTACCTTATAGAAGGACAAAGGCAGCAGATAGATGGGAACACCACCACCTGGAAGTTCCCCTCCAAGTCACTCACCATCATAACTTGGAAATATATCGCTGTTCCTTCACTGTCGCTGGGTCAAAACCCTGGAACTCCTTTCCTAACAGCACTGTAGGTGTACCTACACCATATGGACTGCAGTGGTTCAAGTAAGCAGATCACCACCACCTTCTTAATGGCAACTAGGGATGGGAAATAAATGCTGGCCTAGCCAGCGAAGCCCACTTCCCTTAATGAATAATTTAAAAAAGCTTTCCTGGCACAGCCTCTCACCGGGTTACTTTATCCCTGGCACTGCCTCTCACCGGGTTACTTTATCCCTGGCACTGCCTCTCACCGGGTTACTTTATCCCTGGCACTGCCTCTCACCGGGTTACTTTATCCCTGGCACTGCCTCTCACCGGGTTACTTTATCACTGGCACTGACTCTCACCGGGTTACTTTATCCCTGGCGCTGCCTCTCACCGGGTTACTTTATCCCTGGCGCTGCCTCTCACCGGGTTACTTTATCACTGGCACTGCCTCTCACCGGGCTACTTTATGCCTGGCACTGCCTCTCACCGGGTTACTTTATCCCTGGCACTGCCTCTCACCGGGTTACTTTATCCCTGGCACTGCCTCTCACTGGGTTTTTGTTTCCTGCCACTGACACTCACTCGGGTGCTGATCCTTTGGCATTGAACTCACTCGGTTTCTCTTTCCCTGGCGCTGCCTCTCACTGTGTTACTTTTTCAGTGGCACTACCTCTCACTGGGGTGCAATCCCCCTGGCTCTGACTGACTGGGGTAAAAGGGAACCTGGAATGTGGCGGTGGGGGGTGGTGCACAGTGTGAAAATAAGGAGAAGCCTAGACATGTGCATCTTTATTTTTTGAAGGCTGGGGAAAGAGGACAGGGATAGATAGCACAACCCCTCGAGACTGACCATCCATTCAGGCCCAACAGTCTATCTGAGTGTCACTCCAGGACCTGGCCTGACCTCCAGTTCAGGCATCCCTTCACCTTCCCCAATTCCAATCATTTCCAGACCTTTTCCCTGACCACTTTACTAATGCCAGGGATCATTTTCTCCCGTCTCTGGTCGTAGCCTTTTTAATGGTTCTGTTATTTTTAGCTCCCGGTAAGGTAAGCCAATTCCCTTCAACTTATTGCTAGCTTAAAGTCCCAACTAGAAGAGGTTCTAAGCGTTAAAGGAACATAATCTTAGATTCGTTCCTCAAATATAAACCCTCTGCTCCAGGAGTCTCAAAGCCCCCAAAATATCTCAGGACAGGACATACGTTGAGGCCTGTCTTAGCAGACCAGCTTCTTTGAAAGTCAGACAATATCAGCTCTTAGAAATCATAATGAGACTTCTGGAGTAGTGTATTTATGTGGATTGCCGAGAATAAATATTTTAGATTGCACATTGCATATGCTTCAAAAACTTACACGCTTTATTGAAGCCCATTACAGTTTATAGCTTATACATCAAGTTATAAATGATAATTAAAGCTAAACATAGCATGTCAATAATAGTCTTAAATACATGAAATTTATAAATCCAACTTACCTGCAAATATTGTTGGATAACTCAAACAATCAGTCACTATTAATAAATATATTTACTCACCAATTCAATATGGTTATATTGAATTTTGATAAATCTCTGTCTCAACATGGGGTAATTCTCAAAAGGGAACACTGATCCTTTATGTTCCAAAGGTGGCTGAATGGCCTAATCCTCATGGTGTGATCTTTTAAATGCAGTGGGTGGAATCGTCTGTGCCCGCTGGCGTCGGGCGTGTTCGATGCTGTGAGCGGACAACATGGCAAGAAGGCCAAAAATGGGTTCCAGGGAGCTGTGAAACCAGTTTGTGATCGTCCTCTCAGTCCATCGATGGCGGGCCGCATTTCCATCCATTGGACATGGGGAACCTCAATGGCGTACACCTGCATATCATTGTAAGGCTCACCTGTCAGACTCATTCCTCCCCCGGTCGGATCGTCCACCCACGCTGATGTGTTTCACAACAGCATATAAAAGGCGTGCACTTGACAGGCTGCACTTTGAGGCAAACTTGGAGGCAAGTGCACAGTAACATTGCAGAGCACTCACCAAGGACACCTGTTAGACTTCAAGGTTCAGGCACATTTTTCAGGGTGTTAGGGGCAAAGGCTGCCCTGCAGTTGAAGGTAGTGTACAAGCCCGTGTGGGTTGGTGGGTGGGGGAGTGGGTGAGGGAAGCGGCCACGCATTAGGGACACCTTGTATAAAGTGACCCTTACTCTGCAGCTGAGACAGTTCAGGAGCAGCCACATTGATATGATTGGAGTTGGGCCTCGAGCTTATCTGCCCACTCAAGCAACACAGAGGCATTAAAGTGCCACCAAGTGCTCCAGAGCTTATTAAAGCATGGGTTATGAGAATGCCTGCCCCTGAGCTGAGAGCACAGCATGCAGTCCAATGGGCAAAGCTGCCGCCAATCGGCCGGGTGGAGTGGGGTGGAGGAAGGTGGGGTTTCGGGCAGCCATGCAGCGCAATAATCTCTGGCCATCCAAGTGGTGGCCAGAACTCTCCAGGATGTGTTAAGGGGACTTCAAACTTAACCGAGAGAGGTTCTTAGTACACCCATACTGACCCATGACTCTCTCTCTTTCATCTTGCAGGAGGAGCACATCAGGATCATGGAGCCTGGTGAATTAGCTGTCTGCCTCATGGCTTACAGAGAGCAAAGACAATGGAGAAGAGAGTGACTGAGGCACTGGCTGTGCAGAGGGAGGAGTAGGACATGGCTGATGACACCCGTGCGGCGGCCTCAGGCTGTAGCAGAGCAACACTATAGTGAGGCTCATGTTGCAACCTGGTGGAGCAAACCATCGGGATGCTGAAAAGGAGGTTCCGGTGCCTGGACCAGTCTGGAGGAACCCTACAATACACTCCGCAGAGGGTGTCTCCCATCATCGTCGCCTGCTGCACTCTTTACAACCTGGTACTGCAAACAGGAGAGGAGCTGGCTGAGGAGGAGATAGAGGACCTGGATGTCTCCTCCTCCTCCACCACCTGTGAGGACATCGACTGTGGTGAGGGTGAGGAGGGCCTTGAAGGCAACCATGACTAGGATGAGGCCCTCACACTGGCCAGACAAGGCAGACGTGCTCGGGAGGCCCTCATTGCCTCTAGACTTGTGGAGGATGATGACACCATAAGATCCTCACATTACATTTATGAATATTTGAATCCAGTCTGGCTTATGGCAGAACACATACCCTCTGTGATAATGCTCCTGTCATGGAGATGCAGTGGAGGCCCTAATCGTAACTTGATTGCAGAAGGATGAAGACGACATGCAGTGAAGACTCAGCTAATATGTTTACATAGCCTCTGAGAATGTCTGACTCCTGTCTGGCAAAGGGCAGCTCGCTTCCGCTCTGTGATCGGGGTCAAATCAAAGAGACAAAGCCCTGAAACTTAAGGAGCATCTGATCCTTTGTCCACCTTAAGTACCTGAGCCCTTCAGGAGCACAGCGTCACTGGTAACAGATGCAGAGGAGATGGGGGCCAGCCCACCTTAAAGGTGCTGAGAACACACAGAGAGAATGATGGATCACTGGGATGACTACCCACAACATTCCGGCAGCACTAACAAGCACAGCCGAGGTGCAGGCATCAGGAATGTGTCCATGGAGCGTGAGGATACACCATTACTTTGGTCTGAAGGCTGCACAGAGCACAGGGGAGAGGCCATGGACTGAGACTCCTAGCTTGATCTTGTGCAGAAACGTTTCATATCTGAGTGACATGAACAGTGCTCGTCAGAACAAGGAGGCAGAGGATTGGCTTCCTCTGGAGGCTGAGACCTGGAGGGCCCCGGCCTGCTTTCGGGGTCCTGCTGTGTGGCAGTGGAACCCTCCTCGGCCATTGCTGCTGGAGCTGTTGAGGCCACAGGAAGAGGGGGTTAAGATGAGCCGGACACTCCCGGAGTCACCTGAATGGATGGCCTCAGGGTGTGCACCTGCTGATCCTCCCCCCTATGGGTGCCCAAGGGCCCCTGGCTGACCCCGTGAGGAGAAAGGGTAGATTTACCATGGTGGAATTGGGGAGGTCATTCATCCTCTTGTGGCACAGGGTGGCAGTCCTCTTGTGCAGGGCATTGGAACTGACCACACTGCCACAGCCTTCCAAGCCGGATTGGTGATGTTGCTGCCCATCCTGCGGCCAGAGCGGGGGTTAGAGGACATCACGGCGAGTCTCCACTATGTCCAAAAGGTGCTCGACAGACATGTCATTGAACTGGGAGGGCTGCAGTCTTTTTTCCATTCAGGACTATGTCTTCTGTGCAGCAGCCGTGGGCTGGAAGCACTGAGAGGTTTTGCCGCAGCTACACTTTAAATATGGTGCCTGGTGTGAAGTGGTGAGATGATGGTGTGGAGGGCAAATGAGAGGCCGCCTGGCATGGAAACGGTGTGTTTCCTGGGAATGCATAATTAACACGGTGGGTTTGGGACAATAAGCTGTTTTCAGGCTGATGGGTAAAATGTCTTTTTACCCGCCCGCTAAACTCACTTAAAGCAAATCTGGGACGATTCCGCCCAGTGCCTGCAGAGACAAAACAAGCTCCTATTGTCTATTTTATTAATAAATCTTATCATTGAAGAATTAGTGAAGGCTAAATGTTTTCTTTCCAACCTGTGTAATGGGGTGTTTTGAAGTGACTGGCTGGTTGGCTCCCTTCCAAAAGTAAATTAGCTTCAGGGTTTAGCTGTACTCTGTGTTTCTTTCAATTTTGGCTGATACAAATGAACATACGAATTAGGAGCAGGAATAGGCCACTCAGCTCCTCGAGCCTGCTCTGCCAATCAATAAGATCATGGCTGATATGAATGTAAACTAAACCCCACATTCCAGTCTACCCCTGATAACCTTTCACCCCTTTTTTAAATCAAGGATCTATCTTGCTCTGCCTTAAAAATATTCAAAGACTCTGCTTCCACTGCCTTTGGAGGAAGAGAGTTCCAAAGACTCACAACTACCTGAGAGAAAAAATCCCCCCTCCTCTCTGTATTAAATAAGCTGTCCTTATTTTTAAACAGTGACCTCTCGTTCTCGATTCTCCCACAAGGTGGAACATCCTCTCCACATCCACCCTGTCAAGGCTCCTCAGGATCTTGAAGGTATCAATAAAGTCAATTCTTACTCTTTTAAATCCCAGTGGATACAAGCCTAACCTGTCCAGCCTGTCCTCATAAGACAACCTGCTCATTCCTGTCATTAGTCTAGTAAACATTCTCTGAACTGCTTCTAATGCACTTACATCTTTCTTTAAGTATAGAGAGCGGTGCTGTTCACAATACTCCAGATGATTCATGCATTAGGATCCCCAGATCCCTCTGAATCTCAGAGATCTGCAATCTCTCACTATTTAGATAATTAGATTCTTTCTTATTCTCACTGACAAAATGAACCAGTTCACAGTTGCCCACATTACTCTCCATTTGCCAGATCTTTGCCCACTCACTTAACCTACCTATGTCACTTTGTAGCCTCCTTACATTCTCTTCACAATTTACTTTCCGATCTATCTTTGTCTTGTCAGCACATTTAGCAACTATTCCTTCGGTCCCTTCATCAAAGTCATTTATATAAATTGTGATAAGTTGAGGCTCCAGCACTGATTCCTGTGGCACAAGAAACATAGAAACTAGGAGCAGGAGTAGATCATTCGGCCCTTCGAGCCTGCTCCACCATTCACTATAATCACTGCTGATCCTCTATCTCAACACTTTCTCACCATACCCCTTGATGCCACTAATATCCAAAAAATTATCAATTTATTTCTTGAATATACTCAGCGGCCTGGCCTCCACACCCTTCTGTGGTAGAGAATTCCACAGATTGAGCATCCTCCGAGGGAAGGCATTTTTCCTCCACTCAGCACTAAATGGCCTGCCCTGTATCCTGAGAGTGTGGTCCCTGGACTCCCCAACCAGGAGAAACATCCTCTCTGCATTCAGTCTGTCTAGCCCTGTTAGAATTTTATATGTTTCAATCAGATCCCCTCTCATTCTACTAAACTCTAGTGAATACAGGCCCAGTCGAACCAATCTCTTCTGATGCGACTGTCCTGCCATCCCCGGTATCAGTCTAGTGAACCTCTGCTGCACTCCCTCTATGGCAAGTATATCCTTTCTTAGGTAGGGAGACCAAAACTGCACACAACACTCCAGGTGTGGTCTCACCAAGGCCTTGTATAACTGTAGTAAGACATCCCTACTTTTGAACTCAAATGCTCTTGCAATGAAGGTCAACATACCATTTGCCTTCCCAATTGCTTGCTGCACCTGCCTGTTTACTTTCATTGACTGGTGTACAAAGACACTCAGATCCCTTTGTACATCCACATTTCCCAATATATCACCATTTAAATAAAACTCTGCTTTTCTGTTTTTCACACCGAAGTGTGTAACTTCACATTTATTCATATAATGCTGCATCTGCCATATGTTTGCCCACACACACAACTTGTCTAAATCGCCCTGAAGCCTCCTTGCATTCTCCTCACAACTCACAACTCTGTCCAGTTTTGTGTCATTAACAAACTTGGAAATATTGCATTTGGTTCCCTCATCCAAGTCATTTATATTTCTCCTGAATATCTGGGGCCCAAGCACTGATCCCTGCGGTACACCACAAGTCACCGCCCGCCATCCGGAAAAAGATCAATTTATTCCCACTCTCTGTTTCTGGTCCATCAACCAATTCTCAATCCATGCCAGAATATTACCACCAATCCCATGTGCTTTAATTTTGCCCATTAGCCTCATATGTGGGACCTTATCAAAAGCCTCCTTGAAATCCAAATGCATCACATCCACTGGTTCTCCCTTATCTATTCTACTAGTAACATTTTCAAAAAACTTCAGTCGATTAGTTAAGCATGATTTCCCTTTCATAAACCAATGCTGACTTTGTCTATTCCTGTTAATGCTTTTCAAGTGTTCTGTTACCATGTCTTTTATAATAGACTTTAGCATTTTCCCCACTAATGATGTTACGCTAACTGGTCTGTAAATCTCTGTTTTTTCTCTCCCTCCTTTTTTAAATTGTTACATTTGCCACCCTCCAATTGTAGGAACTGCTCCAGAGTCAATAGAATATTGAAAGTTCACCACCAATGCATCCAATATTTCCAGGGCCACTTCCTTTAGTACTCTGGGATGCAGATTATCAGGCCCTGGACATTTTTCAGCCTTTAAACCCATTAATTTCTCTAGCGCCATTTTTTTAACTTATACTGATCTTCTTCAATTCCTCCCTCTCATTAGACCCCTGGTTCCCTAACATTTCTGGGAAATTATTTGTGTCCTCTTTAGTGAAGACAGAAGCAAAATGTATGTCTACTTCTTCTGCTATTTCTTTGTTCCCCATTAGAATTTCCCCCGTTTCTGACTCTAAGGGACCTACATTTGTCTTTGCTAAACTTTTTCTCTTCACATGTTATAGAAGCTTTTACAATCAGTTTTTATGTGCCCGACAAGTTTACTCTCATACTCCATTTTCCCCTTCTTGATCAATCTTATTGTCCACTTTTGCTGAATTCTAAACCGCTCCCAATCCTCAGGCTTGCTGCTTTTTCTGGCAATTTTATATGTCTCCTCCTTGGATCTGATACTATCTGTAATTTTTTTTGTAATCCATGTTTGAGCCACCTTTCCTGTTTTATTTTTGCACCAAACAGGAATGAATGACTGTTGTAATTCATGCATACCTTCCATAAATATTAACTATTGCCTATCCACCATCAAGACTTTTAGTAAGGTTCCCCAATCCATTACTGACAACTCGCACCTCATACCCTCATTGTTCCATTTATTTAGATTCAGGACCATAGTTTGGGATTCAACTTCTTCACTCTCCATCTTAATGGGCAATTCTATCATTTTATGGTCACTCTTCCCCAAGGGATTTCTCAGTGCACAATACACATTCTAGGATAGCCTGCTGCCTAGATGGTTCCTCAATATTTGATCTAAGAAATCATCATGTATACACTCCAGGAAATCCTCCTTCACAACCTTATTACTAGTTTTATTAGTCCAATCTATATGTAGAATAAAGTCACCCCTGATTACAGTTGTACCCTTATTTCCTGTTTAATGCCTTTCTGCGTTACTATTTCGGGGCCTATAGACAAACCCCACTAATGTTTTCTGCCCCTTGGTATTTCTTATCTCCACCCAAACAGGATTCCACATCATGATTTTCTGAGCCAATATCCTTCCTCACTATTGCATTGATTTCATCCTTTACTAACAATGCTCCCCCAGCTCCTATCCTTATTTGTCTGTCCTTCCGAAATATTGAATAGTCCTGGATGGTCAGTTCCTTTCCTTGGTCACCCTGCAGCCATGTCTGTATAATTGCAACTATATCAGAACTGTTTATATCTATTTGCGTTGTTAATTCATCTACCTTATTGTGAGCACTCCATGCATTAAGAGACAATGCCTTTAGACATGTCTTTCTAACCTTGTTAGTCATCTTTATGTTGCACCATTTGTTTTACACCCTTGTTTTTTGGGGTTGAGAAACTTATCAGCCATGATTGAATGGCGGAGCAGATTCGATGGGCCGAATGGCCTAATTTCTGCTCCTATGTCTTATGGTCTTATGGTCTTATGCTCTCTGGCCTCTCCTCTCCGGTCTAAAACTCACCTTCCTCTAACCCTAACAGCAACTTTTAGTTAATTGTTAAATTAAAGAAAGACTAGACTTTAGATAGAATTTTACCCTTAATTTAACGCTTATACTCTCTTAGTCTCCAATCTCCAACTGAAGCTCTCTACTGCAGCCAAACACAGCACTCCAGTGCAGACAAAAGACCACTCGTCACATCCTGCCAACCAGAAAAAGACCCATTTATGCCAACTCTCTGCTTCCTGTTAGCTAGCCAATCTTCTATCCATGCCAATATGTTACCTCCTACACCATGAGCTTTTATTTTCTGCATTATCTTTTGATGTGACACTTCATCAAATGCCTTCTGGAAATCTAAGTACAGGACATCCACCGGTTCCCCTTTTCCACAGCACATGTGACTCCTTCAAAGAACTACAATAAATTGGTTCAACATGATTTCCCTTTTACAAAATCATGTTGACTCTGTCTATTTGCCTTGAATTTTTCTAAGTGCCCTGCTATAGCATCTTTAATAATAGCTTCTAACATTTTCCCTATGACAGAGGCTAGGCTAACTGGCCTTTAGGTTCCTGCTTTCTGTCTCCCTCCCTTTTGGAATAAAGGAGTTATATGTGTTATTTTCCAATCTAATGTAACTTTCCCCAAATCTAGGGAATTCTGGAAAATTAAAGCCAATGCATCAGCTATCTCACTAACCACTTCTGTCAAGACCTCACAGTGAATTCCATCTGTACCTGGGGATTTGTCAGCCCGCAGCCCCAACAATTTGCTCAATACCACTTTTCTGGGGATTGTAATTTTCCCGCGTTCTACCTCCCTTCCATTTCCTGATTTACAGCTAAGCCCAGGATGTTACTTGTGTCCTCTATAGTGAAGATCGAAGCAAAATATCTGTTTAATTCATCCGCCACCTCCCGACTTTCAATTATCAATTCCCCCGACACACTCTCTAAAGGACCAACACTCACTTTGTTAACTCTTCTTATTTAAATATCCATAGAATCACTTACTACCCACCTTTATATTACGAGCTAGCTTTCTCTCTTTCTCTAATTTGCCCCCTCTTATTACAAAGGTACAGAAGGTCAATCAGATGACCTGTTTTAAGGTTTCGTCTTATGTTTCAAAGGGGAAGGGCCCAGAGTCAGAAAAAGTGTATAAACGTCAGAGCCCAAGAAGACATCAGCACTGCAGGCGGATGATAGGGGCCTGGTCACTCACTGGGAGATGTGGGGAGATATCGTCCAGTGGGCCGACCACCTGAAGGGTGACCCCGTGCACGGGGAGTCACCAAGCTCCCAGTACAGTGAGTACGAGCTGTCACTAGTGAATGAATAAAGGTTTTCCACCTGAAGTAGAAATTGCATCCAAGACTGGTTTTGTGTTGTTGATACCCAGAGAGCAGGTCCCGAACCTTGTAGATACCTTGCTTCTAATGTTTTACACCTCCTGGACAGCCGTTGCAGTTCAGAGCTGCATACAGCAGACCTGGACAACACCCTGGCTTGTCTGATGAGGGGTAAAGAAATTTCATGCCACCCAAGTGCTAGGCAGTGACCATGAACGATGGCATCACCATTGCCGAGACCCAAGCATCAACCTCCTGGGTGTCACCATTGTGCAGAAACTGAAGTGACCAACCTCACAAACACTGTTTCTATCTACCCAGATTAGAGACTTCATACTGGATCAGCTCCTGCACACCCAATCCTCACTGCAAGGTAGACATCTGGGTGTAATGTAATCCTCACCACTTTCCTAGATGCTCAGGGCTACTTGTGCGGGCGGGGGGAGGAGGGAGAGTCGGGGCCTGCACTCTTTCACACACATGGAGCTGCCTCAGGGACATTAAGGAAAGTCATAAAAATTGATCGTCAAAAAAATAAAATTATTCAGAGACGTCCCCTCATGTGACATTGATACATGAGGTTGGATATGTTTATCAATTCATATGAAACAATTTATTAAATTAATAAAGCCTTCATCTTAATAACGCCCGTGGATGAGCTTCCATGTAAAATGCGAAGGCCGCCTGGGCTCTTCGTCTGCCCGATAACATTAAGGTTGGCCAGGCAGCCCTGTTAATTACTTCAATTCGTTTTTAAATGGCCTTAATAGGTCTTTGACAGCTCGACGGGCGCGCAGCCGATTCCGCTGGGCACCTGCCAAACTCAAGATCAGAATGACTCGCGGTGACGTCAGGACGCACGCCCGACATCACCGTGTGTTATTTTACCCGTGGGTGAGCAGGGCCCACCCCCACACACCGACCAGAAGTTTCAGGCCTTTGTGATTGAAGAGCACTTGAACAATTTAAAATACAAAAATCAGCTCCAGTTATTGCTCTGAAATGTAGGCCCTGTAAATGTCCGGAAGGACAATTGGGATTTGATTTCAGATCTGTCTTTGGAGGCAGCTTTACTTCAGTGATCATTGGGTGGTCCAGATCTTACCCACATTTACAATGACCCTGTTTTTGAGTGAGGTACTCAGCTGATTTTATTACTTTGCATTGAGAGAGGAACAAGTCATTTCTTGGCCTCTCTCCTCAGTAACATTTACAACGTGCTTTGCATCTTTTTATGCAGAACTAATGATAGATGAAGAAAAATAGCATCACAAGACATAAAGTGACTTCATCTGCACCTGGACAAAATAAATACTTGAATTTTACTAATTGGAGATTTTACAACCTGAGACACAAAATGTACCTGTAATTCTCTCTGACTCTTTATTCCCTGGGTTAGTTACAAAGCTTGTAGTCAAACCCGAATCTAGCAGACATGAGGAGGTAGGCGGTGGGTAGCAGTGCGATTGGACATGGCATGAGGCTGTAAATTAAGTTACAGATCAGGTGGCAAATCTGAGATTTGAAGCTGTTAATCCCAGGATTAGCAGCACCAGATTAGCAGCATCAGGTTAGCAACATAAAAAGACAGAATTGACTTTAACTACTTAAGATGGCTGATAGCTGATAACTTGAATTCTTGCCAATGTAACAGAAGAATATAAGAACAAAAGAAATAGGAACAGGAGAAGACCATTCGGCCCCTCGAGCCTGCTCCACCATTCAATAAGGTCATGGCTGATTTTCTTGTGTTTTGAATTCCACATTCCCATCTACCCCCGAAACACTTTGTTTCCCTTGCCTAACAAGAATCTACCTACATAAAAAATAAAAATACCTGGAAAAACTCAGGCGGTCTGGCAGCATCTGCGGAGAGGAACACAGTTAACGTTTCGAGTCCGTATGACCCTTCAACAGAACTAAGCAAAAATAGAAAAGAGGTGAAATATAAACTGGTTTAAGTGGGGGTTGGGTGGGACAGTTAGAGCTGGGTAGAGGGCCAGTGATAGGTGGAGATAGCCAAAAGATGTCAGACAAAAGGCGAAAGAGGTGTTGAAGGTGGTGATATTAACTACGGAATGTGCTAATTAAGGGTAGAAAGCAGGACAAGCAAGGTACAGATAGCCCTAGTGGGGGTCGGGTGGGGTGAAGGGATTGAAATAGAAATTAGCACATTCCTTAGATAATACCTATCACTGGCCCTCTATCCAGCTCTACCTTTCCCACCTTCCCCTTAAACCAGCTTATATTTCACCTCTTTTCTATTTTTGCTTAGTTCTGTTGAAGAGTCATTCGGACTCAAAACGTTAACTGTGTTACTCTCCGCAGATGCTGCCAGACCTGCTGAGTTTTTCCAGGTATTTTTATTTCTGTTTTGGATTTCCAGCATCCGCAGTTTTTTGTTCTTATGCAAGAATCTATCTGCAGCTGGGTTAAAAATATTCAGTGACCCCGCCTCCACCACCTTGTGAGGCAGAGAATTCCAAAGTCGCACAACCCTCTGAGAGAAAAAAAAATCTCCTCATCTCTGTCCTAAAAGGCCATCCCCTAATTTTAAAATAGCACCTCTTAGTTCTGGAGTCACCCACAACAGGAATCATTCTTTCGACACCCACCTTGTCGCCAATGTAGCCAAAATAGACATCTACGCTCAGAGTCAGTCTGAACATGAAATCACTTCAGATAAGCAAACATTTTTTAAAAGTACAGCTAAACCTTGAAATGACATTACTTTTGGAAGGTAGCCAACCAACCAGCCATTTCAAAACACCCCATTACACAGTTTGGAAATAAAACATTTAGCCTTCACTAACTCTTAAATTGATAAGATTTATTAATAAAATAGACAATAGGAGCTTGTTTCGTCTCTGCAGACTGTCTAGAAAAAGTGCACACCATTAGCTTTCGGTCAGTCAGCCATCTTTGGAACATAAAGGGTCAGAGGGCAGTCTTTTGAGAATTCCGCTGGGTTGAGACAGAGATATATCAAAAATCGATATGACCATAGTGAATTTCTGAGTATATATCTTTCTTAATTGTCACTGTATGCTTGAGTTATCCAACAACATTTGCTGATAAGGTAGATTTATAAATTCCGTGTATTTAGGAATACATTATTTACATTTTATGCTTAGCTTTAATTATCATTTATAACTTAATGTATAAGCTATAATCTACAATGGGCTTCAATAAAATGTATATGTTTTTGAAGCATATAGAATGTGCAGTCTGAAAGATTTATTATCTCGCCAATCCACATAAATACATTATTCTAGAAGTCTTAGTAAGTTTTCTAAGAGCTGATATTGGTTAACTTGCAAAGAAATTGGTGAACTAAGATGTGCCTCAATGTGTATCCCGTCCTGAGATAATTTTGTGGGCTTTGAGACTCCTGGAGGAGAGGGCTTTTATTTGAGGACCCAGTCTATGACTATCTTCCCTTAATGCTTAGAATCTCTTTTAGTTGAGACTTTAAGCTGGCAATAAGTTGAAGGGATTGGCTTACCTTGCCAGGAGTTATAAATAGTAGAACAATTAACAGCTGGCGCCCAACATGGGGCTTGAGATAATTTTAATGAAAACCATCTGAAACTAGAGTTATCCTCTGAGAGATAAGGGCCAAGATTTTCCAGTTGTCGCGCGGGCACGACGGGAGCGGGTGTTGGCGGTCGGGAACACGATCAACGACTGCGTTTGGCTCTGCACCGCCATTTTACACGGGTGGGCCAATTACAGCCCGCCCAGTATAATACACGACAACGACATCAGCAAGAAGAGGCGGGCGGGGGAGGGAGCTCATTGATTAATGACATGTCCTTGTTCTTCCTTTCAGGTTCACCAGAAGCCCCTCAGGGTCAGGGGCCTGAAGGCCCACCGCTCACCCCAGAGGACACAGGCGATAGAAACGCACCATTGCCACACCCTCTCAGCCAGGCAGGCACTAGCGCAGATACCAGCACCTCGGTGGGCATTAGATCGGCGGGTACTATCTCGGTGCACAGCGGTGAGGGCACTTTACACTCACTTGAGTTGCAGGCGGAGGCAGAGTGTGCCCAGGGTGCCTGCAGTCACAGTACTGCTGGGGAACAGGAACATGCTCAGTCGGTAGCTGATGATGAGCCTCTGGAGTCGTCCCTGAGGCAGCAGATGCTGTGAGTCCAGCAGGGTGTGCGGGAGGATCTGGCAGAGATACATGAGGGGATGGGTGCCATGGTCTCCATTGTGGAGGAGTCCATGCGGAACATGAGTAATGCAATGACCCTCATGGCCAAGCGCACTGCATCCTCCATGGAGAGAGTGGTGACTCTCATGAAGAGGCTGCTCCAGGGGCTGAATCAGGGCTTCCTGGGGATGCGCTCGGGCCTGCAAGCCCTCACCCCGGCAATGACCTCAATGGTCACTGTCAGTGTGGCAGATGTATTGGGCACCCAGTATCTCAGCCCATCCAGCAATGGTGATCAGGGAGGTCCGAAGTGATCTGACGCTGGTGCACGAGCTGCTTGTCATCTCTGCAGGATCCTCTCAGGGCGCTCCGGATGATGGCAGCAGCTCCTCCGCCCATCTGCCAGGGACCATGGCATCCAATGAGTCTGTGGGCACTGGGGAGACGCCAGCCATGGCACTGGCTGCTCCCTCCCAGGCGGGGCCAGCACAGGCTCCACAGGCCAGAGGATGCCCACCAAGGTCTTCAAGGCCAACAGGACAGCAGAGTGAGCGGGCGGTCTCCAATGCCAGTGGCAGCGAATGGGGAGAACCTGGACATCACACCCGCAAATTAAAACGTAAAGCACAACACGGGCTTATCACTGGTGATAGTTTTTTCCTCCACTTTTCCGTTAATTATTAGTAGGTGTGATGGAGAACATCTTTCCATTTAATTTGTTTTTTGTACGCCAGGCACCACACCATTAAATGTGTTTGTGTTCAACAAGCCTCTGGGAGCTTCATTAATTCTGCAGGTGCAGGGTAAACCATGATGTTATGAGTGAATTGCAATCAATTGTAAAATAGCTTCCCGAGTGTTCAGACTTCCCGGGAACCGGCACTCAGAGAGTTAATGGTTTCTAATGGAATCAGCAAGTGCGTTTCTTCAATACATGATGTTCCTGCCTGCAGCTAATCTTAATTCAAAATCATCTTCATAAAACAGTATAAAAGGTCTGAGCTCTCTGCTCAATCTGCAGATCCACCTGAATGTGCTGAGAGTCATTCAGGGCGTTCACCAGTGATCTGAGCGGACACCAGGATGCTGAGACTCTTCCTAACTGTGTCTGTCCTCTTCTGGCAGCAACTTGCTGCACATGATAAGGTGGACATCTTCTGTCGTGAAAATCACTGCGTTGAGCCTGCAGAAGTCATTCAGCACAAGGTAAGTATAGTTCAGAGTTTACTGCATTCTGTCATGTTTGTACCAGGGGAAATTATACAATGCCCGAACCCCAACCCTGAAACATGAGACTGGACTGACATTGGTCCTTGGGTCTCAGTAACATTTTATACATGAGCTGCTGTCGGCTGATTGGTCTCCACTGCCAGCTTGTGTACTGAGAATATCAGGGTTTCTGTCTCCAGCAGCGGGTCTAAAGTGGGGTTGGTGTGGAAACAGACAGGTTAGAGGGACAATGCGAAGGACTGTAGAGTCGGGACACATTCCTGTTACCCCTGTTCACACTGAATCTAACCCAATTCTCGAAATTTATAACAGACTTAAGTTCAATATGTTACATCTGTAAGAAGCCAAGTTTTGCTTTAGGCGATACCCCCACACCACAGATACCTGGAAAGTCACATCAATACAGCAGTGTCCTTAAAGCAGGTTTGGCTGTGAGAATTAAACAACATCCTTGTTAGGGTAATATAAATTGGCCCAGAACTTCTGATCTCTGGGGAGTTTTACCCAGGAGGTTCCCCTGAAGATGTGCTGGGGACACCCCCGAAGTTCCCATGCAAGGACTTCACGGGTTTTGTCTGGGAATGCTCAAACTTCCGATGGGCAATTATCCTGTACTGGGAACTATGCGATGCTCTGACTTTAATCAATGACTTTGGATGGTTCCGACTCTCTCAGCAGAATAATTACCCAGGAAAAGTTAGGCAGATTAAAACCACTTCTAAATCCGAGCTACCCCCTGTGGTACTGACCCTCCAAATCCCCACTGAAACCACTGGCACCCTCCCACCCCACCCCCGCCAATGCCCCCACCCCCGCCCCTTTGGAAGGTGGCATCAACAGAACAGATGCGACGGAGGCTAAGGAACTGAGAGAATGGGATGGAGCCCTTACAGGAAGCATGGTGTGAGGAGCTGTAGTTGAAGTAGCTGTGGGAGTGGGTGGGGTTGTACTGAATATTGGTGGACATTCTATCACCAGGAGCAGAGACAGAGGTCAAGGAAGGGAAGGGAAGTGTCAGATGCATCATGTGAAGGTGATAGAGGGGTGGAAATAGAAAGCAAAATTGATAAATTTTTCCAGGTCTGGACGAGAGCATGAAGCAGCACCAATACAGTCATCGGTGTACCGAGAAAAGAATTATGGGAGGGGTCCTCATGGTGCCACCTTCCAAAGTGGCACTTATGACATGCCTTCTTTCCTCCTTAACCGAGGGTTACCCAACCCCAATTGTGATTGACAGGACCTCAACTGCGTCCGACATGTTCCCTGTGCCTCTGCCCTCACCCCTTTCCCTCCCTCCTAGAACCATGATAGCGTCCCCCTTGTCCTCACCTTTCACCCCACCAGCCGTCACATTCAAAGGATCATCCTCCACCATTTCTGTCAACTCCAGCATGATGCTACCACCAAACACATCTTCTCCTCACCTCTCGCCATCATCATTCTGTTGGGTCCGTTCCCTCAGTGACACCCTGGCCCACTTCTCCATCACCCCCAACACCTCATCCCCTACCCATAGCATCTTCTCATGCAATCGCAGAAGGTGCAACACCTGCCCCTTTCCCTCCTCCCTCCTCATCGTCCAAATGTCCAAACGCTCTTTTCTGGTGAAGCAGCACTTCACTTGCACCTCCTTCAATTTGGTCCACTGCATTCGCTGCTCCCGATGCAGTCTCTTCTCCACTGGGGAGACCAAACGCAGACTGGGTGACTGCTTTGCGGAATACCTTCGGTCGGTCTGCAAGCATGACCTAGACCTTCCTGTCGCTTGCCATTTCAACACCCCACCCTGCTCTCAGGCCCACACGTCCGTCCTTGGCCTGCTGCAATGTTCCAGTGAAGCCCAACACAAACTGGAGGAACTGCAGCTCATCTTCCAATTAGGCACTTTACAGCCTTCCGGACTTAACAATAAGTTCAACGACTGCAAACCAAGACATATCTCCTTCGTTTTCACCCCCTTTTAATCCATTTTTAAAATTGTATTTATATTTCAAAAGTTTATTATTCATTTATTCATTGTTTTACCCCTTCTTTAGTGAAGGAAATCTGCTTGGCTACATGTGACTCCAGACCAAAGCAAAGTGGTTGACTCTGAACAGCCCCCAAAAGCAATAAATGCTGGCCTAGTCAGCGACGCCCACATCCCATGAACCAATAAAAAAAGTCTCTCCGGAGTGAAAGTGCCCCTAGGTAGCACCAACCACAATCTGATTGAATTTTACACCCAATTTGAAAGGGAGAAGAGTGGGTCTAAGACCAGTATTTTAACTTAAATAAGGGCAACCAAATAGGCATGAAAGCTGAGCTAGCTGAAGTGAACTGGGATACTTGACTATGGGCTAGATCAATAGAGAAGAGTGGCTGACATTTGAAGGGGTATTTGAAAGGGGCATTTGAAGGCCTTTATCCACAGTGCATGTTACTCCTTCAAAGAGCTCCAAAAAATTGGTTAAACATGATTTCCCTTCCTCAAAACCATGCTGACTCTTCCCACTTACCTTGAGTTTCTCTAAGTACCCAGCTATAACCTCCTTAATGATCAATTCTAACACCTTCCCCATGACAGGTGTCAAGCTAACTGGCTTATAGTTTCCTGTTTTCTGCCTCCCTCCCTACTGGAATAGAAGGGTTAAATTTGCTACTTTCCAGTCTGAAGGAACCTTTCCAGAATCTAGCAAATTGTGTAAAATAAGCACCAACACATCTATTAGCTCATTAGCCACCACTTTTACGACCCGAGGATGAAGTCCATCAGGACCCGGAGACTTGTCAGCCCGCAGCTCCATCAGTTATCTCAGTACCGCTTCCCTAGTGATTGTAATTTCACCAAGTTCCCCTCTCCCTTTCACATTCTGATTTACAGCTATTACTGGAATGTTTGTTTGTATCTTCTATAGCGAAAACAGAGCAAAACATTTCTTCATTTCATCCACCATTTCCTTATTATTTAATATTAACTCCCATTCTCACTCTCTGGAGGACCAGCACTCACTTTACCTAATCTTTTCCTTTCTAAATACCTGTAGAAGCTCTTGCTATCCATTTTTACAATTCTTTCTAGCTTCTTCCCATAATTTAATTTCTTTTCCCTGATTAACCTTTTAGTCATTCTCTGTCATTCTTTATATTCTGACCAATCATTGGACCTGCCACTCATCTTTGCACAGTTATGTGCTTTTTCCTTAAGTTTATTATTTTCCTTAACTTCTTCAGTTATCCACGGATAGTGGGTCCTCCCTTTAGATTTTTTCTTTACAGTAGGAATATACTTGTTCCAGCACCAAGCAGAGAGGTCACGTACAGGAGGAGGCCCGTCCAACCTGCTGCTGCCCTCCCGGTTCGAGCAGGACACCCTTGAGCTGGAGAGCCAGCACGCACCCGTGCAACCAGGCACGGAGAGGCGAGGGTGCCAGATGAAGGTAAGAGCTCAGTGCACAGAGGTGACACTCTCGGATTGTGCAGCCATTCTAGTGCAGTCTCCTCATTGATGGGAGCCTCGAACCTGGCTTCCTCATTGATCGGTGGAAGATTGGAAGACAATGGCACCGTGATTCAGATCTCTGGTGTCTCACCAGGGTGCCTGGCATGCACAGTGACAGAGTGATGACTTTAACTAATGAAATGTCCTTCTTTTCCTTTTCAGGTTCGCCAGCTGACATCCGATCTGTAGACCTCGAAGGGCCTCCCCCTAACGGCAGAAAACCTCCGGGCATCACTGTCACCTGCATCACACCCGCTCTCTGAAGCAGGCACCAGCGCAGATACCAGCACGTTGGTGGGCATTAGTTCAGTGGCTAGTAATTTGGTGCACTTTGGTGAGGGCACTTCACACTCGCTTGAGGTGCGTGCGGAGGCAGAGAGTGCCCAGGGCACTGGCAGTCGGAGGATTGCCGGGGGCCAGGATGATGCTTAGTCCAAGGCTGAAAATGAGCCTCTGCAATCATCCATTAGGCAGCAGATGCTGAATGTTCAGTGAGATGTGTGAGAGCATCGAGCGGAGATCCATGAGGATATGCGCACCATGCTCCCCGTGATGGAGGAGTCCATTTGGAGCATGAGCACTGCATTGGCCGTCATGGGCGAGCGCACTGCGCCCTCCATTGAGACAGTGGTGTCTCTCATCGAGAGGCAACTCCAGGGACAGAATGAGGGTTTCCTAGGGTTGCTATTGGACCTGCAAGCCCTCACACAGGAACTGACCTCAGGTGGTAAGTGTCAGTGTGGGAGAAGGATGAGGCACCCATTATCCCATCTAGGCACATGTCCATTAATGTTGTGCAAGGAGGTCCACAGAGACCTTACATTGGAGCACGAGCTGCCAGCCATCTCTGTGAACTCCTCAGGATGGTCCAGGTGGCAGCAGCAGCTTCTCCGCCCCTCCACCAGTGACCATGGCACCAGGTGAGGCTGTGGTGATTGGAGAGGTGCCAGCTGTGGCACTGGCTGCTCCATCCCAGGCAGGGCCAGCACGGGCGCCACTGGCCTGAGGACAACCGACAAGGTAATCAAGGCCAACAGGGCGGCAGGGTCAGCAGGCTGTCTCCGATACCAGTGCCAGTGAGGGGGGAGCACCGAGAGCGAGCACTCACAAGTGTAAGTTAAAGGCAGCATGAGCAGAAGAGGGACAGGTCATGGGTGATTTTATGTTCATTTATGTTTAGTTAATGTAAACTGGTCTGGGGCTTAAGACCAGAGTGTTTGATGTAAGTAGCCTGTTCTTGTCAAAATGATATAAATCTGGTTTTGTCATCATGGCCTGAGTATCTTCACCTATTTAATTCATTGGTTGGGGTACGCCAGGATGTAATTCTGGACGTAGGTGGATGAGAACTTTGTTGCTGAGTGTTCTTTGTGTTGAAATGAAAGGGTCTTTTCAGACATCCGATTTGGAGGAGGCAGCCCTGGCATGAATTTGAAGCTGATCTTTGGTAGCCTCGCTGAAGGAGCGTTGGATCAAGGCATCCCTGCTGTCTCTGCCTTCCTGGAGGTTACCGAGGTCAGGCTCCACACCCACAGCATTCTCCTCTCTGTGCTCATCTTCCAACTCACCACTGGACACATCATCTGTGGCTTATGCAGCTGCATCAAGATCCCTTTCCTTCAGTGTGTGTCCCCCCCTTGCTAGTGCCAAACCACAGTCCCCATTAGCAGAGTAAAGGAAGGTTGTCTGATACCTGGAAAGGACCACATGGTTTAAACCCTCCTGGCAGACAGCAATGAGTCCTGAAATGAACCAGGAAATGCTAAGAATGAGGCCCTGAACAGTGATGAAGCTGCCAAATACCAATAAACAACCAGCTGCAAACTATCTCCAAAACTCCTCACTACTCACACTGGCAATGCTACTGACCCTTTTTATCCCGCCCTTAGATGAGGTTTGAGGAAATGTCAGCTGGCCACCTGCCTGTTTTGCCCGTGCAATGAGCAGAAAATCGCTCGGGCAATGAAAAATCTCAGACAATTGCATTGTTCAGGGCCTTGAGTGGCTTGTTAATTAATGGTGGGCACCGCTCTGGCACCCGCACGCACCCACCGGGTGAATGATCACGAGAGTGCGCGGTGACGTAGGGAGGCTCGCCCAGGAGGGAAACATTCTGCCCTTGGAGTTTGGTGAGAGGGGAGTTTTAAGTGTTAATTTTGTTCTTAAATTTTGCTCTGAGAATCGAATCTAGTCGGTAATTAGCAGTAACTGGAAAGTGCTGTGTAAGCAGGCTAAGTTCTTTCTTGCAGTTTAGACAGGGTAAACTCACTCTCGGCTGTAGGAGCTGAGTAGTTAATTAGCTAACTGGTTCAATCTAGTTACTGTTGCCCCTGTTCAGTTTACTATAAATTCAGGGTTGTTTCATGCAGCTGACAAATTGAGTGAAGACTTGGAGTTTGGTTGGAGGAAGGAGTTGTTCATTTCCTTTTCTACCATTCTCAGCCCATAGAAATTGGTTCTTGCCCTACTACAGGGAGAGGAGCAAGCTGTTTGGTGCGAATCTGGTAAGTGGGTGAGTTCTATTCTATTGCTAACTTTATTTGGATGAGAGTGGAGGCTTCAGGTGGATGAGCAAACTGACCATGGAACCGTGGTACAGGGAGCCATTCAAGTGGGGGAGCAAAAAGGAATATAGTGGTAGTAGGGACAGTATAGTGAGGGGGATTGACACTGTTCTCTGTAGCGAAGAGTGAGAGTCCAGACAGCTTTGTTGCCTGCCTGGTACCATCTGCTCAGGGCTAGAGATAAACTTGCAATGGAGTGGGGGAGGATCCAGTGTTCATGCTCCATGTAGGTACCAACAACTTAGGCATTCAAAGCAAAGCAGATGAACTGATACCGCAAATCGAAATAAGTAAGTACAATCAGATAGCCATTATAGAGACATGGCTACGGGATGTCAAAGATTGGCTATTGAATGTTGAAGGGTACGTGACATTTAGGAAGGACAGGAAGGTGAGAAAAGCTAGATGGCTGGCTCTGTTAATTAATGATGGTGTTAAAACTTTAGAGAGGGATGACCTAAGTTCAGGAAACCAGGATGTAGAAGTGGATTGGGTTAAGATGAGGAATGTTAAAGGCAATAAGTCACTTGTAGAAGTGGTGTACAGGCCTCCTAATTGTTACAGGAAGGTACAGTGATAATCATGGGGGATTTTAATCTGCATAAAGACTGGAAAATCAGATGGGCAAAGGCAACATAGATGAGAGTTGATAGAATGTTTTCAGGGTAGTTTGTTAGAACAGTGCATTCTGGAGCCAGCCAGAGAGCAGGCGATACTAGACCTGATATTGAGAAACAAGATTGAATTAATTGATAACCTCCTAGTGATGGCACCCCGGGTAGCAGCGATCATAATATGATTGACTTTTACATTCATTCTGAGGGAGAATCGAGTGCGAACAAGACGAGTATTTCAAACTAAAATAACGGCAATTATGGGGGCATGAAAGCAAAGGTAGCTAAAGTGAACTGGCAAATGAGGTTAAGGGATTGGTCAATAGAATTTCAGTGGCAGGCATTTAAAGGGATATTTCAGAGACACAGAATATATACATTCCAATGAGAAAACATTCCAAGGGGAGGGCCCACCATCTGTCGTAAACTAAAACAGTATCAAACTTAAAGAAAAAGCATGTAATTACACAAAGACGGGTGGCAGGTCAGAAGATTGGAAAGAATATAAAGAACTTCAAAATATGACAAAAAGTTTAAGGAGGGAAAATTAGAGTATGAGAGAAAGCTTGCTCATAATATAAAGACAGATAGTAAGACCTTCTTTCGATATTTAAATAAGAAAAGGGTTAACAAAGTGAGCATTGGTCCTATAGAGAGTGTGTCTGGGGAATTGATAATGGCAAGTTGGGGGATGTCGGACAAATTAAACAGATATTTTGCTTTGGTCTTCACTATAGAGGACACAAGTGACATTCCGGAAATAGCTGTAAATCAGGAAATGGAAGGGAGAGAGGAACCCGGGAAAATTACAATCACCAGGGGAGTGGGATTGAGCAAATTGTTGGGGCTGTGGGTTGACCAATCCTCAGGTCTGGATGGACCTCACCCTAAGGCCTTGAAAGAAGTGGCTAATGAGATAGTTTACGCATGAGTTTTAATTTTCCAAAATTCCCTAGATTCGGGAAGGTTCCAGTAGATTGGAAAATAACAAATATAACTGCTTTATTCAAAGAGAGAGGGACACAGAAAGCATTGAACTTTTGGCCACTTTGCCGAACATCTGTTAGAGGAACATAAGAAGTTATTAGGAAAGATATAATGGCAGGGCACTTAGAAAAATTCAAGGCAATCAGGCAGAGTCAACATGGTTTTATAAAAGGGAAATCATATTTAACCAATTTATTGGAGTTATTTGAAGGAGTCACATGTGCTGTGGATAAAGGGGTAAATGTACTGTACTTATATTTTCAGAAGGCATTTGATAAAGTGCCACAACAAAAGTTATTGCAGAAAATAAAAGTTCATGATGTAGGGGGTAACATATATTGGCATGGAAAGAGGAATCTAATAGGAAGCAGAGAGTTGGCATAAGTGAATCTTTTACTGGTTAGCAGGGTGTGACAAATGGTGTGCCACAAGGATCACTGCTGGGGCTCAACTTTTTACAAATTATGTAAATGACTTGGATGAAGCGGCCGAAGGAATGATTGATAAATTTGCTGGTGGCACAAAGATAGGCAGGAAAGTCAATTGTGAAGAATATGTAAAGAGGCTACGCTGTGACATGGATAGGTTAAGTGCGTGGGCAAAGATCTGGCAAATGGAGTATGGTGTGGGCAAAAGTGATATCAGTCACTTGTAGGAAGACTAAAAAAGATACTTTTACCTAAATGGTGAGAGATTGCAGAGTTCTGAGAATCAGAGGGATTTGGGTGTTCTAGCACATGAATCATTAAAGTTTAGTTTGCAGGTAGAGCAGGTAATTAGGAAACATAATTGAATGTTATCATTTATTGTGAGGGGAGTTGATAACAAAAGTAGGGAGGTTATGATTCAGTTGTACAGAGCTTTGGTGAGAGCACATCTGGAGTACTGTGCACAATATTGGTCTCCTTATATAAAAAAAAGATATAAATGCGTTCCAAGCAGTTCAGAGAATGTTTACTAGACTAATGCCAGGAATAGGCAACTTGTCTTATGAGGAAAGGCTGGACAGGCTAGGATTGTATCCACTGGGATTTACATGAGGAAGGAGCAAATTTATTGAAACCTTTAAGATCCTGAGGGGTCCAGACAGGGTTGACGTGGGGAGGATGTTTCCTCTTGTGGAGAATCTGGAACTAGGTGTCAGTGTTTAAAAATAAGGGGTCGCTCATTTAAGACAGAGCTGAGGAGAATTATTTCTCTGAGGGTTGTGTGTCTTAAGAACTCTCTTCCTCAGAAGGCAGTGGAAGCAAAGTCTTTGAATATTTTTAAGGCAGAGCTAGATAGATTCTTGACTAACAAGGGGGTCAAAGGTTTTAGGGGAAAGCAAGAATGTGGAGCTGAAGTTACATTCAGATCAGCCGTGAACTTATTGAATGATGGGACAGTTTTGAGGGGCTGAGTGGCCTACTGCTGTACCTAATTCATAAGCTCTTATGTTCATTTGTCTGACTGACGAATCCTTGGATAGTTTCATTAGCATCAAACTGGCAGATGTCATTTAAGGTGTGCTGTGATTTGGTGCCAGAGAAGTCAGAATGGTAAGTTTGTATTAGTTACAGAGTTGAATTGCTTTGTAAATGTAGTGATTTTTTTTGTAGCCACTTTCCTGACACCAGTTGATTGCTCTGTGATTAATTATCCTTAGAGAATCAGCATTGGACCTCCAATATCACTATTGCTCCAGTTCTCTGCCTGCTGCATGCAGGTGTAATGAAAGAAAGACAAAAGCTGCATTTACACAGCATCTTGCACAAAGTCTCAAATCTCCTTATTGCCAATTAAATGCTTTTTCATTGTAGTCACTGCTTTAATTTAGAGAATGTTATTAAATGGCAGAGCAGGCTCAACAGGCCAAATGGCTCACTCCTGCTCCTAACAGTACGTTTGTGTTTCATTCTGGACAGATCAGATGAGCCAGTCGCGATGACGTTTGTCATCCATAATTACCTTGCGTTCAGAGTATTGAATAATTGCTGGAGGTCTGTTTATTTTTTTGGTAATGGTTCTTTACTGTGAGCAAGTTTTGTGGGGTGAAATTACAAGGACACAAGTGGACAATGAGCTCATTGTGAATCATTAACTTGTTTTACGCTCTACATAATTCTCGAGGTTCTTTTCAATTCTGTCTTCTCACCTATTAGCTCACTCTATCCTGGTGTTTTTATGACTTCCTGGAGGCATTGAAATATTGTGATACATTTGTATTGCATACCAGATATTAAAAATAAAGTGTAATAAGAAGCAGCAATCAGAAGAGTCTTCAGAATTGATGATCAAGAAACCCAATACAAATGTGAACCATTCAGTCTTTGTCCCCTGGCCTCTTAAAAGTTGTGTTACAAAGAGACACATTAGGGCACCAATGCTTATCACTGATGGTGAAGACTGATGTTGTTCAATCATTCCACTTTGTTCCTCAGGAATTATTTGACATTTCTAGCCTGTGAGATCACTGGTAAAGTAGAATCCAGTTACACCTCTTGTGTAAAATAATTAGATTGAATAATATCATGCACCCAAGGCAGGATAAAGGAAAGATCTTGTGCACTTTATCTAGGTTACAAGTTTTGAATCTTCCCCTAAATATTAATTTACTGTCACTGCTTCCATAGGATGCAAAGTGCAGAATAAGTTAATGAGGTCTGAAGCAGTGAATAAAATCAGCGTTATCGTCCGCAGTGTTATAAATAAATAATGGGATACATTACAGGAAAATTTGTACACTCTGGTCTGTTTAATGGCCGTGGTGGGATCACCTTTCGGGTGGGCACAAACTAGCACAGCATTGTATCATTGTAGCTCTTAATATTAATGACCCATTCTGCATAAATATCAGTCGATGTTGGCATCTTCCTTCAAATAATGGGAGTTATCATTTTAATGGGACCTTTCTGTGATTGTTTGGTGAATGAATTGGTGAATGTTGAATGGGGATAAATGACCTGCATGATTGAATGGGGAGAGCGTGGTTTGGGGGGAAACATGTAGTGTGTAGGTGGGATTGGGATTAAGGGGCCCGGAGACAGGAGGAGCACTCGTGCTCATGGCTTCTCTCTCTGGCCCTGAGAACCCTCAGAGGGAAGTGACTCAGTGTAGAAGGCTGTCAATAACGCTCTGATATTTATTGAATACCCAAGGGGAGGAGCAAGGCCAATAGTGCAGGACAACGCCAAAGTTGAAAGAGTGAACGAGAAAGAAAAATGAACCAGGAAATGTTAATGCCAAGAATTCCATCAAACCTCCTAACACACTTTCAAACCCAGCCCATCCAGGATATGAATGCTGCTACCGCACCTGGGAAACCAGGATGTCCTCTCAACACTGGTGCTTTACAGGGGTAGTTCAGTTGTGTCATATGATAATACATTCTGCTCTTTTTGTCTTAGAATTATGAGGAGAAAAAATTCCTACATCCCCGATGGCTTGAAACAATGGTTCATGGAATGGATATAAATCGTGCAATAGAGACCGGCCTGGAGAGACTTTTCAATTATTCACATTTCTCTAATGCTGCAGGTACATCAAATGTTCCATCAAGGTAACAACAGACTAGAAAACAACCCTTCAATCTTTGATGTGTCTTGTTTGAAACTTTGGCTGGGATTTTCCGTGCCCGCTGGTATCAGGCGTGTTCGGTGGCGTGACCGGACAATATGGCGTGACCGGCTTCACAACCGCGTGAAACCAGTTTGCGATTGTCCGCTCAGCCCACCCATGGCGGGCCGTGTTCCCTGCCATTGGACGTCGGGAACCTCATTGTGATAGATCAGCAGATGTTTATAAGCCCAGCCGGCCGGCATCATCCTCCCCCGCTGGATCGTCCGCCCATCTTGGCTGGAAAACACGCTGAAGTGTTTCACAACAGCACATATGCGATGTTCACCTGGCAGGCTCCACTCTGTCTGGACTTAAAGGTTTGTTTGCCTACTTTGCTTCGGGCACCACTTGAAGGGTTCCCAAAATTCCCACATTTTTCATATCATCAACAAGGATATGGCTTTTGGACTTTTACCTGAAACCAGACAATGAGAGGAGACAGATTATGCATTCTTCCCTTTGGTGGTGTGAGTCAGCTTCACCTCTGACCTCTGAGTGGTTCGAATCTCTCCCACTCCCTGGGTTCTAGACCTTGGACTTATTTGGGGGTTGTGACAAAGTGCAGCAGACAACTGGTTTTGGTGCAAGAGAAAAAAACTGGGTTTATTTAAGTCACAAATGAACTTATAACATTAGGATTACACTGAGATCATACAGACTTACAAAGTAGACTTAGTTAAGAATGGGGAACACACGGCATAACGAGGGAGTATCACGCTACAAATCCCCTTACCCTTGTCCCACCCCCAAAACCTAACTAAATTGAACCTGGAGTGGTCAGGGATCATGCTCACCAACCAGGGTCCCTTGACAGTTCGAAATCCAGCCAGGTAAGCCGGTTGCAGTTTTGGGGTACGCTCTTTGTGTCCTCTGGGGCCTGCCATCCGCACATGGTCCTGGTCTGTGGAATCTGCGAATGTTCTTCAGTTGGGTGGAGGGTACGGTTGTGGGTGGTCGGTCTTCGTGGAGGGCTGCGGTTGCGGCCTTGTCTTCAATTGAGCCTGCGACCTCGTGCCCCTCGCCGTGATGTTGCCTGTGGGCCTGCAAACCCCCAGATCTTCTTGCTTAAACTCTGTTTCAACTGCTCCTAACTGCTCACTGCCTTCTAGCTGGTTTCCCTCTCTCTCCCTTCTGCTAGCTGGTTTCTCCCCCTCAACTTTCAAAACTGCAACCCGTCTGCTAGCTGATTCCTCCCCCTCCCCTTCGTAACTGACTGCCCAGTTATACTGTCTTTTGAATTTCTTATCTCAGTCCAAATCAAGGTTAGTTCTTTGTTTGATTTTGGTGGCCTGTCCCTGGTGATTGTTGCATCCTTGTTTTTAATGGGCTCGCATGATGTTTATCATTGTCTTCCTGCCTAGTAACTAGTTTTGAACTGAAAGCCATTGTATGTGTGGAGTATTAATGGGTTCGCATAATTGAACTGATTGTGCCTTTAATTATTTATGCAAGATTTTGATGGGCTACAGTTTCGTGTGAGATGAAGTCTTTCTCTGGGTCGATTGTATTAAAGGGAAGAATGCATATTCTATCTCCTCTTGTTGCCTGGTTTCAGGCAAAACAATCCACACTGCACTCAACACGCCCGGAATGTGCTGCCCCAGCCTCCTGTCTGCAGGGTTGTACACTTAACTCAGCAGTTTATAAGTCCAAAAGTCATATCCTTGTTCATGATATGAAAAATGTGGGAATTTTGAAAACCCTTCACCTTTAAAACAATCAACACGAAACTAAAGCCCATCAAAATCTTGTGTAAACAATCACTATAACGACTAAGGCAGGAAGAGCACAATCTGTAATTATGCGAACCCATCAATATTCCACACATACAATGGCTTTCAGTTCAAGACTAGTTACGGGGACAGGAAGAGAATGACAAACATCATGCGAGCCCATTAAAAATGAAACAACAATCACCTGTCATGTACCCTCAGGATGTTATATGTTTCAATAAGATCAACTCTCATTCTTCTAAACTCCACTGGATATAGGACTAACCTGTTCAACCTGTCTTCATAAGACAACTACTTCATTTCAGAAATGAGATCAGTGAACCTTCTCTGAACTGCTTCCAAAAAAATTATACATATTTTTTTAAAATAAGGAAATCAAAACTGCCCGGTACGCTAGACATGGTCTCACCAAGGCCCAGTACAGCTGTAGTAAAACTTCTTGACTTTTATATTCCATTCCTCTTGCAATAAACACCAACATTCCATTTGCCTTCCTAATCACTTGCTGTACCTGCACACTAACCTTGTGATTCATGTATGAGGACACCGAGATCCCTCTGTACGGCCAGGTTCTGCAATGTCTCTCCATTTAAACACTATACTGCGTTTCTATTCTTCCTGCCAAAGTGAACCAGCTCTCATTTACCTATGTTTCCCCTAATCTGCCAAACTTTTCCCACTCACTTAATCTGCCTATATCTCTTTGCAGACTTACAACCTCCTCTTGACAACTTACTTTCCTACTTACCTTGGTGTCATCGGCAAATTTAGTTACTATACATTTGTTTTCTTGTTCATTTACAGGATGTGGGCATTGCCAGCAATGTCCGCATTTATTGTACATCCCTAATTGCCTTTGAGAAGGTGGTGGTGAGCTGCCTTTTTGAACTGCTACAGCCCCTGTGGTGTAGGTACACCCACAGTGTTGTTAGAGAGGGTCTTCCCGGATTTTGACCCAGGGACGATGAAGGAACTGGGTTCGCATTCATTTATTGATATAGATTGTAAACAGTTGAGGCCCCAGCACTGAAACCTCTGGCACTCCACTAGTTACAGCTTGCCAACCTGATGAAGAACCATTTTTCCTACCCTCTGCTTTCTGTTAGCCGTCTAATCTTTTATCCACACTAATATCTTACACCCTACAGCATGTGCTCTTATATTGTGTAGTAACAGTTGATGTGGTACCTTATCAAATGTCTTTTGGGAATCCAAGTACACCACATCCACAGGTTCCCCTTTATCCACCTTGAATGTTACTTCATCAAAAAATTCAAACAGATTCATTAAAAACAATTTCCCTTGCACAAAGCCATGTTGGCACTGCGTGATCAACATCCTTAATAATAGATTTGAGCACTTTCCCTATGACAGATGTTAGGATAACTGGCCTGTAGTTTGCTGCTTTCTGCCTCCCTCCTTTCTTGAATAAAAAAGTGTTACTTGAGTTGTTTTCCAATCTGCTGGATTCTTTCACAATCTAAGGCCAGGATTTGGCTCTCGTCGGGCGGGCTCAGCCTGGGCGAGAGGAGCGGCCACGAAAGCGACAGCTGCCCTGCCTGTGTGGGGGAGGAGGGCGAGTGTGGAAGTTCGTGCTGGTGTGCGCAGGAAAATCTCCCTGAAGCACAGAGCTGTCTCAGAGAGATGAAGATTTTTGAATATAAAAAAACGAAGATTTAAAAATGTTAACAAGATGTCACCACATGAACAGGGACATGTTAGAAATTAGTTTAAACATTTTAATTTTTTTTGATAACTGATCGAAACCTCATCCCGCGCGTGGATGAGGTTTTGCAAGAAACCCAAAGGCCACTTTGCCTTTTCGCCTGCCCGCCCGCTAACTGAGGTTGGATGGACAGCAAAAGCTTTCATTTAATTAGACCTAAAATGGCCTTAATAAGCCTGTTAAATGTCGGCGGATGCACTTCCGACTCCCACACCCGCCCTGTGACCGAAATAGTGAGGACGATCGCCCAACATCATCACGCGTCATTTTACCCTGGGTCAGGTTGGGTGTGCGGCCACCCGACGGGAGGAAAATTCTGCCCTGAGGAATTTTACAAGATAATAACCAATGCATCTGTTATCTGCGCCAACATTTCTTTTCAGACCTCTGGATGTAGGCCATCCGGTCCTGGGGACTCCTCAACCTTTAGGTCTTGTTTCAGCTGCAGCTGATGTTGATGCTCAGCAAACCAGGTCTCAGATTGAAACCCGCCTCAGCTGATCATAATTTATTTTTCCGTATTGTAGAAACGAGGAGGGAAAGCTACAGAACACAAAAGTACAGGACTCCAGTTATTGCTTTTAAAAATTGAAAGAATTAACATCATTATTAAAAGAAAAAAAAATAACATGAAACTGAAACACAAGTTAAAATATACAGTTAGAAAAGAAATCTTACAAAATAACACCCTTTATCAAAGGTACACAATAAAACTATTTTTTCACAACAGCTCTTATAGATTCTTAACCATAAAATCCAGGAAATATTCCCCAAACTAAGAAACTGCTTTCATATTAAACAGAAGTACAATCCATGATTCCCAGAATAAATACATGTGTATGTGGCTCTTCCAAAGGGAGAGTTTGAACAAACTGTTTCTCAGGACACATATTCTTCTGGCCCAAAACTGAGCTACTTTCCTCAATTAAAAGGTTTTCCGAGCTTTTCTGCACACTCCGAAACACTGGGGTTGGCCTTCGGTGGGACGTCCCCCACAGCAACTGTTACAGCTGAAAACCCATTTGTATAAATACCTTTTCACCCCTTTCTTCAGAGTTCTCCATTGTCTTTAATTATCTCTTTGAAAACTCAAGCTCCCAAATAATAAAACCTTTCATGTTCCTACTTTCCCTCTATTTCGGGTCCATAAAATTTAAAACGCCTGCCCCTGTTTACTCACAACTCTCCTGTAAAATGCAAATGTTTTTGTATTTTTGAGACTCGTTTGAAATGCAGCAGCTACAAATCAATTTCAAAACTTATCCCCAAATGCTCATTTCAGACCAACTCTGTTTACTTGTAATTCAACACCCACTATAAGGCCTCTTTACGAAATGCAAGAAGATAACACGCTTAGTTTGTTCTGCCTTACACTCTACAGAGAATCTGACTCCAACAACCTCACTTTGATTAACCCTGGACACAGACAGACACAAATTACCCTTAACTACACAGAATATACACAAACACAGAAATATAAAAATGTACTCCTATCATCATAGTCTAATAGTTTAAAAGCAAAATATTGTGGATGCTGGAAATCTGAACTAAAAACAGAGAATGCTGGAAAAATGCATCGGGTCTGGCAGCATCTGTAGAGAGAGAAACACAGTTAACGCTTCAAGTCCGTATGATTCAGCTCTGAGAAAGAATCATACAGACTCAAAACGTTAACTCTGCTTCCCTCTCCACAGATACTGCCAGACCTGCTGAGTATTTAAGGCATTTTCTGCTTTTATTTTAGTTCGAATAATTTTCCTAGCACCCTTCCCAGGTGATGGTGATTGTATTATATTCTCCCCTCCCGATCATCTCTTGATTTTCAAGACTCTTTGGGAAGTTATCTAAGTCCTCCACTGTGAAAATAGAGACAAAATACCTGTTCAACGCCTCCACCATTTCTTCATTTTCTGTTACCAATTCCCCAGAATCACCCTTTAGCTTTGGTTATTCTTTTGCTATTCAAATATGTGTAGAAACTTTTACTATTTATTGATTATTAGCTAGCTTTCTCTCATACTCTGCTTTCTGCCACTTCATTCGCTTTTAAGACATTCTTTGCTAGCTCTTAAAATCTGTCCAAGCCTCTGACCTACAGCTAATCATTGCAGATTTGTACAGTTTTTCTTTGAATGTAAGGCTATCCTTTAAATATCTTGTTAAGAATTTGTCACTGCAACTTTACTGTACTACAGTTTAACCTAGTTTCCCAGTTCACCTTAGCTAACTCTGACTTCACACTCTCATAGTTACCTTTATTTAGGTTTAAAACACCAGTCATGGACCCACAGTTCTCCACTTCAACCTGAACATGAAATTCTACCATGTGATCACTGTTCCTATTCATTTATCCTGTGTCACAGATCTTACCTGTTCCCTTGTTGGCCCTAGAATCTACTGCTCTAAGAAATTGTCCCAAAAAACTCCTGGTTCCCTGCTAACTTTGCCATTCTGATTTCTCCAGTCTACGTGTAGATTAAAGTCACCCATGATTATTGCAGTAACTTTCTTAAACACCTTATTTATTTCTTCCTGTATGCTCTATCATACAGATCTATGTCGTTGGTGCCTATATGGCTCACAACGACTCGGTCATCACCCTCCCACTGCAAGACCTCCAGCCCAGGCAGGCAACTGAATTAATGTGCTCAACTGCAGAGAACTGTATCTACCCCCCTGACGATACTGTCTCCTATCACTACCACATTCCTCTCTGCTCATCCACTTGAATGACATCCTTCACCATGGTGCCAGGGTCATTCTGCTCATAAAACTTGCAGTCCTCCTGCTCATCCAGACAGGTTGCAAGCACCTTGTACCAGTTGGAAATCTCCACTGGGAAACTCTACTATGCACCTTCCTCTAGTTTCTGTTTCCTGTCACTCAGACAATTTTCTATCCATGTTGCTACTGTCCCTTTTATTCCAGAAGCTAAAGCTTTGCTCAGCAGTCTGGTGTGTGGCACTCTGTCAAATGCCTTTTGGAAGCCTATGTACACAACACCAAAACCATTATCTTCATCAACACTTTCTGTTACTTCATCGAAAAACTCAATTAAGTTAGTTAAACACAATTAGTGCTTTAACAAATCTGTGCTCACTTTCCTTCATTAACCCCGCTTGCATTAACCCACTGCTGTGGGCCAGACTGCTGGCTGTTCACTCTTCCCCATCAGGGTGCTCAGCAGTGGCCAATGACATCATTGACCCTGGCACCAAAGAGGCAATTTAACATCCAAATTTATGTCTGCTGCAACAGAAACACTTATCTGTCACCTAACTATTGAATTTCCTATTACTATTGCTCTTCCAGTCTTCTTCATTTGCCCCTGTACAGCTGAGCTGCTGGTGGCGCTATGGACCTGACTCTACTCCCCAGTTAAACCATCACTTTCATCAATATTCAGAATTGAATACTGGTTGGAGAGTGGGGTGCGCTCAGGGGACTTCTGCCTCTTTATTCTTGATTGCCTGTTGGTGAACTATTCCATCTCTCCCTGCATACCCTTAAGCTGTGGGGTGACCACATCTATAAATATGCTTTCGCAAAGCTCTCTAACTTACAGATGTGCCATAGTGATAACAGCTGATGCTTAAGCTCTGAAACCCGGAGCTCGAGCTGCTGCAACTGACGACAATTCCTGCATAAGTATCCTGGAGTTCCTACGTAGCGCAGGATGTGCATTCAAGACGTCAGATCTGCCCTGCCATTCCTCTATCTATTAGGTAAGAAAACTTACTGCCACTAATAAAGCTTACTACTTAAAATAATAAAGACTCACCAGCTACTCAATTCCCATCTGCTGTTGTCATTTAAACATAAGGAAGGTAACCAAATGTTTTATTTAAACCAAATTGCCTTTCTTAATTTTTTTCTTTTGCAGTTATTAATTTCCCAGCTGCTTAAACTATCTCCTTAACTTTGGAGATAGGGAAACAAGCTACAGCACTCACCAGGCAATCAATTCATAATTTCCAGTGATGTGATATTTGATTTATTTTTTCTCTCACATTTTATTTCAAACTCCAGCATGCCCAGCTCCACTGCTCCTGACCAGACTCTCCATGAGAAATGGAATGGAATATAAAAGTAGGGATGTTTCTCATGGGGCTGAATTTGACCCCAGTTGGGTGGAAGTTGAATGGTGGATGCGCACAGCTGCGCTTCCGGTCGGCGCCCACGATCGGGAACGCGTCACCATTTAAGAGAGAGATAAGAAGTTTTTCTCTCAGAGGGCCGTGAGTCTACGGAACCCTCTTCCCCTGAGACCGGTAGATGCAGGTGATTAAATATTTCTAAGGCAGAAATAGATAAATTCTTACATACAAGGGAGTCAAAGTGTGCAGGGAGTAGGAAGGAATGTGGAGTTGAGGCCTAAATCAGGTCAGCCATGATCTTACTAAATGGTGGAGCAGGCTCGAGCAGCCAAATGATTTACTCCATCTCCTAATTTGTATGTATGAATGTGAGTAAGATAAGGCGATTGCTTTGCTAAACATGTCCCTTCAGTCTTCTCACCTGTCATTTTAATTCTCCACCTTGCTTCCATGCTGATCTTGCTGTCCACAGTCTCCTGCCATGTTCCAATGTCTCTCATCAGAACCTCTGCCTCCATTTCCTTTCCTTTCTCTTCGCTGGTTTCCTTTTTTGTCTCTTGTTTTGCTCTTTTTGTATTCAGGCGGTAGCTGTTCAGATTCTGTCAATCGCACCTCCTCTTGGCATATCTTTGTTTCTTTACAATAAGAAGGAGATCACGGCCTTGGAGAGGGTGCAGAAGAGATTTACTAGAATGATAGGAGTGTGCATTGGCCTCAGTTACATGGATAGGCTGGAGAGGTCGGAGGTCATTTCCTCAGAGCAGAGAAATTTGCCAGGAGATTTGAGAGATCCAAGGTGTGCAGAACCAGGAATGGATTTGACAGAGTAAATAAGGAGAAACTGTTGCCATTGGCAGAGCAGTCGATAACCGGAGGACATAGAATTAAGATAATTGGCAACAGAACCAGATGCAACATTTATTTAAACAATGAGTCGCTGTGATCTGGAGAGCACTGCCTGAACTTGTAGTTAAGCAAATTTAATAGTAAAATTCAAAAGACAATTGTTGAGATAATGGGAAATATTTTTGTGTGTATGTGGGAAAAGAGGAGGTCAGGATAATTAGTGTGATAAGTCCATCAAACAACACAGGAGCAGCCTTCCTCTTGGCTGTATCATTCTGTGTCTATAATTCAATGCCCACATCAGTGTTTTCCATATCTCAGTTTATTCATCTCAGCTTTCACCTTCCAAACCCATGACCACTCCCATCTAGAAGGACAAGAGCAGCAGATAGATAGGAACGCCACCAACTGGAAGTTTCCCTCCAAGTCACTCATCATCCTGACTTGGAAATATATCACCATTCTTTCACTGTCGCTGGGTCAAAATCCTGGAACTACCTTCCTAACAGCACTGTGGGTGTACCTACACCACATGGACTGCGCTGGTTCAAGAAGGCAACTTGCCACCATCTTCTCAAGGACAATTAAGGATGGGTAGTAAATGCTGGCCCAGCCAGTGAAGACCACATCCCGTGAATGAATAAAAGAAAAGCAAAGTCACCCTGTCCCCTCACCTGTAATTTCTGATTCACCATGAGCAATGCTGTAACAATGTGTTTCTTTGTCTACAGGTACAATTGTTCCCATCTCTGCACCTTGGGGAGTTATTGGACAGTTGGCAAGTGGCAAAATAGAACAAACATTCAGGGTATATGTTTCAATAGTTCCTGAAGTCATCAGTCCACCGGAACCAACGGATCAAACGGTCAAAATAGTAAGAGAACCTCCTAGTTCGTACTATCTCAGGTGAATTTAGTTACTGATATATTGTGTTTGACATTTCTTTACATCAGCCCTTGTGTCAACATCACTCAACCTGGAGTCAGACTGTGATTATTGGGCTCATCCGGGTACAGGGGAACATTGGTCAATGTTAATTGTATAATGGAGTGATTCATAACTCACAATCTGCAGTTCCTTCTTCTGAGAACACAGCGAGACCTCCCCATTCACATTAGTCAGGTTCATATGGAGTTGGCTCCTGTTTTTCCAACATTCTCACATCCACCATGTTGTGCATTTTTGATAGACCACTTTCACATCTTTTCATCAGTGCCTCATCCAAAATAAAACATCAGTTTTTTTTTCTTGCACCAAAACCAGTTGTCTGCTGCAATTTGTCACAACCCCCAATTAAGTCCAAGGTCTAAAATCCAGGGAGTGGGAGCGATTTGGACCGCTCAGAAGTCAGAGGTAAAGCTGACACACACCACCATCCTCTACAGGCTCCACCCATAGATTGCCCCATTGGTCCCTTATGGGCCCTACTCTTTCCCTGGTTATCCTCTTCCCATTGATATACTTATAGAATATCTTGGGATTTTCCCTACTTTTACCAGCCAGAGCTTTCTCATATCTCCTCTTTGCTCTCCCAATTGCTTCCTTAAACTCCAACCTGCACTGTCTGTATTCCACTAATGCCTCTGCTGATTTACTCCCCTTGTACCTGCTAAAAACCTATCCTTCTCATCGTAACCTAAATATCTCTGGTCATCCATGGTTCTCTGGGCTTGTTACTCCTTCCTATCACCCTAGAGGGAACATGTTGAGCCTGTACCCTCCCCATTTCCTTTTTGAACACCCCCACTGTTTCTCTATAGATTTCCCCACAAGTAACTGTTCCCAGTCTACCCTGGCCAGATCCTGCCTTATTTTACTAAAATCCACTCTCCCACAATCCAAAACATTTTTTTGCAACTTGTCGTTTTCTTTGTCCATAACAAACTTAAACTGTACCATGTTGTGGCCACTATCACTAAAATGCTCCCCCACCACCACCTCAGCCACCTGTCCGGCTTCCCACATGGAGCACGAGAAGCACACCACTGCTTTGAGCACTCCTGCCATGACTTATCCCTAGAAATTAAACCTTGTGTTTCAATTACTCTCAGGCCCTTCTTTCCTGATCCTCGTTACTGCAGAGTATATAAACTGTAAACCACAAAAAGACCTTGAACTAAGCGATTAAAGTAGTAAATACGTTACCCACTACTTACCAGTGATTCCTTTCCCTTGTAGCCTCTCCTGCTGCAGCATGCTCTGAAGGTTTAAGAAGTTGGATAGCAAGGAAAAAATGCAAAGAGCCCTAGGCACCGAATTCCCACTTTGCACCAAATTCCGAATACCAACTCTGGCTGTGCCCCACTCAGGATGTGCTCTCTCTCCTGCTCGTCTGCAAGTACACTGGAGCATGCTTAGAGCTAGTCCCTTTCTTAAATAGAGCTGATTTGACTCACCACTAGTTAAGATTCAAATAGTAATTAACCCTTATTCAGGCCCTAATCAGGCTTCAGGTGATTGACAGATTACTGTAGCATAGTCAGATGAGTCAGCTAGCTGACCAACCTTTTAACTAGATGACTGAACTTACAAAAATTAAAGAGAAATCAAAGAGAAAGACTTACCAGTTCAGGTCTCTCCAACAAGGGGAAACATCCTCTCAGCATCCACTCTGTCATGTCTCTCCAGCATCTTCTATGTTTCAATAAGATCACCTCATTCTTCTAAACTCCAACTGGCCCAATATGCCCAACCTTTCTCATAAGAGATCTCGTCCCAGGAATCTTTAGAGTGAACCTTCTCTGAACTGCTTCTAAGGCAATTATTTCCCTTCCTAATAAGGAGACCAAAACCGTCCACAGTACTCTCGATGTGGTCTCACCAATGCACTGTAGAACGGTAGCCAAGATCCCTACTTTTATATTCCAGTCACCTTGCAATAATGATAACATTTCCCTTCCTAATCACTTGCTGTATCTGCATACTAACTTCTTGTGATTCATCTACCCAGACACCCAGATCCCTCTGTACCTCAGAGTCTGCAATCTCTCTCCATTTAAACAACATGCTGTTTTTCTATTCTTCCTGCCAAAATGGGCAAGAGTAATTACATTCACTATTTTCCAATCTGATGGGACCCATCCAGAATCTAGGGAATTTTGGAAAACCAAAACCAATGCATCTACTATCTCAGCAGCCACTTCTAAGACTCTAGGATGAAGTCCATCAGGGCCTGAGGACTTGTCAGTCTTTAATTCCAATAATTTTCTCAGTAATCTTTCCCTGGTGATTGTAATTGTTTTAAGATGCTCCCTCCCTTTCACCTCTTGATTCACAATTATTCCTGGGATGTTACTTTTTCCTCTATGGTGAAGACAGATGCAAAATAACATCTGTTAAACTCACCTGCCGGGTCCTCATTTTCCATTATTAATTCCACACTCACTCTCTAGAGGACAAACACTCACTTTAGTTATTCTAATCCTTTTTGAATACTTGTTGTAACCATTACTGTATATTTTTATATTCCCAAAAAACTTACTCTCATATTTTAATTTTCCCTTCTTATTATTCTTTTGGTCATTCTTTGTTCTTTTTTTATACACTAAGTCCAATTTTCTGATCTTCATGGAATTCTATGTTCTTTCTTTCAATTTGATGCAACCTTTAACTTCCTTAGTTAGCCACGGATGGTGTGTTCCTCCCAGAGAATTTCTCTTTCTCACTGGAATGTATCTTTGCTGAGGGTTAAGGAATATTTCCAGAAATATCTGCCACTGCATCCCTACAGACCTATCTCTAAACCTATTTCCCCAGTTCACTTTAGCCAGCTCTGTCGTCATGCCCTCATATTTAAGTTTAAAACATTAGACTTAGACCCACTGGCCCATAACTTCCAATCTCCGGGGCGTCATATCCATAAGGTGCCCTTGGAACTCACCATGCAAGGACTGTATGGGAATTCCCCAGGAAGCTCAAAATTAACTTTGGCAATTACCCTGCACTGGGAACCATTCCTTACTCCACTTTAAATCGGAGACTTCGGAAGGTTCCAAAATAGTTACCCAGGAAAAATTAGAAGAATTAAAATCACATCTAAATCCTGGATAACTATCGTACTGTCCACCTCCACCTGACAACCCAGGGGCCTCTTCCAACACCCACACCCATCCCCCAACTAGCCCCTCAAATTCCTACCACCCAACTGCCCCCAAACTAATCCCTCACTCTCTGACTGCCCACCACCTTCCGAATGCCCTCCTGACCCTAAGATCACACCCCAGTCCCAACCCACCAACTAAACCTTAGCCTCCACAATTAGCCTTCCGACCTGCCAACAACCTCCCACCACCCACACAACTACACCCCTGACCTCCCGAATATCCCCCACCCCACCAACTACTTATCCAACACCCCCTACTACCCTCCTCATCACATGACAAACCCCCAACCCCCTCAACTCTCCTCCCATTCCCCCGCCAACCCCAGACCCATTCTACCTCCACACTGCCTCCCCACTGACCACTCGACAACTCCCTATCCTACCCACTTGCATTGCACATTTACCTTCCCCCTGGCTTCTCAAAGTGGCTGGGTATTTTAAACTTAGCTGCTTTATGGCAGCTAGTGCTGTAAAAAGGGGTGTGACCTCCTCTCATCTGACTCTGCTCCACTCGACTGAAGGCCTCGGGAACTCGCTGCAATGCGTATTTCTCACCGGCCCGAGGTGGAAGCTCGGGTGAGGAAGGTACCCACATAGACCATAACCACTGGATCCTCCACCTCACACTGCAAGTTCCCCTCCAGTGCTGATCAGGTGTCCCGAACCCTGGCACCAGGCGGCAATCCAGCCTTCTGCACTTTCACTCTCAGCTGCAGGAAACTGTGCCTAACCCCCTGACTATATTGTCCCCTACACCCACTACATTCCTATTCACTCCCCCTATTTGACTGGCTTCCTGTACGATGGTGCTATGGTCAGTTCACTCAGCCATGCTGCAGTCCCCACTTTCATCCCTACAAACTGCAGGAACTCAAACCTGTTGGACATCTGCAAGGGCTGAGGCTTCTACCTTCTCAATCCCTTATCTGCCTCACTCACAGCGACACCCTCCTGTCCCTGACCAGTGACCAAATCAGCTGATCCTATCCTAAGGGTGTGAATGTCTCCTGGAATGAAGAGTCGAAGTAACTTTCCCCCTCCCTGATGCCTCATAGTGTCTGCAGCTCGGCCTCCAGCTCAAAGACTCTGAGCCGAAGCTCCTCGAGTCTCTGGAACTTACTGCAGACATGTTTGCCCTGGATCACACACGTGTCCACGAGCTACCGCATTCTGCAGTCGCAACACGTAGATCCCACGAGAATTCCCACAAAGGACATTCTCTCAATTACTAGAAAGTACAAAGCTCACTCTATAAACGGAGAATAAACTTGTGATTCCTTCAGGAAACTTTTAAAAAAAAATTGCTGTCCCAAGATTCACGTTTGCAAATCAGACGTTGTAGAAGGAAACATGTGACTGGGACTTTTTTTTCCAAAGGTGGCGCTAAAGTAAATAAATAGAGTAGAGGTGTGGATTATAGACTTATAAGGCGCTATTTCAATGGAGGCGATGGGGATCTCAGTTAAAGAGTCATTGAGGGCCGTGAGTCACCTCCTTTAGGGAGGGCCTGCTGCATTAAATGCCTTTCAGGTGGCCAATAACAGGCCTTCCCTGGGACCAAGAGCCCCAGGGGGCAGAGGCCTCACTCTCCAAAAACTGCTGGCCAATCAGACGCCAGCAGCTCTCAGCACTTGTCAGGGTCAAGAAGGTGAAGTGGCTGCTGTTGGCTCTGTTCCTGAGAGGCCTAGGATCAGTGCTGGATCCCAGGATAACAGGTGATCGATGGCAGGAAGAGGATGCAGCAAAGGGACTCACGGGGGAGGGATTGAGTGTGTAGGAAAAAAGTGCAAAGGGGTGGCTTCCTGCGACTCTGCTCACCTTCCTGATGCCAGTCCCTCGACAACAAGGTGCTCCCTCCCACGGAAAGCAACCCGAGTAGTGATAGCACCTCCTGCCTCTGGGTTAATGCCTTTGGCTGCGATAAGAGGCTCTTAGGTTGACATGAATTGTCCACTTAAGTGCATCCATTGATGGTGGGTTGGGAAGGGTTGGGATGGCCGCCCACGAGCGTCCCCACACTGGATTTAACCTTGGTGGAGGCAGCAAGGCAGCAGGGTGCCTGCCTGCCACCCTCACATACAATTAAATGTCCTGTCCATGACCAAACTTGCCTGAAGGGAGCATATTAAATTTGGCCTATAGAATCATGACTGCACATAAGGAGGCTATTCACCCCTTAGAGACCATGCTGACTATATAGAGCAATCCAATCAGTGCCATACCCTCCCTTTAACCCTGTGACCCTGCACATTTATTCCCCTCAAATGCCCATCCAATTTCCTTCTGAAATCATTCATCATCTCTGTTTCCTCCGCCCTAATAAACAGTGAGTTCCAGATTATTACCACTCGCTGCATAAAAAGGTTTTTCCTCAGATACCCCCTGAATCTCTTGCCCAAAGTCTTCTATCTGTCTCCCCTAGTTCTTGTACCATTAGAAAATGAGAACAACTTTTCTTTTTCTACCTTATCAACCCTGTCAGAATCTTGTACAGCTCTATCCAAAAACCCCTCAACCTCCTTTACCCCAAGGAGAACAACCCCAGCTTCTCCAAACTATCCCTGTCACTAAAATCCCCCACCCGGGGAACCGTTCGAGTAAGTCTCCTCTGCACCCCCTCAAGGAGCCTCACATCCCTCCTAAAGTGTGGTGACCATCACTAGATGCAATAATCGATTTGTGGCCTCTCCAGAGCGTAATAAAGGTTCAGCATCACTTCCCTGCTTTTGTATTCAACACCTCTATCCATGAAACCCAAGTTCCTATGTAGTTTGCTAAACATTTTCTCAATATGTGTTCTCACCTTCAAAGACCCATGCACCCCAAGGTCCCTCTGTCCCTGCACACTCTTTAGAATTGTTCCATGCCGTCTCTATTGCCTCTCCCTGTAGCTTGTGCAAAATGCATCAGCTCACTTTGTTTTTGTTTCATTCATGGAGTGTGGGTGCTGCTGGCTAGGCCTGCATTTATTGCCCATTCCTAATTACCCTTGAGAAAGTGATGGTGAGCTGCTTTCTTGAACTGCTGCACTCTATGTGGTGTAGGTACAACCACAGTGCTGTTTGGGAGGGAGTTCCAGGATTTTGACCCAGCTATAGTGAAGAAACGGCCATATATTTCCAAGTCAGGATGGTGAGAGGTTTGGAGGGGAACTTCCAGGTATTTGTGTTCCCAGGTACCTGCTGCCCTTGTCCTTCTAGATGGTGGTGGTTATGGGTTTGGACTGTCCAAGGAGTCTTGGTGAGTTCCTGCAGTGCATCTTGCAGATATTACATACTGCTGCCATTGTGTGTCAGTGGTGGAGGGAGTGAAAGTTTGTGGATGTAGAGTCAATTAAGAGGGCTGCTTTGTCCAGGATGATGTCAAACCTCTTGAGTGTTGTTGAAGCTGTACTCATCCAGCAAGTGGAGAGTGTTCCATCACACTCTTGACTTGGGCCTTGAAGATGGTGGACAGGCTTTGAGGAGTCAGGAAATGAGTTACTCATCACAGGATTTCTAACCTCTGACCTGCTCTTGTAGCCACCATATTCAGTAACACCGAGGATGCTGATAGTGGGGGATTCAGTGATGGTGATGCCATTGAATGTCATTCCTCTGTATTAAATCCAATCTGGCAATTGTCTGCCCATTCAGCTAGCTTATCTATTATGTTACTACAGCTGTGGATGAACTGAATGGTGGAGGGTCCCCAGTGGGCTGAATGACCAACTCCTGTTCCTATTGTCCAGACAATCGACTTGGATTCCAGACAGGATTTGTCCGGAGGAATAAAAATGATAATCATACATTCTTAATTCTGTTGCAGGACTTTTGACAGGAAAGTTGATGAGAAACAATATGAAGAACTCGTGAAAAAATTTCTGCGGGACTTGGAACAAGACAATCGACACGTTTATCCGAGATTTTTCATTGCTTTATATAACACACATGGGCTCATGCAAATAGGTTGCAGAAAGAAAGTAAATCCTCTTGGGTAGGTTTTGTCACCTCTGTAGACATCAACAGTGAGATGTGCTTAACTCTATTCTTAAACTGATTGAACCTTCCACAAATTACACTTTGGGTTTAAGCTGGAGTACTGTGCAAAGTTCTGGTCTCCTTTCCTGAGGAAGGATATATTTATCTTAGAGGGAATGCAATGACTGTTCATTAGACAGATTACATATATGTGCTGGTATTGGTGTTTTGAACAATTCCACCAATGACACATTCAGCACTGAGACCCTGTTTAGAAATATTGCCCTCTGGTGACAGTTAATTCTGACTCCCACACACACTGATGCATTTAATCTTCATTCAAAATTATACCAACACATGATCATCAAAAGTGAGCAGTTCTTCCCTATTTATATACACTGGTTCCTTTAGTTGTTTAGTTCCATCATTACAAACAATGGATCTTTCCAGGTGTCCAGTTCAATGTCTCTCCACATTGTCCTGTGACAGACAGATCTTGTTTCTCACCAAATTCGACTAAAAACAGGGGCTCTTCCATCTTGCTCCGCATTCATTAAGATCATGGCTGATTATCGACCTTAACTCCACCTTCCCACACCATCCCTCGAGTGTATAATCTCTCTAATAAACAGGCATTGCAGTCTCTCTAAGGAAAGTTCATCCCTTAGGTAATGAGAGCAAAACGATGGTTTTACCAACCTAAATAACTGAAGTAAGATTTCATTGCTCTTTGCTCCCTTTGTAATAAAGGCTAAGATACCATTTGTTTCCCTGATTGCTTGTTGTAGCTGCATATTATCTTTCTATGCTTCATGTGTAAAGACACCCAAGCCCCTCTGAATACCAACATTTTCCAGTCACTCACCCGTGCAAAATATTCCACTTTTATATTTTTCCTATATTTGACTGACATCACATGTCCCCAAATTATCTTCTGTCTGCCACATTCTTCCCCATTCACTTAACGAACCAAATATGGAGAAACCACATGGTCTTCTTCCCACACGTTAACCAGACATGAGGATCCAGCCCTGGCAGATCTGACTGTCCCTGACAGAGGAGCCCTGACTGCTGCTGTTGCTTTTCATATTGTTTATAATTAGGTTCCTCCTTCAATTCCAAATTATTTGCTAATGTTTCAGATTCATTTCTGACCAACCAACTCTGTGGGTAGCAATGGTGAAATGAGTCTAACATCTCCGCACTGCACATACACAGGCCTAATCCCAGTTGGACATGGGTAGTGGGCGCTCCATTGAGGAACAGGGATTCATCACTGCAGTAATTTGCCTTTTCTATAAACTTGCTTTAAATGAATCATGACCAGGCTGAGATTGAGATGGTCCTAGTGACTGATATAGTTGCAGAATGTTCTATCTTGACAGCAATGGATTATATTTATGATTATCACAGTCATACTGGTCAGAATGTTTAAAGGTGAAGTGAAAAGATCGCAGTGAAAATAGGTTGTGTTTCAGAGCACAGAATTGAAGTTGTTACAAATGAAATTATGGAGTAGTCAGATTTGGCATTGTACCTGAGCTCAGGGAGGGGAGCATGAGAATGGCAGCTTGCATTGAGGCCCAGGACCGGCACGAGTGACTCAGTGGTGGAGGGGTATGTGGAGTTGAGTCGGGGGTTGAGGGTATGCAGGAGTTAAATAGTGTGTGAGGTGCTCGGTAATAGAAACAGCCAGAGACACCTAGAATTAAAGTGCATGAGCAACATGGCTCCTTGTATTAAAACATCTTTTTCGGACTCTTTACTTCTTCCTGCAGACTCCCTCTGTGGGTATAATTCTGTAAGGAAGCCTCCAGTGAACAATATGTACAGATTGCAATTTCAAAACAGAAATCAAAGACAGAAAGTTCCTAGGAGGACAGAGGGTGGAGTTGGGGGCAGGGAGGGGTGAAATAGGAGGGGCCTGGCATCTTGGGTTTGGTACGGGTGGTGGGGAAAGGGAATTTTTGATCAGAAAATGAGGGACCTAAGGGACAATATCAAGACATATGGATCCATTTCTAATTGTTGATTGGCTGAGTACTTGAGTTTATCTACAACATTCCAATTATCCCTGCTGAGACTGATCTCCGACAATCTCCTTTCCAATGCATAGAAGGGAGAGCCAGCTGAGCCGGCAACTTCAGCCATGTTCCACAGAGCGGTGAGTGCAACACTGGACACTAACATAAACATTCAGTAAAGAGTGAACCAAAAAAACACCTTTATTGTGGAAGAGATAATATTGTGTCTCTCTAATTCTTCTGTAACCATCAAGGTGTGCCAACTATGAGCTGTGCCAGGACATTGAGCTTTCTGATTAAAGTAGTCTCAACAAATAACGATGGTGCCGACATGAATAAAGAGAAACCAATGTAATGTGAAATACTTACAAGTGAAGTTTAAATTTGAAAAACACACATGCCACCATTGTGCTCTCAATAATTCTACTGTTACTAGCAACAGAGTTGGGCTGTAAAGTTGTGGTCATGATGAAGATCCTCCCTGTTTCTACAGGAGACTCCTTTATAACCCGCCTGTACCTGCTGCATTGTCAGCTGACAACAGTATTCACCACTGAAAAGCTTCCCCGCAGCATGATCACACACGTCTCCCATTCACACCACCAGCACTTTAAATTTTCATTAGAATCGTGAGGAACCTGCAGTGGAAACTTAACTGCTTAAAACTGAGAAAGAATCCCAATCTAAAATTAAAATCCAGAGACTGAACATGGAATAAAGTTCAGATTCCCATCTCCTCACACCCGTACTAGGTGCTCACAGTCGGAACATCGACAGTCTGAATCTGTGATTGAGAACATGCTCTATTCAGATATTACCCCTGTTAACAGGTGACCCATTCACAGGCTTCTTTCATGGAGTAAATTAGCCATTGTATTCTTGCCTTTGTTTGTCTTTTATTTTTCAAACTGCTGGGAATGTATTCTCACTGTGAAATAAAGAGGGTGATGCATTTCAACTTTTGGTGTCACGTTAGATTCTTACTCAGAAATAAATCTGGGTCACTCATTGGCTATTTCTGAGGAGATATTGGCGTCGTGATAATATCACTGAACTAGTAATACAGAGACCCAGGTTAATGCTCTGGGAGCGCGTGTTCAAATCCCACCATTGCAGCTGGTGAACTTTAAATTCAGTTAATGAAATCTGGAATTGAATACTAGTTTCAGTAATAGTGACTCTGAAAAAATCATTGAATGTTGTAAAAATCCATCTGCTTCACTAATGCCCTTACCTGGTTTGGCCTACATCTGACTCCAGGTCCACAGCAATGTGGCTGACTCTTTACTGCCCTCTGGAATGTCCCAGCAAGACTCTTAGATCAAGGGCAATTAAGGATGGGCAACAATATATGAGCCTTTCCAGCAACACCCACATCCCTTGAATGAATAAATAAAAAATATTAGATAAACTCTCCACATTTCAGTGAAATGATTCTGTCAAAATATTGAGATGTAAAAGGAAAGAATGAAGAGACAGAGAGTAATTTCTTGAGAGATGTGACATTTGCAGAGTGAATTCCATATTCTCCAGGTGACAGCTCACATCCCGTGCAGCCTGACACTTCAACCTGTCAAACTCCACTCTGAACAGGCTTTACAACTCTCTCAATGGGATTTCACTGATAAACTCCCAGGATAGACAGAGTCCAACACACAACAATTCATGGATCAATCATCGGCCGGGTGTTGTGAAATTCTTCTTTCTTGGAAAATCTCCCAAACTGAGCAGGTAAGGGAGGATTCTAGGGAGGGACCTGGTTAATCCGGGTCTCATTCCCCTTTCCTCACATGTTCAAATTTCCATCCAAGAAAGGTCCGGAACTCCTTCCCTCCACACTTTCCATTGCAGGGGTCACAGGAAGAGGTTGAACTGATGGGAGAATCTCATCAATTGGGATTTCTGTCAGTTCCATCTCCATTGTGTGAAAGCTGCTTCTCCCTGTAGGAAACTGGGAGACTAGCATTCCAGTGTCTGATCCTGGCTGAAGTGAGACCTGCTTTCCATCTAAAGGACTTTTTCCCTGCTGCAAAAACAAAACATTTAAAATCAAGTGTTGTTATTTTTTAAGGGTCTTTGTTCCAGGGAAGAGGCCCCACTTACATAGCAGCAAGATAACACAGTGATATCCCTCCAAACCCCACTCAGACAGACACACCAGTTAGTGAGGACATCACAACCACAGCCACAATATATTCCAATTGTCCTGATCCTGGAATTCCAGGCAGGGGCAGCAGCATATCCATGGGGCAGCCGGATATCCTGCTCCATGATGATCCTTCCCAGGAAACATCCACTGAATTGAAGGATGAATCCCAGAGGTTGGGAGCTCGGGTTCTCACAATTGTGTTTATGGTGTAGCCTCTGACAGGGTCAAAACTGGGTCAGGATGAAGTGGATTATAATCCTAGCCCCTCTTTGGGGCTATTCCGGATCAGACGCGCTGCTCGGATGATCACTCTCACTTTAGGTAGAGAAAAACAGGCCTCACAGATATTTAACTGTGCCTGAAGAACGGGTCTATCCCGAAAGGAAAGGAATTAACAGAGATTATTACCATGCTCCAGATAGCCTTTTTAACAAGTTTAAAGCTAGATTATAACAACCTGGATATTACTGGAGTCCGGGCATCTCTCCTCAACAATATACTTCCCCCCTGAAGATTGTATGGAGATGGGTTTTCGAGTTTGATACAGAAGACATTATGAAACTATACACTTTAAAATTATATTAAAGTTGTTTTTGGAACTGAAAATGCAATTCACTTTTTATGGTAAATCAATCGTAACATTGACAGTTCTAGGAGTAGTAAGTATATTCTTGACTATAATAGAGAATCCAGATGTTATTCGTGTTACAAAAAAAATTGATATCTATTAATATTTGTAGTTGTTTTGTAGTAGAGAACATGATCATTGCTAAAACAGAAACATGTCAAAGCTTTTCATTTTGCACTCATCAGGACACTCCTCAAGAATACCAATATAAGGGAAATCAGCTGTTAATACTTTATATGAAGAGAGTGCTGATTGGTTGGCAAGTGGACTCTGTTTGGTACAGGCATTGATATTATGTAAATCATTATTCATTGAACTTATGAACTTGGCAACTTATGCCGTTGAGTTCAGTTTTAACCACGCCATGCATACCCAAATAGATGGTGTAGCCATAGGATCCCCTCTAGGCCCAGCTTTCATGAACATCTTTGTTGGGTTCTATGAGAAACATGTCTTTGATGTAATGACACCTAATCAACTACCCCTCCCACATTTCTGATATGTGGATGATCTGTTTGCCATATTTAAATCTGCAGCTGAATATAATAATTTCCTTACATGCATAAATGGACTCCACCCCATGCTCTGATTACCCTGGAAAGGCAAGTTAACCCAATAATTTGTGCAGCAGCAATAAGAGTGGTATTCACTAGTAGAAGGATGCTGCCATCAACTCAAAAGGTCACTCTGCCGATCACACAAATGAGTAATGTGGTATATGATTTCTCGTGCCAGTGCTATGCTAGGTATGTAGGCCGGAAGTGTCAAAGACAGGGGATCACATCAAACAGCATGTCCCAGCCACTGTTCACAACGGGCAGGGTACAGGCCGTATCCAACCAGCCCTTTCTTGAAAAAATCAAAACACAGTGTTCAACATTAGATGTGATTCGGCGAATGGACAACATTTGCTAATTAATCCTCAGTGTGCTAAGAATCACACTGACAACCAATTGAAGATTGTCAGTTGGGCTCACAGTGTGGCACTTTTACATGAACTGGAAGCTACACATATTAATACACAGGGCCCTGCTCATTGCAGACAGAAAGAAGATGTACACATGGGGAGGTGATGTGTTGTGGTATTTTCACTGGACAAGTAATCCAGAGACCCAGGGTAATGCTCTGGGGACCCAGGTTTGAACCTGCCAGCGCAGATGGTGGAAATTGAATTCAAAAACAATCTGGAATTAAAAGTCTAAAGATGATCACAAAACCATTGTCGATTGTTGTAAAAAGCCAACTGGTTCACTAATCCCCTTTCGGGAAGGAAATCTGCCGTCCTTACCTGATCTGGCCTACATGTGACTCCAAACCCACAGCAATGTGGTTGACTCCTAAATGCCCTCTGAAATGGAGCCACTCAGTTGTTTCAAACTGTTACAAAGTCTCAAAAAAGGAATGAAAACTGACGGACCAGTCAGTATCAGTCAATTCCATTGTACTAAAGACTTGTGCCCAAGAACATGCCATGCCCCGAGCCAAGATGTTCCAGTGCACCTCCAATGCTGGCATCTACCCAGCAATGTGGAAAAGTGCCCAGGTATGAAAGACAAATCCAACCCAGCCAATTAATGCCCCGTCAGTCTACTCTCGATCATCAGTTACGTAATGGAAGGGATCTTCAACTGTGCTATCAAGCAGCACTTACCTCGAAATGACCTGCTCATTTATGCCCAGTTTGTGTTCCTCCAGGGCCACTCAGATCCTGACACATTGGAGCCTTAATTCAAACCTGGACTAAAGAGCTGATCTGCTGAGGTGAGATGGAAGTAACTGCCCTTGACATCAAGGCCGCATTTGACCGAGTGTGGCATCAAGGAGCTCTAGCAAAACTGGAGTCAATGGGAATCAGGGGGGATATTCTCCATTGTTTGGAGTCATACATCACACAAAGGGTGATGGTTGTGGTTGGTGGAGGTCAGTCATCTCAGCTCCAGGACATCACTGCAGCAGTTCCTCAGGGTAATGTCCTCAGCCCAACCATCTTCAGCTGCTTCATCAATGACCTTCCTTCCATCATAATGTCAGAAGTGGGGATGCTCGCTGAAGATTGCACAACGTTCATCACCATTCACGGATCCTCAGATACTGAAGTAGTTCCATGTTCAAATGTAGTAAATCCTGCACAATATCGAGACTTGGGCCTACAAGTGGCCATAAGACCATACGGTGTAGGAGCAGAAATTGGCCATTTGGCACATTGAGTCTGCTCTGCTATTTAATGAGATCATGGCTGGTCTGATAATCCTCAACTCCACCTTCCTGCCTCTTCCCCATAACCCTTGATTCCCTAACTTATTAAAGATCTATGTATCTCAGTCTTGAATATAATTAACAACCTAATCCCTCCAGCCCTCTGCGGTAAAGAATTCCACAGATTCACTAGCCTCTGAGAGAAGAAATTCCTCCTCATCTCTGTCTTAAATAGGCAGACCCTTACTCTGAGATTATGCCCTCTGGCCCTAGACTATATCACAAGGGGAAACAATTTCTCAGCATCTACCCTGTCAAGCCACCTAAGAATGTTATCTGTTTCAATAAGTTTGCCTCTCATTCTTCTAAACTCCAATGAGTACAGGCCCAACCTACTCAACGTCTCCTCAGAAGAAAATCCCTCCCTACCCGGGATCAACTTAATGAACTTCTCTGGGCTGCCTCCAATGCCAGTATACCTGTCCTTAGATAAGGGGACCAAAACTGTTCATAGCATTCTAGGTGTGGTCGAACTAGGGCCTTGTATAGTTTTAGCAAGGCTTCCTTATTTTCATACTCCATTCCCTTTGAAATGAAGGCCAACAGTCCATTTGCCTTCCCTATTACTTGCTGAACCTGTATGCTAACTTTCTGTGATTCATGCACAAGGAGCCCAAATCCCTCTGTGCTGAAGCTTTCTGCAGTCTTCCTTCATTTAAATAATATTCAGCTCCTCTCTTCTTCCTGCCAAAGTGCATAACCTCACATTTTCCCACATTATATTCCATTTGCCAAGTTTTTGCTCACTTGCTTAACCTGTCTATAACCCTCTGTCGACTCTTTGTGTCATCCTCACCACTTACCTTCCCACATTTTATTATGTCATCAGGAAACGTGGCGATAATACATTCACTTCTCTCATCTAAGTCATTAATGAATATTGTAAATTATTGTGTCCCCAGCACTGATCCCTGTGTTACAGGTTGTCATCCTGAAAATGCCCCCCTTGTCCCAACTCTCTGCCTTCTGTTCGTTAGCCAATCCTCTATCCATGCGAATATACCACCCCAAACACAATGAGCTCTTATCTTATTAAGCAGCCTTATGTGTGGTACCTTATCAAACGTCTTTTGGAATTTCAAATAGATTACATCGACTGATTCCCCTTTATCTCTCCTGCTTGTGACCTCAAAGAATTCCAATAAAATTTTCAGCCATGATTTTCCCTTCATGAAGCCATGTTGCCTCTGCTAGATTATATTATGCATTTCTAAATGCTCTGTTATTACATTGTTTATAATAAACTCGAACATTTTCCCAATGATAGATGTTAAGTTAACTGGCCTTTAGTTACCTGTTTTTTCTCTCCGACCCTTTTTGAATAAGGGTGTTACATTGGCAGTTTTCCAACCCTCTGGGACTTTTCCAGAATCTAAGGATTCTTGGAAGATTGCTATCAATGCATCCATTATCTCTGTAGCTACTTCCTTTATTATCCTAGGATGAAACCCATCATGTCCAGGCTATCAGCCTCTAGAACCATTAGTTTTCCTATTACTATTTGATAGTTATTCTATTCATTTCCTCCCCTGCTCCCCCTGCTCCCCTCTTTTCCCCTTGATTATTTAGTATGTACAAAGCTGCATTCATATGCCTCCAAAATTCGGGCCCATCTTTGTATTCTTGCAGAGGCTATGGGTGGTATAAGGTTTTCCTCGCTAAGCAGACCCAAAAGTGGTTTGTGTTCTGATGCTATCATGAAATGTCGCCCATGCACGTATTGGTGGAATATTTTTACACCAAAAATAATCGAGATACCTTTCATTTTGATCTGAGGATATCCTTTTTCAGCTTTTGTGTCCTAATAGATGTGTTGCTGGTTAAAGGGATTGGTTTGTTGTGGACGGTTGTGTCAGCTCCTGGAGTGTTGCTGGACCTTCACCCATCCAGGAAAGTGGTGAGGATTACATTACACCCAGACTTCTGCCTTAAAGTGAGGATTGGGTGTGCAGGAGGTGATCCAGTATGAAGTCTCTAATCTGGGCGGATAGAAACAGTGTTTGTGAGCTTGGTCACTTCAGTTTCTGCTCAATGGTGACACCCAGGAGGTTGATGCGTGGTCTCAGCAATGGTGATGCCATCGTTCATGTTCAAGCCTGGCACTTGGGTGGCATGAATTTTCCTTACCCCCTCATCAGACAAGCCAGGGTGTTGTCCAGGTCTGCAGTATGTAGCTCTGAACTGCAACGGCTGTCCTGGAGGTGTAAGACACTAGAAGCAGGGAGTCTGACTACCCTACAAGGTTCGGGACCTGTTCTCTGGGTATCAACAACACAAAGTCAGTCTTGGATAGAATTTCTACTTCAGGTGGGAAACCTTTATTCATTCACTAGTGACAGCTCGTACTCACTGTACCGGGTGCTTGGTGACTCCCCATGCACGGGGTCACCCTTCAGGTGGCCGGTCCGCTGGACGTTGTCTCCCTACATCTTCCTCTTTTGTGAAGACAGAACAGAAAATATGTGTTTAATTTTTCTGGCATTTCTTTGTTTCCCATTATAATTTCCCCCGTTTCTGACCGTAAGGGACCTACATTTGTCATTTTCTCTTCATACGTTTGTAGAAGCTTTTACAATCTGTTTTAAACGTTCCCTGCAAGTTTACTCCCATACTCCATTTTCTCCTTCTTGATCAATCTTATTGTCCACTTTTGCTGAATTCTAAACCGCTCCCAATCCTCAGGCTTGCTGCTTTTTCTGGCAATTTTATATGTCTCCTCCTTGGATCTGATACTAACCCTCATTTCTTTTGTAATCCATGTTTGAGCCACCTTTCCTGTTTTATTTTTCAACAGACAGGAATGAATAACTGTCCTAATTCATGCATACGTTCCTTAAATATTAGCTGTTGCCTATTTCTCTCTCAATTCCTGGTGATAGACTGTCCACCAATATTCATTACAAGCCCACTGACTCCCACAGCTACCTCGACTACAGCTCCTCACACCCCGCTTCCTGTAAGGACTCCATCCCATTCTCTCAGTTCCTTCGCCTCTGTCACATCTGTTCCACTGATGCCGCTTTCAAAAACAGTTCCTCTGACATGTCTTCCTTCTTCCTTTACCGAGGTTTCCCACCCACGGTGGTTGACAGGGCCCTCAACCATGTCCGGCCCATCTCCCGCGCATCCGCCCTCACACCTTCCTCTCCCTCCCAGAACCATGATAGGGGCCCCGTTGTCCTCACTGATCACCCCACCAGCCTCCGCATTCAAAGGATCATCCTCCGCCATTTCCGCCAACTCCAGCATGATGCCACCACCAAACACATTTTCCCTTCACTGTCCCACTGTCGGCATTCCATAGGGACCGTTCACTCAGTGACACACTGGTCCACTCCTCCTTCACCCCCTACACCTCAACCCCCTCCCACAGCACCTTCCCATGCAACCACATAAGGTGCAACACCTGCCTCTTAACTTCCCCTCTCCTCACCGTCCAAGGGCCCAAACACGCCTTTCAAGTGAAGCAGCATTTCACTTGCACTTCTCTCAATTTAGTCTACTGCATTTGTTGCTCCCAATGCGGTTTCCTCTATATTGGAGAGACCAAGCGCAGACTGGGTGACTACTTTGCAGAACACCTTCAGTCTGTCCGCAAGCATGACCCAGACTTTCTTGTCGCTTGCCATTTCAACACACCATCCTGCTCTCATGTGCACATATCCGTCCTTGGCCTGCTGCAATGTTCCAGTGAAGCTCAACGCAAACTGGAGGAACAGCACCTCATCTTCTGATTAGGCACTTTACAGCCTTCCGGACTGAATATTGAGTTCAACAACTTCAGATCATGAACTCTCTCCTCCATCTCCACCCACTTTTTGATCCCCTTTTTTTCTTATAATTATTATTGTTTTCTATATATATATTTTTTTCTTTTTCCTATTTCTATTATTATTTTAAAAATTTATTTCCATCCATTGTTTTATCTCTACCTTTTAGCCTATTTCGATCCCCTCCCCACCACCCCACCCCCACTCGGGCCATCTGTCACTTGCTCATCCTGCTTTCTACTCATAATGTCACCATTAGCACATCCTTTAGCTAATATCCCCACCGTCAACAACCCTTTGACCTTCTGTTTATGACATCTTTGGCAATCTCTCTTTTGCCTCCACCTATCACTGGCCCTCTAACCAGCTTCACCTTTCCAACTCCCCTTAAACAGCTTATATTTCATGACATTGTTATTTCTCTTTATTTCTGATGAAGTGTCGTACGGACTCGAAATGTTAACTCTGTCTTCCTCGCCACAGATGCCGTCAGACCTGCTGAATTTTTCCAGCATTTTTTGTTTTTGTTTTTGTTTCAGATTTCCAGGATCCGCAGTATTTTACTTTTAGCTTGGTGAGACCACACCTGGAGTGTTGTGTGCAGTTTTGGTTCCCCTACCTAAGAAAGGATATACTTGCCATAGAGGGAGTGCAGCCAATGTTCACAAGGCTGATACCGGGGATGGCAGGACTGTCGTGTGAGGAGAGATTGGTTCGACTGGGCCTGTATTCACCAGATAAAAGCAAAATACTGCGGATGCTGGAAATCTGAAACAAAAACAAAAATTGCTGGAAAACTAGAGTTTAGTAGAGTGAGAGGCGAACTGATTGAAACATATAAAATTCTAACAGGGCTAGACAGACTGAATGCAGAGAGGATGTTTCTCCTGTTTGGGGAGTCCAGGGACCACACTCTCAGGATACGGGGCAGGCCATTTAGGGCTGAGATGAGGAAAAATGCCTTCCCTCGGAGGAAGCTCAATCTGTGGAATTCTCTACCACAGAAGGGTGTGGAGGCCAGGCCGCTGAGTATATTCAAGAAATAAATTGATAATTTTTTGGATATTAGTGGCATCAAGGGGTATGGAGAGAAAGTGTTGAGATAGAGGATCAGCAGTGATTATATTGAATGGTGGAGCAGGCTCGAAGGGCCGAATGATCTACTCCTGCTCCTAGTTTCTATGTTTCTTGTGCCACAGGAATCAGTGCTGGAGCCTCAACTTATCACAATTTATATAAATGACTTTGATGAAGGGACCTAAGGAATAGTTGCTAAATGTGCTGATGACACAAAGATAGATAGGAAAGTAAATTGTAAAGAGAATGTAAGGAGGCTACAAAGTGACATAGGTAGTTTAAGTGAGTGGGCAAAGATCTGGCAAATGGAGTATAATGTGGGCAGATTTGAACTGGTTCATTTTGTCAGGGAGAATAAGAAAGAAGTTTATTATCTAAATGGTGAGAGATTGCAGATCTGTGAGATTCAGAGGGATCTGGGGATCCTAGTGCATGAATCATCTGCAGTATTGTGAACAACACCGCTCTCTATATTTAAAGAATATTAAAGAAAGATGTAAATTCGTTAGAAGCAGTTCAGAGAAGGTTAACTAGATTGATGCCAGGAATGGGCAGGTTGTCTTATGAGGACAGGCTGGACACGTTAGGCTTGTATCCACTGGGATTTAAAAAAGTAAGAATTGACTTTATTGAAACCTTTAAGATCCAGAGGAGTCTTGACAGGGTGGATGTGGAGAGGATGTTCCCCCTTGTGGGAGAATCGAGAACGAGAGGTCACTGTTTAAAAATAAGGACTGCTCATTTAATACAGAGAGGAGGGGAGATTTTTTCTCTCAGGTAGTTGTGAGTCTTTAGGAACTCTCTTCCTCCAAAGGCGGTGGAAGCAGAGTCTTTGAATATTTTTAAGACAGAGCTAGGTAGATTTTTAATTAACAAAGAGGTGAAAGGTTATTGGGATAGACAGGAATGTTGGTTTCAGTTTACATTCATATCAGCCATGATCTTATTGATTGGCAGAGCAGGCTCGAGGGGCTGAGTGGCCTACTCCTGCTCCTAATTTGTATGTTCATTTGTATAAGCCAAAATTGAAAGAAACACAGAGTACAGTTAAACCCTGAAGCTAAATTACTTTTGGAATGGAGCCAACCAGCCATTCACTTCAAAACACCCCATTACACAGGTTGGAAAGAAAACATTTAGCCTTCACTAATTCTTCAATGATAAGATTTATTAATAAAATAGACAATAGGAGCTTGTTTTGTCTCTGCAGGCACTGGGGGAATTTGTTCCAGATTTGCTTTAAGTGCGGTAGCGGGCGGGTAAAACAACATTTTACCCATCAGCCAGAAAACAGCTTATTGTCCCAAACCCACCGTGTTATTTATGCATTCCCAGGAAACACACTGGGCAGAATTTGGCCCTCGGATGGTGAGGGGGCCCCACTGGCTCTGCGGCGGGCGGACAGCCGACCCCCGCCACCGAAACGGGGCCCGCCGCCATTTTGAGTGGGCGGGCCAATTAAGGTCCGCCCAGCGGCCTGCCCGACGGGAAACACTTTGCGCTTCCTGTGCAGGGTGTGGGGGGGTGGATTCCCCATCTGTCAAAGTGCGCTGCTTCCTGAGGCAAAGTCCTAACTCAGGGAGACTAGTGACAGGTAAGTAAAGTCTAAAAATAGATAAATATTGAAATTATTAAGATGTCCCCCTCATGGGACAATGTCGCACGAGATGGGACATGTTAATAAAAATGACATAAGCTTTATTAGACTTTTTAAAAACGGATATGAAACCTCATCCCGCCAGTGGATGAGGTTTCATGCTTTATCAGGATCCCGCTGGGGCTCCTGGCCTGCCCGCTGGCCTTTAGCTTGGACGGGCAGGTATTTAATTAACTTAATTAGCCTGTCAATGGCCTCAATTTCGCTGTCCGCCCACCTTCCTAAAACTTTAAAGGGATCGGGATGACGTTGGGGGTTCCTCGCGATGTCATCCTACATCATTTTCCTGTCGGCGAGCAGGCCTCGCCCCCAAATCGCCGACGGAAAATTTCAGGCCACCGTTTCCATGCCAGGCGAGCTCTCATTTGCCCTCACACCATCATCTCACCGCTTCATCACACCCGGCACCATATTTAAAGTGTAGCTGCAGCAAAACCTCTCAGTGCTTCCAGCCCACGGCTGCTGCACAGAAGACATAGTCCTGAATGGAAAAAAGACTGCAGCCCTCCCAGTTCAATGACATGTCTCTCGAGCACCTTTTGGACGTAGTGGAGACTCGCCGTGATGTCCTCTAACCCCACTCTGGCCGCAGGATGGGCAGCAACATCACCAATCCGGCTTGGCAGGCTGTGGCAATGTGGTCAGTTCCAATGCCCTGCACAAGAGGACTGCCACCCTGTGCCACAAGAGGATGAATGACCTCCCCCATTCCACCAGGGTAAGTCTACCCTTTCTCCTCAAGGAGTCAGGCAGGGGCCCTTGGGCATCCATAGGGGGGAGGATCAGCAGGTGCACGCTCTGAGGCCATCCATCCAGGTGACGTCGGGAGTGTCCGGCACATCTGAATCCCCTCTTCTTGTGGCCTGAGCAGCTCCAGCTGCACAGGCCAATGGTGGTGCCAACACCACACAGCAGGACCCCGAAAGCAGGCTGGGGCCATCCAGGTCTCAGCCTCCAGAGGACCCCAATCCTCTGTCTCCTTGTCTGACGAGCACTGTTCATGACACTCAGATATGAAATGTTTCTGCACAAGATAAAGGCAGGTATCTCAGTCTATGGCCTCTTGCCTGTGCTCTGTGCAGCCTTCAGAGAAAAATAATGACAGGAGCATTATCACAGAGGGTATGTGCGCTACCATATGCCAGACAGGATTCAAATATTCATAGATATAATTTGAGGATCTTATGGTGTCTCTCCACTGCATGTTGTCATCATCCTCGACAAGTCTAGAGGCAATGAGGGCCTCCCGAACACGCCTGCCTCGTTTGGCCAGTGTGAGGGCCTCATCCCCGTCATGGTCGCCTTTGAGGACTTCCTCACCCTCATCATGGTTGACATCCTCGGAGGAGGAGGAGTCCTCCAGCTCCTCCATCTCCCCCTCAGCCAGCTCCTCTCCTGGTTGCAGCACCAGGTTGTAAAGGGCATTGGGGAGACTGGTCCAAACTGGGTTGATGACATTGCAAAGGGCTGCAAGTGCCTTCACCAGTGACTGCTCCATGGCCAACTTTAGCAAAGAGATTGTACAATGTGCTCAAACATCCAACAGTTCTGCAGTCCACTAAAACACTAATTTGTTTACATTCTGTGCCCGAGGGGTAATAAACTCTGGAGCATTTGGTGGCAATTTAATGCCTCTGTGTTGCTTGAGTGGGCAGATAAGCTCGAGGCCCAACTCCAATCATATCAATGTGGCTGCTCCTGAACTGTCTCAGCTGCAGAGTAAGGGTCACTTTATACAAGGTGTCCCTAATGCGTGACCGCTTCCCTTACCCACTCGCCCACCCACCACCCCACACGGGCTTGTGCACTACCTTCAACTGCAGGGCAGCCTTTGCCCCAAACCCCCTGAAAAACACGCCTGAACCTTGAAGTTTAACAGGCGTCCTTGGTGAGTGCTCTGCAATGTTACTGTGCACTCGCCTCCAAGTTTGCCTCAAAGTGCAGCCTGTCAAGTGCACGCCTTTTATATGCTGTTGTGAAACACATCAGCGTGGGTGGACGATCCGGCTGGGGGAGGATTCTGCCTGACAGGTGAACCTTACAATGATATGTAGGTGTACGACATTGAGGTTCCCCATGTCCAATGGATGGAAATGTCGCCCGCCATCGATGGACTGAGAGGACGATCGCAAACTGGTTTCACAACTCCCTGGAACCCATTTTTGGCCTTCTTGCCATATTGTCCGCTCACAGCACCGAACACGCCCGACGCCAGTGGGCACAGACGATTCCACCCACTGCATTTAAACGTTCACACCATGAGGATTAGATCAGTCAGTCACCTTTGGAACATAAAGGGTCAGTGTTCCCTTTTGAGAATTCCCCTGGGTTGAGACAGAGATATATCAAAATTCAATATCACCATCTTGAATTCATGAGTAAATATCTTTATTAATTGCTACTGTTTGAGTTATCCAACAATATTTGCAGGTAAGTTGGATTTATAAATTTCATGCGTTTAAGACTATTATTAATGTGCTTTGTTTAGCTTTAATTATCATTTATAACTTCATGTATAAGCTACAAACTAAAATGGGCTTTAATAAAATGTGTATGTTTTTGAAACAGGTGAAACGTGTAGTCTTAAAAATGTGTTATCTCGGCAATCTGCATAAATACGCTACTCCTGAAGTCTTATTAAGATGTCTAAGAGCTGATATTGGTTGACTTTCAAAGAAGTTGGTCCACCAAGACATGCCTCAATGTATGTCCCATCCTAAGATAATTTTGTGGGCTTTGAAACTCCTGGAGGAGAAGGCTTGTATTTGAGGACCCACTCTAAGATTATGTTCCTTTAATGCATAGAACCCCTTTTAGTTGGGACTTTAAGCTAGCAATAAGTTGAAGGCTTACCCTGCCGGGAGCTAATAATATTGGAACCATTAAAAGGCTATTAGCTGAGACTGGATCGCATTGGGAATGTGGTCAGGGAAAAGGTCCGAAAGTGAGTGGAATTGGGGAAGGTGAAGGGATACCTGCACCAGAGGTTGACAAGGGTTTTGAGTAGATCCTGGAGTGACACTCATATAGACTGTTGGGCCTGAATGGAGGGACAGTCTCGAGGGGTTGTACTATCTATCCCTGTCCTCTTTGCCCAGTAGGAAGCCTTCAAAACATTAAAAAGATGCACATGCCTAGGCATCTTCTTATTTTTACACTGTGCCCCCTCATTCCAGGTTCCCTTTCACCCCTGTCAGTCAGTGCCAGGGGAATTGCACCCCAGTGAGAATCAGTGCCCAGGAAACAGAAACTCAGTGAGAGGCAGCGCCAGTGATAAAGTAACCCGGTGAGAGGCAGTGCCAGGGATAAAGTAACCCCGTGAGAGGCAGTGCCAGGGATAAAGTAACCCGGTGAGAGGCAGTGCCAGTGATAAAGTGACCCAGTGAGAGGCAGTGCCAGTGAAAAAGTAACCCAGTGAGAGGCAGTGCCAGTGAAAAAGTAACCCGGTGAGAGGCCGTGCCAGGGATAAAGTGACCCAGTGAGAGGCAGTGCCAGGGATAAAGTAACCCGGTGAGAGGCAGTGCCAGGGATAAAGTAACCCGGTGAGAGGCTTTGCCAGGGATAAAGTATCCCGGTGAGTCGCAGTGCCAGGGATAAAGTAACCCAGTGAGAAGCAGTGCCAGGGATAAAGTAACCCGGTGAGAGGCTGTGCCAGGAAAGCTTTTTTAAATTATTCATAAAGGGAAGTGGGCTTCGCTGGCTGGGCCAGCATTTATTGCCCATCCCTAGTTGCCCTTGAGAAGGTGGCGGTGATCTGCCTACTTGAACCACTGCAGCCCGTGTGGTGTAGGTACACCTACAGTGCTGTTAGGAAAGGAGTTCCAGGATTTTGACCCAGCGACAGTGAAGAAATGGTGATATATTTCCAAGTCAGGATGGTGAGTGACTTGGAGGGGAACTAGGTGGTGATCCCATCTATCTGCTGCCCTTGTCCTTCTAGGTGGTAGTGGACGTGGGGTTGGAAGGTGCTGTCTCAGGAGCCTTGGTGAATTCCTGCAAAGCATCTTGTAGATGATACACACTGCTACTACTGTGCGCCGATGGTGGAGGGAGTGAATGTTTGTGTATGTGGTGCCAATCAAGCGGGCTGCTATGTCCTGGACAATGTCAAGCTTCTTGAGTCTTGTGGGAGCTGCACTCACCCAGGCAAGTGGGAAGTATTCCATCACACTCCTGACTTGTGCCTTGTAGCTGGTGGATAGGCTTCGGGGAATCAGGAGCTGCGTAGCTTGTCGCAGGATTTCACATCTCTGACCTGCTCTTGCAGCCACAGTATTTATATGGCTGGTCCAGTTCAGTTTCTGGTCAGGATGTTGATAGTGGGGGATTCAGTGATGATAATGCCATTGAACGTCAAGGGGCGATGGTTAGATTCCCTCTTGTTGGAGATGGTCATTGCCTGGCACTTGTGTGGCACAAATATTACTTGCCACTTGTCAGCCCAAGCCTGGACATTATCCAGGTCTTGCTGCATTTGGACATGGACTGGTTCAGTATCTGAGGAGCGGCGAATGTTGCTGAACATCGTGTAATCATCAGCGAACCCAAGGCAGTGTCAGGAACTGGACTTCAGTGGGAGTTGTTACCAAGAGTTATGTACCTCAGCCAGTCTCAGTTACCTCAGGAGAGGAGGGGAAGAAATAAATAGGAACGATGTGAAATGCTCAAGTTATTGGGCAGTGAGACCCACACCAGCTTCACCTACTCAGTGAGGAAATGGTGGTCTGTCCTGCGGTTGGAGTGCAGCCTGGCCACTGGGTTCCCACTTTCCGCCATTGCAGGAAACCCAAGAAATGAAACTGTGCAGACAAGAAACCCGAATGAGAAATTGTTTTCTCCCGGGTCACTAACACCAGCGACCGGCAGATCAATCTTCCGTTCCAGGCGACTCCCAAACAGGGAGGGTTGACAATCCTGAGTGTGTGAACTGGAATCAATTGTAAAATAGCTTCCCGAGTGTTCAGACTTCCCGGGAACCGGCACTCAGAGAGTTAATGGTTTCTAATGTCAAGTAACATTTCCATAATGAATCAGCTATTGCGTTTCTTCAACACAAATTGGTGCTACCTGCAGCTAAACAAAATTGAAAATCATCTTCATGAAAAAATGTAAAAAGACCTGAGCTCTCTGCTCAACCTGCAGATCCACCTGAAGGTGCTGAGAGTCATTCAGTGGGTTCACCAGTGATCTGAGCAGACACCAGGATGCTGAGACTCTTCCTAACTGTGTCTGTCCTCTTCTGGCAGCAACTTGCTGCACAGGATGAGCTCCAAGAGGTGATCGACTTCTGTAATGAAAGTGACTGCATTGAGCCCGCAGAAGTCATTCAGCACACGGTAAGTATTGTTCAGAGTTGACTGCGTTCTGTCATGTTTGTACGAGGGGAAATTATTTAATGCCCAATTTTGGGGTACATAAACTGTGGTGAATTGACAGCGCACCCCCCAACCCTGAAACATGAGACTGGACTGAAACATAGAAACTAGGAGCAGGAGTAGGCTGTTCGGCCCTTCGAGCCTGCTCCACCATTCATTATGATCATGGCTGATCATCCAAATGAATTTTCCTGCTCCCCCTTTCTCCCCATATCCTTTGATCCCTTTCGCCCCATGAGCTATATCTAACTCCTTCTTGAAAACATACAATGTTTTGGCCTCAATTACTTCCTGTGGTAGCGAATTCCACTGGCTCACCACTCTCTGGGTGAAGAAATTTCTCCTCATCTCAGCCCTAAATGGTTTACCCCATATCCTCAGACTGTGACCCCTGGTTCTGGACTCCCCCACCATCGGGAACATCCTTCCTGCATCTACCCTGTCTAGTCCTGTTAGAATTTTATAGGTTTCTATGAGATCCCCCCTCATTCTTCTGAACTCCAGCGAATGTAATCCTAATCGACTCAAACCCTCCTCATATGTCAGTCCCACCATCCCAGGAATCAACCTGGTAAACCTTCGCTGCACTCCCTCTATAGCAAGAACATCCTTCCTCAGATAAGGAGACCAAAACTGCACACAATATTCCAGGTGTGGTCTCACCAAGGCCTTGTATAATTGCAGCAAGACACCCCTGCTCCTGTACTCGAATCCTCTCGCTATGAAGGCCAACATACCATTTGCCTTCTTTATCACCTGCTGCACCTGCATGCTTACCTTCAGCGACTGGTATACGAGGACAACCAGGTCTTGTTGCACATTCTCTCCTCTCAATTAATAGCCATTCAGTTAATAATCTGCCTTCCTGTTTTTGCTACCAAAGTGGATAACCTCACATTCATTCACATTATACTGCATCTGGCATGCATTTGCCCACTCACTCAGCTTGTCCAAATCACACTGAAGCATCTCTGCATCCTCCTCACAGCACACCCTCCCACCCAGCTTTGTGTCATCTGCAAATTTGGAGATATTACGTTTAATTCCCTCATCTAAATCATTAATATATATTGTGAATAACTGGGGTCCCAGCACCGATCCCTGCGGTACCCCACTCATCATTGCCTGCCATTTCAAAAAAGACCCGTTTATTCCTACTCTTTGTTTCCTGTCTGTCAGCCAGTTTTCTATCCATCTCAATACACTACCCCCAATCCCATGCGCTTTAAATTTACACGCCTTCTGAAAGTTCAAATAAACCACATCTACTGGCTCCCCCTCATTAACTCTACTCGTTACAGCCTCAAAAAATTCCAGTAGATTTGTCAAGCATGATTTCCCTTTCGTGAATCCATGGTGACACTGTACGATTCTGCCACTGTTTTCCAAGTGCTCAGCTATTAAATCTTTTATAATAGATTCTAGAATTTTCCCCACTACCAACGTCAGGCTGACTGGTCTATAATTACCTGTTTTCTTTCCACCTCCCTTGTTAAATAGTGGGGTTACATTAGCTCCCCTCCAATCTGTAGGAACTGTTCCAGAGTCTATAGAATCTCGGAAGATGACCACCAATGCATCCACTATTTCTAGGGCCACTTCCTTAAGTACTCTGGGATGTAGATTATCAGGCCCTGGGGGTTTATCGGCCTTCAATCCCATCAATTTCCCCAATGCCATTTCCCTAATAATACTGATTTCTTTCCGTTCCTCCCCTCACTAAACCCTGTGTTCCCCAACATTTCTGATATGTTAGTTGTGTCCTCCTTTGTGAAGACAGAACCAAAGTAAGTATTATATGGTCAGCCATTTCTTTGCTCTCCTTTATGAATTCCCCTGTTTCTGACTGTAAGGGAACTACATTTGTCTTCACCAATCTTTTTCTCTTCACATACCTAAATAAACTTTTACAGTCAGTTTACGATTTTCCCCTTTTTAATCAATCCCTTGGTCCTCCTTTGCTGAATTCTAAACTGCTCCCAATGCTCAGGTCTGATGCTTTTTTTAGCCAATCTGTATGGCTCTTCCTTGGACCTAATACTATCTCTAATTTAAAAGCAAAATACTGCGGATGTGGAAATCTGGAAATCTATCTCTAATTTCCCTTGTAAGCCATGGGTTGGCCACCTTTCTCGTTTTATTTTTGCGCCAGGCAGGAATAAACAATTGTTGCAGTTCACCCATGTGCTTTTGAATGTTTGCCATTGCCTATCCACCGTTATCCCTTTTAGTAACGTTCCCAATCCATCATAGTCAACTGGCGCCTCATACCATCGTAATTTCCTTTATTAAGATTCATACATGAGCTGCTGTCGGCTGATTGGTCTCCACTGCCAGTTTGTGTGGTCATAATATCAGGGTTTCCATCTCCAGCAGAGGGTCAAGAGAGCGGTTGGCGTGGTAGTAGAGAGGTTAGAGGGACGATGAGAAGGACTGTAGAGTCGGGAACATTCCTCCCACTCCTGTATTCACTGAATCTAACCCAATTTCGGAAATTTATAACAGACTTAAGTTCAATATGTTACATATGTAAGAAGCCAAGTCTTGTTTTAGGTGATACCCCCACACCACAGATACCTGGAAAGTCACATCAATACAGCAGTGTCCTTAAAGCAGGTTTGGCTGTGAGAATTACATTCCATCCTTGCTAGGGTAATATAAATTGGCCCAGAACTTCTGATCTCTGGGGAGTTTTACCCAGGAGGTTCCCCTGAAGATGTGCTGGGCACACCGCAGATGTCCCCATGCAAGGACTGCACAGGATTTGTCCAGGAATGTTTAAACTCCCGATGGGCAATTATCCTATACTGGGAACTATCCGATACTCCGATTTACATCAGTGACTTTGGATGATTCCGACTCTCTTAGCAGAATAGTTACCCAGGAAAAGTTAGACAGATTAAACCCACTTCTAACTCCTGGCTACCTGTGGTTTTGAACCTCCAACTCCCCACTGGAACAAACGCCACCCCAACCCTGACCACCCCCCCACTGCCCAACTACCCCTATCCCCAACCCCAACTACCCACTAACCACAAATAACCCCCCACCCAACTGACTAAACCTCCCACCCCTGACTGCCCCCACCCATCCAATTACCACCCCCGGACTAACCACCCCAACCCCAACCATTTCCCGACTACCCCCACCCCTCCAATAACCAACCTCAGACTAACCACCCCATCCCAAACATTTCCCAACCTCCGACTACCTCCACACCTATCTAGCCCCCAATTTCCATCCAAGCCGCTCACTGCACCCCAACCCTTCCACCCAAACTCCAGATCTTCGCCCACACTGTGACTATCTCCCACCACCCCAAGCCCCATCTACCCCCCACCACAACCCAACTCCCCCCCAGACTACCCTCTGGTCCTCTCACCCCATGATTGGCCCACGACCCACTGACTAACCTTCCCACTCCCCGAGCTCCCATCTGATATCCCACCACCCAAACCCCAGACACTCCTCCCATACCACAAATACCTCCCTCCACCTCGACTACTCCCCACCCCCTCCACCTACCCCTGGCCCTCCCACCTCCTCATTTCCCCACAGCCCCACAAACTCAGCCCCACTCCCTGACTACCCCACCACCCCGACCACTGGACCCCCGCCACCCGTCTGGCCCTCCTCGGCCCTCCTCCACTCCAAGGAGGTTGTGAGCCATTAGCATGGGTGAGAGATTGGATAATAGACAGAACGAGGACAGAAAGACCTTCCACCACTCTGACCATTCACCATCCAACCCACGATTATCTCCTGACCCTCCCACTCCCTTATTACACCACAACCCCCTGACTAACCCCCACACCCCACCCCTTCTAACACTGGACTCACTGCCCCTCCTCCAATCCATGACTATCCAAAACAATCCCACCCCTGACCATCCCCCAACCCCCCCACCCCCCCACCCCCCCGCCCCCACACACTTACTACCTCGATGGCCCTCTGACTAACCCCCACTGACCCAACTATCCCACCAGTCACGTCGACTATCACCTGAACTCCCATCTCCCCGTGAATACCCCCCGCCTCCCCTCACTGCTCCCTACCCTTCCCGACATCCTGACCCTCCCCTACACCTGGGTGAGTGAAAAGGAGCAGAGTGGAAATCCGAAGGCGATTGTCACTCCCTGGATGTTGTGAGCCATTAGCATGAATAGGGGATTGGATAATGGACAGAAAGAGCTATGGGAGGTTGATAAACAGCCTCAGTGAACAGCTTATTTCTAAGCAGGTGCTCCGTGATAGCACTCTTGATAACCCCTTCCTTTACTTTACTGTCGAAACTCTTGCTATCCGTTTTTACATTTCTAGCTCGCTTCCTCTCATACTTTAATTTCTTCCTTCTCATAAGCCATTTAGTAATTTGCTGCCATTCTTTGTATTCTGACCAATCGCCTGACCTGCCACTCAACGATGCACAATTATCGGGTTTTTTCTTCAGTTTGATGCTTTCTTTAACTTCTTTAGTTAACCATGGATAATCGGTCCTCCCTTTAGGTTTTTTCCTTATCGTAGGAATATACTTATTCTGAGTATTCTGAAATATCCCCTTAAATTCATTCAGCTGCTTCTCTGTTGATCTATCCCCTAGCCTAGTATCCCAGTTCACTTCAGCTTGATCAGTTTTCATGCCCATGTAGTTACCCTTATTTAAGTTTAAAATACGAGTCTTAGACCCACCTTCCTCCCTTTCAAATTGGATATAAAATTCAATCATGTTGTAGTTGCTGCTATCTCAGGGTGCCTTCACTCTGAGGTCATTAATTAATCCTGTCACATTACACAGCGCTAGGTCTAATATAACCTGTTCTTTGTTTAGTCCTGCTGCTCTAAATAAAAATCTCGAAAGCATTCCATGAACTCTTCATCCAGGCTATCACTGCAAGCCTGATTTTTCCAGATTATATCTAGTTTAAAGTCACCCGTCCCTTTATCAAAAGCACCCAATATTTCTTCTTATATACTTTGTCCTATACTGTGGTTTCTTTTAGAGGACCTGTAGACCACTCCCACGAGTGACTTCTTTGCCCTACTATTTCTCATTTCCACCCAAACCGATTCCTGAACACTGATCTCCTGAATAAAGGTCATCTCTAACTATTGCACCAATGCCATCCTTGATCAACAGTGCTACCCCTCCACCTTTACCGAGTTTCCTATTCTTCTTGAATGTCATTTGCCCTTCAATATTCAGAACCCAATCCTTATCATCCTAGCAGCTACTTCTCCGGAATGACCCTCAGATCATATTTATTTACTTCAATGTGTGCTATCAATCCATTTACTATGTACTGAATGTTTTGTGCATTCAGATACAGAGTCTTTGGTTTTGTCTTTTTGTTATCTTTGTAATAAATAGCCTTGACTGTTGGTGTATTCTTAAGTTTTTTTTCTCTCTGTCCCTGCCATTCTCTAACCCTCATTTCCTATATTACTATTTTGCTCCTCTGCCTTGTCTCTACACCTTGATTTTCAATACCCACACAAGCTTGATCCCTCACCCCCTTTATTTAGTTTTACCCCTCTCTGTTTCCCCAGCTATGTAGCTCGCTAGAACACTTGTCCCAGCCAATTTGCCTTATGCCAATTTACACATGGCTCAGGGAATAATCCAGAGTTTATCACCTTTGGAGTTCTGCTTCTTAATTTGGTGCCTAGTTCCTCACACTGACTATGTAGTTCCTCCTTCTTTCTCCTGCCTATGTCATTGGTACATGGACTATGACAACTGGATTCTCCCCCTCCCAGTGCAAGTTCCTCTCCAGCCCTGAGCAAATAGCCCTATCCCTGACATCGGGCACGTAACACAGCTGCCTGGACTCTCATTCTTTGCTGCAGAGAACAGTGTCATTCTCCCTCACTATACTGTCCCCGACTATCACTATATCCATTGTAGCTCGCTCCACTTGAATGGCTTTGTGTTTGCCCTGGATGACAGTGGTATCCAGGAGATCCCACATGCTGCAGCTGTGTCACATCACCTGTGCTGCCTTCCTTATGTGTTTTAATTAACTACTTAATTATTTTATTGAATTATTTATTTTATTTTATGTATTCTATTAATCTCACCACCAGTTCCTATGCTATTTGAAACCTTAGGAATAGAATAGACCTGAAGCACAGACCAGATCCTCACCAAACAGCTAGCTCCTTCCCATGTAGTAGAGCAAGGACCAGTTCCTACAGGTGAAAAAGTGAGAAAAAACAGAATTGCACCTTCCTCCCTTCCTCACTGAACTCCCAGCAGTGCGATGAGGTCACACTCCAGTGCTAAGTTGCACTGAAATGTTTGAATTCATGTGCTCTGAAAGTAACGGCACTAGCTGAGCCCAGGTACAGAAAAACATTGCAAGCTATCTACAGCTGCACCCAGTGTTTAGATACTCTCTCCCTGGTTGGGCCGCTGGATGAGATTTAGAATTTAAACAGTATTGGCAGTTTTTTAGTTAAATGCTAAATATAAACATTATTAGACATTTAAAAAGAGATTTATGTTCCCTCAATTGACCAAACTCTCGGGACTCTGTTGAAGTCACACTCCAGTGCTCGGTCACACTGAAAGTTGCTGTCACTTTTTTTTTTCCTTTTAGAGATTCTTCTGCATAAATTACACTTTTCCACTTAATTTCCCTGTTTTGCACAGATCTCAGGAACAAGGAGATTTTTTAAAAAATTGTATTTTGACATTTATTTAGTGCAAATGAAATGCAACATCATATTGAACCTGTGGATAGGCTGTAAATTCAGTGCTCAACACAACTTGTACGACAGCTTCTGGGGGCAGGGGAATCAATCCAGTTCTTGAGTGATGGCCGTACGGAATGTTTGTACCATGTATCATTCTACTCTGAAACATTCAGAACAACGATTCTCTCTACAATTTTTCTGAGCTGCTGGTAGATATCAGAATGTCAAATCCTTGGTTAGTGGCATTAGCATACAAGGGACCGATGCCATTTAAGGTATACGATGAGTTGGTGCCAGTGAAGTCAGAATGGCATGGTTATATTGTTACAGAGTTGAATTGTTTTGTAAATGTAGTGTTTTCTTTGTAGCCACTTTGCTAACACTAGTCAATTGCTCTGTGATTAATTATCCTAAGAGAATCAGCATTGGTCCAACAATATCACCATTGCTACAGTCACTCTGCCTATCCATGCAGGTGTAATGAAAGAAAGTTAAACATGCATTTATACAGCACCTTTCACAATGTCTCAAATCGCCTGATAGCCAATTAAGAGCTTTTGAGTTGTAATCACTGTTATAATTTAGGGAATGTTGTTAAATGGCAGAGCAGGCTCAATGGGCCAAATGGCTCACTCCTGCTCCTAATAGTATGTTTGTGTGTCATTCTGGATGGATCCGATAAGCTGGTCCAAATGGCCTTTATCATCCATAATTATCTTGCCGTCAGGAAGTTGAATCATTTCTGGAGTTCTGTTTATTTTCTTGCTGATGGAAGTTTACTGTGAGCATGTTTTGTGGAGTGGAATTACAAGGACACAAGAGCGTAATGGGCTCATAGTGAATCAGTAATCTATTTTACACCCTATGTGATTCTTAAGAGCCTTTTCCCTTGATTTCAATCTTTTTATCTACTTAACTATTAGCTTACTCTATCTTGGTGCTTTTAATGTTTCCTTGAGGCATTGAAATATCATGATGAAGTTGTGTTGCAAACTAGATATTAAAAATATATCCTAGTAAGAAGCAGCAATCAGAAGAGTGTTCAGACTTGCTGAACAAGAAAATACAAATACAAATGTGAGCCATTCAGACTTTGTCCTCTGGCCTTCTAAATATTGTGTTGCACAGAGGCATATTAGGGTTCCAATGCTTCTCATTGACAGTGAAGACCATGTTGTTCCATCATTGCACTTTGTTGATCAGGAAGTATTTGATATTTCTAGCCTATGAGATTACTGATAAAGTAGAATTCAGTAATAATCCTTCTGTGAAATAATTGTATTGAATAATATCATGCACCTAAGGCAGAATAAAGTATTCTACTGCTTTTATAGAATGGAATAGGTCTTCTGTAGTTAATCTGAGGTGCAAGTTTAGAATATTTCCACAAATATTAATTTACTGTCATCACTGCCAGGAAGGACAATGCATGGAATATTATAATGAGGGCTGAGGCAGTGAACAAAATCAGTGTTATCGTCTGCAGTGTTATAAATAAGTAATGGGGTATACTATACAATGCTGTTAAAGTAATATTTGTAATCTCTGGTTCGTTTAGTGGTCGTAGTGGGATCACCTTTTGATTTGACATTCAATCAAACTAACACTGCATTATATCATTCTTGCTCTTACTATTAATGACCCATGCTGCATAAATATCAGATGATATTTGCAGCCAGATGCTAACAATGGGATTTACCATTTTACTGGGACCTTTCTGTGATTGTTTAGTGAATTAATTGGAGAATGTTGAATGGGGATAAATCATCCTGCATGATTGAGGGAAGAGGGTTGGGGGGCGGTGGGGGGAGGAGGTGGGGGTGGGATTAAGGGGCTCGGAGACAGGCGGAGCACTAGGGCTCAAGACTTCTCTCCCTGGCCCTGAGAACACTCAGAGGGGCTTGATTCAGTGTAAAAGGTTTCCAGTAACACTCTCTATTTTTTTTATATTGAAAACCCAAGGGGAGGAGCAAGGCCAATAGTGCAGGAAACGCTAAAGCTGAAAGAGTGAAAGAAAAAGGAAAATGAACCAGGAAGTGTTAATGCCAAGAATTCCATCAAACCTCCTAACTCTCTTTCAATCCCAGCCCATCCAGGACATGAATGCTGCTACCACACCTGGGAAACTAGGATGCCCTCTGAACACTGACGCTTTACAGAGGGAGTTCAGTTGTGTCATATGGTAATACATTCTGCTCTTTTTGTCTTAGAATTATGAAGAGGAAGAATTCCTACATTTCCAATGGATTGGAACAATGGTTCATGGAATGGATTTGAATAGTGCAATAGAGACCAGCCTGGACAGACTTTTCAATTATTCACATTTCTCTAATGCTGCAGGTACATCCAATGTTCCCTCAAAATAACAAAAGGATAGAAAACAACCTTTAGATCTTTGATCTGTCTTGTTTCAACCTAAGTGTGTAGACTGAGACACTGACCGAAAAATCCCCCCATTGTCAATCCCAGAGGCTTCCTTGTTCACTTGTTCCCAGTGGGTAGAAGTGCCACTTGGGCTATTTCTTTGATATTTGCAGACTTTATGCTCCCAGAATTGGAAGGTTTCCCACATATGGGGCGGAATCATCCCAGATTCGCACTCAGTGCGGAAGCAGGCAGGTAAAACGATGGTGGGTTTTCACGCCGTATCATCCCAAGCCCACCACATTATTTATGTACTCCCGGGAAACACACTATTTCCATGGCGGGTGGGCTGTCATTCGCCCTCCCACCATTACCCCGCCGCTGCATCACGCCGGGCACCACATTTAAAGTCCAGCTGCAGGCACACATCTCAGTGCTTCCAGACTACGACTGCTGCACCTAAGACATGGCCCTGAAACGGAAAAGACTGCAGCCCACAGGTTCAGCGACGCGCCCCTCGAGCACCGTTTAGATGCCGTGGGGGCTCCCGGGATGTCCTCTACCCCCACTCTGGCCACAGGAAGGGCATCAACAGCACTAACCCGGCTTGGGAGGTGGTGGCAGTGGTGGTCAGTGCCAACGCCCTTCAATAGAGGACAGCCACCCAGTGCTGCAAGAGGATGAATGAACTTCCTCATTCCGACAGGTTAAGTCAGGGTAAGATCTCCCCCGTTACACCAGGGTAATTAGGGGAGGTGGTGGTGTAGCGGTATTGCCACTGGACTGGTAATCCAGAGGGTAATGCTCTGGGGACCCAGGTTCAACTCTCACCACAGCAGATGGTAGAGTTTGAAATTTTAATTCAATTAATATCTGGAATTGAAAGTCTGATGATGATCATGAAACCATTGTCGATTGTCATAAGAACCCATCTGTTTCAGTAATGCCCTTTAGGGAAGGAAATCTGCTATCCTCAGCTGGCCTGGACTACATGTGACTCCACACCCACAGAAATGTGGTTGACTCTGAAAAATGCCCTCTGAATAAGGGCAATTAGGGATGGGCAATAAATGCCGGCCTAGCCAACAACGCCTACATCCCAATGAGCAAACAAAAATAGAAAAGCCATTCTTCTCATCGCTTTCAACACACACACTCACAAACCCATCGCACATCCATAGGGCCATCATTCACAGCTGGTTCAAGAGCCCAATGGCGGAATGGCTGAAATCAAGGTCCTCACGGAATTTGAAAACAGAGCCGCCCAGCTGGCCGGTGATGATCTGGACCGGTCCTGTGCTGACGGTGAGGTCAGCGGTGCTCTTACAAGTGAGGGTCTAGCAGCGCAACATCCATCAGACAACTATGCTGTGAATGACATGTTCTCTTTCACAGGCCACAGCCGTGCACTAATTATCTCCCCTTGCTTGCGCAAGCACATCTGCCAAAAAGCCGATGGAGTCCACAACCCAGCTCCTCCAAACAAGCCCCGAAGAAACCTCTGTGCAGGAATCTGGAGGCACCCTCTCTGAAGTCCCATCACAGTGCCGACCCTCACCCTCCACCAGCGCAGAGATACACTTTGGTGGGACCGAGCCTTAGAGTAGCCCTGGGATCACAATCTGGTGAGCACATCGCACAGCAGGCGGAGGCAGTGACTCCCGAGGTTTCTAGCACTCGGAGGACCGCTGGAGGCCAGAATTGTGCTGAGTCCGAGTCAGATGACGAGCCTCTGGACTCAGTCATGTCACAGTTGCTGGAGCTGCAAAGGCAGGCTCAGGAACATCAGGAAGGGATGTCCGCTGCACTCCTCAGTTTGTAAGGCATGATGGAGGAGTCCGTCCGCCTTCAGCCTGAGGTGACAGTGCCGACATGCCAATGCACTGAGGTTAACACTGGACCAGGATGTTGCTTCTGCACTGCTGTGTGGGCTCAATTCCATTGCTGATGCTCATAGTAAGCCTCCAACAATGTGTACGCAAGATGGGTGCCAGGCAGCTCGATCTCAGCCCGGCTACCCCTGCTTCTCAAGGGGTCAGCCTGGGGCCCCTGGGCACCTATAGGGAGGAGGATCAGCAGGTGCACTCTCCAGGCCCATCCATCTAAATGACTCATAGAGTATCCAGCCCACCCGACTCTCAAGAATGTCTCCCAGCCTATGGCCCCTTGTCCTGATGAGCAGTGTTTTTGTCACTCAGATATGAAACCTTTCTGCACAAGATAAAGGCAGGTGTCTCAGTCCAGGGCCTCTTCCCTCTGCTCTGTGCAACCGTCAGAGCAAAGTGATGGTCCGGCCTCACACTCCCTGGGGCAGAAATTTGCCCTCATTGGGCGGGCTCGCTGGGGGCAAGTGGAAGTGGTCGGGAAGCTGCCCGTGAATGGGCCACAACCGTGATTTGACGCTGGCGGGCCAACTAAGGCCTGCCCGGTGTGAAAGGTGCAGGACAGCGCTCAGCACTGCCTGTGTAGGGGTAGGGGGAGAGGAGGGCCAGCACAGAAGTTCACACATGCGCACGGTTAAGCAAAGGAAAAGCTCCCTGAGGCTCAGAGCTGCCTCACGGAGATGGAGATTCTTGGAATGAAAAGAAAGATTGTAAAAATTTTAATAACATGTCCCTGCTCATGTGACTCTGTGAGATGAGCAGGGATGTGTTAGAAATTAGTTTAAACATTTAAATTTTTTTGGATGACTGATCGAAACCTCATCCCGCCCGTGGATGAGGTTTCACAAAAAATCCAAAGGCAGCTTGGCCTTTTCACCCACCCACCAACCGTAAGGTCGGACGGGTGGTGAAACATTTCATTCAATTGGACCTTTAATGTCCTTAATGAGCCTGTTAATTGTCGGCGGACGAGCTGCCGACTGCTGCACCCGCCTGCCCACTGAAATATCGCGTGAGGGAGCGATGACGTCGGGATGCTCGCCTGATGTCATCCTGCGTCATTTTACACACGTTCAGAACGGGCGCGCACCCGCACTACGAACGGAAAATTCTACCCCGGGAAATATTACTGATGTCTGCACCTCAACAGTGCTTGTCATTGCTGCCAGAATGTAGTGGGCAGCTGCCACAGAGCTCGCTCATTCTCTCAGTGTGTTCTCAGCACCTTTAAGAGGGGCTGACCCCCGTCTCTTCAGCATCTGTGACCAGTGACGCTGTGCTCCTGAAGGGCTCAGGTGCTGAAGGTGGACAAAGGATCAGATGCTTCTAAAGTTTCATGGCTGTGTCTCTATGATATGTCCCTGATCACAGAGCACAGGCGACCTGCCCCTCAGACAGACAGGAGACAGACATTGACAGAGGCTATGTGAAGATCTATGGAGTGTCCTCACTGTATGTCATCATCATCCCCTTGCAATCAAGCAACTATTAGGGCCTCCACTGCATCTCCATGACAGGAGCATTATCACAGAGGGTATTTGCGCTGCCATAAGCCAGACTGGAGTCAAACATTAACAGATGTGATGTGAGGAACTATGGTGTCTCCTCACTGTATGTCGTCACCATCCTCCACAAATCTAGCAGCTATGAGGGCCTCCTGAGCACGCCTGCCTCATCTAGTCAGTGCAAGGGCTTCATGCCCATCATCGCCGCCTCTGAGAACCCCTCACCCTCATCCCCGTTGGCGTCCTCCTCATCAGACGAGATGTGCAGCTCCTCCATTTCGTCCTCAGCCAGCTCCTCTCCATGTTGCAGGATCAGGTTGTAAAGGGCGTATCTGACGACAGCAATGTGTGTCACCCTCTGCGGACTGTATTGCAGGGCTCCACCAGACTGGTCCAGGCAACAGAACCTCATCTTCAGCATCCTGATGCTCTGATCCAGCAAGTTACTAGTTGCAGCAGGAGCCTCATTATACCATTGCTCTGCTGCAGTCTGAGGCCGCTGCACGGGTGTCATCAGCCACGTCCTGTGCGGGTAGCCCTTGTCCCCAAGGAGCCAATCCTGCAGCCTCTGTGAACCCTGCAAAACTCCAGGGACCTGTGACTGACTGAGGATGTAGGCATTGTGCACATTCCTTGGAAACCGTGCGCAAACCTGCAGGATGTGTTTCTGGTGGTCGCACACTAGCTGCACATTCAGCGAATGGAACCACGTGTGGTTGATATAGTCCACTATGTTGCAATGGAGACCTGAGCACCACACGGGTGCAGTCAATCGCACCCTGCACCTATGGGAAACCCGAGATCTGGGTGAATCCAATCGCTCTTGCTTCCTGGCTGTCCTGGTCCCTGGTGAAATGCACAGAGTTGTGTGTCCTTGTGAAGATGGCATCCGTGACCTCATGGATGCATTTGCGGTTGGAAGCTTGTGATACCCCACAGAGGTCACCTGTGGAGCCCTGAAAGAGCCACTGGCGTAGAAATTGAGCGCCACTGTCAATTTCACAGCCACTGGCAGTGGATACCCTACATGTCCTCGTGGCACCAAATCCTGCAGGAGCCGGCAGATGGGACCGACCAGTTCCCTAGACATGTGCAGTCTTCGGCAACACTGGTTCTTGGTCATCTGCAGGAATGACAGGCAGCGTCTATAGACCCTGGGTGCGGCTAGGCGCTGGCCTGCAATGGCTCGCTGGAGCTCTTGGGTGATGTTTGTTAGAGCACCAGCTGCCCCTTCTTCCTGAGGTTGCTGCTCCTGCCTCTATGCAGCCAGGATCCTCAGTCGCTCTCTCCTCCATCGTCTTTGCATCCTGTAGGCCATCAGGCACACAGCTAGTTCATCAGGCTCCATGATCCTGATGTACTTAGCCTGCAGGATGAAAGTGAGAGACATGTGGTTAGCATGGGTGCACTAAGAACCTGTCCTGGTTAAGTGTAATGGCCCCATAACACTTCCCGGAGAGTGCTGGCCACCACTTGGATGGTCAGAGAATAGTGCGCTGCATGGCTGCCCTATTAGCTTGAGCTATTGGGGAGATGGGTCCAATCTGGGATGCTGACATTGCAAGGAGCTGTGAGCGTCTCCTGCAGTGACTGCTCCACGGCCAACTTTAGCGAGGAGATTGTACAACATGCGCAGTCATCCAACTGCTCTGCAGCCCACTAAAATGCTCATGAATTTGCAGTCTGCCTGTGGGGTGGGCTGAGGGCGGGTGGGGCGGGTGTGGTGTACGTGGAGCTCTGGGGCACTTGGTGGTAATTTGCTGCCTCTGTGTTGCTTGAGTGGGCAGGTTAGCCAGCAGCCCGACCCCAACCATATCAATGTGGCTGCACCTGAGCTGTCTCAGTTGCAGAGGAATGACCACTTTATACAGGTTCCCTAATGTGTAGCCACTTCCCTCACCCATCCCACCCGCCCACACCGAATACTTGGGCGCTATATTCAATGCCAGGCCTGCCCTTGCCCATCCTCCATCCACCAGTTGCCTCAATGGCAGGGCTGCCCTTAACCCCAACCCCCACCCCGATGCTCCTGAAGCTTGAGGTCCAACAGGTGACCCTCGCGAGAGCTGCACAAAGTTACTGTGTACTCACCTCCGAGTTCCCCTCAAAGTGCAGGCCGCCAAGCTCACTCCTTTTACGTGCTGTTGTGAAACACGTTGGCGGACTATCCTGCTGACATGGACGGATGACGCGGGGGAGGGGGGTCCGATTCTGGCGGGCTGGCCTGATAATGATATGCAGATGTATTACCATGAGTTTCCTAATGAGTTACAATGATGTCCGATAGCGGGCTGAGCGGGCAATCGCAAACTGGTTTACTGCTGTCATGAAACCAATCGCGCCATATTATCCGCTCACGCCACCAATCATGCCGACTCCAGCGGGCACAGAAAATCCTGCCCATGGTGGGATGGGATTCCAAACTCATGTTCCTACTCCAGCAGTGGCTGCTGAATTTTCCTAGTATAATAAAGGCTCCATACGCCAGGCATGAATCCCACTACTGGAGTCGACATGTACCCTTGTGGAAGCTGATACATTGCATCTCTCTCAGGTTACTGGATGCTGCTGGAATGCAGGGTCCAGACTGAGGCTCAGTGGCAGGAAATTCTGTCTTGTTACAGATAAATCATGTTTGATTAACTTCATTGAGATATTTAATGGTTAATGTTGGATGAGAGTACAGGTGATATTATGTCTATACACTTTCAAAAGATGTTTGACAAATTAATGTATAATAGACTGTTATTAAAATTAAAGCCCATGGGATTAAAGGGGTTGGCAGCTTAGATACAGAATTGGCTAAGTGACAGAACACAGAGAGTAGTGGTGGACAGTTGTTTTTCAGACTGGAAGGAAGTTTACAGTGGTGTTCTCCAGGGTTCAGGGAGTCTTACACTTTGGATACAAATTAATGACCTGGAAATGCCAACATTTGCAGATGATATTAATGTTGGGAAATGCAGTAAAAAATAAGGAAGTTCTAACAGAACATCCAATATGAACGTAGGAGCATGGGAGCAGGAGCAGGCCATTTGGCACTTTGAGTCTGCTCCACCATTCAATAAGATCATGGCTGATCTGGTTGTGGTCCCAGTTTCACTTTCCTGTCTGCTCCCCCATAACTCTTGACTCCCTTGTCTAACAGGAATCTTCTAACCCTGCCTTAAATAAATTCAAATATGCAGCCTCCACTATTTTCTGGGGAAGAGAATTCCACACACCAATGATCCTTTTGGAGAAAAAGTTTCTCCTCATCTCTGTCTTCAAGGGGATTCCTCTTATTTTTAAATTATGTTCCCTAGTTTTAGTCACCCCACAATAGGACACATTTTCCGTGTATCCACTCTATCAAGTCCCCTCAGGGTCTAGTATGTTTCACGAAGATCACCTCTCATTCTTCTAAACTCCATTAGATAGAGGACTAACCTGTTCAATCTTTCTTCATAAGACAACCCCCTCATTCCAGAAATGAATCCAGTGTACCTTCTTTGAACTGCTTCTAAAACAGTTATACCTTATTTTAAATAAGGTGATCAAAACTGCCCAGATATGGTCTCACCAAGGCCCAGTACAGCTGTAGTAAAACTTCCTCACCTTTATATGCCATTCCTCTTGCAATAAACACCAACATTCCATTTGCCTTCCTAATCACTTGCTGTACCTGCACACTAACCTTATGTGATCCATGTATGAAGACACCTAGATCCCTCTGTACAACCAGGTTCTGCAATCTCCCTCCATTTAAATATTATACTGCTTTTCTATTCTTCCTGCCAAAATGAACAAGCTCACATTTACCCATGTTACACTTAATCTGCCAAATTTTTCCCACTCACTTAATATTTATATCCCTTTGCAGACTTACTACCTCTTTTTCATAACTTACTTTCCTATATACCTTGGTGACCTTGGCAAATTTAGCAACCATACATTTTTAAAAATTCATTCATGGAATGTGGGCATTGCTGGCTAGGCCAGCATTTATTGCCCATCCCTAATTGCCCTCGAGAAGGTGGTGGTGAGCTGCCTTCTTGAACTGCTGCAGTCCCTGTGCTGTTAGAGAGGGAGTTCCAGGATTTTGACCCAGCAACAATCAAATAACTGGATTCACGTTCCATCCCTTCATGCAAGTCATTGATATAGATTGTGAATAGCTGATGCCCCAGCGCTGAACCCTTTGGCACTCCACTCATTACAGCTTGCCAATGTGAAAAAGACCCGTTTGTCCCTACCCTCTGCTTCCTGTTAGCCATCCAATCTTTTATCCATGCTAATATGTTACCAACTAAATCATGTGCTCTTATCTTGTGTAGTAACTTTTGATGGGGTCCCTTATCAAATGCCTTTTGGAAATCCAAGTGCAACACATCCATAGACTCCCCTTCATCCACCTTGAGTGTTACTTTGTCAAAAAATTTGGACAGATTTGTTAAAAACGATTTCACTTTCACAAAGCCATGTTGGCTCTGCCTGATCAAGTATCCTGCTGTAGCCTCCTTAATAATGCTTTCTAGCACTTTCCCTATGGCTGATGTTCGGCCAACTGGCCTATATTTTCCTGCCTTCTGCCTCCTTCCTTTCTTGTATGAAGGTGTTACTTTAGTTATTTTCCAGTCCACTGGATCCTTTTCATAATTGAAAGAATTTACAAGATTATAACTAATGCATCTCTAATCTATGCCACCGCTTCTTTTAAGACTCTCGGATGCAGGCCATCCGGTACTGGGGGCTTCTCAACCTTTAGGTCTTGTTTCAGCTGCAGCTGATGTTAATGCTCAGCAAGCCAGATCTCAGATTGAAACCCATCTCGGCTGATTGTAATTTTTTTTCTGTATTGTAGAAACGAGGAGGGAAAGCAACAGAACACAAAAGTATCAGGACTCCAGTTATTACTTTTAAAAATTGAAAAATTAACATGTTTATTAAAAGAAAAAAAGAAAAGATGAATCTTAAACACACAAGATAGAAGATACAGTTAGAAAATAAGTCGTACAAAATGATACCCAAAATGCTTTATCAAAGTTACACAATAAAACTATTTTTTCGCAACAGCCTTTACAGATTCTTAACCATAAAATCCAGGAAATATTCCCCAAACTGAGAAATTGCTTTCACTTTAAACAGAAGTACAATCCAGAGCTTCCTAGAACAAATCCACATTTATGTGGCTCTTCCAAAGGGAGAGTTCGAACAAACTGTTTCTCAGGACACATATTCTCCCGGATCAAAGCTGAGCTGCTTTCTTCAATTAAAAGATTTTCAGAGCTTTTCTGCACACTCCAAAACACTGGGATTGGCCTTCGGTGGGACGTCCCCCACAGCAACTGCTACAGCTGAAAACCCATTTGTATAAATACCTTTTCACCCCTTTCTTCAGAGTTCTCCATTGTCTTTAATTATCTGTTTGAAAACTCAGGTTCCCAAATATCAAAACCTTTCATGTTCCTATTTTACCTCTATTTCAGGTCCATAAAATTTAAAACGCCTGCCCCTGTTTACTCACAAATCTCCTGTAAAATGCAAATGTTCTTTTACCTTTGAGACTCGTTTGAAATGCAGCAGCTACAAATCAATTTAAAAACTTATCCCCAAATGCTCATTTCAGACCTACTCTGTTTCCTTGTAATTTAACACTCACTATAAGGTCTCATTCCAAAATGCAAGAAGATAACACCCTTAGGCTTTTGTGCCTTAGACTCTACAGAGAATCTGACTCCAACAACCTCACTTTGATTAAAAACAAAAATTGCCAGAAAAACTCAGCAGGTCTGACAGCATCTGTGGAGATAAAGACCGAGTCAACATTTTGAGTCCGTATGACTCTTCCTCAGAACTCTGCATCCGCAGTATTCTGCTTTTATCACTTTGATTAAGCCTGGACACAGACAGACACAAATTACCCTTACCTACATCGGATATACACATAAACAGAGAAATTTAAAAACGTACTCCTATCATCATGGTCCAATAGTTTAAAAGTAAAATATTGTGGATGCTGGAAATCTGAACTAAAAACAGAGAATGCTGGAAAAATGCATCAGGTCTGGCAGCATCTGTGGAGAGAGAAACAGAGTTAACGCTTCAAGTCCGTATGACTCAACTTTGAGAAAGAATCATACAGACTCAAAACGTTAACTCTGTTTCCCTCGCCACCGATACTGCCAGACCTGCTGAGTTTGGCGGCATTTCCTGTTTTTATTTTAGGCCTAATAGTTTTTCTAGCACCCTTTCCCAGGTCAAGGTGATTGTATTATGTTCATCCCTCCCTGTCAACTCTTGAATCTCAAGGCTCTTTGGGAAGTTTTCTAAGTCCTCAACTGTGAAAACAGACACAAAATCCCTGTTCAACGCCTCCACCATTTCTTTGTTTTGTGTTACCGATTCCCCAGAATCACTCTTTAGCTTTCGTTATTCTTTTCCTATTCAAAGACGTGTAGAAACATTTTCTACCTGTTTTTAGATTACTAGCGAGCTTTCTCTCATACTCTACTTTCTGCCACTTAATTATCTTTTAAGTAATTATTTGCTGGTTGTTAAAATCTGTCCATTCTTCTGACCTACCACTAATTTTGCACATTTGTACAGTGTTGCTTTCAATTTGATACAATCCCTTTAATATCTCCTTCAATTTTGTCAATGCAACTTTACTGTATTAAGTTTTAGTTTCCAAGTTCACCTAAGCCAACTCTGCCTTCATAGTCTCATCGTTACCATTATCTGGGTTTAAAACACTTGGCATGGACCAACACTTCTCCATTTTAAACTGAACATGAAATTCTATCACATGATCCCTTGAGGCCACTTTACCATGAGGTTATTGATTTATCCTGTGTCACTGCACATTACCAGATTTTACCTGTTCCCTGGTTGGGACTAGAATGTACGGCCCACAGTACATTTCTTAGTTACCCCATTTATTTCTTCCTGTATGCTTTGTCCTACAGTGTAACCACTGTGAGGAGGCCTATAAACTCCTCCCACAAGTGACCTCTTACCTTTTAGTATTTTTTATCTCTTGCCAAACTGATTCTACGCCTTGCCTTTTCGAGCTATGTTCTTCTCTCAGTATTGAGCTAATGCCCTCTTTAATTAACAGAGATACCCCACCACCTTTTCCTAGCTTCCTGTCATTTTGATAAATCAAAAATGCTTCACCATTCAGACCCCAGGTTTGGTCCCCTTTCGACCATGTCTCTGTAATGCCTATCAGGTCATCCATATTTATCTCTAGTTGTGCTAACAATTCATCTCTTTTGCTACAAATGCTGTGTACATTCAGATGCAAGGCCTAAAACTCTGCTTATCTTACCATTTTCTGCTTCATCTGCTGGTGCACTCTTATGGTTGTATTTTCTGTCCCTTCCTGACACACTCTGGAACTCATTCCCCAAATTTATGCCCTGCTTCATTGCATTGTTGTGTCCCTTTACTTTACTGTATATCATTACATATGACCCCTTCCCCCCATTATTTAGTTTAAAGCTTGCTCTACCACCTTAGTTATAAGATTCACCAGAACACTGGCCCCAGCACGGTTCAAGTGTAGTCCATCACAATGGTACGCTCCCACTGCCTGCACCCCATGAATCGAAACCCATTTCTCCCACACCAATTCTTTGAGCCATGGATTCATATCTCTAATCGCAATTACCCTGCACCAATTTGCTCGTGGCTCAGGTAATAATCCAGAGATTGTAATCTTTATGTTCTGCCTTTTAATTTAACCCCCAGCTGCTAATAATCTATAAGCAGGGGGAGGGGGTGGCATAGTGGTATTGTCTGGTAGTACAGAGACCCAGGGTAACGCTCCGGGGACCAGGATTCAAATCCCACCACAGCAGATGGTGAAATTTGAATTCAGAATGAATCTGAAATTAAAAGTCTGATCATGACCACGAAACCATTGTCGATTGTTGTAAAAACCCAAATACTTCACTAATGTCCAAAAGGGAAGGAAATCTGCCATCCTTACCTGGTCTGGCCTACATGTGACTCCCAGCCCATAGCAATGTGGTTGACTCTTAAATGCCCTCTGAATAAGGGCAATTAGGGATGAGTAATAAATGCTGGCTTAGCCAGTTATGCCCTCATCCCATGAATGAATAAAAACAGGATGTAGAAACTCTTTCCTAGTCTTATCTATGTCATTGGTACCTACATGGATCACAACCACTGGATTCTCTCACTGCCACTGCACGTTCCCCTCCAGCCCAGAGGAGATATCCTGAACCCTGGCACCAGGCAGGCAAGACAACTGTCTGGATTCATGTTCTCAACAGCAGAGAACTGTATCTATCCCCCTGACTATACTGTCTCCTATCACTACCACATTCCTCTCTGCTCACCCACTTGAATGACATCCCTCACCATGGTGCCATGGTCAATCTGCTCATCCAACTTGCAGTCCTTCTCCTCATCCACACAGGTAACAAACACCTCCGCTGGGGAACTCCACTATGCACCTTCCTCCAGCCTGAAGAACAGGCTGTTTCTGTTTCCTGTTGCTCAGCCAATTTTGTATCCAAGTTGCTACTGTCCCTTTTATTTGATGAGATAAATCTTTGCTCACCTGTCTGTTGTGCGGCACTGTATCGAATGCCTTTTGGAAGTCCATGTACACCCACATCAAAAGCATTAACCTCATCAACACTTTCTGTTACCTCATCAAAATGTTAGCTAAACACGATTAGTGCTTAATTGCTCTGGGCTGGTTTTCCTTCATTAACCCATGTTTGCCGAATTGAGTATAAATTTTGTCTCAACTTATTTTTTCTAGAAGTTTCCCCAACTCCAAGTTTAAACTGACTGGCCTGTAGTTGTGTTTATCTTGATATGCTGTTTTGAACAATCATGTAACATTTGTAATTCTCCAGTCATCTGGCACCACCCCTGAGTCTAAGGTAGGCTGGATAATTATGGCCATTGCGTCTGCAATTTCCTCCCTAACTCCCCTCTGTATTCTTGGATGTATCTCATCTAGTCCTGTTGCCTGATCAACTTTAAACAAGACAATCTATTCAACACCTCCTCCTTATCAATTTTAAACCTTACAAATGTCTGAATTACCTCCTTTTTCACTATGACCTGGTCAGAAACTTCTCCTTTGGAAAAGACAGATGCAATCTATTCATGTAATACCTCAACCCTGCCCTCTGCCTCCACGCATTCATTCCCATTTTATCCCTAATTGGCTTCACTCCTCCTTTTACCACTCCTTTACTATTTATATGCCTACAGAAGGCTTTTGGATTCCATTTTATGTTAGCTGCCAGCCTCATCTCATTCTCTCCCTTTGCTTCTTTCATTTCCTTTTTCAATTCCCCTCTGAACCTTCTATATTCAGCCTGGTTCACAGCTGCATTACCAACCTGACACCTGTCATGTGTACACTTTTTCTTTTTCAGCTTAATCTCTATCTATGTTGTCATCCAAGGAGCTCGGGATTTGTTTGCTCTAACTTTCCCTTCTGTGGGAATATACCTTGATGGTGACTGAACGCTCTCTTCTCTAAAGGCAGCCTGTTGTTTAACCACCTGCTAACTTGTGACTCCAGTTTTTCTGGGCCAGATCCACCCTTACCCCACTGAAGTTGGCTTCCCCCTGTAATTATTCTGACCATGGATTGTTCTTTGTCTTTTTCCATCATCAACCTATTCCCAACGATTAATGTCCCATAAATGTTCCCCTTCTGATCCACTGGACCCATCACATTCCCAAGAACCTGGCCAAGCACTTCCTCCTTTCTCATTGGACTAGAAAAATACTGCTGAGGAAAATTCTCCTGAACACACTCTAGGGACTCTTGCCCCTCACTATCCTTTCCACTCCGACCATCCCAATCTATATTCTGATAAAGTTCCCTATTATAAATACTCTGTAATCCTGGCACCTCTCTATAATCTCCTTGCAAAATGTATATCTTCCCGACTAGTTGGTGGCCTTTAGACTACATCAAACAATGTAATTATGAGACTTTTTCTTCCTTAGCTCTAGCCAGATAGATTCTGTCCTTGACCCCTCTGGGACACACTCCCATCCAGCTTTGCAATGTTCTGTTTAATCAATGCTGCCACCCCTCCCCCTTTCCTATTTTTCCTGAACACCTTGTACCCAGGAATATTTAATACCCACTTCTGCCCGCCTTTGAGCCAGGTCTCCATTATAGCCACAATGTCACATTACCATGAGGCTATCTCCGCCTGCAACTCACCAATCTTATTAAGCACACTCATGGGCTGAATCTTCTGGCTGACGGGTGGTGGATCCTGCACGTCAGCGCTTAAAATCTCACGGCATCGCGATCTTTAGGTTGGCGGGCGCTATGCAGCGTGACACGTGCCCGCCGTTAATTAAAGGCCCTTTTAAGGCCATTAAGTCACCAATTGTCGATGATTTTGAGGGGCCCATGTGAACTTCGGCTCTGCGCATGGGCCCAACGGGCAGGCGGGTAAGTGATTTTTTTAACAAACCTCATCCACTGGCGGGATGAGGTTTGATTTCGGATTTTAAAAAGTTTAGTAATATTTCTGTGTACTTCATTAACATGTCTCATTTCATGCGACACTTTCACACGAGGGGGACATGTTCATGATTTTTTAATTTTTCTAGTTTTCAGTGATCTCCCTGAGGCAGCACTTAGCCTCAGGGAGATGTGCGCTCTTTCGTGCGCATGTGTGAAAGAGCGCACTCTCGCAGTTGGGGAATCCCCCCCCTCCCCGCACAGGAGTGCACAGCGCTTCCTGTCGGGCGTCACACTGGAATGCCCCCCCTGCCCACGTAAAATGGCGGCGGGGCCCGTTTCAGCGGCGGCGATCAGCTGCCCGCCCGCTGCTGAGTCGGTCGAGCCCGCCCGCCCATCAAGGGCAAAATTCAGCCCCATGGATTCACATACATGCACAGTAATGCTAATTTAGACAATGTTACTCTCCCCCTTGCTCTGAACCCACCTTGTATACTTTAAAATGGAACACCAGTAAAACTAGGAAATAAGAATGCTGGTCAAAACTGTTTTTACCTTCTGGGAAGCCATTAGCACCACCATTGGCTCAGCTGTAGAGGGACACATGAAGAAGACTGGAGTAGTAATAGGGCAATAGTAACTTGCTATTTCAATAACTTGCTATTTCACACTGTAGTGCTATCCGTCTCTCCCAGTGTTTTGTGCACCTTGGGAACCCCCTGGTTCCCATATCCCTGCCATGTTAGTTTAAACCCTCCCCAGTAGCATTAACAAATCACCACCCCGCAAGTAAATTAGGCCAGGCTCTGTTTAGCTGCAACCCATCTGGCTTGTTCAGATCCCATCTCCCCTGGAACAGTTCCCAATGTCCCAGGAATAAAAAGCCCTCCTTCCTGGTCCATCTTTCCAGCTACCCACTCATCTGCTCTGTCCTCTTATTTCTATACTCACCTGGCTGTGGTACTGTGAGTCATCTGAAGATTGCTAATCTTGAGGTCCTGCTTGCTATTTTCCTACCTAGCTCCCTAAATCCTGACTGCAGGATCACATTCCTCTTTCTACCTGTGCCATTGGTACTGCTATGGACCAGACTGCTGGCTGTTCACTCTTCCCCAGCAGGGTGCTCTGCAGTTGGCCAGTGACATCTTTGACCCTGGCACTAAAGAGGCAATACACCATCCTAATTCAAGTCTTCTGTCATGGAAAAAAACAATCTGTCCCCTCATGATTGAATTTCCTATTATTATTGCTCTTCCTGTGTTCTTCATGTGTCCCTCTACAGCTGGGCCGTTAATGACTTCCTCAAAGGTAAAAACAGTTTTGACCAGTATTCCTAGTTTTACTGGTGTTCCATTTTAATGTATACAAGACCAGTTCAGACCAGTATTCTTATTTCCCAGTTTTTACTGTTTTTTCCTTCTGGGTTGACTCTAGTCCCCACATAAACCAGTATTTTCATCAGTATTCAGAACTGAATACTATTTAGACAGTGTGGTGCACAGAGGGGGTTCCTGCACTACCTGCCTGTTTCTCCTTGACTGCCTGGTGGTCACCCATTCCCTCTCTCTCTACATACTCTTAAGCTTTGGAGTGACTACATCTATAATCATGCTATCGCAAAGCTCTCTAACTTACAGATGTGCCATAGTGATAACAGCTGCTGCTCAAGCTCTGAAACCCGGAGCTCGAGCTGCTGCAACTGATGACAATTCCTGCACAAGCATCCTGGAGTTCCTACGTAGCGCAGGATGTGCATTCAAGAGGTCAGAGCTGCCCTGCCA